>NC_133825.1:21521381-22146381 GCF_047830755.1 Zonotrichia albicollis | reverse complement strand
TCCACAAATGCTTACTTGTTCTGGAAAGCATTCTCCCTCTTCCACTGCCATTTTCTGTGGCCAGATATGAAACCTGATGACTCAATTAGTTAACACTTTGGACACTGCACCATTGCTAAAAACAGCAGCCTCAGGAAGTGCTTTTCTTTTTTTCTTTTTTTTTTTTTCTTTTTTTTTTTTTTAAGGAACTAAGCACGGTGTCACTTGTTGCACTTCCCTTGGCGATTGAAATGGCAGAGGACAAGGGAACAGAAGACTGTTAAGTCAGTGACAGAGCGTGTCCCAGGATTCCTGGCTCACTTACCATATTTGCTGCCTCCAATCATTCCCCGTGTATGTAATCATGATCTGTGGAATACCCAAAATAGCTGCAGCATCAGCTGATCAGAAAACCACTGCTGCTTGGAATCACTCATGAAACAAGCTTTTGTCATTCTGCTTATCAGCTCTTTCTAATGCAGACTACTTTGAACTATTTCTAAAGGCAACAATAACATCATTTTACACTCCGTGTGTTTTGAATACCACATATGCCTGCCTCCCACTCCATGGTAATTTTATATTTATTCAGATTTTCTGATGACTAATTATGATAGGTTTGTGCCGCTGGTTCTAGAGGCTATTTTCCTGAACTAAAAGCCTGTTCTCTATGTACTTCAAGTTCCTAAACTAGAGATATTAAAAGCAACACCAGGCAAAATCATTTTGCTTCAGAGGGAAGCCCAGAGAGAGGTTCCTGATTTTCGTAAAGCAGACTTCTCCCTTTTCAGTGGAAGCTATCATCAGCAACAGGAATTTTCTTCATGCTTCCCCACAGTTACTTACATGAGGAGTGGCTTTAAAGGATGCCCACCTTCTGAGAAAGAGAATATTGGAATCTCTTCAATTCACCACAAGCTCCTGCACTGCACTTGCCTGCCACACATCTCACCTCACACCTGTGAGCTAGAAACAGATATCCACTGGCACAGAAGAACAGCAAAGAGGAAGAGAAGGAAAATAATAATGGCCTTATATTTTGGTCAGACAAGATGTCAGGCCTAATGTCTCATTTGAGAAATGCTGATGACAGAAAATATGCTGTATGTAAAACACTATTGGGTAATTTAAATTTTCCAGAAATATATCTCCATCAACTAGATCATAGCCACAAGGGAGGAGCTTTGCACTCTTGAGTTTAAAAACCAAATTATTATCACAGCAGTTCTCTATGTAGACATCTCTGTATTCAGAAGGTGCAAAATTTGAGGCCCTGGTGCACCAGCCATGCACTCAGGCGGACCTGGCTGGAAAACACTTCATTAATGTCGCTGATGATGCATTCTATTAACAGCTACCCTGTGTTCCTGCACATTTTTGCTGAGGGCATTACAGGATTCATGAGTAAGACCCTCTTCTGCCACTGACTAAATACAGAAAAGCCAACAGCTGTCTGCAGGTGGAGGAGCCTCCCACCTCAATTTCAGTACAAAAGGATGGCCAAGCCAGTTTAGATGAATTTACCTCACTGACATACCTGCACAGAGCTCCCTGTAGCAGAGATTTCAGTCACTGCCCCACAGCTACCTCAGCAATGCTGTCACTGCATGCCACCACACAAAACAAAGTATCCTGAATATCTAATTTATAAAAATAAATTTTGATTTAGCATTACTGCAATTTTGAGAGCTGTAATTTCAAAACAATAAATGCAAACATCTCAGTTCTAGAAAGCCAAGATCACAGGTTTACTAATCAGTGTCTGAATTTTTGTTTCTAACTGAAGAAAAGCTGGCTCTGAATAAAGCCCAGGTACCTAAATAGCTTTCTTCTGCCTTTGAAAAGGTGCTTGAGAACAAGGAGAAAGGAAATATGATAATTTCTTTAATAGGATTCAGGGGAATCACGTGAAATTTAAAACTTGCCAAATAGGTCTCTTTTGTAGGTGAAGGGATTAAATGGGGCAGTTCCACAGAAAGCCACAAGTCCCTGCAGAGGACCAAGGCCACTGTGGGGTGGTGTGCCCCTCGCCCCTGGAGTGCATCCTCCTGGCACGGGCTGGTGACACAGAATTTCTGGCAATGCCACAGCCAAGCTGGCAGAGGAGAAAGAACATTTTCAGGGACAAGGATTCCTCAGAGTCTCTGCTGTTCTGCTGGCGGGCCGTGGCCCCTGTTCCCCAGCAGTCCAGGGCTGTGGGCAGCGCCGGCTGGGCCTGGGTGCCAGCCTGCCCCTCCAGGCCCCCTGACCCTGCTCTCCCCACACTCTGCCTGCTCATTCCTCTGCCCTTCCAGAGGCTGCTCTGCCTTTCCAGAGCTGGCTCTTGGCTTCCTGAGCTCACATCACTGTGATGACACCCGTGGGTGACTGACCCAGGCCACTGCCCATTAACCTCCACAACACCAGCCTGGTTTAGGCCGCGACATTCCCACAAGAGCAGTTGTCCAATTCTCTCTCCGTTAACTTTGAAAGAGCAACGATCAGAATTACAAAAGGAAAGCACAAAGAAAAATTAAAATCTGCCGGCACCAAAAATTCATCTCAGCACATTCACATCCATCAATTCAGCTCTGATTACTGACTGCCATAAATCACAGTGGCACTGTGTTTTCTTTTTTAACCTTGTGAATCTATTTTAGAGCATTCAGTATGATTTCTCAATGCATACTATTAACAAAGGGTAGTATGACAGGCTCAATACTAATGGCAAAATCAATGTCTTATAGATTTTGGATAAAATTTCCAAGATCCTTTTATTCCTTTGCATCCTGAATTACATGATCTGCAAATTCCTATAGTAATTCTTAGCTTAGGAAAAAGAAAGGGCCTTGGATACAATCATGTAATTAGTAGATACACGAGGAAAAAACCATCCCAACAATCAATCTCCTCCCCTCTAGAAAAAAAGCAACAAAACCCCTTTACAATCTCATTAAAATGGCATATTTGGTCCAGATGGAGAATTCTTTTAAACAGAATAGTGGAAATGTCCTTTTACATTATCACTACGCTGCTCCCCAGCCAGATGGAGTGCTTGTGATTACTGGCTTGGAAGTGACTTGCAAACAAAGCAACACATGGCAGAATTCAGCAGCAAGAAAAACATGGTTTGACATGAGATGCAAAACAATATAAATATCTCTCCAAGAAAGCGAAAGGCAGGTTGAAATAGTTTAAACCATAATCTGGAGTTACTGGTCCAGATTTTGCAAGGAGAATTTTTTTTTTCCCTGTAACTGTAGTGGATGACATTTCAGACAGTTCAGAAAGATGAAGAGTCAGCTGAAGCCCACCAGTGCAGGGGATTTCTATCTCTGTGGTACTTCAGAAACCCTTTTCAGAGAGCAAATGGTTGACAATGAACACACACAGATGTGTGTTCATGCAGCTTACACCTATGAAGGGCCCTTAGTTTTATAACTTCTTATATCAGAGAAACCAATAGTAGTATCTGAGATATTTATTTATATAACAATTCTTTTCTAGTCATGAAAATAATGGCAAATGTGTGCCCCAGATGAGACTTTTGAACAGGAGTTCAAGTGCATACCTCATAGGCTTCTACAAGGGGCTACTATCAAGACAAAATTTGCTTACATTTACATTACATTTACTCATTTATACTGCTAACTGTTGAAATTGTGGGCACACAGAATGTGCAGCCACAGGAACAAAATTCAGAGTCATAAAATGCCAAAAGGATCTGTGTGAATTGTGTATGACATTTTTTTTAAATGTCTGCTCAACCACCATCCATCATGTAAATACTATGTTTGCTATATTGCCATTTAAATTATGCCAGCTCAGATCATCTGCTAAAACATCCACAGAATTAGAATTTTATCACCAGAAGCATATGCTCTCTTTCATTAATGCAAAAAAATTTAAACATAAAATGAGGATAGGAAAACAATACTCCAAACATTAAATAAATTGGAGTCATCAATCCCAACACTTCATCCCCAAAAAATCTGCCATATGCAACTCTGTAGTCTATTGCTCTTGAATAGAGGGTATCTACCGTTTCTGTAAATCCTTTAATTAACTTTTTTCCTTTACTTTGACAAGGATATCAGCTATCATACAAAATTTAAAACAGCAAATTCTGTAACTTCTGCTAGAAGACAGTTGAAACTTCTCTTTAAAGGCTTTCCAAAGGAATGAACAGGAAGCTTGTGGTCCCATCCTATTCTTTAGCAGCATGTAAGATCAAACCTCAAAGACTGAAATGCAACCACTATAAAAGGATAGCCTGCAGTAATTTTTCAGAAGTCTCCAAACCCTCCCAAAGAGCAGAGCCCAAAGCTGTGACCTGTGAAATCCAGCCCTTTGCAGATATCCAGAAGCCCGTGGAGGACACAGGGAGTCCTGCAGTGTTTACTGAGCCAGGGTCCCTGGCACTCCCCTCACCTCACCCCCAGCACTGCCCAGAGCGTGCCTGTGTTTTCAACAGCAAGGCAAAGGGCTCTTGGGATGAGGGACTAAAATAAATGATACATGCAAGGTATGAGTGGTATGCCCACAGCATCTGATCCACAAATCCGCTCCAAGTTCCTTTTTTTAACCCTGCATTGCTCCCTTCAGACATCAGAGTAGAATGTGTGTTTCCAGTGGGCCCTCATCAGCTCCAGCTTTCTGAAAGAGCACTTTTTGTTTAATTTTCATCCATCAGCTACAGTTTTCATGCCCAAGTTCTAAAGCTCCTTTAACTTCCAGTGACCCTAGAACTAAAACATAGCCCTGGTCCCTTGGGAATAGGAAAAACTGTGGCCAGCTGGAAGATAAACTGTTAGGTAAACCCAAAAAAAGGGACCATACATCAGTCACAGCTTCCACCACTGAGACTTCAGCAATTTCTCTTCCCCATCAATGCACTGACTCAACATGGAAAAGCATTTTCCACCTGCATTATGGAGAAGTGGGATTTTGCAAAACCCCTGCCACAGTATCACAGAAATACCACAACTGCCTTGGTAAGTATTACCTAACCTCTATTTTCACAAATGTGTGAAAACAGAGGTTAAGATAATAATTACCAAGGCAGCTTCTTGCTGTCAAGACCACTCTACACTCTCCAGATCATAAAGAACTAAAAAGAGCAGCAGAGTTTCATAGTATCATCCTGTAGGAGAAGCAGCTTCAGTGAAGCCAACCAAAACTCCTTGGCTCTATTAAGATTTCTTTTCCTCCCACTGATCACCCCAGAGGACACCCATGTCATTGATTTGCTCTGGAAGGCACCTCTGGAAAATACCGAGGTAATAAAGCTGCAAACTGGAGGAAGTGTTTACATAAGCATCGTGATGTCACATGATTGACTCCTGAGCAAATTGACTTGACACCATCATGCTTGAAAAATAACCAGTAAAAGCCAATTAGGAAGGCAGAAAACAAAAGGCAGAGACTCCAGGCAGGCCTGTGTTCAGTCAAACTACAAACCTCACATGAACTCTCCTGGAGATGAGGAGAAGAGCAAGGGCAAAGATCTATATATGGAAAGCACAAGGAGACACAGCATCAGACCTTCCTATATCATCTTGAAACATTGCTGATGTCTGCAATTTCTCTGCTGATTAATCAGATGGCTTGTTGCATGCCATGCATCTTGTTCCAAGTCCTACTGAAAAATGGGATTTTGTACAAGTTGAGTGCAGCAGCTGCCTTGCTCCTTCCCAGAGATACCTCACTGATGCAACGGATTCCACAAAGTAGAGATTCCTTGGGTATGAACATCAGACCTTAGCATTTTCTCTAAATATAAAACTTCTATTTGTTAACAGCATATAATTCTGGTGCACTTGGGAAATTGGTGGCTGTTGAGTGGTCTCCATAGGCATGTGAACACATAGGCACATAAAAATCACATGCAAATCTTATTATTTCACCACAGCACAGGAAAACAATGAACAGCTCAGAAATTACTTTTTCACTTTTTTAAGAATAAAAAACCAACTAATTGAAAGTGTTAGAAGGACGTTATATAAAATATACCATCCATTTGTATATGGCATCCATGTGACAAGAAGTTGGCTCAGGCTCACTCTTTGTCTGGATCGTATTTCTAGCAATTTTCAATATTCCATGACTGCCAGAAGCAAAGAATTAATCATTAAGATTCATGGTGACAACAGCAAAGTATTTCATCGTGAAGTTGAGTTAAGCACCAGAAATGTGACTGCTGCCAAATTAGCCCTTCCAAACACTCCCTCTCTCTGTTGTCTATCTTTTAGGCTTATTCAGAATATAACCATGATAGGAAGCCACCAAACTGCCAGATGGCTTCAAAATGCTCAGACATGAGTTCTGCACAGAAAAAGAAATTTCTATCATGTAATATGTTCCAAAAGCAGCAGTTTTTGGGACACTGACAAATTGACTGTCTGGAAGACTTTGGCCAAAAAAGCCCCAACCCACAATTAAGACATTTGACTATGCACCTTGATTTTGTTCCTTCCTCAAGCATCTTTTAAAGGAACAATTCAAATGAAAACAGAAGGAGGCTTCGTTAAAAGAGAAATGCAGTAAGAACAGACAAGAGTATCCACTCAGCACAGGCACATGAAGGTGTCCAATGCCCTGGGAAATGAGCAAACTGAGCACAGCTCTCATTGAGTGTCTAAGTTACATTTCTTAGATGGAGTAGGGCAGTACTCAAATAAAAAGAAAAACAGAAACACTAAACTAACTATAACTAATCCCATGAGCCCATTCCCAAATGCAAAGGAGACAATTCAGTGGAGCAATATTATGACCAGGGCTTTTAAACAACATTTAGGCTGCAACTCCAATGAACAGACTATGGAGAAATCATTACACAGTAAAAATGTGTGCAGACACAAGGTAAAACTTCCATGAGAAAACTAACATGAGAATAGCTTGCCCAGAATTTCTAATATGTGCAGAGTTAGATTAAAAAACAGAATAAAAATAAGAAATTAGTCAGAAGAGAACAAAGACAACTATGGATGGAGGTAGACAAAGGGAGTTCTTGACACCACACCTACCCCTATTTCCAATATTTCTGTGACTTATTGGGGCATCAGAGCTCCTGTGCAGGCAAGCCACACTCAGGGTCAGTCACAGTGGGAGATGCCACTGAACACAAGTGCCTGGGCAGGTAAAATCCACCTGAGCCCTGCCACAGACACTGCATGGGAGAACCTGCTGCTCTCCCAGTGCTGTTTGCCAGGACTCTCAGCACCGAGGGACCTCTCATCCTTTATCAGTCAGCATTTCAAAGTACTCTAAACTTTTCTCAAATTACACTTTGGAAGGACTTTCCAGGAAAAATGCAAATTTAAAATTTTCATTTCTTGTAATCATTACAAAGATGCAACCCCAAGATGTTACAATGCAATGAGACCAAAGAAAAATAAATGACTGTAACTGGTTGATTTCAGCATCCCTCAAATGCTATCCCCAGTCTCAGCATGAACACAGCCCAGTTGCTAGGACACAAACTGGTCCCCAATAGCCAGAAGATTGCCAAAGAGTAACCACTCACAGTTACATGGTGCTGCTCCCAGTTAATAAATTAACCTGTATTTCTTCTGCAGAACGACTAAAATCTAATTTTAACTTAATCCAGTTAGGCTCTCCAGTCAGTAGTTCTTCCCTATCAACTTCCTTTCCTAAGGCACCATCATTTTCAATGAACCAAGGGGAAAGCTACAGGAATTACACATTCTGAAGTGAACTGTTGCCTTTAAACACAGTCACAGCAAAATCTCAAATTATTTCCTCTTACTGAACCTTCATTCCAATGGCACAAAATTGAGGCATGGACAATTTATAGAGCAATACATATATAAACCCACTGAATTTTCAGCTACTTACAGATTCAGTGTTCTGAGCTGGTACAAAACTATCTCTCAAGAAATTCCACACTGAAATATCCGGGGAGCAAGCACAAGCAACTTCCAGAACCTTTTCCTCCCAAATATTAGATAGGGCAGTAAAACTGGACTCATACTGCCTCAACTTTGTTATTGCAACAGGGCTGACACTGTGAACAGAGCTTTCCAAGAACACTGGGAGCATTCAGATGTAATAACCTCAAGATGTCTTAGACCAGGAAGGAGTAAACATCCTTCTGCATTGGGGTGATGTAGGAATTTCCCTAAAACAGAGGAAAATTAGTAAAATGAATAAAAAACATTATCTCATCAAGATCAGTTCTGACACGCTGCTGGGGAATGAGGACAGCTGTGCAAACTGCATTCCAAACAGGACTTCTATTTGTCAGCACAGATGTATAAAAACAGCCCTCAGCTCTCACTGGAGTGCTGGCAGCTTGGCTAAATATTAATGCTGTCCCTGGAGCGCTGCTGCTGCTTCTGTGAGTCTCACACACACGAGAGGCTGGCCACAGCCAAGACAGATGCTTTCTGATGTTGCATTACAACTACAAGAGAACAGAAAATGGCAGCTTCAGAGACTGCATGAGCCCTCATATGGCTCCCCAGGAATTAGGGATGGGAGGGCAAGAGGAAGCTGCAGAATGGGTAAGTCCTGAAGTTAGGCTGAGCTTTCCAGATGCACTGGGTTATACTGGGGTGTAGTGCAACACTTCCCAGCTACACAGCAGGTATTTCAAGCTACAAAACAAACCCTTTAGTTTACAATAAAGCATTCAGAAATTCAGAAATTTTCCTATCTATATAGAGAAATACAAGAGCCACAGCTATTGAAGATCGTCATACAGGAGTTCTGTATCTCTCTCTGCATCACACTCCATCACACCTGGCAGTCATGCTGCACTTACCCAAATGCATTTCAAACTACATGAGGTCAGAGTAACACTGGGTTCTTCTCAGTGCTACATCAGTGAAAGGGGCTCATGAAGCTTTTGTCGCCTAATTTCACATCAAACATTTTGAGCAGATCCAGAAATCCACCTTGGAATGACTGCATGAATAATGCAGTCAATTACAACAGCACACATGGCCATAATCTGTTTCTTGCTAACCTGCTTAGTTAGCACTGCATTTCTTTTCTTTGGGAGAACCTTTAAGCCTGCAGCTATTATTGCAGCTAGCTCTCACATTTCCTTTCTCTCTGTGAACTGTTTTTTTTAAATCTGATGTTAAATAGCTTTCAAAGGGCTTCTAAAATTACTGTATAGCAGTAGTATTTCTTATATCTGTATTATCTCCACGATGCTTCATGAAAAAGCAATCCCTTGGCAGGACAAACTAGCTGGTGTTCACACTGCATAATGGAGGAGGCAGCAGCTGCTATTTTTAGGGTGCTGAATGCTATCCTCCATTGTAAATCTATTTATTTTACAGATATTTTACCGTTACAGCTATGCCTTCTTTGATTGATGGAAATCCTATTTATAAATCCTAGCTTCAATTAACAGCCCAATAAGTAGGCATTTTCCCTTAGTTACCTATTAGCCTAAAATAAAAACTGTACAGAGAAGCAGCCAGAGGAGCTGGTGCCTCACTGAACAGCATCCCTGGCTCGCTGTGCTGCGGATTCAAGAGGAGCCATCAGAGGGAGGAGGGCATCTTGCACCCTGCACAGACAAGAGCTTTCTCCTTTTCCATAAACCCCTTTCACTTCTGAACAAGACATGAACAATTAAAACTTCACTAATAACGCAGAGAAGGTGCTCCCTAATTCTCTCTCACCCGAGCAGGCATTGGTATTTAACATAAATTTAGTATTCAGTATCTCATGTTGCAGCCCAGAGCTTTCTCCAAAATTATTAATGCATCCAAATAGCATGCTGGATTTGCTAACTGAAATAGTAGTTATCACTCATGAACTGCCAGGACAAACCATCAATCCTGTATCTACACCTTCTGTGAATAATCCCAGACTCCACAAGTTTTTTGACTTTTTCCAACTTTTCTCCCCAGGCCAGTGGCTAATGAGCTCTACTCTGAGGCTGTGTCAGATGAGCCAAGACTTTAATGTGCTTTTTAGAAGACATCTAAAGCACATTATAAATGTAACACTGATCCACTCTGGCTAAAGTAATCTCTCCAATAATTCACCTACATTTTTGTAATGGTAGGAAATGTGACAGATCTTTTCCAAGACTCATCTCCATGTTTAGACAAGCGATACTCTGCACACACACAGAATTTGTGGGTTTTAGATACTCAGAAAAACATTCCCCAGTCCAACACATTTGAACATGCAGATGGCTGCTGAAAACAACAGAGAATGGTGTGATCCTGGTTGTAAAACAAAAGGAAGCCATGGACCTCATCAGCTGGATTTTACTGACTTTAGCGAAGAGGAAAACGCAAGTAACATGCTCCAGAGACTCCAAGCAGCATAACCACTCAGTAAAACCCATCTTTTTTCTCATGAATAATGAAAGACTGCTTAGATTTGCACATGTTCCACTCCTGCTCAAAGTTAGGACATGGCACTTCTGAATCTGAATTCAAAATTTGACCCAGCTCCAACATAATTTATTAAGGAATCTCATTTTTAATTACTAGGCATCATAAATTGACTGTAGAAATTAAAGTGACAAACACCATGAAAAGGGTAAATGAATGCATCAGAAACTGTACTTTATTAATGTTCTTTAGTAGCTGTGCTTCAAATTCAATTGGATTTATTACGTACTGTCTAACAAATATGATGCAGTTTGGAGCATGCAAGTAGTCCCTACAGTAACAATGGATCTCATTTTGGATTTAACAGCAGAGAAGAGGAGGAGAAATACTTCCATTTTGATTTGAATTCTAAGCACCATCTTGTGGAACTACAAAGCCTGCAGATTAGTAAAAATATTGGTTTATAAATTCCTCTCATGAACTGGCTGGGAATGCCACCTGGACATGACACAAAGAACAAACAAGAATAAAACTATTTCTCTCACCTCTTCCAGACCCACAATAAAAACAAAAAGAAGCTCTCCTCCAACCCAAAGCATTCAGGCAATCTTGTCCCCACCTTCATACAGAGCCCTGTGGGCAGCAGAGCTGCCATTCATTGGCAAAGAACTGTAGATCAGAATTCCTGGGGCTGTAATGAGAAACTACAGTCCCTCCATAATGTAGAGTTCAGCTCCATTTCCCTCTCTTCCCTTCCCCGTTACAAACTGTCATTTCTGATTTACAGACCAAACCCTAGAAGAGGTGCTCATCACAAAAGCTCAGATCCAGCACTCAGTAAAACATGACTCATGTAAAATGATCCTGCACTGTGGGTGCACAATGCTGGCCTTCACCTGGGGATGACTGGTGTCTGGGCTCAGGAGGATGCCAATGCACAGGGGATGGGAGGGCTTCACCCATTCAGAATAAACAGCAATATGCTTCTTGTAAATTGAGGAAAAACACACAGCTGCAGGACCTAATAGAATAAGGCACATGCAAATTTCTGTGATTTACTTATTTCCTTACCACTACTAATGATATTATTGCTATTAATATTACTGCATCCATCAGCATTCAGCAGACAATTCTCTTGCTCCCGCACAATTCCATGGAATTATTTGAAATGCAAATAGAAAAAAAAAAAAAAGCAGAAAAGCTCTTCTAAAAGGGCTAGTTCATCTATGAATATTAAACTAAAATGAACCCTCCTGAGAGCTCCTGACTGCTCCAGGATGGAAAACCATGTCATTACTGACATTAATCATATTTCCTAAAAATTAGTGGCAAAAGAGTGCTCTTTCAAATAAGCACCATGCATAAATCTAATACCCCATCAGTATGTATGACTCGAGTAAAGATTCATTATTCTTGTCCTCATCATTAAGATTGTTAGCAGAGATCCATGTGGAACATAAATAACCAGTCTCCTGTATTTGTGTTATTGACTACATTAGTGCTTTGATCTAATCCTACCATCTGCATGTAGAACTGAAAAGATTCCTTTTAAAAGCTTAGAAAAGAAGCAAAAGAGGAAGGCAGCAGCCTTGCCTCTTGTAACAATAGTGATGGTGGATGTGCTGCTCCTGGTGGTGTCCTCCTGCGTAATTCAGCCCATCATGTAAATCTGTGCTGTGTAAAAGCACTGTGATAGCTGGAAAATATCACTGGACTGTGAAAAAATGATGAAAACACAAAAGGGGGGAGCACTAGGATGAAACATCAGCAAGATTTGGGAGTTAAGTGTGTATTTATTTGGAATAAATTCACTGACAGGGATCCACAGAGCACATGGTTCTCACTCTATCATAGAGTGGTTTGGGTTGCAAAGGATCTCAGATCCTCAAGCCCAACATTAACCCAGCACTGCCAAGTCCCCCACTAAACCATGCCCCTGAGTGCTTCACCTGCACATCTTCAAACACCTCCAAGGATGGTGACTCCACTGCTTCCCTGGGCAGCCTGTTCCCGTGCTCACACACCTGCACAACTGCATAAATTTACATCAAAAAGCTCCCCCACGTCTTTACACTGCTATAGTTCACTAATTTATTACCACTCAGAGCTTGGATGAAGCACAGTCCCCCTCTGAAGTGTGCAGTCTGCAAAGATCCCAGGGTGCCTTCTGCAAACTTAGAGGTAAATGGATGTCAAGACAAAATTTCAGCTCAGGGAATTTAGTTGTCCCCAGCCCAGTTCCCAGAGCAGTAGCAATTACCTACATTAGGAGCCTTTCTCTGCTGACCTCAGCTCCTGGCTGCATTTCCTACATTTTCAATGCCAACATTAGAGGTTTCTTACACTACTTTTTTCCCCCTCTTACTTTTCACACACAGAAACAGATTGGATATACAAAAAAAAAAAAAAAAGAATTATTCAGTTTGCAAAGCCACTCAAGATTCTTCAAATTAAAATAAATGGGTTCTTTCATTAAAAATACAACATAATAGATAATGACAAAAACCACAAAGGAGAGATGCAAATAAGGGCAACAGGTCAATGCCACTGAACACTCAGCCTCAGGTATGTCTGCAAAATTAATTCAAACAGACCCAGCTTGACTAACCTTTTCCACTGCTTTTTCAACTTACCAGGCACTCAGCCTGTCTTGACTACATCCAGTATTACCAGAAATTATGGCTGTGCAATTTCAGTTACAACAATTAGCCAGTAAACTAGATACTAACCCCAAATGGCTTAGATTTCTAGCAACAGAGAAAAATGCACTCGATATTTTTTGAAAGACACCTTTAAAACTATGTAATATATAGAGGCCAAGGGATAATAATGGATAATGGATAATAATGGACAATATGGATAACCTGCGAGGATTAAATGCAAAAATAGTGTTCCTTCTTCTTTTGGGACAGTTTTATTAATGAGGTCTCAAGAACTGCAGAGTGAAATACAGCTTAGTAAGAGAGATTCAGGTTCTTCAGACATACTCTGCAGCAAGTACAAACTGGAAATTGCAGCTTGTATTTACATAGATATTTTATTTAGTTAGTTGAAATACAGTCAGCTGACATCAGTTTAAAGAGCACCCCTGCCAAGCAGAATTCAGAGCTCTCCAGCACAGGTGTTCACTTCCGTTACACCGAACAACAAACTCACAGCCATAAATCACAGCATTCTCATAAGCTCCCTCTTAGGCCAGCAAGGCCATAAAACACCCACTGCAGACAGGATTTGACCTCATGGGTATGAGCTGGCACAGCTTGGGCACGGGGAAGTTGAACACCAACACAAAAGAACAAGGGCTGGCCCAAGCAGACAGAGCCAAGCTCGCCCTGGCTGGCCTCGGGTGTCACAGGCATGGAGAGGGATTTTCTGAACCACTCCAAAGCACTGCCCTGCCTCTTCCCATGGCCTACTGAGGGGCATGAGGGTCCTCATTCAGGCACCATCAACCTGATCCCAGAGACAGCTGAAAGCCAGACAACCTTCTGACTTTCAACATTAAGATGTTCAAAACAGCCCCTTTCCTCATTTATTTCATATGCACGTCATGGACATCTGATCTGAGCTCTCTCTCCATTTATGTTTTACCACCACCCTAACAGCAGCAAATAACAAGTCCTGAACTGAAATATCTCATAGGGATTTACACATTACTTTTAACAGTAGCTTTTAACTGTTAAATGACTAATGGGTTAATTCCCACTTTGGCACAAAGCCTTCACTCAGGGAGTATGTGAGCCTTTGCAAGCTGTTTTCAACAAAAACGTATGGGAAATAGTAAACTTATCCAGGTTAAGTTTAAAATAGGATATTCTGTTGGAGTAATATTTTATATAGTCCCTTTAGAAAACAAAAATCAATAATGATGGGTTTTAATGTTCCATTGTGGACAGCAGCTGAGCACACAGGATAATAATTCTCTTTCCTTTCCACTTAATCCTGCTGCCTTCCCAACCACTGAATCATTGCTCTGCCTCGTTACTAAAATGCATAACTGAGATGCTGATTAGAGTCCCAGATGCTTGATAACAGAGACAGTAATCAATACCACTTCTTTAATCTGTCTGTGGAGGACGTTTTGTCCCTTTGCTTTTGGACAGAGGCTCTGTTACTGTGATCCAAGCTTTAATATCGTCTCCAGATTGGATTAGTGCAGGGCACTCTTCTTTAGCTGCTCCTTATCTTCCCTTAAAACATAACATCAGTGTGCCACAGCTGCTGCCTGCTTGCTGAGTTTGAAAGCTTTCAAAAACCAAAGCTCTGAGTAGTTTTGGATCATTCTGCCCGACAGGCTTGTGCAGCCACCCCACACATCACAGGCAGCAAGCAGAGCTGCAGCCCTCTACAGCCGAGCTCATGGACAGGAACCACTGACACTCAACTTCCTCAGCTGCTCGGGAGTTTTGAGCTTATTTTATTTATTTATTTTTAGAGCCAGAGTAGAAAAATACTTCCTTTCAGCAAATGCAGTGCTGCAGCTGGACTTCCCTATGGGCAACTGCAATATGGATTTTGTCCTGAGTTTTGCCAATAACACCATGCAAATTCTGAGCCTTAAAGACAGGAGCTGTCTCTCTGAAGATAAACAGACAAATGCATGTACAATTCCTATAATTTCTTTCCCAGATGCTCATTTGGAACATGTTCTTTTGTATGTGCTCTGTAAAAAAAATCCATATCTCTTTAAAAATATCTTTTGTGTACCTTTAAAAAAAAATTACTGCACAGTGATATCACAATGTGACTACAGCTAAATATATCACCTACATTGCAGCTTTTACTGCACTATAAGGCAGCCCATTTTAAGACAATATCAATAATTTAGAAACTCAGCTATGTGCAGCTGCTTAATTGGATTATCTTTGCTGGGCAATTTTTTCAGTATGATATTAGCTTTTACAGGAATTCATTGATGGAGATCTTTCAGCAAACTCATGTAACACACAATCAATAGACATAAAGCTACATGCAATTATAAAACATTTTTTCACCAAGTACTTTCCATCTTCTCGCAGGTTTGGCAAGAGGAATATGCTGTTCAGAATTAAGCTAGTAGCATAAATCAGGTTTTGACACAAAGCATCTCTGGAGACTGAGATTCAGAGAGCCTTCTCTAGAGCAGCACAGCAGCTGCCACAGCCACCACCTACAGACACCAGAGAGCTGCCAGGACCCAGTTTCCCATTTCTGTGGTAGCACTTCCTCACAATGCTTCCCTCCAGGAAAATGCACTTTTACCTCCAGCTGTCTGAAACTCCCTTTCCATTGTGAGCAACTGGGCAAGAACAAAGGTAAATACCATTTCTTCCCATGCTACATTTTGTATGCTCTAAGGGACAGAATCAACATGACTTCAGACTGAGGTCACTCCTTGGTGATTCCACAAAAGGCACAAAAGGCAGTAAGTCCCTGCCCCTTTTTTATTTGCCCAGAGTAAATAACAGGATTAGAGATTTAGGTGGGATACATACTGCCCAAATAGAGCTCAAAGTAGCCAAGAGGATCTTCTGCCCATAGAAAAGATGTGTGCAGGTATAGGGAGTTTTTGTTTGCTTATTTTTTTGCTTTGGTTTTGGGTTTTAAATTTTTTTGTTTGTTGATCTGGTTTGGGTTTTTTTGTGACTTACAGCTATGACCATATCTCAAGTGCCTCTGAAAAATTCAGTTCAACCAGTCAAAGCATTTTTGAGGCCAAGGTGTCTATACCAAGACTTTAAACAAAAATCATACCAAAAAAATAAAAAACTACCCAAAACCCAACCAACACACAAAAAAAAAAAAAACAAAACAGGCTCAAAAATTCCTAGCTTAAAGCCAAGTTGCCCTTTATACAGGGTCCAGCAAAGGACAGATATCAGGCTGAGATGGCTCCTTGTGTGCCCAAACACTACAGCCCTATCCTGCTATTGTTGTTGACATTTTCATCTGATGGGAACTGCGCCGTGCAGAAAGGATCATCACCATCACTGTGTGAGTCTACACTGTCCACCTGGCTCACTTCTTCTTCAGATGGGAGGTGACCCACTCCACTGTACGTTCTGTGATTCCATAAAGAAAACCATCAGACCCAAGGATTGTCCCACCAGGCTGACCTGACTCCCTCCAGAGCCAAGGACACACCCTGCTCACGCGGGCTGCAAGCCAAACACATTTTCCACGCTGGGAGCGTGAAGCTGTGTTTTTCTGGGGGCTGGCACTCTCTTCAGCAGGGACAGGGGGAATGCACACAATCCCTCCATTGCCTGAATTCAGAAGGGACTATTTATGCTGAGGACTTTAATTACAGCTGACAGCGCTGGCATCCTGCTGATGGCAGCCATTTTACCGATGTCACAGCGTTGTCCCCAGTGACACCAGCAGGAAGGAAGGGATGCCAAGTGACCCACATTTGTAGGCAGGACCTACTGACCTGAGGGAGACTGCTCAGGCCCAGCATCAACTGAGATAAGCTACTTCCAAAGAGCCACTGTGGAGTGGGGGACTCCAGTGAATGTGCTGTCCCACCTGTGTCCCACAGCTCCCAGCACAGGTGGGAGGATCAATAGTGGCTGCTGCACAGAGCAGCAGGTTGGGAGCCTGGCAAGGGAACCACTTGTGCTGCCAGGTCTGCATTTCCACAGCCCACGTGTCTGGGGCTGAATGGAGCTTTCAGCAAGGCCTGGCTTCCAACACAGGGCACAATCTGCAATCCATCCCTCTGCAATCCATCTTTTCCAGCTCACCGTCATACAATGGCAATCTCCCACTTGAAACAATCTTGTGGAACCTCTTTCCTTTCATTGCTCAGATATTCCTGATCTTCCTCTGTGCAACCCAGCTCACCCTAGAGCAACTCCCAGACACCAGGTATTTTCTTTTAAAGCAGTAACAGAAGGGGAAGGTCATCTCAGCAGCAAATACTCCGTGGGCCTCTAATGGGTCACAGATGAGTGAGTGAGAGCCATGAACCCACAGACTCAGAGTGAATTCTGGGGAATGGCAGGGAGGCATCAGTAGAAGTTTCCACTGTGGTCTATTTGCAGACTTGGTGGCCTTGAGACTTGGACTCGTGAGACTGCAGAGAAATGAAAGGAGGGAGTTCATGCGACACGAAAAAGCCGGGTTGTGACAGACGCACAGCCAGCACAAAAAGATGTGTCTCTCTCAACAGCAGACTCCTACCTTACAAAATGCCCTGAGGTGCACACACTACACACACTTTGCTACTCGAAACCCTGTGAAGTGTTCTGCAGTGTCCTCTCTGAGTGCCTCCCTCAAGCTTAGGGGCTCACGCGGAAACCAATACAAAAGCAGAGTTACCAGAAATGCCTAAAGACCCACTGGCAGAGAAAAGGGGTCCTTTTTTGGATCCACTTCCACCCACTTTTTTTTAAAGCAATTAATCTATTTTTAGGAACGTGGTTCACTTTGAAAGGCTGCATCTCAATGCTGTTTTGTTGCACAAAAGGTAACAGAAGCATGTACCCAAGAGCTACATGTTACTGCTATGCCTGTTGTCTTGCATCAAACCCTAATGGCCCCTTAGAAAATTGAAGATATTTCTTGGAAAGAAACAGCAGAGGAAAATTATCACAAATGACATTCACAACCATGCTGCAGATTAACAAGCCCCAAGACATTTTTGAAGACTGGAAATGAATTCATATTCAAAATGACAAACTCTGTTATGACTAGTAGAATATTTGTAGTTAAGCTGTTTAGAGGGAAAATTGGAGGGTGGTGTTTTTTTTAATAGTATTGTTTTAAAAACAAAATTAAGCCAAAAGCATCTTTAAAAATATTCAACTAGTGATGACACCCAAGCTCACAACTATCACAAAGATAATAAGCAATCAGTACAGAAGTGGAATGCTTTTATCTGTGGTTTTAAGCTTTCAGTCCCTTGCTAAGCATCTTCTTTTGGCCTCACCTCAATATGAAAAATGCCAATGACGTATCAAGTGTGACAGCCTACCACAAAAACAGGTATGTTCTCATAAGCCTATTAGAAGTGTTTTTCTATGAGTATTTGACTTGGCACATATTTTACTCTATGTCTTTAACTGCTGTAGTTCACATACAAAATACAGCAAGTGCGTAGAGGGAATAAGATCATGCACAGCTAAAGAAATTACCCCAGTATTTGCTTTCCCATTAAAGATGAATACACTCCATGGACAGAAGAGGATACTCAAACCCTGTCTCTGACATTGCCTCCCAAGGAAGTCAGAGGGATTCAATTCCAATGCCATGAAGATTCACAACTGAAATACTAACACATGGAGCAAAATGCTCCATATCATAAAGAACATGCTCTTCCCTAGACTAAGTTCATATTAAAATTGAATCTCTATAAATTTCAGCAAGAGGAAATTCTAAGCCCAAAGACATTCATGCCTTATTGCATGTTTAATGGCCTGAAATCATCCCTCTATTCACCTCAGGCACGGAGGCAAAAAAACCACAAATCCAAATGCCATGCCATCCTTTTGGCCTGTCCTAATTACAACTGGAAATCTCCTTCTCAGAAGAAAGCCATTAAGGGGAGAAAAAAAAAAAAAGAAACAATGGATGAGAGGAGGAATGAGAATAAGCAGAAGGAAGAGAGTATCAAATAGTCCCCATATTGTGACAAGTTTTGGATAAAAGAAACCAAAAGAAATCTAGATAAAGTAACACCTTGTCATTGAGGAAAAAAAATTCTCAGGATGTACATCAAGCAGGTGTTTCTCCCCATTTTATTACTACTTAGTTTTGAAATCATGAATAATTGCGCACTTACATTTGCAAAACAGCAAAAATCAGCAAGGGTTCCATTACATCCCAGAGCTTTTTTTTTATTATTTTTTTTTACCCTCCCCAGAATTTCAGGGGGAGCTGTAATTTGTTGGTGCCTGCCAGGTGAGCTGAGGCCCTGCACTAGCTCAGGAGAGCAGGTGCATTAAGGGCACATGGGGATTGTGCCTGGCTCCACTGCAAACCTTGGTTTATTCATGTAGGTTACAGAAAATCTCCAGGCATCAGACAGATGCAATTTCACTTCTCAGCTACTCTAAAAATTCTCTCTAACTTTTAGTCACAGTCAACCAGTAAGAATAACAAGCTAAAAATCATTTTCCAGGATTTCTTATTTTCCTTTGAATAAATTAAGAGGCTGCTGCCCTAAGTGTTTCAGATACAAATCTCCAAGAAGCAGGGCCTGCAGGCTATCCTACAAGTCATTGCTTCGGAGGACAACTAAATATTTGAGAGATGTCAAGGGTTGTTTCTAACATGGCAAATCTGATGAAGGAATGGTGTGGAGCACCTCAGAAATTAAATGAAAATTAGGAAGAACAGACAGCATCTTTTCTTTTTCCCTTCCAGTCCAGTATTTTCAGTAACTAGTAAATAAATTCCCAGATGCACTAATGGCTGCCATCCAGGAAATGCATCTGCTGTATTTATGAGATCTGCAGTTAATAAATAATTGCCAAATATAGAATTATTCACTTCAGTGCTATCAGGGGTTGTTTTATAAGAAGAGAGAACATACCGGAATCATACTTACGAGGTAGATCAATCAGATTGATTTAGAATTCACGTGCATGAGTGCCAAAGCCCAGCTTTTGTGGAAAAAGACCATTTGCAATTTTTGCATGTGCTGGTAACTGAAGGTTTCTGAGCCTGCCATGCTGCCATTGGTACCCCTTGTGTAGCTGGGTCTGTGTGGGTGCTCTTTGGTCCCTCAGGATGTGAAAACCCTGACTGCATTTTGTTTCTAACTGCATTTTTGATTTCTTACATCCATGTGCTGTATAACAAAGAAGCCATTTCCAGGCTGTACGTGCCAAACACCACACAGCCTCTCCATGGCTCCAGACAGAGGGCTAAGGCTCCATCAGCCCCTGACAGCCTGAACTGAGAACCATCCACTGAGGAAAGTGCAAAAACCCCACTGGATGATACCTGATCCAGGAATGTAAAGGTATAGTTGGTTGTACAAAGCTCCAATATTTGA
Organism: Zonotrichia albicollis; assembly: GCF_047830755.1. NCBI lineage: Eukaryota > Metazoa > Chordata > Aves > Passeriformes > Passerellidae > Zonotrichia > Zonotrichia albicollis. The sequence goes on along the minus strand of NC_133825.1, from coordinate 22,126,116 downwards.
ATAAGAAAGAAATTTTCCCAGTTATGATCAACTTTCATAAGTTAACTTTTAGTTATAAATTTAGTGCTTTTATAAGCGCTAAAAAGGATAATGCTGAACAAAAACGACAATGAATGCACATCTGTACAAGAATGACAGCTAAGAGAAAAATATGTAAATGTTTTTTAACTGAGGACTCTGTCCCCGATTTCTTTTGAACTGAGCTCATGTCACACTTGCAGTAAGCTGGCAATGGCAGAGTGGGCAGTCCTCTGCCAATAAACCTTTCTTCATCTTTGGTTCTGACAGGTTGGACCTGAATAAACTCTGCTGTAAAGGCCACCTCAACTCTTTGGGTGCTGCTGTGCTCCTAGAATGGCTCTCCACCATTATTTTTGAAACACAGAGTCTGCCCAGATAAAAGTCCACAGAGATATAGTCTAAAATACAGACAGAAAGCTTGAGTAAAGGCTTCCCATGGAAACAAATCAAGTTCTAGACACACAGGCATCAAGAGATGCAGTCCCAATTCATTTTTTTACTAAAGGGTTGGCTGGAAAAAGAGCTGCAACAAGTTCCCACACACGTGTGGGGAGCTGACTCTTTGCAGAGGGCTGAGTATTTCCAAATGTCTTCATCAGCCTGGACACCACAACACGACATGCACAGGGGCTCCCAGCTGTGTCTGGCCTGTGAGCCACAGGTCCCTGGTCCCTTGCAGGGTACCAGGAAAAAGCAAAGCTCCCCAGCTGCCAGGCACTGGGATACACAGGAACATTTAAACCAAGAGGCCAACAGGGGTCAGCCCTGCCTAGCACAGAGGCTGTGACACACCACTGCCATCTCCAGTGCCCCTCCTGTGACAAGGACAAAAGCCACACTTCAAATGCACACAAGGCCTGAATAATTACTGTTATAAACTATCTCCATCCATGAAAAAGCAATGAAACATTTGGCAGCAGGAACCTTCCAAAGGAAGCTTCTCAGCACCCTGACATTAGCCCAAATTAATCTCAGTTCTGGAATTTTGCACGTGAAAGAAGCACAGAAGAGATCTGGTAGGCTCAGCTCCCTTCTCCTGCACCCACAGACATTCAGAAACAGAATGAAGCTCTGTTCTGAGGTCCCATCTAGTGACTCCAGCACCACCTGGGCATGGGAGCTCTGGTACCTGTTGGCCACGCAGGGATGGTCCTCCCAACAAAGGTTTGGTGTGAACAGTGCAAGTTGCACCTTCACCAGTCGTAAGCCATCATTCCATGAAAAGAAGGAAATTCTTCTTGGATAGTTAATGGATATGTCTAATACCATCCTCAGGCATCTTGGAAAGCATAAACGATGCACAGACACCCCATGCAAGGACTCTGTGCGAGACACAAAAATGGGAAGGAGAGGCTCAGCCACCACTAAAGCTAACAATGCAACCAGCTGAATGTACAAGCAGCCAAGAAGTGGCTGTGCTTGGCCTGGATGTCCCCAGTGCCCAGCTGATGTCACTGATGGAATGGGGCAAGTGTTTCAGGCACGCACAGCTCCCTGGCTGTGCAGGAGCTGCACGGGCAAGCTGGGGAGGAGAGAGGAGCCCTTTGTGTCCCACCAAACACTGCAGCAGCCACCAGATGATCTACTTTTTAGTCACACTTTATCTCATGATCAGCTGGGCTGGAATACTGAATGCATTGTCAATTGTTTAATGATGGACAAATAAAGCTGCAGGCTGCAGTTGATGTTTACTGAGGTGTTGATGAGCTATTCATTTTATCAGGGCAGGAATCACTGCAGAAGAAATGATGGGAAATTTAATCTAGTGCTAAAAAATATTTAATACTCTTTCTGTGTCATGGTGGCCGTGTCATTTCATTGGCATTCTGCAGTAACTATAGAGGGTACCCAATAACTTCAGTGTGTGCACACACACGTACATGTAAACTCAGACAAGTTATGATGCACATTTGTGCATGAAAAACATTTACCATTTCAAAAAATCTGGCTAAAGCTAACTGTCGAAAGGAGTATAAATATTATGGCTTGCCTTAGACTTAGAATGCTTATTGAGATATTGAGAACTGAATATTGCACTAATATAAAGGTGAAAAGTAAGACTCAACCCTGTAAAGAAAAGTTCTACTAATTTAGTTAAAAAAAAAAACCCCAAGCTGAACAAACAAACAATGAACAGCCACAACACTGGCTGAATTCCACAAGAGCTCTGCAGCCAAAGTGGTCTCCCAAGATATGCTACTTATTCCTACTTTCTGCTCAGTCTCCTGAGAAGCCACAGGCAACAAATAACATGTTATCTGTGCAATGCACATCAGGCAATAATTCAAAATCCTACTCTTTCATTCTAAAATGAATAAACAAACAAAGAAACCAAAGCAGAAAAAAAAAACAAACAAAAAAGAAATCATTCTTTCCTCTAATTACTGTGAAGACCTGGGGCCAGATCAGGAGCAGAGCAGAAAGGTTTCTAGATTAATTTGCTGCTTTCATTTTCAGTTTCTGTAGTCTTTAGGAGTTTATATTTGCTCACCCACAGGAATGTCTCTGCTTTTACTGCTATGCTATATATACACTCAAAAGCTTCCATTTGAAGGGTGCTTTCTTATGATACTGCAAGAAAACCCCACCTACACAATTTTCTTCTTTTCTTCTTTGAGGAACCCTGGAATCACTTGTTCCCTTGGAGAAATGTTAGTGTGCATTATCAAAAGAGGATGCAACTGAAATTAAATTGTATTGATTCTTTTTCATACACAGACTTCTGTCTGCAAGCAACTAACATACCTTCTCTATAAGCAAAATATATGTGTTCAAAGAAATCATTCCAATTGATTCCAAATAATGACAAGAAATCTTTGTGTCCAGCTATTCTGATTCTTCCTGCCCCTGGGTATGCTTGCTGCTAGGTTTAAATGGAAAGCTCTTAACTCCTCCTCCTTGAAACATTAAATGGGATAAACCTGCTTACTAGAGTCTGTTTCTTTGAGGTTTTACACATGGAATATTTACTGAGAACTACTTACTTCTGAACCAAAACAGGTGAGAGATTAACCATTAACAGAGCTGTATCTTGCAGCACTCATTTCAAACCAACAGGTCAACACGCGCATAAGATCCAACATAAAAACAAATTAGGCCTAAACTCTCCTCTTTTTTAATAAAAATTACCTGAGCTAGGGGGAAATTTTTAAACCACTGCTCATGATTGTTTCTTTTCTTGTACCACTGTTAAGAAACCTCAGGGCCTCCTTCTTCAAACCTCTGCTTATGTTAAAACATCATTAAAGGATAATGGCATTAGTGTACCTGTCAATTTGCCACAGCAGAGCATTTTCTGGCACTCTGAAAGCCATTCCTAGAGGACTTGTTCAGCATATGGCCAACTCTTACATAGAAAAGTACCCAACATATGTTCAGTGTGATGAGGAAAGAAGGAGAAAAATGGAGAGTATTGGTAAAAGTCAGCCTCTGGTAGCATTCACTTTGTTTTCCATGAAATATGAAGTCCTAAGATTCTATGCCTGTCTTCAGCCCTGCTGCACTTGTCAGTACTGCTGGGAGAGGTTTCATCTATAGCTGCAGCTTTCCCTGGAGGTCAAACCTCCTGGTTAGTCAGCCCACCCCATCCAGCCAGGGAATAGGCAGATCACACCTGCCTTTGCTCCCTCTCAGGCATTCCACTGGTACCTTAGCACACACACATGGATGTTGCTGATGCTGTGACTCATTATTTGTGTGCAGCAAAAGCTTCACCAACCAGCTCTTCTTCAGTTTCTTCTTGAGAGGAAGTTAAAATATTTTAATGCTAAAGCTCAGAGACTTGACAGCAACGTGACTTTTAGGGTCAGATTTTGAAACTCACAGTTCTGTTTCACAATTGCTTTTGGGGCCAAAATCGCCATCAAATTTGTGGAAACAAAGATGACCGGGTTTTAAAGTTCTCATGCCTGCATGATCCACCACAGAAACAAGAGAACAGTAGTGAACTCTAAGGCTAAAAGCAAATCCCTGCCAAGCCATGAAGTTCTGGGATTCCAGACACCAACCAGGATAAGCCTTCCATCCCTGAGTGTTAAACTCTCAAATCTCACTGCCTTGGAACTCCCTGATACTGTGAGATGGGAGAACAAAATCTCACTGTCACTCCTACTGAAGGTAAAAAAAATCCTTTCTAATGGCAACTTCTGACATCGACAACCACTGTCAGAAACTGTAAATCTGCTCAAGGCAGGGCAGCCAACAGCCAAGCAGTTCTAAAAGTGAGCAGGTGGGAGGGGATATTCCAGGCCCAGGGAGCTGCTCTTCTCCAGTCTGGGGAAAGCTGAAAGAGCCAAGAAGGACAAAGCCTGCGCAAAAGCCAAGAAGGACAAACCTGCTACCTCCTGTACATAAACTCTTGCTCTCCTCTGGACCTCCACTCAAACCTATTACACTTTTTCCCTCCCGCTTGAACACAGTGAGCCCAGGCACCCCTACAGCTCTCTGCAGCTGATCTGCAGTGTTCCCTTCGTGATGTCCAGCTGGGGACTGTGCTCTGTGACCTTCAAACAGGACCACAGTCCCACTTTACACTCACTGCCAGTCTGTGGTTGAAGGCACTGCATCTCCAGCCCCAGAACTGCTGAGAGCCTGCACAAATGCACACAGATTCCACAGCTCCCACATTCACCCTTGCAAAGGAGAGACCAAAGCCTGCAGTACAACAGTCCGTGTCATGAACATGAACGGCCTCAGAATTCTGAGGGTTTTGCTAAAAGCCCTCCAGACCACTTATTTACTGTTTGGCAGGTTTGCCATCAGCACAGAATGCTACTGGTGGAGAACACTCAATAAGCATGTTAGGCAAGTGAAAAGCACCATTTGAACACATCTTTGTTTAATTCAAACCAACCATTCCCCCAACTTAGAGTGCTGTACCTGACTGACATGTTCCTACTTCAGAAACAACTTTTTATCCCTTGAAAACAAATTATTCTGATAATAATGGTCTCTGACTAAAGAACTCTTCTTTAAGTTACTGTTTAAGCATCCCTGAAACATACATATTTTGAGAAGCACAGATACACACAGAGTACACGTGTAAAACTCCACCTCTCCTTATGTAATGGAAACTTTGCATGCCTGTTTCCTGCAAATGAAATTTCCCAGTTTTAAATGCATTGCCCTTGAGGGTATCAAGTATTGTGATGGAATAACGAAGGGTTTCTGCTCCTACAGTGAAGGTCAGTATACAGTGGGCCACTTCTTTTGTCTCACTTTTCAGGATGATCAGAGCAGTGAGGCGACAAGAGGGAAGCCAGTGCCTTTGTGTGATGCAAAATCATCAAGCTGTGTGTCCAGTCATTGCCTGCTGCTGCACTGCAGCTCCTGAAACAAATCCTCGCCTGTCCTCAATGACATTAGGAAAGCCCAGGGCCCGCTTCTATTTTAAAATGCCAGAAGCACCTTCTCTTTAAGGTTAAAAATACTCACAATCACAGTATCTGACATGATGGTTTTGAAAGCATCCTAGTTTCTAATGGTATTCTCTTATTAAACATCTACATGTGGAAGTTAAATAAAGAGAGAGGGAAGAAGTGTAAATAGCACGCAAGGAGCCCACTGTGAATTCAGATGGAGTTTATACAGTTCACCTGACTCTTGGCTGACTTAATGAAGACAGTGAATTGCACAGTGCAGTTACTGCATTCCATGCTGCACTCACCACTATGCAGCTGCAGCTACTGGGGACAGATACTCCCTTTCTTCCAGCTCTGAAGATAATACTCTGATTTATCACGTGAAAACACTCTGATTTATCACATGAAAATACTCTGATTTATCACATGTGGGATATTGGAGAATGGTCTCCAGGTTATAGGAGGAAGTCAGTAACTTAAGCATATTAGACAAATGGGTATGAGGAAAACACATTATTTTCCTCTCCCCTACCCTCCCCACACATAGTAAGCTGAAGATGAGATTAATTCTTTGTCTGGTTGCCATGAAAACTAAGAGATGTAGCCTTACCTCAGAGGAAATGATGCTATGCTCACACAATGAATAAGAAATGAGAGCTGTGTGGTCCTATCTCAGCAACACAAAGCAGAGTCAAAAAAGAGTCTTTCTAAAGCCCAGGCATGTGTGGATTCTAATCAGCTCTGTTTATAACGTATGATCATAGTTAATTGTTCATTAATTCCACCATGTCATTTGTTCAGAGATTATACCCTCCACATAATGAATGTTTTGGGGTACACTCCAGCAGAGAAAATTAAAATAGATAATAGCTGTGATTTTAAACAGTCTTCTTCACCATCTTAAGTTTGATTCCATTGACCTCAATCAGTGTCTAAAAGGTTTCAAAAAACAAAAAAAAAATGTGTCTATTATCTTGAAAAAAGGGAAACACACAAATGTAAATCAACCTGCCTGCAGAATGGATGTGTTTTTCTGCAGCCCTTGGCCTCCCCTTGACATCCACCTCTGTACAAAGCCTTCCCCTCAGGGGCTGGGAAGGTGAAGGACCTTGAACCTGCAGATGCATAATTCACCCCAGTTCAGCAGGCAGCCCAGATTTCAGTGACTTGTAATTAGTGAGTGCTGAATGGAACAGTGGCTGGAGGAGCACACAGCGTGAAATGCCTGTATTAATGATAATGGAGATGTTCATGGTTCACCCCTGGATTTGGGAAAACACTTTAGAAAATTAATTTGCTTTACAAGATGAGCTCTACTTGTGCAATGTCACCAAGAACACACTCTTCTAAATATCACTGATACTTAACCATTTTACTGCTTTTTGAGTCTCCAGAACACAGATGTGACAAGAATGACAGCACATGCTTAATGCAATCACCTTGGGCTCAGGTTTCATTTCACTTGCAGACTTAGGGTAAGTTGATCCTTAATACTTTGCACAAGGCTGATTTTGCTATCAGGTCATGATGTATTTGAAGGGCTGTCACAAAGAGAGCAGCATGAGTGATTGAAAAGGCTCCCTTTGCTCACAGCAATAAAAAAAAAATCTGGGAAAAAACCCCACCAGATTACACAGAAATTATTTCAGCAATCCCTCTCTGAATTTAAATGACATGCTGTAATCAAAATTTTCACTTGCAAAGAAATTTCAAAACAGAAAAAAATTATCAAACAAACAAAAAATCCTTTGGTTCAATATGTCAAAACAAAGCTTTCAAGTGATGGAACTTGTAATTTTCAGAACTTAATCAGCATTTTATGGGTTGTTTAGTTTGGTGTCCGTTTCTTCATACTTTTCCAGAATATGTTCACCTTGTTATTGACTTAAATGCTTTGTTGAGCCTAAATTTGTGACTTTGAGCATATTAAACTCTATATTTTTCAAATTAAGAATCTCTTAGCTGAAAAAATTTGCCTGAATTAGCTGCTAGGCATTGGCCAGTATCTTCCAAATTTACAGCTGTTTGTGGCATACAAATTAACTACTAAACTACTACTAACTACTTAGTTACCCAAAGGAGAATTTATACACTTACACTTTTTACAAATAGGATTAATACCTCTGTAACACTATCCATATAATGAGTTAATTAACTGCTTAATAAGCATGATTAAATCAATAATAAGAATGAAATTTTCAACTGTGACTTAGTGCTAGATGGCCTTCCATGCCATATATAATGGACTTATCACTGTTTTTGTCTTCAGGGTTTTTTCAAAGTGTTTGACCACCAATGTACAAATATTGGTAACACCGATTTTCAAAACGTGTCTATGAAGAAAATAATGTCTTTGAAATACCAAGTTTTTGAATTGATCAGATTTCCATCTACTAGTCAAGGTAAATGATGTCAACTCCAGCTCTGGGGTGCTCACACACATCCTTCAGAGCTGGGATACCCAGAGCATTTCAGGATGGACCTTTCCTCCTGACAACTCCCTCTTCTGATAAGGTAATCAAGCATCACTCCAGACTGGTCTCAGCTTTAAGCACTCAGTGCTCCCTCTGTACTCACCCCAATTACAAATGGGCTTGAGTGCAGGCTTAGGAACTTGGCTGGATTAGAGCCAGAATATTTGGCACTTTTGACTAACCAGACCCATGACAACAAAAGCAAAGACAGAATGCACTTTGCTTAGTCATTTGTGAGCTCTGAGAAACAACAGTGCACCTTTCCACTAGATGCTTTTCTGTCTGAAAGTACAAGTAAAAACAAAATATTTCAAAACCAGAAGCTGCCCAAAGCTTTTCTTTGCTATCAACTAAACACATAAAGCTGATCAATCTATCTAGTTGCAAAATGCTTGTTTTCTGAAATCCAAAATCTATGCCTAGCCCACAGCATCATTTTCTCCTAAGCATTTCAATTGCAATAGCACGAACATCTTCAGCAGCTAGAGGGTTTTGAAAGCAAAGAGAAGTTTTCCTTGCTCTAATGCAAGATTTTCTAGAGGTAAAGATTTAAGACCTCCCTTTCTGATGAGAATTCCCCTCATTTTGCAGGCTGTGCTGCCAGTGTGGACTCCAATGTGCACTCCCATTGCCTTTGCCAGCATCACTCAGGAAAGGCAACAATACCCTGGCTCATGGCTCTCAGGTTTTTGAAAATTCCACGTACAATGTAACCAGACTAAGGAGACCTGCGGCATCTTTTAAAGTGAAACCTTGATGTTTTTAATATAATCAGAAGTGAAGAAAACCTTTCTCTAATATATCAGCAGTACATGAACAGTGCAAGGCTGAAGGAGCAGGCTTGCTCCCCTGACTGCACTGTTGGTATCCAGTACCAGCAGAGTCTCCCAGAAAACAACTCATCCTTTTCTCAACACAGAGGGGAGTCCAAAATTCTGCATAATTGCTATTGCTCAGCTACCAAACATTGTGGGTGTGCCTTTTCCAACATGTGTATCCTGTCATCCAGAGGCTGGTTAATGCAACCCCCCCAGTTCCCTCTGACCTTGTCCTCTCCTGCCACCACCCTTCCCCTGAGCAGCCACCAAGGTCTCCTCACCAAACAGCAGGACGTACTCAAAATAAGGTCACTACATGTGAAACCTAAATTTTACTGCTAGAAAATGCTCCCTAAAGCTATGCAGCCTTAATCTGTAATTATCAAATATAAGAGCCACAGACAATGGCATTTATTGAATCACAGTAGCTGGTTACCTATGAAATAAAACCATTTCCTGGCAGCCCTTGTGCTAATAAGGCTTCATATATTTAATTTATGTTTGCATTAGCAAAACTATCCAGGGCACGGGACTGAATGGTCTGAACAATGAATGCACAAAATAACTGATATTAACAAAATCAACTACCACTACAAAGCACACGTGTTTATTAAAAAATGCTATTTTGAACATTTAAAACAGACAAAACTGAATGAACAGGAGGACCCAATGCATTGTAAAGTTCCAGTCAGAAGCCTCCAGAAGCTCTGGCAGGGATTTTGCTGGCCAGCTTTGCCCCATCTCCTCCTGCTCCCCCCCTTCAAGTTTTATTTTTCCTTTTTGTGTATTTCCTCAATCTTTCTTTAAGATATTAAGTTTGAAAATTAATATAATCTGTGACTTAATTTTCCTTTTTGGGGCATGACCTTTGCTCCTTTCTGAGACAACTCATTTGGACAACTATTTTCTAGGAAATAGAAAGGCACAGAGAGCATTTCTTACAAAAACTAGGACAGAGATTTTGAGTTGTCAAGAAAATGTGAGAAAATTTTACTGCAAATTAAAAAGAAACACACAGAACAACATTAAGCAGAATTTCATTTTCACCCTTAAAGAATTAAAAAGAATATATTTTGGTTAGCAGACTACAATTTTAGGGAACAATTGCTATTTTGTAGGCGTACATTAACTGTTCAACACTGTACCAGAAATATCTTAAACCTGACAAGCCCTGATTAATTTGTGGTTAACTCTTTGTATGTGGACCCTGACAAAGCACTATGCTCTATAGCCCTGTATAAATTCATGCAACCAGGTAACAGATATTATCTTTTCAAGGACTTAATCAGATGCAACCGCTTGGATGTCACCCAAACAATTAAATCTCTCACCCTGCCATCCACAGCTAGAGGGGTTTTGTCATTTTGCCCACCTTGAGGGCTGACTCCCTCCCCCAGCCAGGGCAGGGGGGCTCACAAGCAGCACTGCAGTCCCCCTGCAGCCATGCACTGACAGCAGCAGCCCTGCAGTGCTCATGTGCACTACAGAGGATGCTCTCATGGAAGAGAGATGTCCCTTTGGCCACCCTAGCAGGCAAGGATCACCCCTGAGAGCTGCTGGCACTGTCCATGTCCTGAGAGGCGCTGCAGCCCTCCCTGGACTCAGCAGGGCTGGGAGCCCAGGCACCAGCAGAGGGTGAATTGTTGCTGACTTTGTCCTTCCTATTCTGCTTCCCTCTCTCCCAGGTTTCACCTACTGACTTGGCATTGGGAAAACATTCTGAGTTAATAAGGAGCTCCTCAGAACGAGAAGTGCATCTTCCAGCACATAGTAACAGCCAAAATAAACCCAAACTTGTGGGTCAGCTGCCTCAGTCATTCCTTCCCTCTCTGCCACTGCCGCTCCCATTTCAACATCAAGGCTCTTTCTAACCCCTTCACTCCTTTTTTCCCATCTCCCCTCAAACTGACTAGTTTTAAAAGTGCACCAGCCCTGTTGGCTCATTTGCATTTGGTAGTAAACAAGGAGAAAGGGGCAGCCTTGCTGCTGGGAACAAAGGGCCACAATTCTGAGCAGCTTCCCTGCGGATCTTGTTTGGTCACAGCGTCTCTTGGCTTTCCAACCCAAGGCAGATTGTGCATGTGGCCTTTCAAGCTGAATTTATTGCATATGTTCAATGGTTCTGCTAATTGGACCTCTGACTTGACCACAATTCAGTGAGTTTAGCTTCAAGGATAACAAGCACATAGGCCAACAAGGAGATACATACAACATTATAAAATACACTGTATTAGGCTGTTTTAGATTAAATTCATGCACTTCTAAAACCAGGATTTGGATAACTTCGCTGTATATGGGATGGGAGACAGAAAAAAATTCTGAAGAGCTTTGCAAAATCTTCATAAACAATATGGGTTTCTATCTGCAACTTACCTAATATGATCAGTCCTTCTAAAACAGCCTTTAATCAAAGGCTTGGTATAATTAAAACCAGTAAATTGGATATTTATGCTCAATACCAGGAACCATAATTAGAACTGTTATCATGCATGCTTCCTCTCCACCCCAAGCTTTTCAAAAAGCACACAATTCTTTAAAAAAATGTATTTCTTCTCCAGAATTATGCTAAAACACCAGCAAAAATGCTCCTGATAGCTGTGGACAAAGCCAATAGGTCACACACCAGGACAGCACTCAGCTCCTCAAAGGTCATTAAAAAATTCTAAATCCTGCACAGGGTTTTGTATTTTGTAGCCATGAACCTTATGCAAGACACACAAAATATATTCTATATCAAGAACAGAAAAACAGCCAGCACCTGACATTTGAAAAGAGATCCTTAAAATGCACAAAAGCATGGAGATATTTTATGGACAAAAAGCCCAGCAATGAAATAAACTGTTTAAGATGAAACTGGAAGAGTCAGTGGTGAACCCCCTACTCTATGTTTGTTGTTTGGATGACTTGGAAGTTGGCATACTTTTCCTCTTTTATGTGGGCAGTGTGTGCTGAGTGTGCAAAACATTTATTAAGGCTTCTTTGAGCATAAACAGACAGCCTGATAGTACAAAAAAAAGGTAGAAAGATATCAGATAGGAACATCAAAAAACATACACTTTCGCATAACTGTTAAAAAGCGTTGGCTGCTCCTCAGGCTGCCCTACTTAGAAACTTTGATTGTGCACCCACTGTCATGAGACATGTTTTCCTCTCAACATCTTTTTAATCTTTTCAGGCTGGTAGAAAAACAGCAGTCTTTAGTTATCAGAATTTTGATGCTTAACAGCTTCAAAGTGGTGGTGGTTTCATATTAAATCAAATGGCAAGAAAAACTAGGACTGCAGGTATCCAGCGCCTTCACCAATTCTCCTTGAAGATGTTTTTTTCTGCTTAGATGGTAAAAATGTAATAGAGGAAACCTTTGCCACCCACTTCTCAGCAATATTTCACTATGCAATGCTTTAACTTTTCAGAGTTTTGTTTTGTAGAAGCCACCCTCCAGAACATACTGTCTGCTACTGCCTGGCCAAAAAAAAAGGCCTGTTTTGAGAGAGGCCTCCTCAGCCCTTCAGGAAAATGCTGCATTTACTCACTCACAGATTGAGCCTCTTTTCTGACCTGCTGCACCACGAGGAGCTTGGTGCACATCTCTGTCCCCTGGGAGATCCATCCCCTTGGGCACAGCGAGCCCAGCGTGGCTCACCCACCTGCTCTAGCCAGCAGTCTGTCTGTGAAAAATATCTGCATTCATCTTCCTGCAGTCTGAGCATGAAAACACCGGCCTCAGCACCAGGGGTGATTGCCAGAGTCATACAAATCCAAAGGGAGCAGGAGAACAGGTCACTGAGAGCACTCTTTCCTCATGGGCCAATGGTACATTCAGCTGTTGGGATGGCTGCAAATGCTCACCATTATGCCAGTGACTAATGAAAGGGAAATGACTGCAATTTCAGAGATGCCCCAGAAGGGTCCAGAAAGAGTGGTAATGCAATTATGGGAGAAAGAAAAAAAAGCTGTGTGGGAGAAAATAAAATTATTCAACCTATGAAGGAATTTCATCTAAAGCCCTGAATGCCTGTATTTATAAGACACACTGATTCAACACTGGAAAAGTGGCTGTAGCTAACCACAGTCAGTGCCTCAGTTCCACCTCTGCCTTTTGTTAGCAAAATGCTCCATAAATTCATGCTGGGGAGCAGAAGGAACACCTATCCAATGGATATTGCACAGCACTGCTTTTCTGCAAGTTCCCAGAGGAGGCCAGGGAGCACATCCTCAGATTCACCCATCTGGAGAGAACACAGGGAGGGACAACAGCCCAGCTAACTGTGAAAATCTTGTTTAACTAAGGGAAGTCAATGATGGAGTTATTCTGCAGCCTGACATTTACAATTCGCCAGAAAATAAACCAATGTGCTGAACACAAAGTGAGTTCCATAAGTGTGTCTTCTAACAGCAAGAAACAGGGCAGGTAAAAGTAGCATTTATTAGAGGGTACATGCAGGATAGTGTCAGATGGTTTCTATTTATTATACTGCCTTTAAGGAGAGCTTTTTAGAATATGCAAACAAGGGTGCTCTAACTGAAAGGTTAGATATCAACAACCACACTGACTTGTGAATTGTTCTGAGCTTTGTGAACTAAAAATGTGATGCAGAAACTGCTGGTGATACTTTAATTTGAAGAATTTTAAAGGAAAAGAGACAAGTTTAAAAAGACCATTAAACTTTTCACTTTAACAACTTGTTCTTTTTAAATTGTCCACTCATTAAAAACAGGATTTATAATTCCTTTTGCAATCAATGACAGCAATGGAACAGAATCACCGTAAATTACAGAAATGAAGAAACAAAATATTCACACAGACACAGCACTTCTGAAAACACTGTTAACAACTCTGTGGACAGCTTCTCCCTAAGGACCCAGCCTGGCCAGCAGCTCTGGCACTGGGCTGAGCCAGGCTTTTCTGGAGCCACTGCAAAGGGAACACAATTCCTCTGGAATGAACCCCTTGCAGCCCCACGCCATCTCTCCCCGGGAAGGTGGTTCCAAAGAGAGAAGGAGGCTCCCTGTGGGAATCAGGGACACTGGAGATGCCCAGCTCAGGGCTATGGATGCACTGGTGCAAAACACACAGGGGGGAGTCCCAGACAAGGCCCTGAGCCCCAGCACACAGACAAACCCATGCCAAATGTGCATTAAAGGGGTTTTGCTGTGTGTAAATCCTGCACTTGAGGAGGGCAGCAGCACTGAGGAGAGCACAAGGATGCCACACAAGCAAGCAGCTGTGTACCACAGCACCGTCCCAGCCTGGCAGGCCACAGCACCATCAGTGCAGAGGAGTATTTGTGCTACACCCTGTGGTTTCTCCTCACCATTGGGGATCCTGAAAGTCCTTGGATTTGTATCAGTTACCAGCTGCCCACAGTCCACCAGAGTTCAAGGATCTGCTTTGTAAACACAATAATGCAAGAATAGCCTCTTCAGCAGCTCCAGGAAATCCTTTCCTGGCAATCACAACTCAACTACCTGTCTTCTCCTCTGACTCTCTTCCTCCAGCAGAGCCTGGGTACTTAAAAGCATCTCAGTTCAAGAGGCAGTGGCTGGAGGGTTAAGGACAGGCCTGTAGCTCAGAGCTGAGCTGGCAGCATTTCACAGAAAAACCATATATACTCCGCTGCTTTCAAAAATACAAACAATTGTATCTCAAAAACACAAACAATTGACATATCACACCTTTATCTCATCTGTGCATTTGCACTTACAGGGGTATTACAAATGAGTGTGGAATACATGAATGTAATCCATAGAATCACAGAATGGCTTGGGTTGGAAATATAATAAATATCAGCCAGTTCTAACCACCCTGACGTGGGCAGGGACATCTTCCACCAGACCAAGTGTCCCTTTCTTCACAAGGGAGGCAAGTGACAAGGTCACAGAGGAGTTTTTCTTTATAATTTAAATTATGAATTTAACAGGTGAGGCACCAGGCACCCCTGGGAGCCTGACTGGCTCCTGGTGGAGATGGGATGACCAGAGACATCAGCCTTCATGCCACTGGTGGAGATGTTGTTGAGGCAGCTCCAGCAGGCTCTGTGAATGTCACACAGCGCCCATGAATTAAATGGAGATCTTGCGTCTGGGTGCCTTGCCATGATGGGGCAGTGGATTCCTGTTAAGGTACAGACCTTCATTTCCTGCTTGGATAAATATGGATAAATTGGATAAATATGGACTACAGTATCAGAAACAAAAGGGAACCCTTCTACCTTGTACTTTCTAATTCTGTATGATTTTTCAATGAAAAAAATAAAAGATGCTGAAATGGATTCTCAAACTGAGATTTAAAAATTATAAATAAACTGTGATATCACAGCAGTTGGCTGCCCAATAAGGTGAAATCCAAAACTGTGAATAGAATACTGCTGAACAAACAAAATGTTGGATAAAATACATAATTCAGGTTTTTAAAACAAAATCATAAGTTGTCTAAAGTTTTCAGATGAAGGCGGCCATGAAATAGATCATGTCCTGGATCTTTCTGCAACTAAGAAAGCAAAACAAAGTGTTAGTTCTGGTGCACAATACAAAGGCAACTGCTTGTGTAAATCTCAGTGCAATAAATCCTATGTGACAAATTCATATTACTAAATTGTCAGAGCTTTCAGCTTATTGACAAAATTATGATTTATAAAAAAATAAAATACATCCCAGAGTGAGTTTTCTTTTCAATTAACAAGACAATCTTCTTATTTCAATCTAGCTCTCCTTTCCACATTAGTCTTGAATAAATACTAAAGAAATATCATGCTGAATTTCCCTCCCAAATTACCACACAGTGATCTCTCTAAAAAATAAAACGAGAAGCTGATCTCTTCCATGGTGGTCAGTAATTATACACCCTGTAGAGCACTAACCAAGCAGAACTCCACAAAAATACCACCCTAGGCAACAGACAACAAGAAAAATACAAGGAAAAAAATTTTTTGAAGTGCTATAAACGCCCAAAACCACACCAGAGATAGCAGAGCCTGATATGCAGAGTAGCCAAAGCTGAAGCTGCAAGGCTGGGGAATACTCAATAGCTTGAAAATGAGGGCATTCCTTTAACTTGCCCCACACACACTGAATTATCCTCTGAAGGCACCTGGAGTTTTGGGTTTAAGGTACAGGGGTAGCCTGGGTTAGGTAACACCCAGTGAGGAACAAGGTGGGGCAGCTGTGCCAGATGTTGAGCTCATCACCTGCAGTGCCCCCCAGCACGTCCCAGCCCAACAGGAAGGGATCAAGGGATCCTTTTACAGAGTGCTGAAAGGCCTCCAGAGGTTTCCAGCTGGACAGGAGCACAGGGGCCCATCAAAGCCTGGAGGCCCCGTGCTCTGCCCTCACAAGGCAGCAGCTCTGTGCCAGTCCCACTCCTCAGCCACAAAATCCCTGGTACGACTCTAACAGTGGCCTGCACCAACTTCTGAGCAGCAGCAAATCCAGCCTTCTATTGTCTGGACTTCAGGCAAATCACTGTGAGAACACATCACGCCTTGTCTGAGAAGTCATTTTTCTTTTTAATACAATTTACAACTCACACTTTATTTTTTCTCTATTTCTCTCCTCTGACCATGTATGCTCCATCACATCCACCAACAGCCCAGTTCTCAGCCCACCTCCTGCCCCCAGCTCCCTGCTCCAGTCAAACCAGGTCTGAATGAGTCTAAGACTCAATTTTAGCAGGTGCTCAGTCAGTTCCACTAGTTGACAAGTATTTTGGCTCACAGTAACAAATATTTAGTGAATGTCCAAAGGGAATAGCATCAAAGTATGCAACATTTATCCTGAAGCCACCAATTCAGGCAAGTTAAAAGCTTGAAATCAGCACAGTTTTGACTTTTGGCACAGGGTTGAATATTCATACACTCATAATCGTATTTTTTCTTCTTAAATCATTGTTCACTAACTATCTTTGAACTTCCTTTTGCTTTCCAGAGCATCCCATTTTCCCCTTCCCTCAACTCTCAATTGAAAAAAAAAAAAAAAACCCAAATCACAAAGCCCACCAAAAATCCAACCCAGCCCAGGCGGAAAAACCAGAAGGATAAAAGACTGTGTGTTAACACCAAGCAGGCAGTAGCAGCAGTATTGATTTACACTGCCTGTGAGTCCAGCTGTAAATCCAGCTGTGGAGCCACCTCCCTCTAACAGTGAGGCTGCCCACGGTTGGTCCTCCCTGCTCTTGCCCATCCCCTCCCACCACAAGCTGGAAGCATTAGGCACAACACAGGTTTTAACCCAAACTGACACTTGCACAGTGACTAATGGCCATCCCTTGTGACAGCACAACCCCGAGGCACCAGGAAGGTGAAAAGGAAAAGGTAAATGTTCTAAACCCCGCTAAATAAAAATGTAACAGCGCAAAATTTTTTCTGGGTTTATAAACAACGGAGTAACGCTGAGCAGTGCCCACTCCAAATGATGCTGTAGTGCTCCCCACACAACACAATGGAATAGTTTCATTCCTTTAGGGGTCATCTTTAAAGAGGGAATTGTTTTTCCAGCTGAATAGAAGGACTCTTTCACCACCAAGCTCCATGCTGTAAGAATTCAGCATTGTTGGTAGACATCCCATCCACCAGTGCCCCTAATCATCTATCAGAGATACCCTTCTATTTCATTTGATTTGCCTCTGACAGAGCATCATGTCCAAAATCAAGGATGTGACTGAAATTTTTCTCACACTTAGAAAAGATCACTGACTTAGCAATTTTTCTTTCAGACCCTTAATCTACACAATCTTTTCCCTTACTATAGGTCACGTTCCCAGATGTTAAAACAACATCTGCCTGGTTTGTGCTTTAACACGAATGAAAGGACAATCACTTGTACTCAACATATCTAGATTCTACAACATTCAAGTCCAGCTGTTCAGAAGCCAGGAAACAGATCTCTGACAGAGATTTATTTAAAAATAATGAAATTACTTGAAATAAAAAAGAATAGGGATTTTTATTTATTATCTCAGTTTGAAGCTTTACCTAGTAACTGGCAGACTTGTTTGCATATGAAAATTGCCATTTGTGTTAAAACCTTCACGTGGCTGAGATCTGTGAAACGTTTGACAGCCCCAGGAGTGCTGAGGGGAAAGGATAAAGTGGGAGTTCCCCCAGTGGGATATGAGGATGCCCTCCCTCATGTCCTGCTGCCCCTGGAGGAGTTCCCAGCTCTGCAGGGCTGGGCAGCCCAGGCCATCCCTCCCAGGCCCTTGGAACTGGCAGCAGAGCCCAGCCCAGAGGATGCACAAGCTCCTCAAAGCAGCTGCAACACCTACAGGCTGATCGTTCCTGACACAGCATTTCCACTCATTTCCATTAGGAAACTGCAAGGCAATTTTTGCAGTATACCTGAGAGTTTACTAAAACCTTCCAACACCGTGAGCCTTATGATGAAATTAGCAGGATTTGTGACATTCACATGGATTGCTTTCCCTGCTGCCCACAAGTTTGCAGCAGCAGAGGCTGTGACAGCAACAGCCTTTAACATCTCAGGGACAGCAGCAGCCAGGCTTTGCATTATGATAAAATTATTCTGTGCTCCCAAAGAACACAAGTGCTCCTGAGCACTACACGTAAATGGAAATCACTTCAGTCCTACTAAATATTGTATAAAACATAAATCATTGACTGTGTGCCAAGACCTGTCCTTCTCTTCTGATATGTACCCAACAGAGCACACAAAAAACCCTTCAGAGGTTTCACCTTTATTTTAGGAAAGGCACTGACTAAGCAACCAATTTCTGTCCAGACATTATTATAGGATAAACATTTTCTAGTTTTCACAAACAAAACTACACATGACAGAGCTGCACTGGCAAGTATCAAGCAAGCTATCCTATCAATCTCTTATTTTTAAGAGTGGTTTGCCTTGCTCTATGATACCACTAAAGGCTCAGGTCTGCCCTTGGATGTACTCAAACTGTTTTCAGTGCAGGACATTGCACAACCATCCAGAGGCAGAGCTGTATGAAGCAGTAATATGAACTTGAACAGAATAAATGGGAAACCTGTACAATGCAGATCCTTCACTTGCTGGCCCTCTCCCTTTCTCTTGCCTGAGTTAAGCCAGGTAAGGTCAGAGCCTTTGAGAACCTTCAGCAAAGGCCTGGAATGTCCTGAATGCAAGCAAACAGAAGGAGTGTGCTGGGGCCATAGGGCACAGAAGCACAGCCTCTCCACAGAGCTAAGAAGGGCAATTTGAAAATATCTCACCTTGAAATTAAATGGGATGGGACAAAACGCAGGTTGTTGTTCTGTGTGTGTTTTAAAAAGGTCATTTCTCTCATCCAAGCCTCAAAGCAAGCCTTCACAGGAATGTTACTGTACTGTAAATTGCTTAACCAGTCAAAAGCACTGAAATATTCCCCTCAGACTGCCATCCTCCAACTAAACAGGAACATAAATCAGCATGACTGTTGCTAGTATCATACAGGACTAAGACACTGGCTGATCCCACCAGCCTTACTTTCTAACCATTGGTTGCCTTGGGCTCTTTACTGTATAAATTATCCAGAAACATTAGCATTCTTTGTTGTTCCAAAGTGATTGGAAGGCTCTAAAGGATATTTCTGCATGCTGCTTAAGCAAAGGGTAAGCTTTGTGCAGTATCATGTGATCAACAAAAAAATCCCCGAGTACTGCCTGCTTGTGGGTGGTGCAGAGGAACAAGAAGTGACTCACTACTCATAGTGGAAAATTTGGGGGGAAAATGTTTTAAATAGCCAGGAAAGCACAAAATGGCAAACCAAATTATTGGACTTCCTACGCCCTATGTACTGGGTAACAAAACCATGGCGTTGACATGACAATAATGCCCAAATGTATGAGAGTTAAGTGAAGCAATTGCTGGGTTTTGTTCCGTTCTCCTACTAGAGAGGGCCTCTACCTGTCCTGAATCTGCAGAGTCCTAGGGAAACTCAGAAAGAAACTGGAATAAGCTACCAAATTCCAAAGGGAGGGAGAACAAAAAAAAAAAAAAAACAAAAAAGCATTTGGTGGAGCAAAAGCTCTCTATTTTCTCTTATTCTTAAGATGCAGAAATAAAACACAGAGAGAAATCCATATATTTGAGATTAATAGGCAGATATTTATCCATGTGCCACTCTGGCTGCTGAGAGATTTCCTCTCTACAGCAGTGTTGTATAAACAATAAAGCATTTTTGTCCACAAAGCAATTGTCTCACCTCACTGAATCAAGAGCCTCTCACTGCCATATCCCTTCTATATTGTTCTAATTCCGAGCTGTGAGGAAGCTCCCTTACACAAAGACAGTGCATGGATCTGGTTGGGCATGCTATTGTTAAACTTGAGCACATCAAGAACAACGTGGGCTCCCTGCAGCATGAGTAGATTCAGCTGAGAGACTTTACATTTTAGCTCACAAGCCATAGGTAAATATGGGCTGAGGGGACAGCTCCTACAATTAATTCCTTACTGCTGTGGCCGTTTTCAGCTGGGGGCAAACCCACCCTGACAGCAACATTACAAACCCTCACATAACCTAAACAGCAGCCAAGAAAAACATCACTATTTCAGGCTGCTTTCAAACAGCAGCACCTCAAAATTCACCTCAAAGACAGAAACTTATCTTCATACTGTCCTTTATCCTGGAAGATGATTCAGGAGAGCCTATACATTGACACAGAGAAAATGCCTCCAGTGTAGCTGGCTGCAGCAAATGTACTGCAGCATGTTAAGAGTCTCCCAACGTGCAGGCTGGAACAGAAGGCAGTGGGTTTCTCAGTGCCTTTCATTAGGTGTAGGACTGCCACAGCAGAGGGAAAAGAGAAAAGGGCAGGGAAATGCTGACTCTTGCCCAAGCAAAAGATGCACATATGTTAGAGGAAATCTACATGTCATTTAGGAAGCACATGCACCGCTTCTCTGAGCATATGAAGATTACCCAATCCCCCCCTTAGGGGGATTTCACAAAGGCACACAGAAATACTACATGCCCAGGTTTCTCTAAAGGCAGCTGGCTCCTTGATATGTTCTTGAAAAAAAAAATCATGAAATGCAGCCAAAGACAAGAAATTGTGGCAGGGCCTTATTTCCATGGGGCAGAGTACAAGGTGTCATTTATAAGGACACAGCCTCAGAGCTGCCAAAGTAGCTGGCCTCTTTATCTGTCATTATGCCACAAACCATAACTATTTTGCTTTATACCTTAGAGAGAAACAGTAAGCCTGGAATCACACAGAGGCTCCTGACCTGAACAATGAGCAATGCAGTGCCTACTGAATTTTTCAGATCCTAGTTTGCTGAAGGGTTTTCTGCAGCTAAGACAAATCTACAGCAGTGAAAAACCAGGCTCTGTAATCTCAGCCACGTATTTTCCTAACAAAAGAAAGTTGCTAGTAACAGACTGTGATAGCTCAATTCTGTTAAACAGCTCACCGTTAAGGAAAAAACAGAAACACTGAAACACCTTATTTCTGTAACATTATCCCAAAAATGGATGTTTCAGAAGCCAAACATGTGACACAGTCCCAACACAAAGAAAAAAAAAATCTGCCTCTACACACATGTCTTTTAAGTAACCTGCATGCAAGACTAAACTATTATGCTATGCTTTGCAATAAAACCTACGAGAAAGCTCAGCATTGAACCCCACATGATGGTTACAAACTATTTTCAACTCATAGACAGTTTTCATATCACAGTAACATAAGTGGGAAATGAATGCACACCTTCTGCATCATCACTGCAATCAACTAATATCCAATTAAACATTCAATTGCTTTGCAAACCCCACAGCCGTGGTTACAAATGACATTTTACAATGTTAGCAAATTACTCCCACAGCTACCAAGTTACAGGCAAGAACAAGCTTTTAATACTTCAATTGCAAGGTAAGAAAATTAAAACAAAAGAACCCCTGTTCAGAATTTGGCACAGATCTAGATACCTTTTTCTTCCGATCCCGGGATCTTTTCCTGTGTTTTCTTTTTTTCTCAGTTTCTTCCTCAGCATTTATTTCTAAATCCCTGTTTTTCTTTAACTGTGATGCTGCGTGAGCCATAATGCATTAAAAATCCTTTACAACAATGCTCCCTTGTAAAAGGTGATTTCCTCGGGCACCTTTAGCCAGCCCTTACAGCAAATGTTCCAGTGATTGGAAGGAGATCTGTGACCAGAGCCAGGAACACATTCAGGATTCAGAGATCTCGCAGGAGCTTGCAGTCACTACAAAAACACATAGTTGCAGATTTCTTCCTATACCTTCCTGCACCTGAGCCTTTGTAAAGCAGTGCAGCCATCGTAATGCATTTAACGTAATGAAAAAGACAGCTGGGACAGAGAAAGCTGTATTATGGCTGTATCCCCTGCCACCAGCTGGAAGTGTCTAAGTGACTCCACTGAAGGGGGAATGCTGAAAAGGAGGGCTTTCTATTAAAAAAAATTCCAGAACAATAACATATGCTGCATTGTTTTTTCTTCACTGATCTTCAAGCATGTTTAAAAGCTACTAGAAAAATGCAGTGTTAGCGCTGTACGTCTCTCAGCTAGTTTTGTGTAGTAAGCCATTTAACCTATAATGAAATGGAGCAGCTCCTACTTTAGGTTAACTGCTGATGGTGACAAAAAAAATAAAATAAAAATTTCTTTTTACCATGGAGACTCTGACTGCATTATGTAGAAAACAATGCATGCATTGCCATATCTTAACAGTGTGTCCTTTATACCGATTTTTCAATTCCAATACATTTTGTGACAGAGGATTACAGAAAGCCCTGTTGTATTTTTTCCCTTTTTTTTTTTTTTTCAAACATACTTATTACAACACATCATACACAGAGAAAGATGCAATCACACTGGTGTGTGAAACAGGCATTTAATTCATGGGAGATTTTCTGGCACTGTTCATTTACGTGGTCAGAAAGGGAAATCGGCATTATTGCCATGTAGTTGGAAATGTACTTTTAGGCTTTTATGTCAAGGCTTGCTTCAATCATCTTACTATTTTTGCCACCTGAGTCCTCAATGACTGCAGCTTTTGAATATTCATTAGGGGAGGTAAAATAGCAGCAGTATTAAGGCCTGCAGGAGGATCTTTTACTAGGATGAGCACAGAGCAAGCATCTAGTAAATAAGGAACCATATTTTCTCTGCACAAATATGAACAATCAGCAGCTTGCCTCAAGACTGCTGTTTTTAACCTTTCCCAGTATTCCTAGCAGCATGCTTCACTGTAATGAAGATCAGCATTTTAAGGGAGTCTGATTTCTTTCAGATAAAACCCAAAAGTCTTTCCAAGCAAAACCAGTGTAATTGACATGGTACTAGCATTTCTTTCTAGAAAGAAAAAAACCCAGAATCTGTTGTAAAAATTAAGTTAAATTTAAATTTGAAGTACAATTAGCCGATTCAGGCTGAATCTTCTCAGGGCAATGTAAAATCCAGAGATGTCTCACACGTTTGTAAATGTTCTTCCCCCAGACTTGAAAGACATTTTTTGAATTCTGGTTACTGAGGCCCTGCAAGCAACATGCTTTAGTTTTCACATAACATGGCTAAAAGAAAAATAATCTTTTAAGTCTCCAAAACAGAAACTACTTTGAACACATCCTATGTTGTCCAAAGGGCAGCACACAGTGCACTGTTTGTCTCCTGCTCACAAGCTAACAAACCAGGTTTAAAAAGCTGTTTATTTTGGAGTGATTTTTAAGAAATGCTCAAGGATGGAGGCCACAGTTGTGTGACCTTAGGGATTTTTCCTGCTGGTGCAGTAAAACCAGGGTTTCTGTGTGCATGCAAAGCTCCTGTACCCATACACCACCGTGTGATTCTCCACACTCCCCCTCCAGGACTGAAAGGTTCTGAAGCCTCACAGAATGCTGCCTTTGGAAAGCTGTGGGAAGAGGAATGCTGCACTTGTGCAATGCCTAGATTTGAACCAGAAGCAGTCAGCTCCCACTTCTCTATGTTCTACAGAGACCTGAATAAACACATTTCTAAAGATGCCAAGAGTACACCCCAAGGATGCCCCAAGCATGCTTTGAACTGCAGAGCATCACTGCAAGCTGTCAAAGGCCATGCTCAGGCAGGCACCTGGATTTTGGCCCAGCTCTTCAAGGAAACTCAGGGCAGCAATGAGGAGACTCTGCTCTAGCACTACCAGAGCCCTACCAGAGAGAGGAGCTGGCCAGGCTGCTCACTCATGGGGGCTGAAGAAGGTGCCTCCAGAACCACAGTGATCTCAGGTTTTGGTGGGAAATGGAAAACTGCATTGTGCCTATTAAAAAAAAATTAAAATGTAAAGAAAAGGCACCCAAAGCTTTACTTTCTAGCCAACAAGCTGCCTGCATGACCTTGGCAGTTGTCCTCTTGGAAGTTCAGATCTTTATAAAATAAAGTTGACATTAGTTTCCCTGTCTTATCATGGAAGTGCTTAGGAAATACAGCAGAACCAGAACTGAAAGTGGATTCAACAAAATTCAATAGAGTTGGATCCCTCTTATTTTCATCTGGATTTGAAAGACTCATGAGTCTTTGCCTTAGGAAACCAACTTTATTTGAGCCACAGCTGAAGTGAATGCTGCTGTCATTCACCGCTTGCTGGCTAATCCTGTGACGTCCTATAAGCCTTTTAACCATACAAGCCTGTAATTTATGCCTAAATAACCTCATTAAATGAAAATACAAATAATGCATTATCAAGTGGTAGGTGTTTGAAATACTTCAAGCATACTTTTAAAAATGCTGGCACAGGGAATAACATGCACGTATCCAGCTTAAACACCCAAGTGCCACCCTATGCACAGGTTGTATTCTATGCAGGCAGAAAGCAGCCCAAGCTTTTATTAATGAGGAAAAATGCTAAGAAATTAGGATAATAAGTGAATTCACCCAATCCCTTGAGATATGCATAAATTGGAGGGTTTTATCTGTCAGGCAAGACTGCTTCATCCCAAAGATCTTTTCAGCTAATTAATCAATTGGACATAACATGCAGATGTTTTTATTATGTGGATTACAATCCCTGCTTGAACTACAGAGTCCAAACTCCTCCAGAATTAGATTTCAGAAAGAGTAAAATGCCTTTTCAAGCTATGGTTTTGAGAAATTTTCTTTTAGCTATGATTAAAAAAAAAAACAACATAAGAAAGGAAAGATCCCTTATAGCTTGTAGACTGGGATAGTCTCCAACAGAAAAGAGGTTACAAGAAAAGTGTGAGTAAAAGATTCAGACCCCTGTGGAAACGCAACTGTATATGTACAATTCCTGCTTTTGGGGAAATGGTGAAGTGGCACCATTCACTGGAAGGTGATAGGGCACTGCCAGATGAAAGCTGGGTGAAGTGTGAAGGTTTTCATGCCAGATGTGTCATAACTCACTTCAAGGGAATTGGGTACTGAAAATCTTCATTAAGTGCTTCTTTTCAGACTTCAGTAAAATAATTACGCTATTTGATTTCACCCTTAATTACAGAGTTAATGAAATGCCAATGAGTGTTTCAGCACAATCCATGGGGTCCTGATAAAGAATGATAAACTGTATCTTACTTGAACAATGGGAAATTTACACTTTCTGTTAGCACAAGGATAATGTCTACTTAGCTTCACCTACTCACAAAGTCACAACAATAATGTCAGGAAGTGATTTTATCAACTTGAAACTGTGTCATTTGCTTTAGGTTAAGATGCTAGTCCCACTGTTAGATGCAAGAGACTGCAAAACAGCATTAGCATATAACAATGAGATGGATTTGGGAAAAAACATGAAAATTTATAGAAGGAAAAGGTGTTCACAATCTAATTACTTGTGTTAATTTATCAACTGGACAGCAGCTTATAGAGTGAAGATAGCACTGACACTTTTACAGTTTTTTAAAACAAATTATATAGCACTAGAAAAAAAAAATGAGATACTAATGAAAATATTAGCTTACTAAGAAAACGCCAAAAAATAGATTTATGAAAATCTGAGGGGTTTTAGGTAAGATAGAACACCACAGAAACATTCAACATTCACACTTCTCAGATCACTATGGATCCAGAAAGGCTTCTAATCACACACAGTGCTAGAAGGTCACTCTGAAAACTTTTACTGGTAAACAAAGTATGTTAAATTTTCCCAAAGATGAAAAATACATTATAGGTAGACTAGAAATAGCAGAGAGCAAAGGAAAGGAAAACACATGGAAAGAAGTAAACCCAATTCTTATTAGGCTACTCTTATATTCTTAATTTTTGAGTTTTCTGGTACAGAACAAATGCCATTATTGCCCTGTTTTGGATTATGTTGAGTAAAGCAATGGAAATGAGAGGGGAAAAAAAAGAAGAACAAGACTTATTAGATATAAAACAAAAATTAATGAAAATTACATCTGGGGAGAAGACTAGGCAGAAGTTAAAAAAAATATGTTAAAATGGGTTAACCATAAAAAACTTTCTCATGAGTCTTTTAAGATTCAACTGCTCCTTAGTTAGGCTAGCAGGCCTTGTGTCTCAAAATCAAACAAACAAATCCAAACAAGACTAAAAGCCTATTTAGCATCTAGTTATACTTTTTAGCTCCTCTTCACACCTTTGATGTCCAGGATAGGATGGACCCATCTCCAAACATGCAGAAGATCAAGATCACTAAGCAGCAAATGAATGGAATGGAAAATAAGAAAGGCTAAGGCTTGTTTGGCTCTTTTGTGTTGTTGCATTGAGTTTCTCCCACCACCTGCTTCTTCTAGCAGAATTCTATTTTGGCAATAACAGTCCCAAAAAAACCTGGGGAAACATGACAGTCAGAAAGGGATGTATGCACTACACTAAAAAGCAGGAAAATACTTAAACTGCATTTTGTACACCACTTTTACAGTGCTAACCCTTTACCTCCTTTGAATTTACAGTATAAAACTTGGAATGGTACTGAATTATGTTCTGTTTCTTATTTGACTTCTTTGGGGCACAAGAACTTAAAAGTGTTTTGGAAATGACACAAATTCAGTGATGCAGTGATAAAGGCCAGAGGCTTAAATGACCCTTCTTAAATTTCCTATTGGAAATTTAAGTAGAAATTATAACAATTGTAAAAACAAAAACAAGCAAAAAAACAGAAGCCAACGGCCAAACAAACCACCACAACAAAACCCAAAACTAAATCAAACCACCCCAAAAACCCTCAAAAAACACCCCAAAACACCCACAGAGAAAACAATCATGGAATATGCTTTTCACTAAGCCCTCCCCAGACACTTCACCTGCCTTCTGAGCTGATACAAGATCAAAGCAGCGCCACTCTGAAGCTCGTAGAATGAAGTGCAAAATTACTATTCCTCTGTGCAAGGATGACACATTTTGGCATAACTGATGAAATTACACCTCCTGTGGTCCAGCTTACTCAGAGAATGCGGATGGCTGACACGTTTGTGAATTTTAACTCCAGGCTGGAGGCATGACTTTTAAAGAAAACCACTACAGGCTCTTGTGTGCCCTGAAGACTTGCACATCTGGTAAATCTGGACAGTTCAAAAGCTGGCTCAAGGCTCACTCAGCCCATGGGTTCAGGAGCAGGGGAAATGGGAAAATAAACCTCCAGCTGTCCCAGGCCACCACACAAGCATGGTAAATCCTCCTGCAAAGAAACTGGGAGAGGGAAACGAGGTGCTCATGCAGCAGCAGAGGAGAAAGGAGTTCAGAAGACTGAAGAGCACCCAGGACTGGAGATCACCAACCCTGACTTTCAAAACAGGGTGACTTTGTTTGAGGCCTACACAGAGAAAGGGAGCTCACAGTGACAAATTAATATTAACTCTTCTGTGAAGATGGTGTAAAGAGTTTCATCTCTGACTCATGACCAACTAAGGAAAAGGTACTGATGTATCTTATCTATAGATAGAGGCACACTAATCGCAAGATAGATTTTGTGGGGGTTTGTGGATGGAACTGCCGAGCAGCCCAGGAAATTTATCCAATGTAAGAAACACTGGTAAGAGTTTTATACTTTGTATACAATCTCTAAATGATTGCAGAACAAACACACCAAAAACTTGCTTCCCTTTGTCTTCTGCCAAGAATAATATTGCTAAAACCCTATATTTATTGGGAACCACTGCAAGTGCAACAAACATGCACTTTAAAAAAACAATTTTTCTACCTTTTTCCCCTGCAATTCAAACACCATAGTACAGCCTGGACTGAAACTCTCATGTAGAATGTCAGTGTTTTAGGGATGCTGACAAAGATCATTAGGAAATGGCATTAAACTGGTTTCACACATCTTAAGGGGTAGAACTTATGTCCCAAACTGACACTAGATCACAGTGACATAGTTTTCAACCCTCACATGGAACTGCTCAACGGTGTTCTGAAACTATATTTTCAGAATATTAACTCCAGAATATTAACCTCCGACTTTCATCATTTCTCTCTTCCTAGTTCACCATGATCTCCTAGCTACTGCAAGCCACAGCAGGGTGACCAGGAGGTCAGTGGAACCAAACTGAGTTTTGATCTGGAAATTTAGTTAGATGTGTCTGCAAATGACATCAACAGAGACAGGAAAAGCTACCCCTGTATACACAGGAATAAGTGCAAAAGCAGGACTGCTATCAGTTTTGCACTCCCACACGCAGAATTCGAACGCTGTCTGTGATATGATAGGAGGATCAATCCCATCCTGGAGAGCTTCAAAAAAAGAAACACAAAATGCCATTCATCAGGATTTTATGATTCAGCTACAAACTTCACCCTGAGTGGTCAATTAATCACTGCTGCATCTGTTCACTTCTGCTCCAACACATGAAGGCAATCTGCTCACACATCCAGTGAACACCGAGCCCGAGCTGGGGTTCCCCCAAAATAAGGAGAGCAGGTATCAAGGAGGTGGCTCTCAGCAGCTCCTCTGCCAGGTCATCCAGTCCCCAAACAGACACAAGATGAGTTATTCCCTGCTCATCTCACATGGAAAACTCCCTGTGTCAGAGTGGTTTAAAAATAACCCAAAACAGCAGCAGAAAATGTCTTTGTGGTATTTCAAGTTTCTCAGCATCAAGTCCCCCCGCCTGCTGTCTCTTTTCTGGAGCAGTAGCAGTCTCATGATAATAAAAGCTACACAAAAAGCTTTTATTAAAAACCACTGCAGAACCTGCAAAGGTGCCAGGAAGTGAATGTGCTTCAGCAAATGAAGCTCCCAAACAGAGTGGGATGGCATCAGTCACAAACAGATGCAACACCTTTGCTGTAGTTAGTAGATGATTTTCCAGTACTTTTTAATTAATATTCTTTGATATTTGTTATGTTTGAGTCAGAAATATATACTTTGGGCTAGAAGACATTTTGACCAAGTGAGTCTTTCCATAACTGCACAATGTGTATCCAGGGTAGGGGCCTCTCTGCTTTAGCAAGATAGTGTGATCATGAAAATATCACTTAACCTTCCCTACCACTACACAGCCCCAAAAGGAAAAGCACTATTAACTTTGGACAAAGGCAGCCCTTTATCACCTTCTGAAATGGGTTATTCCCCCCACCCACTGCCAGCAGTAGGGAGTGCACTGAGTGACCCAGGGCCCGCATATTTTCCTGTTGTCACAGCTCTGCACATTATGAGCAGCTTACTTGTTTTATTTTGAAATAAAAAGTTGCTGAGCAAATGTAAAAAAGGACCCATCTGCAAAGGTCACAAGAAAGACTCTTTGAAGTTGGCAGAATTTCCCAGTTGCCCCAAGACTTCCAGCTGTTTAGCTTTATTTGTTGATCTTCTGTGGTGCAAAAATGCAGAAATTATAAGAAAGGAAGAAAAAAGGCTCTTTGACTTGTTTGTAGGGTTGTTTTTTTTTTCCTTTTAAATTTCCCTGAACTACTTGGATACACAAAAAAATCTACTACTAACATGCAGTATTCCCAAGACAAGGAAAACAGGTACACGTGAGCCAAGGAGGAGAGCTGCAGCTTCTCCCTGATCACTGCCACATTTTGTGCTGGACCAAGGCTCCCTCAGCAAGTACACAGGACATATTTACTCACTCTTTCACTGCAGAGCTCCCACTTCAGCCAAACTAAGTGCAGAATTTTCAGTGAAGACACTAGTCCCTGCCCAGTATACACACAATTTCTTCATCTTTAAGGAAACATTTGAAACAAAAATATAAAAGGAAAAAAGAAACCTCCCACTCACTCCAGCATAAGAAACTCATTTAATTAGATTCTTTAATTATTCATTATTCCTTTTCCTATGTTGAAATGACCATCTTTGCCTCATTCCCAAAGGATTTTCTCCATAATTAAGTCATGGAATCATTAAAATCTCAACATGCTGCCCAAGTGAGATTTTAGTGCTTGAAGTGTTCTGCATGCTCCATGCAACAGTAAGTTGAATTTTATAGGGGAAAAAAAAATGCAAAAAGCAGAATCATTAGCAATTAGTAACAAGAATTAGAAAGGTATCAAATTCGTGTTTTTCACGTGACATTTTTCTCACTTTCTCTTAAGTAAATTCATATACCAATCATAAAATCTACAAGGTTATGCTTGAACCAATTGTATGAGAAAATTCTCAGTTTCCTTAAAATAACCAGTATTATAAAAACCCTCTCAGGATAATTAACAGAGATGAATATTTTACCTCAAAAAAAAAAAAAAAAAAAACCCCAACCAAAACCTAAAAACCCCAAACCAAACAACAAAGTCCAGCTATTAGTACCTTGATACTAAAATCCTATCAGAAGAAACCACTGGAGCAAGAAAGATAACTACAAAAGATTCATTTATAAAAACAAAAATCACTGCCACTAAAAAAAGCCAGAAATGTTTTGTTTCTTCATAAATTTCACACAAGCCATTAATATTCATAGGAGGCCAAGTTCTTTCTTGGCCTAGCAAGAGCAAGTGGGCATAAGAAAAAACCCACTTACCTGTATAACAATTATAATTATCACAGGATAGGAGCATTGATGTGATGCCTGAAAGCCCAGGTAATGTTAGTGCCCTATTCAGAATAACAGAATGTGGCAATTCCTGCCCAGATCTGCCTGTGAGCTGAGCAAACACAGCAGAGGATGAGGTTGAAGGGGAGCTGTTTTGCTTGTATGGCATGGAAAAGAATGTACATCAGCACAAGTTTATATACTGGGGATGTAAACACAAAAGTAACAGCCTGGAAGACACAGGAAGGAAATCTCCCTCTCCCTTCCTCAGCTCTGCTTGGGTCTCATCTGGAGCACTCTGTCCTATTTCGGGCACTAAATTTCTAGGAAAAAGTTGTCAGCTGGAGATGAGAAGAATTTATTGCTTTAACTCTGAAATTGCTCCTCTTCAGAAAACATCCCTGAATCTTTGGTTAGCAATAAATAGCTCTGGACTTGCATATCCATACACTTTAAGCAAAGACAAATAGCAGCCAGCACTGAACCTTGCTCCTCTGCTTCTCTCCCCTCACAGCCCTCTTGGCTTTTCCTTTTTCCCCCCAAATTAGGAAAACCCAGATGATTGCAGGCAAACCAACATAAAAACTAAAGATTACTCGTTTTCAGTTTTTTAGAATTTTTAAATTTCTGTTTCTGTGATTTGTTTTATTTTACATCAGTTTGTCGAGGGGCTGAGAAAGAGGAATGTTGCATGGCAATTCTGTTCAGAGATAAAGGGATTGTTCCCCTTTTAAAGATAGAATAAATTCTGGCTAAAATGTTTAATGAACCTAAACTTTAAATAATCAATACTTCACACAGCAGAACAGAAGAAAACACAAAAAGAACTGTTGTCCAGAACAGCTCTAAGGGTGCTACAACAAGGGTACACAACAATAATAACTCCACGCAGGTCATGAAAGGACACGGGAATTATATAGGCTTAAGATAAAATTCCAGTCACTACAGTTTTGTGATGTTCTGGGTTTGTTTTGGGGTTTTTTTTTTTTTTGAGACTTCCTGGAAAACAGGCAGGATAGCAAAACACTGTAGACCAAATCAGTACTAAACTTGAAAGAACAGAGTGGGGAAAGAAAACTCAAAAAACCAGGATATAATAAAATGGTACACTGGTCTGGTCAAACTTCCAGTCCTAGAGATCTCCTGTGTCTGAATCTGTCACCATCTGGAAGTTACTGGGAGGAACTGCAATCAATCTGGATTTGTCAAGAGGAAACTGTATACAATGAATTTAATTTTATTTCATGTAAAGGTGACAGGCATTGGAGACTGGAGAAGAGCAATACCTGTACCTGACATTCTCACAAGCAAGGTAAGGAACATGGTGTTGATGAAAAGATTGTTGGATTAATCCAAGAGGGATCTGGTAACTGAACTCAGGAACAAGACATTAACATTCATTGTCGAAAAGGATGGATGTTCTGCAAGAGTCTGTCCTGGATTTGCTTCTCCCTAATGTTTTATTAATGATTTGGGCAATAAGAAAAGTTTATTACCAATGCAAACACGAAACTACAAGAAGTATGTGCATGTTAAAGAGTGAAACTTTAGACCAAAATCATAAGACCAGAGGAATGGTGGGGGGAAAAACAAAACCAACCAAAACAGATGAATTTCAGTCAAAATAAGGAGAATTTTTTTTCTCCACAGGCTAGACAAGTAAGGACTGTTCTTCAGCATTGTCTGCAGGGTACAAAACCTTGCAGGCTCAACACAGGACAACAGACAAGCAGCAGAGTGCAGAAGGGACAGGCTGCACAGTGAAATCACCTTTCTCCTCCATTCAGTATTTGCAAAGGCACAGGTGTACTGTGGCTGACTTCTGCTATCCTGCTGCCAGGAAAATATGGATATCCGGGAAACAACAAGAGCAATCAGAAGCCTGTAAAACACATCCTCTTTTTTCCTGAAGAAAAGATGGCTGATGGAACATGGCAACAGTCCTCAGGTCCATCAAAACCTGACAAAACAGAGGAAAATTGTCTGTTCTCCACCATTACTATGGATAGTAGTAGGAGTAGAAAGTTTCAGTTGCAGCAACCAGATTTGGGTGAGATACTATGAGATTTTTTTACACTAAGGGGACTCCGCAACAGCATGCAAGGGACCAGAATGGAAACTTTGTAACTCACCTTTTTAAAGCATTTATTAGGATACACTTGGTCATTCTTACATCTGTGCTGCCTGCGACCATCCTATGAGCTACCCCAGCTTCCAAAAGTCTGTTCTTAATTCAAACTTACTGAGACAGAAAAAAACTATTTTATTGATTTCAGTGCTGTATACTTCAGTAAGGTGGACAGTAAGAAATATATTTTGTTAATGTAAAAATCTATGACCATTAGCTGCTTCACATTATCAGAAGCAGAGCTTCAAATGAAGATCCAAATCAAAGGACAACAGTGATGTGTTTGAATTATTCTGGCCACTTTGAAAGTCTTAAAAAGGTGTTTCTCTATGTATCAAAAATAGAATTTTAAAAATCTACTTTTATTCCATAAGTCTAAAAATAAAGAGGAATTAAACAAAATAAACCATATAGAACCACAGAGTATGCTGAGAAGTCTGCTCTAAATTGCAGGCACATAAATGAACTCTAAAGAAAATGCAATTGAAGATCTTTAGGGCAGTGAGGATGAGCACAGCAAGCTTTGGAGAGCAGGCTTTGGCCTCTTCAGGGATCTGCCTGGTGGGATGAAGCCTGCAGAGGGAAGAAGGACCCAGGAAAGCTGGTGGATAGTCAAGCATCACCTCCCCCAAGCTCAGATGTGATGCATCCCAACAAGAGGGAGCCAGGCAAAAACACCAGGAGTTCTGAATGGAAGAACAAGGAGTTCCTGGATCAACTAAAACACAAAAATGAAATCTAGAGAGGGTGGAAGCATGGACCATCAGAGGGACCTGAAGGTGCACAGGTCCATGGGACATGATGAGATGCAACTGCAGGTCCTGAGGGAATGGGCAGCTCAAGTTCCTAAGCCATTATCCACCATGTTCCAGAACTGGTGGTTGTCTGGTGAAGCTCCCACTGGCTGGAAAAAGGGAAGCATAACCCCCATTTCTTGAAAGGAAAACCCAGGGAACTACAAGGAACCCATCAGCCTCGTATCAGTGCCTGCCATGAAGAAGGGTTGGAGCAAGATGATCTTTAAGGTCCATTCCAGCCCCAGCCAAAGCATCTTATAACCACATGGAGTCCTAGGCACCGTTTTTCTTCACACATTAAGATGCTCTGTTTTACAGCACCCACAAAATCAAGACTTTATATGGACTCTTTAGAGAAATTGCCACATTTTTGGCATTAACTTGCAAAACCACTACATAAAATTACAGCTATTTAGAGAAATCAGAGTAATTGATAATGCATCTCTTCTAAATATCTATTACATAGCTTATAAAAGCAGCAAAAAACCCCATATTTGATTTTTAGCCCTAGAGCTGCTTTCTGAAGTTACAGTGTACATTCTGAAGGATATTCACAGACTGTATAAAGACAGACTAACAAATATTCAAGTTATAGAGGCCACAATCCAGTACAACTGCAGTTTGAGTTGCTATATAGTTTGGCAGAGGCTACAGACACAGCGATAATGAAAATCAAATTTCAGACTGCATCACAAGAACTTTGTTTAAGAATAGCAAATGAAAAACTTACACACTATCCAGAAAAAAAAAAGGAAAAGAAAAAAAGAGAAGCACTAATCAGAATCAGCCAGTTCTCACAGGCTCCCAGTGCGTAGGCTGAACAATTGTCTCATCATGATAACAGCCTTTGTGATAACCATGATCTCACCAGTGCACTCAAAGATCCAAAGTGCTGCTGGTTCTCTCACACCCACAACAGGCACACTCGCTCCTTGCACCTGAAGGAAATCCTGCTCTGCAGCTCCAGCCCTGGGCTGCTAATGCAGGCAGGGTGTAATCTTGTTATTTTCTGTGCCTTTGCTTTCAGACCACTAAACCTATGGATTTCCTCTGCAGACAGACTAGCACAGACAGGAATTCCCATTGTTATGAAGACATTGACTCTTCTGCCCTTAATGCAAAACAAATAGCAGAGTTATCAGCAGTAATAAAAACTAGCAGTATGCATCTGATAAATAAAATAAAATAAAAATTGAGATGCAATTTTATGTTCTGTAGCTAATTTTCTCCATTTAATTTCTGCTTCACAAAGGTAGCAGGTTACAGCCTATTTTGCACTGAGACCAGGGCATAAAACATGCCTTTTGCCACCACTGCCCCTTCCTTACTCTTTTACTGGAGGCCTGGTGCCATCTGTTTTTAACCAGTTATATTGTTTTCTCTGAGTTAGCAAAACAGTGGAAATTAGCACCAGCCACAGGTCTGGTTCAGCATGTAAACTCTGGTAAAAAGGAAGGGAACATGCATCAGTGTTCCCCCAACAACACCCATGGAGAAACCTGAGGTACAAACAAGAGCATCAGATGAGAGATTTCTATTCCTGATGGACAGGCAGGAAGAGCCCCCTCACTGCAGGGTTTTCTGAGCTGTCAGTGCCTCTTCTGGAAAGGGCAGAAATTTCTGCCCCATGACATGGGCATTACAAGCAGCCCACCCACAGACCTGGAGCATCTCTCTGTCTGCCTTGGTAAGATATTAATGCATTTTGTGGTGGTGTGACACACACAAGGACAGGTCAAGGGAAAGAGAAGCCCTTGCAACAACTTAAAAGTGCCAGCCAAGATTTATCATCAGTACAAACTGGTGTCAGGGATGGCTGTGGACTGCTTCCAGCTGGATTTCCACGCTACAGACTCCTCCAGTCTCATTCCCAGACACAGAGTGTCACCCTCCAGAATGTCACAAAAGTGTGTCCACCCTTTTTAGTTCTCACAGCACATGAGGTCTCAGCAGCCCAGGCTCAGTGCAAAGAGAACAGCTGGCACAGCACCAGTGTGTGCCAGTTCCTGGAATGCTGCTGGAGCCAGCTCCAGGACAGCGCAGCCTGGCTACTGCTGTACATGGGGAAGGAGAAAAGCTCTCTGGCAGTTTGTTGTCATGCTGCCTGGACTAGGGGCTGTCCTGCCAGGACATGAGAGATATGAACAGAAATCTCCCTGAAGGACACACTTTTATTCCTAAAAAAAAGATAAATCATTGCGCCATGAGTGGCACACTCAGTCTGATGTGCGTGTGGATTTATTCCATCTGTACCACAGGTAAGCTGTATGAAATCCCACATAAAGTCTCCAATTTAACCAAGCTGCTCCCTGAGATCAGAGCTGATGAAGTCTGATTTTCCATATCTCTGTGGGTAAGGTGTCTCCACAGCACTCATTGCACACCAGCTTTAGGTGACCACTGCTCCTTTCAGGCTCCTGCCCCCGGTCCCCTTCCAGCCCTTCCCTGGTCCCTGCCCACACCAGGGCATCCTGTCCTCTGACACAATTCCCATGGCTCTCAAAATGCCCTTTATGATTGCACAGCCTTGCATTTCCTCAGGAAACCAGAGTTAAATTGCACGCACACACTAACTGAAGGGCAGAACCACTGTGGAAAACTGTATTTTCTTATAAAAGGTAGGACGAACAGGCTTTTCTCTGTACTTCCATATCTCCCTACCACAAAGACAGCAAATCAGAGGGAGTTTGTGGAATAACGGCTCCCTGCACTTTTAAAATTTTACTTAAAATTAATTAGCCCAGTAATAGGTAAACAGGAAGATGAATTTTCAATTTCGTGCTTGGGTAATCTTCAAGGCATCTAGAAAAGATCACAGTGAGTAAGGCTGAAGCCCTCAATGTTCTCCTTCAGTTGGCAGATTTTTGAACAGATCTTTATTCTCTCAGTGGGACAACTTCTGGTACTTGAGGCTTTTAAAAATCAAAAAAACTTACATGATGACAGAACTGCAAAGGCCCAAAGGGGATTTTGAAGTCAAAACTTATGGAGATTCAGCATAACGCAATCTGTCTTGTACAGGAAAAACCCAATTTACTGATACAGTCAATATTAACTGATAATACAAAGAACCTGATAAGAAAAATTAAGTCTACCTACAAAGGGCACTCCCTCCATGTTCTACTGCTCTCCAAATGGAAGTAGTGGAGCCAGAGATAATAACTGCCTAAAGTACATCAGCAAAAAGTGCAACAAATTAAGTCAAATGAAGCAAGGATTTATCAACCAGAACCTGCAAGACATCTGTGCCAGCCTGACCCACAAGAGGAAAATAATACAAGATTTCTACATTCCTTATTGTGATGGTTTTTTATGGGATGTTTTGACAAGAAAGAACAAAAGAAAAATTATATACCAGAGACCCCTTTCTGAAAAGATATCCTATGTAAAGAATCTTTAAAGCTGCACAGTGGGGTACTGAATAAGTTTTAAATTTTTTCCCTTTTTTAAGCTCCAAGTACAAATCAGAATGTTCTTCACCTCTGTTATCAAGTCTGCTGAGGAAAAGATCAGACTCATAGACCCAGAGGTGGTGAGTGGCACCCAAATGTATTGATCCGATTATTGAATTTAGCTGCTTTTAAAATTATAGATGAGGACACAGTTTATTACTACAACAATCTGACCCAGCAGCATAAGGCTAAAATTCTCCAGAGCTTTCATTTCCAAAGTATCAAAATACTTCTGTTTCTTACATATTTCTTAGCATTGAAAATAATTTTCTAAGGAAAAATGTATTTCCCAAAGCCATGCTCCTCTGGACAGTTCTTATAACCTTATGCAAAAATCTGGAGACCAAAAGATTTGGGGTTTCAGAGAACAATTTAAAAATTTGGACAATTAACATTATCAACATCACAAATAAAAAAGAAATTAGCTGAATTATATCCTTTTTGCAACAAATGGTTTTGATGAGCAGCAAATTTTGAGGCCTGGGCTATCTCTTTGTGCCTAAACCAGACCCTTAAATCAAGGGAGAGCAAGAAACAACTAGATAGCACTTTTGTCCAAAATTCCTTTCCAAGAAAGGAAATAGGAGCCAAGTTCACATGGTTTAAATTCCATTTACGTGCCTGTACCTAGTGTGTGCTTCCCTTCAGAAAGGCCTGGCCAGTAGACCACACTATGTTCAGGGACTTGAAACAGAATTCTGCCTCTCTGAAAATTACCTTTGAAGTGGAAATTACCATTTCTACTTAACCTGAAGTGTATAAGCTACATTAAAGGCAAAAAGAATTGGGGTGGGA
This sequence comes from Zonotrichia albicollis, assembly GCF_047830755.1. Classification (NCBI taxonomy): domain Eukaryota; kingdom Metazoa; phylum Chordata; class Aves; order Passeriformes; family Passerellidae; genus Zonotrichia; species Zonotrichia albicollis. The sequence goes on along the minus strand of NC_133825.1, from coordinate 22,088,421 downwards.
TTTTGGCTTTACTGGAGAGAATCCAGCAAGACCAGGGTTGAAGACCATGAAGCCAGAAAACACAAACCTGCTGCCGCAGGTCTGAGATTAGGACCAGAGGGAATAAAGATAAACTTCTCTAGGATTCCATTGCAGGAAAAACTGAGAAGGACCACCATGGGCATGAGAAAGCAGGTACTCGTATTTTACTCTCCATTTGTCTATAAGGGATGGCAGCCTCCAGCACTGTGCAGGGAAAGGCAGCCTGATGCTGAGGCTTTGGCTCAGGTGGCTGAGAAGCTCTTTCAAGGTCTGTGTTTGTGAAGGGTTGAGTGAACCAACACCTGGTGGCTCCAAAGTGACAGATGTGGCTACACAGAGATAAGCAGGTGATAAGGCTGGGAGCACAGACACCTTTCTGCATTCACACCCAAACAGCAGAAACTCCACAATCCAACTGTACCTTGCACATGGAAATGCTGCTTCCTTTAAGCTGTATAAAACCACCAGTGATTCATTCCTGCTCATTTTTTCCATGTCAAGCACAATTTTATTCACCTTTATCTACTCCCATTTGTTCATTCCTCTTCAAGCTGTACTGATCTACTCTATTTAATCTCCCCTCACACAAGAAGTGATTCTTCTGCTACTCTTTAGACCCATTCTCATTTTACATTCTTTTAATAAGGAGGACATGGGGTAGTGGAGACACAGAAGCTCTTCTCAATTCAAGAGTCAACAAAGGAATAAAACTTTGTTTTGTCTTCTTCCAAACCATTCCCAGTGTTATTTACTCACCTTTCTTGTCATACTACTGGGCTGTGAGCAGACAGATTAAGAAAATACCTGCATGTTCTAAACTATTGTTACTAAACAAAGAAGTAAAGAAATCCAGAATACCAAGGCTCTGTTCAAATACTGAAATGCACCAGATGAAGTAAGACAGGTGTTAATCTTTCCCAGTTTGCCTTTCAGGAAAGAAGAGTTAAATATGTTTACACTTCATCTGCTTTATCCAATTCTGATTAACTGACTGATTTTCATCTTTTCCCCAAGAGTACAATGTATTTCTCAGTAGCAATCAAACTTCACAAAAGATTTGAAATCACTGGAAATCCTTAAATGCTTTTATGGACAAAGGCCACAATTCTGATCTTACTCCATGGGTGCACAAATCAGGAGTCATTCTACTGAGGCAAATGAAGCAATAGATGAGTAACTGAGACAAATAAGGCAGGGCAAGCCTAAAAACACATTCCCAGAAATGCCACCAAGACAAGAAAGCCATTTGCAAATGGCATTACAGAAGAAAGGGTGAGCAACAGACAAATGAATGCTCACTTATTTCAGGACAAAACTGAGTTAGAGTTTCTGGAAATGACGTAACAGGAGCTAGTAAGAGCTTGGCAGAGGCAAGAGCAACAAGATATTCCCTCATCCAGGGGTCTGGCAGCATCCCAGCAAGGGGCTGAAACTTGCTTGTATTGTTAAAACCATCAGTTAAATACAACCCAGATGGAAAGTCACCTAAAGTTTAAAAGCCTTTCCCAATGATCTGCTCAAAGAGGCAGCAGGGTACAACATGTCTAAAAGAAAGGGAATTTAAGCATTTCCAAAGGTAAAGTGATAAATTTTGGCCCCTATTCCACGAACAATCTCCTCGCTTCACAGTGATCTGATTTCTGGATGATTGAGCATAAAATCATTCTGAGCTGCTTCCAGAGACAAATGGTAAGGTGCTGCAGCTTTTTAATAATGACCAGCTTCTCTTGGAAGTTTGAGACTTGTCCTTTCATAATTGCAAAAGCTACCTGACACCAACACCAAATAAAAAACCCAAATCAACAAAAAACAAGTGTGAAAACAGAAGTGGGCTGAGACTAATTATTAGAAAAATACAGACCAGCATAACTGAGTAGATTACTGCTGAGATTACACCTTAGGTCTTCCCTCAGGTGCAAAAGAGAACCCTGCAATTCCACTCCAATCTGTTTAAACCCTTGTGCTTCACTTCAGCCTGCTCCAGTGTGAATCCTTCCCACAAGCCAACTTCAGCCATAGTGGATCACGAGACACAACAAACTTCAGCTCTGTATTTGGAATTAATAAATCCAACTCAGGATTTATTTGCTTCATCAAAGCAAGAAATAAAGTTCTTTTCATCACTGGGATTTCAAACTCTTTTCATAGAAGAGCACTGTAGCAATACGTGAATAAATCCAGTTCTCTCCAGCTCAAATTTCAACCCAATATATTTGGTTGGGTTTTTTGCTTTATTATTAAAACAAATTCACCCAACTTGGATGAGCAACAGCTTCATGTTTTACTCATATTTTAAATCTTTCTCAAGGAAGTTGTGAATAACCCAAAGCATCATTTATCATCCTCTTTTTGGCAGGGGATAAAGTTATAGCACAAGCACAAATCCATGCAGAAGACACATTAATAAATGCAGGCAGCCCAGTGATCACCATTGTGTTTTATGCATATGATAATGAGAAAAGCTGACTTCACCCAGTCCTATGGAGTATTTGAATTTCCAGGTCACCTGTTCACCATGCAGATGAAAATACAGCTCCTAGGATCAGAAGGCCCCTTGAAATAAATAAATCAATAAATGAATTAAATGAACAAAAGTGAGACAAAAGTCTCCAAAAAAAGGTCGTCAGTCAAGAATATACTGAATGTTTCTGCAAAAACCAGTGTGAGAGCAGAGACTGGATTTCAACAAAGGCACTGAAAACCTGGCCCCAAGCAGAACATTTGCTCCCCTCTTGGATCCTGCTGCTTTTAGGACATGCTGTTCACACTGGGAGCTGTGAAGGGTTGTGTCATACCTGGCACAGATGAAGCCACAGGCAAACAGTGAGGGCCAGGCAAGAGCAGGCAGCAAAGGGAGTCAAGCATGTCAAAATGCACCTCAGGGGCAGGCTCTCTGAACAACAACATGAGCAAAATGCTTCTAGTTGGCACTGTAAATTAACCAAAAGTAAGGAATGCCACCCAGTTTAGGAGCAAAGCTCATTAAACAAAAATCCCAAGAAAACCAAGCTGGTTTTAACACAGTCTTCAAAAAGCTGCACAAAGGATATGGTGAAGCTGCACATCATACCAAATACCTCCTGTCAATACTGATTTTAAGATACCTGTGAAAAATGACTTTTCACTTTGATGGTTCACATTACTGTGACATCTGGCTGGAAGGGCTAGAGTTAAGTGTCTGTTGCTATTTTCATTAAAGACTATTTTATGCTTCAATTGCTGGAAAAAAAAAGATTTTACTCTAAAACTAAACTTGGCAGGCAAATGCTGTAGCCAAACTTGGTTTAATAGATTTGTCAAAGTGAAAAACATCTAACAAACAAAAAAGAAATGTAAGGAAGCTTACACAGTATCTGACATCTGACACTAACCTGATCCACAAAGTTGACATTAAATCCACCTATCACCTATTCAGAGAGACAAAAACTGGTATTTATTAACCAGCTACGTTATCCATCGGCCATCTCCTGATTTTTCCTTAGAATTATCCACATTCTGGCAGGTTTAGAAATCAGCATTCTCCTTCATGTAGTAGTATGTGGAGTGATTACATCCTTTCAACAGGATGTCCACAGGCTTTGGGATCACCAATATTTCATCTCCCCAAACCTGCAACTCCAGCACTTCAAAGACATAAAATCTTACTGCCATTGAATGCACACCAGCCTCCTGTTGCTCCCATGCAGCTCCAAGAAAGGGAAGGGTGTGGAAAAGCTTCCCTGGAGCACAGATATCCCTGTCCAACCTGTACAAATCCTCCTCTTGTTGCAGGGGACAGCTGCAGGCTCAGCTGCTTGGAGGAGCTGAGATAAATGCAGGCTGCTGAGAGGGAGGCAGTGCCTGTGAGCAGCCCAGAGGGGAACCCGTGCAAGGCTCATCAGGACCTGCTGGGTGTGACAGCTCAGCAAGGGAGGCAGCAGCCTGGAAGCCGCAAGCAGGGACCATCCACAGCAGCATCACCCACGGCCATGCTGCTCCCGGGATCAAAGCTGCAGGAGAAGGCAACACCAGCCCCTGAGATTCCTTCTCTCCATATCCAGGTCAGACAGAATCCAATGCCCCTTAGACCCACTGGAGGCCCAAAAAGGGACAGAGGCACTGCAAGTCTGAGAGCACCTGTAACCTGGATTCCTAATTTTTCAGGAATGATTCTTATTATATTCCTGGTGCCACAGGACTCCTGCTCCAACTGTAAACAGTCTCAAGGATCAAACCTTGTTTTCCTGAAGACCAAAGAGGTACAGACTGTGAAGAAAATAATTTGGCTCCTTTATTCTAGTGACAGCCTAAAGCATAATCACCAACCAGTGACACATGCATGGATCTTCATTCATTTATTCATGCACTAAGGGATCAGTAAACCAGGGCAGCACAATTACAGCAGTCAGAACTGGGCATGGGACAACCAGAGCACCAATGAAAAATCTCGGCTGACTTCACTGGAATCACATGAGAAAGCCACAATCACCTGAAGCAGCCACAGTAATTAAAGTGTAGAAGAACAAGAGAAAGCAGAGGGTTTTACATCTATCCATCCCTGCCATCCCAGAACAACAATTTCTAGGAAACTAAGCACACAGAGTGATCAATAGTGTTTCCCCAACAAGTGGAAGTTGCAGTCAACAGAAATTAGCAAAGTTATTCATTATGAAATTTTTCATACCCATCACAGTATCAGGGAATTTTCAATATTTTGAAAATTAATACTTTTGATGAACATTAAAAGAAATCAATTAAAATATTATCAACCCAAATATTTACTGATTAAATTCTGACACACAGAGTGTGCAAGACTGAGTATTTACTGCCTAATTTCACTTTTCTCAAAGTCCCATCAGGTGCCTGAAGCTTAATTCTTAACTGTAAGCTTTTCTCCCAAAGGCATAGAATAGAAATCCATCTCAGAGATCACAGAGCCCTTTGAATTGATGTATTTAGCTGCATGACAAGCATTAATAGGAGTTACCCAGATAAATTCCAGTATCTCTACTTTCAAAATATATTACTTAACCCAGCTGAACCCACAATCTATTTTTTGTGTGCTGAACTGAAAGTGAACTGGTATGAGTTTTAGATAAAATTTTAATGCAGCATGATATACAGAGACATGACTTTGGTGCACTACCATCTTGTGGACTGTCTAGGAAAAACAGTAAGTGGAGTTTTATATACACATACAACTAAAGTCTGTACAATAATTTGTGAAAAGAGACCTCAAACTGCACGGGGTAAATATTACACAGAACGAGGAATGCTTCTTTTATTTCTTAGGGCTTGGCAGACTGCATCAAACTTCTTTTTGACAGCTTAGCACCAAGGTGTGGTGGCACCAGCCTTTCCTGGGAGAAGGCTCTCACCACAACTACAAGCAGAAAATAAAGTCAAACCCTCTGCTGCACAATTTCAGGCTCTCACCTGCCCAGGTGAGGGAGTTTCCCCCACAGATGCAGCTGCACTTTGTGGCCTGAAGAATAAAACCACAGCCTGGTACTCAGTGCCAGTGTTGGGAGTTTGCTTAGGGTGGTTAAGTTAACAAAGTTTTACCACATATTCTTGTGTATAAACATGTGAATGTATACATGTTATATTTGTGAAAACGCATTTTAAGATATTATTTACATGTGTGTGTATATAGACAAATGTTGTGTGTGTGTTTACACACATATTGTAACATATTGTAAACACTTAAAATATGGTAAGTTGCCTTCTGGAACTCATTATTGTGGGTGTTACTTCTCTGCAATACAGTCAAACCTCCATGATGATTCATTCTTCTGCATCTCTCTCTCACATAAGATATTTCTTGTGAGCATCCAGAAATATGCTAACAAATTTTAAACTGTGAAGAATGACATGGTCTAAGAACATAACTCAGTGTAATGAAATAAGTATAAAAAGAACAAAAACCCACATCAGCCTTTTGGTTCATTGCCTGGTTATATTCACTACCAACAGGCTGCTCCCAACTCAGCAGCCTTGACAGCCAGTATCACATGCAGGGATATAACAGAGACAGCACCACTTCTTTCCCCAGTATAAAGGTGATACCCTAATCCTTTATCCCTTCATAATTCCCTAATCCAAAACTCTCTCACCATTCCAAGTATGGCTGTTGAGAGTGTTGTCAATTTTTAACCAATACTCTGGCTTCCCTCTCACTTTATTTCTAACAAGTCCATTGCCAGTGCTCCCTCATCCAACTTGCCACAATCACATTGTTGCCTGGAACCCACAACCACAACCAGCCCTCCCTCTCTCCCAAGCAGGGGAAGAGGACACACTGGCCTTGAAAACAGGCAAAACCTTCAAACTGTTGACCTACTTGGTTTACATTAATCAATAAAGTACAACAGAGCTTTCATTTCCAGTTTTATAAAGCCGGTGACGAGCAGACCTTAACCTATAGCTCCAGGAACAACCAGAATTGGTGTATTCACTAAAAACAAAACAAAACCCAACCCAAAATGTTCTCCTTCAAAAATCCCATCACCTGTTGCAGTAGCACCAGTTTCCTGCAGCTTTCAGACAGATCCCCTTAATCTAAACCAAACCCCCTAAATCACTTCAAAGAGAACAAGTTCTTATTAGGAGTCCCTGAGCAGAAAGGTGTGAGGGGGAGGTGTAACACCACCTCTCTCTGTGAGAAGAGCTTTCCTAGACTTGCATCCCTTCAGATTATCTAAAAAGAAAATCATAAATAGCATAGTTTAGTAAGAAAGAAATGAGCATTAACTAGAGTTGAAGTCGTCAGAAAAAAGAAGTTAAAACACTTACAAAGAAACATGATACTGCATCAACATAATGCGTCCACCAAAAATAAGGAAAAAATTTATTTCAGAGAAAATGCAGGTTCTCCCAAAATTGCATTTAAACCACATTGTAGAAACGTTTCTCAAGGCCAGGAATTAAAACCATACCTGGCAGCTCTTCCACAGCAAGCCAAAATTCTTCCAGGATTAGCATGGGTAATGAGCCATCTGACAAGTCCAACCACTGATCAAATGGTTACAGGGGTCACCAGCTGTCACTAAGGTACTGCTGCAGATGATATTTATGGGAGTCACCATTTCTGAATAAGGTACTGCTACAAAGGTTAACACACAAATGTGGCTTTCTGCTTTTAGTGATGTGCTGGGCACCAATCACTGCTAAAGACCAGGGTGAAATCACAGATCAAAACTTTAAACTACCCTGTTGGTTTTTCACTTTATTTGCAGGGAAATATAGCAAAAATTCAAAATACAACCACCACTAGAAGAGTCAATTCTGGTGCAAGTTAGAAGATGCTTCAAATGTTTAAATTTTTGTGGAAGAGGAAACCTTTAAAAATACTTTAGATATCAATATTGTTTAAGGGGGAAAATACAGCTTCACTCTGAAAATTTACCCAAGCCAGAAAAAAGAAAGGTAACCAACACACATTAACACTTGACTAAAGATATTAAAGGAGAGGGGGTGGGAGGAGCTCAAATCCACCTCTTAATGAAGTAGTGCCAACAGCACTTAGATAAAGACCAGAAAAGATAAACTGCTCTCCAGATTGAAAATCACAGACATGAAGACAACAGAAAGAGCCTGACTAATCTGGTCAGCCTGGTTTTCATCCAAACTGAAATGAAATTACAGTTCTTGTTGGCAGTTTTACACCTGATCCAAAGGGGGATATGGGCCTATGTGTTAGCAGGGAATGGGAGATGCTGGGCAGCCCATGGGAGCCTTCCCTGCTGCTGGATGTCCTGGATCAGCTCCATGAATCAGCACAGCAGGACAAGCCAATCCCAAACCCTGGTGTGCTCTTGCCCATATTTACAGCACCACTGACTGAGAACATTTCATGGCATTTCATAAACCCACACCCTTATGGGGGTTTCTATCACGGATGTGGGTGGTTAAAAAATACCCTCCTTTGAAAGCAGCTTCACAGCTCAGTCATTAATGCAGAGTTAACAACACGCCTGCTCTATGAAATGGTTTCTGAATTTATAAAAATGAGGGTTGCTTAAGGGCACCCTGAACTATCCATGACACGAGTTACTGCAGTGGAAGTGATGGCCTGCCCTTTAGCAAACTGTGTTACAGCCAGTGACCAATGTGAGAGTGCTCCTTCTAATTTCAGATGCCTGGAGTCACTAAAAGTGATTTAGCTGCAGAGATGGTGGGAAATGCCACTAGAATTTATATTTGTATCTAATGAGAAAATTACATGCAAATCTTAGTTTGGGATTTGAACCAGTGTCTTGATCTGATTTCAGATTTTGATGCTGTTCCACTGAGCTCTGTTAATAGAAACGCCCTTGAACAACAGAAACAAGTAACTGAAGTGGAAAACATTCATCTCAGTAGCTAATCTAATGCCTTGTATACTGACAGAGCAATTCCAACATGTCCCATAAAGGGGAGCCTTGGAATTTTCTTGACAATAAGATTTTTTTTTTTTCTTAAGAATAAATATTCCTTCATGAAAATATTTTATGTTGAAATGCCCATAAACTTAACCACAAGAAGTTCCACCTCAACAGGAGGAAGAACTTCTTTCCACTTCTTTCCTGTGTCACCTGCTCAGGTGAGCCTGTCCTGGCAGCCAGGCTGGACTAGATTATCTCCAGAGGTCCCTTCCAACCCTAAGTATTCTGTGACTCTTTAAAAAAACAACAACAACAAAAAAAAAAAAAAAAAAACCCAAAAAATCCAATCTTTTTCTTATTTAGGGATTATTTTTAAGTGCTGCTAAAATTTGCCATTTGCAATCTCCTGCTTTTTATAAAACATAATTGATGAATTAAATATGTTCTCTTAAAGATTTTTTAAAATTTAGTCTATTTTAAATAAATAGAAATTCAACTGGGAGTGAGATCTTCCACCTCAGAATTTACAGTAAGTATTATCTAATGATACTTACAGCAAAGAATATTTTCAAGTATAAAAATTCACATGTGTACCCTTTGTGCATCCATACTTAATACAGGGTATCAGTACTGTGAGCTCCAGAGCACAGACATTTGTCACCATTAACTGAAGGCAAATATAGATGTGAAGACATTTAACAGTTTTCAAAGAGCTCAGCTCCTTTGGTGTTCTGACATATAAACACAATGGTTGAAGTTTATATTTAGAGTTGATGCATATTTGTAATGGTTTCCTTTTAAAAATATTTTTAAAACATACCTGTGAGAGTTTAAATACTTGGACTTTTAAGGGGTTTAGGCATGAATATATCACAATATCAGTATTTAGTTAAGACATCCAATAATGCATTTCCATAATTTTTATGTAATATCTGTCTTTAGAAAGGGAAAAGTAACTGCTGGCACTTGACTAGTGCAAGCAACAGTAACTTAATATCCCCAAAAGGAAAAGGCTTGTTAGTAGACAACAACAACAACAAAACAGGAAATAACTTTCATGCAAAAATAATTTTTATGGTGATATTATCTCTCTGTTGAAAACCACAAAATGTCCCATTGCCAATTATGGGGCTACTTCCAAACCCAGTCCAACAACAAGCAGGAAGATCCCAGAAGTGCACATGGCAAACACATCCTGACATCTGAGAGTCCCTCGAGCCAGCCCAACGCAAACCCTCGCTCCCTGATGAAAACACAGCTCCCATTTCCCAGCAAAATCAGCTCTCAGTGCTGAGGGACAGGGGTGCTTTCCAGAGGGAAAGCAGTGGCCATGAGCAGGGATGGCAGGAGGTGACACCACTGAATCAGCAGGTGACAAGCAAAGCAACATCAATGCACCATCAGCAGCGCTTCCAAGAAAAATTAAAATCGCTTGGGGAGTTACAGCAGAGAAGAGTGCAGCTAAAACCTACATTCTACCTGAACACCTAAAGCCAAAATATTGGCTGATTCAAAGCTGCTTTGAATGCAGCTACTAGCAGTGTTTACTCTGCTTTGGGTTTAGCTACATATTTTAACAATATTCTTGTGTATCAACACATGAATTTCAACTTTCCCCCTGTAAGCCCTACCAGCAACTACATTTAACTAATTACTGACTTCTTGGGAGCATTCCAGTGAAACCTTCCCTGTGGCAGCATTATAGCAGCAGGCTCCCAGAGAGCACAGGTTCAGAGAGGAAAATGCATTTCTAATGCATGCAAATAACCCAAACATGGCTTGTTTCTCTACGGGAAAAACCACTGTTGCTTACAGCACGCTTGACACACTGTCACATTACACCACTCAAACATCCAGGGGGTTATTAATGATATTCCTAACAAGAGGTAAGCTCTTTTAAGCAGTAACCAAAAGCATGACATGACACATTGACAAGTAATGTGACAGCTCCTTTCTAATCAAACGTACTCAACGTAAATAGCAATTCATGGTCTGACACACAGTGACAAGCTAAGCCGTCCATAAAAGCAAAAGGAGTGCTCTGAGAAGCTCATCAATGCACTTAAAAAAATAACTAATGCTCTTTTTCCATCAAAGGTGGTCTGTTCTGCAAGGTGAAATCTCTATTTCTCCCATGCCACGCTGCAGTGCAAAGGCTGCTTTGATCCCTGGTACGGCTCCGTCTGTCACTAGAGGGTGCAGTTGTTCTGTCTTAAACCGAAATTACTGATAACATTTCTGAATAACAAAACCCTCCTGTATGACTCAACTATTTCAGTGATTCTGTTGAGCCACATACGTACGGCATTTTTAATTTACATTCAGGGGGATAATTTCCCTTCAAGCTCTCCAAATAACTAAACTGGCAGACAGTGTGCATTCTCTAGAGCAAGGGAGACTCTCTTGGTTCAGACTCCAGATGGTTTCAATACTTTTGACTCTGTATAGAGTGGCAGATGAATATTTGCAAAAGTCCAAGTTCCATCACAGGATTTACCAAGTTATCCAGGCCCAACCATGAGGTTGTTGCTGTTTGCAGGCTTGTTTTTACAGCAGTTGTATGACTGACTTTCTACCATTTCCATTCTTTTTGGTTCAAAAAGACAAGATGTTCTAACAGCAGCCTGGCTTCAGCCCGGGATCTGAAAACCAAAGTGAACATCAGAACAGGCAGTAAATATGGATAACAGCTCCAGAGAGCTCTCCAGGCAGAGATACATCCCCTCTGAGGCTGAGGAACAGGTTCAAGAAGCTCTTTACAAACTTCCCACTCTTTTTTTCTGGAACTATGCTAAGATTTCATACAGGAGTAGCACTTCCAAAGGATCACACAGGCTATTTCATAGATGACACAGAGTCAAGTCAAAATTGCCCCTCACAAAACAGGCGTTTTTCTCACCAACCCAGACCTTCTCTGAGAACTGACACACTATTCCCAGCCTTCTACAGCCAGGTTTAGGTTCAGGTTTGGCTCCTGAGAACAAAATCATGTAAGAAAAACATGAGGGGGGCTCAGGAGCAGCCAAATGTCAGCAAGGGCTGTGACTGACATTATTGCACAAGGTGACAGATGTGCCATGGTCAAGGCAAAGGGTGAGGCAAGGCAGCTTCCACTGTGGGGACAGCATGGAATACACCCCCAAATTATAACTATTTCCTTCTGAGCCTCATTTCCCTCAGGTGCAGTCCTGCTGTTAGGATGGACATGTGGCCTATTGAAACAGGAGCTAAATTCAGCTAAATTTACACTGCTGGGAAGGTGAGTGATACCTGAGCAGCCTGAACAGCGCCCCACAGCTACAGCAACAAGGGAGAGCTCCCAGCTGCAAGTTCTGGCAAACTCTGCAGCAGCAAAGTGGCATGTGGGGCTTCCAGCAGACCCACAGCACTGCCAAGAGTGGGGCATCTGAAGTTTATGAGGTACAAGTATTTCAGAAAAGTTTAATCCACAAAATCGTCTCCATATTCAACAAGATTTAAACAAAATCCACTGTAAGACTGTACTGCAGCTTTACAAGCAAGACTTTTTAGAAGGGTCTGCTGTGGTAGGAGAAAAGGTGACTGTTTTAAACTAAAAGAAGTCAGATTTAGATTAGATACAAGGAAGACTTTTTTGCAATGAGGGTGGTGAAACGCCAGCAGGTTGTCCAGAGAGGTGGGGGATGCCCCATCCCTGGAAGCATTCAGGGACAGGGCTCTGAGCAGCCTGATCTAGTTGCAAATGTCCCTGCTCACTGCAAGGGGTTGGACTGGATGACTTGAAAGGTCCCTGTTAAATCAAACCCTTCCACGATAACACAGCCCTGAAAAGTGAGAAGAGCTCCTAAGAACACAACCTTGGTGGATGCAGTACCCAAAAAAAGCACAACATAACCCCATGGAGCAGGGATGAGGAAGAAGGAGGAAGATGCTGAGTCATTTTGGGGCAGCAAATGAGAAGAAAAAACAGAAAAACTTTAATTTAAAATTGAAGTAGACTCCCCAAATCAGAAAGCTGAGGGGTCCTGAGAGAAGCACCAACCCTCTGTTATGAAGATGGGTAAAATGCAAGTGGGTATTTTTGTGTTTATTCCTGAGCCTGGTTAACATTTGCTTTACCACTTCACCAAACTGCTGCACTCAACCATGATATTTTCTACCATTTATTCAGCTAAATGTTTTGAGATACATTTGCAGCATCTGAGCCCAATCTGAAGGCGTGAGAACCTGTTAAGGGGATGCATCAGGTAGCAACAATAAACAGCAACATTCAGGGTGTTTGGTTTGAACTGAATTTAAAAAAGAGATAATCTTGCACTGTTATTTCTAGATAGAATTAAAATTAGGTAAAAAAAGGATCTAACACATTGGAGAGGAAGAAAGGAGGGAAGAAAAACTAACCTCCACTTTGTTTCCATACATATATATACATATACACAAACTCCAGCATGAATAAAGAATAATTAATGGGAATATTTCAAGTAAGAACATTTTTGAGCTCTGTGCAAAGTATTCATATTCATTATTACAGTTGTCTGAAATAAACTGGTTTTTTACCAGCATTATTTAAGACTTGATGTAATCTATAAAAATCCTCAGACAAGAGGTTGTTATTAACAGAGGAAAGTGGCAATCCACTGAGATTTCATGACAAGCCTCATTAACCTGTAAACACCTGGGTATTAAGGCACATTCATTAGGTGTGGGCTTTCTTTCACAGAACTGTCACTGGCTTCTGCTGAAACAGCTATTGAGAAAAATATGTGGCAATGCAAAATGAGAACCCAATCAACTTTTATTTTTTAACTTGTCCTGGATGTGAATATATTTTTGAATCTTGTATGAATGAAGCAATCTAGGCTTGCAAATTATACCTGACATTTTTCAAAAATGCTAAAAGGGCAGCTGTAGAAGGCACTATCATTAGCTAAAATGTCTGTAAAATCTATCAGAACTTTAATGTTTTAATATTATAAGCCACATATGTATTTTAAATACATATCAGGGAGAAAAGGAAGTGAACTGCGAAAAATCTGGAAGCCAGTTCCAGAAATTGGCATAGATGAAATTGACTATTTTTATCATGTTCAAGCTCATTTAATAATTCTTTCCACAAAAGAGCAAAGATTAAAGCAGTTGATCAATAAGAAATAATCAGCATTTGAATGAGCACAGCTAAAAGAAATTTTGAGAAAACAAGAAACTCAGTAGACTGAAACATAGAAAACATTGTTAGTTAAATATAAATATTGTCAAGGGCTGCTAAGAAGCAAGACAGAAGTGATTCATGTTCATCTACCAAAAAAAAAGTGAAAAGCCAGTTTCTACTGCCTTATTTTCTTTTTAAAGGCTGGCTAGGCTGCAATGAAAACTTTCTTTTTTTCATTAAAGCATCAGAGGGGAAGCTGAGTGCAATGATCAGGTTCACAAGATGTTAGTGGCATGGTTTGTGCCTTCAGAGCACAGACAGAAGGGCTGGCCTGTGGCCTCCTGGGCTTTGCTGTGGTGTTGGAGCCAAATGTTTGTGGGGGCAGGTGGCAAGAGGAATTAACACTTGCTTCATTCAAGAGCAAAGTCTATTTATCTGCCTTCCAAGCTGCACTGCTGATGAATAAAAATCTAAGCAACCAGCATAACCAAAAGACAACATATTCACATTTAAGGTTATATTTTAAAAATTAAACTATCTCCCTCATAAAATAAATCACTTTATTAAAACAAAAAAAAAATCCAAAATCCAACTGCACTCTTTGATGTGTTGTTTCAAAAGTACGTCACTCCAAACACTGAAAGTAAAATAAAAAAATAAACAAATGGGAAACCAAGAGGGGAGCGTGGATAAATCAGTGCCAACATTAAATACAAGACAGCTTGCAGAACATGAGAAATTGCAAAGAAAAGGTCAAAAAAATCCAGGGTGAAGGGAATAATTTCCACAATCACAAACAATATAATAGTTGCACATTTTTAGAACCTTTAACTACAAATGACAGAAAGATGCTGAAAACCCACCTTCACATTCATCTTGGGTAATTTTCACAAATTTTGTCTCGATATTTATATCCATAAATATGTTCCACTTTATACTGAGCAGGATTTAAACAAAAATGTCATTTCACACCCCTGCCTCTCAAGAAAGGCATTGCAAGCTTACAATAGCAATCAGAAGAAGTTTCAGAGATTCTAAACAGATTAAGCATCTGAAACCCTACAGCCAGAGTCTACAAGAAAATCTGTTTTGAACCTATAAATGAGAAAGGGGAGAGAGCAAAGCTTGGCACCTAAGGGCAACTAATAAACAGCAGAGAGATGCAGCTGAATTTATTCATTCCTTTCCAAACAGCAAGGTCACAGGCTAAGCTGAGAAAGGGAAAAAGCTACAAAATGGATGACTGAATGCTATCATGGGCTTTCACTGAAAATTGAAGATCTAGACAGCTATACCCTCTCCCCGTCTGCAGAGCAGGCTGTTCATTGCATTGGAGTGGTGAGAAACTAGGGAAAAAATGCAAGACAAACCAGATAAATGGAGAACTTGCATCCATTTCTAGAGGGACTCACTTTCTCTGCAAGTACCTCAAAACAAAATAAGCACACTTTAAGCCTACTACTCTGCTGTACTTGGGATTCATGAGAATGAAATACTGAAAAAAAAAAATGAACTGAACTTTTCAGAGGGAGTTGATTACCTGAAGGATTGTATGCTTATTTTATGGACTTTTGCACATAAGGCCAGATCTTAATGTTGATCACACAAAAGATTTTGTTCTGAACAGTAAGAGTCAGTATGTTTGAAAAATAAAAAACTTCACAAAATGGTAATTTAATCCCTCAGCAATAGCTTATGACTTCCACATTATTTTTCCTTGTTTCTGTGAACTACCTGTTAACTGCAGCTACAGGTAGCCAGACAAAACATCTAAAGGTTTCTCACTGTTACAGAGCACATAGATGGCACAGGGGCCGAGAGGTGATGTGCACAGATTGCCTTAAAACTATGCTGCCACTGTTCACCTCTATCTGCTGTCAGATATTTCAGCTGCTAACAGCTTTCTGCATGGTATTTTTTCTGTAATAACAAAGAACTTTCCTTTAGTACTATTAGAAAACAATCCCTTTGATAAACAACATGACTGTTTGCTGCACAGAGCACAGACACCAAGCTGCAACCAGCCCTGCTGTTGATTTCACCAGAGAGGAGTGGCTGCAGGACCTGGAATGACTGCCAGACTTGCTGATGTCTGGACAGGAATAAAGCACCACAGCAACAAAAACTGCCTGAACAACAGCTTGACAAGTGAAGTACATCTGACAGTCACTCTGGGACAGCGTGACATTGGAAGGAGAGCAGTGGCCACGCTCACCAGCCGGGCAGCTTTAACCCAGAGCATGCTGAGACTCTCAGTGGGCACCCTGAGCGGGGTGCAGCCTTTTGGGGTACCACAAGCACCAAATGGCAGCATCAGAACACCTGAATCTGCTCTGGAGAAACACATCACACATTTCTTACGGCCACATCCTACATCTCTTATTGCCACATCATTCTGCTTCTGCTGAACTTTCCTGAGCACTGGTTCATGCAGCTTCTTGAGTGAGACACCGCACAAGAATGCCTTCAGTCCTGAGCTCAGTGGAACTAAGCAATTCCCAGCATCTCAGGAGCACACCCATGGGCTCATCTGTTCTTTCATTGTTCTGACTGCCTGAGAGGAGGGGACTTCTTGATCCAGCTGGAACACTTGGTGCTGGCCCTATTTTGAAGGCTGGTTGGGTTTTTTTTTTTTTTCACCCTGAAAGTCTAACCCTCCTCAAGCTGCTTGCAAGCCAGTTCCACCAGCTGGGGCTGCCTGCTAGGGCTTAAGCTCCAGGGTCCCAGAGGAATAAAGACATTTCCCCTTGAGCTCTGCTTTTGCATTTTAAAATTTCTGCTGCATTTCTCCTCCCCACCTCAGCCCCCCGGTTCCCAAACTGCTTGTGGGAAAGAAATCCTGGCTGATCTAAACATCCCATGCAAAATGGGCATGTGTCCTGCAACATTCTGTGCTCTGGCTAGGACTACAACTGAAGCTGCATTTGTAATTGTAAATGCTTGCTGGTTGTTAAAAAATATCATTCAGATTGTTAAAAAAAATATCATTCTCACCACTATCCCTCTTTGTATTGCAAATATTAAAAAGACAAAAAGCAAATGAGCTGAACTGGAGATGCTGTCTGGCACAACACATTTTCCCACTTGATTTTAATTCTGTCTTCATCTGTATATTGGCCCAGAGCTACAGTTTTTCCTTCTCTTCCTACTAGCCATAAGTCACCATCCCAAGACAAGTGGCATCGCTCACACAGCATGTTTCATGCTACCTTCATGGGAATGAATCATGCACAATAGGGAAGCAGAAAGCAAAAATCAAAAAAAATGGCCAGCAGCACTTCAATTTCAAGAGATACTGACACACGTGTTGTGATACAGCAACAGCAGAGGTCAAAATTTGAACAGTGCATGGAAAGAACTTGAACAATCCTTGGTTTATTATGGGAATATACATAATTATCACAGTGAAGTATTAAACACCTACCCAAAACTACAAGAATGACTATAATCATCAAGCTTGCAAGCACTAAATTTAACAAATTGAGACAAGCTGGATGCAGCTTTAACTGCACATACCTCGTTGGTAACTGAACAGGGCTCTTCCCTTCAAACCTGCTGATGGAGTCAAGAAGTTTAAGTAGATCAATACAGATAAATGAAATAACCATAAAAGCACGATTTTCTCACCATTCAGATTGGGCTGAGAGAATACATATCTCAAATAGCATCCACCCATACTTCGGTATTCTCAACACCCTTATAAACAAATGGGAATTACACCAGAAAATAAATGCAACATTTCCCCAGAACCCCTGCTTCACTGTCCCTGATTGTCAGTTCTTCCACACTTCAGAAAAACAACAAACAAAAGCAGGATGCATCTTTGCTTTGTTAGCCAAGCTCTCTTTGCTTTCAGGCAAGACACAGAACTGGGATTCTATTTGGTGATGATTATAAGAAAAAAACCAGACATCTGTCAGGACAAAATTTGCAACAACACTCCTCTGTCAGTTTGAGAAACAACTCTGTAGAGGAATAGCAATCCAATGATTGGCTAAGAATGGACAACATTCTGAATAAATAAAAATTTCGTTGCTGTGGCAGGGGTCTGGAGAGAAGGCAGAAATGTGTCAATGCAGAAACATGTTTACAACATGCAATGCTTTAAGATTTCTGAACCTCAGGCCCAATCACCACCTTCATATTTGTATCATGCCCACAAAGCCAGACAGGCAGCTGACATTTCCTCAGATGTGCAAACACCAACTGGAACTGCCTGCAGATGTATGGGAAAGAGGAAAACCAGTAGTGCTGTGACACAAATGAACTGCAGCACTAGGGGTGCCTGGGGCACAGTCTGCACCCATCCCACAGGGGCAGAGCCAGGGAAATGAACATGCATAAGGCAGGCAGGGACTGTAATCAGCCACCCCAGAGGAGGCAGCTGAGCTCGGGGCTCCCCAGCCCTCTGTGCAGCAGCAGGTGCTGGCAGAAGCTGCTGCAAACATCTGGGGCAGCGCTGCACGACAATTCCCCATCGCAGAACAATTCCCCATTGCCTGCGCCGCGCTCTCCACGGCTGATCCCTCACCGGGGATGCTTCAAAGGGAGCTGCAGAAAGGAAGAACGGGAAGAGAGGAAACCCAGCGTTTAACCGCACTTAATCTGTGCCTCCAGGGACAGCTCTGCCAGAAACCTGCAAGGAGCAGGGCAGGGAATTGCCTCCAGTACCGGGCTGATGAGAGAACAGCAAAGCCTCGTCTCAGAGGTTTGCCAGAGCAGTGTACAACAGAAACCCCCAACTGCAAATTCAAACGGTATGTAAGGTGCTGCACAGCCTGTGGTTTAGAATTTATGGACATAACCTGCATTTTCAGTGATTTCAGCCTCTTCCAGGTTTTAGAAAAATCAGGAAAACCGGGCTCCACGTTTTGTGTCCACGGGGGGGCAGAGAGGGGCCACTCTCACCAAACCCTTCCTAGCCGAACAAGTTTGGCACCCCTTGTTCTGTTTCTTTATTTATAATCAGGAGAATACATCATCCAATTTTGCAAATTACCCTTAGGTCTTTAATATTACATATATAACAATCTGATCACATTCGCATCAAGCCACTTTAATTCAAGTGTTCCTTTTTTTTACTCCTCACAATGCCTAGTCTTCTCCTTTTGCTTGTTTCTCTAAGTTCTGTGAATTAATGGTACATGGAAAAAGAGCAAAAATGGTTTCCTCAAATTGCCTGTGAAGTGCTTCAACAACAAAATCTGTTTATGGAAGGCTTTAATTACCCAACAAGAGTACAACACAACCTAAACCTACACATGACTTTCTGGCATAGTTTACAGAAATACACTGGACTTACCTTATCCTGAAATCCAGTTCAATAATTTCCACAATATGTTTACAGAGTTTAAAGATTAAGAATACTTTTCTTTGAGTGTTTACCTTCAGGAGAATTTTTTTTACGCTTCTTCCAGGTTTAATCATGCATGTATAGCTGCACATAAAAGAGGACAGTTTGTATCCTAGCTATATAGGAGTTAGAAGTGATCTACTGGCCTTCCTGATTACTCTCAACTCATAGATAGGAAAGAAGCTTCTCAAGAACATATTTACTAAGCATTTCTGACAAGTGAGTAAAAATCTGCTGTTGATGCTAAGATAGAGAATGAGAAGTTGGCTGAATTTCAAGACACTCATGTTTTTCACTGCACGCTGATACCTGAGGCTCACTCTGTACTACACAGCACTGGGTACAATGTGGTAACAGTTAACAAAGCTGCGGCCTCTAGCAAAGGATGCTGTCCAAACATCTCAAAGCATGAAACACACTGAAAAGTAAAAATAAGGGCAGAAAAATCCTAATTAGACAAACAGCAGTTTGCCTATTCATAGGTGGAAATTTCAGTGCACTGAAAGCCACCAGCTGAAAAGAAAACAGTCAAGTTAAGACAAAGAGAAAAGCATAATTCCAGTCTCTTCCCACAGGACTGTACTTTTCAGTTCAGCAAAGGAACATGACAGCCAGAAGTGAACTTGTTTGCAAGCTGGGACCTATTTAACAGCAGGTGTTGTCACACTAGGAGACTAAAGGTGCTCTGCTCATGACTGCTTAGAGAATTACAGCAGAGCAATCTGAATAAAGAAAATACTCATTTCTCCCAAGACAGTGACCTCAGCATGCAAAACCCTTTTCACTTGTCAAAGGCTGCACCAGCTGCTTGACCACTCCACCAGGTGCTAACCTGGTGTGCAGCCCAAAAGTTGAGCAATGGCCCTAAAATTAGACACCGCTCTGCAGTGGAAGCACGAAGGCCGGAACTCAAACTCCAAAACAGCTCAATTGCCATCCTGCCACGAGCCCTTATCCCCATACAGAGCCAACCTGTACCATCAACAACTGTCTGCAAGCAAAAAGCCCTTCCTCTGACTAACCTTGGCCTCTCTCTGAACAAATAAATCCTTCTGGGTTGACACCATCTACATTTCCTGGGATATTTGTGGAGCTACCAGAAATTCAGCAGCAAGGACCAAGATATAACTATCCCCATCCAAGCCCACGGATGCCCATCATAAAGGCCAGGCCAGGTGATAGACACCACAGTGCTCTCTGGTGGTACTGAAATGCTAAACAAGAATTGAGGTGGTTTTTGTAAGACCGAGTTTTAAACACATCTGCAGTCACCATTAATGCAGCCAGCAATATTTCATTGTGCTGTGGCTCACAATGAAACATGAAGATGTATTATCCTAATCATCATCTCAGTAAACTACCAGGGTACACTGATGCATCTTGTCAATTCACATCATTTTCACTGACATTTCTGGTTAGCAAAAAGAAGTCTTCAGGCAAAAAAAGCACACTCACAGACACATCAGTTATAACAGTCTTTCTCCCTGAAGACCCAGCACTATGTAACCATTGTATTTGTTCAAGGCATCTTTTCCCTGAACTTGCTTCAAGAAAAAAAGCTTGATCTTCATAGTGACTTCCCCGATCAAGCTGCATCTAGATCACTTTTGCATGATGTGCAACCATTAATTTTACTGGATTATTCAATATCTATTTTCAGCAAATTTCTCTGTACACAGAAGAAACGCACTTAGCTGAGACATCTCCAACAGCATTTTGATTGTTGATTAGTGAGATTGAGCACTAGCAGAAGAACAACACTTCAGCTGTGAATCTCAAAGCAAACACAACTGAGACATCAAGATGAGACTAAGCTCACCTTAAGGATGCAGGTTCTGTCAATTCCCTTACTGACATTTTGAAGTACAACTGAAAAGAAGCACTTAAGCCTGCAAGTCTAGAGCAAATCTCAAGTCTCAATCAGATCTCAAGTCTAGATCTTCTCTGCCACAGAAGAGTAGCAGCTGTTCTGCAGAACCTAGTCCTGTAAAGAGTGACTCACAAAAAGCATTTCATGTGGAAATGCTGCACTTGGAAATCAGTGGGACTTCCACATCCTCTTAAATCTTCATAGGAGTGAGGTCTACAGGGAATATAAAGTGTGTTTCCCAAGAAACAGATCTGCCAAAGCACAGAGATCCACCACCAGACTTGTTCGTTCAGGCTTCCTCCTCTTTGCTATAAAAACCTTGTCTTTGGCTTTTGGTTCTCTGAAAAAGTATGACATGTACTCTTTTCCCAGAACAATTTGTGACTGAAACATTTTAAATGCTCTTCTGCTAAGTGAGCTAAGGCGCTAAGGCACCACTGCACACCAAAACCACACTGCACTCCAGTGGCTTGCCTTTGCTGATTTTTGCTCCTGAGCAAATCAGGGTTGAGAATGTTTTTCCCACTTCATAAGAGTGAAGGAATCTCTCTTGTTTTGTACCTCCACTCTACATCTAGCACACAAGCCATTAACTCTTAGTTTGCATCACAGCATTGCATAATTAACTGGATCCTAAAGTCTGATTAAACTGTGTAGCTGTGGCGCCAGCAAAGCTGCATAAAAATATTCATGACAGCATTTGGACTAATCCTTCCTCAAAATGGTATTCCCTAGTCTATCTTGGATAGCAATAAAACACAGGAGTTACAACAATTCTTGAGTTACCCCTTGGCTGAATCTTTGTCAATACTTCTCATCTCTCACATTAATACAGTACCTAAAAAATTGGATGATACCTCAAAGAGTAAAACCTTCTATGCCATTTGGATTCCTTGTCCAACACAGGCTATACATACTGATATCAGCTAGTCCCAGGGCTAGAAGTCCTATCAGTCTAAGCAGGACAGGTGGTCCCCTGAAAAAAAGTATTTTGATAGAAGGAGAGGACAGAAGCATGGAGCCTGACCCCCACAGATAGAGTTTCCCTTTGCAAATCACATTCCAGTTTCAGAGCAGCAGCTCAATCATGTCTAAGCATCACTAGTCTTGGAAAATGAAGTGCAATATAGAAAGATGAAGGTTTCCTTAAGAAATAAGCCAAATACAGGAAAAATCAGCAAAAAGCTGAGCCTTACAAAAGGCAAGACAATACAAAGGCACCCTGTTGAACCTCTTACTAATGTCTATTTTTATTTCCCTTCCATAAAATACATCAATATTTTCCTAAACAAGGCATGAAGTTAGTTTTCTGTCTTTCACCCAAAGAGATTTCTTTGCTTAACCAAAGGCTACTGGTAGAGTGGAAAAATCATGCTTGAGGCCACTACAATACACTGGGTTTGTTTGTTCACTCTCCGTGCAAATGCTGAAATATATCAATTTGGGGAACATTTTACCCCTTGGAGAGAGCAAATTAAAGCAGTAAATTACAGAAATAGCATCCAAACACCTGTACATTCTGCAGATGTCCAGATTCCATCCAACTTGGTGCCCACTGGTTCTTTCATTTAAAGGCACTGTGGGATGTGTCATGGAAAACACCAGGCGTGAAGACCAAGCAGTTTCAAGCTCTAATCTTTTCCCAGTAGCCATTAATTTTGCCAGCATCATTTTCCAGGTGACATTTACATTCCTGCTGAAGTTTCCACAGAAGAAATGAATGGGGGCAAGATGAAACACCTGTGTTTGTAGTTGTAAAGGAAGCTGGGTTTGGCTGGGCCACCCAAAGGAGCTTTCAGTGCCATGTACCAGGGATGGGAGCAGGGGTGCAGAGGGTTTATCTCAGCAGCCTGATGGAGAACACAGCACAGGTGCTGGGCTCAATCAGCTGCACACTGGACAGAGGGACCACCAGCACTGATGAGATTTCAAGTTGAGCTCTCTCCAAGTTGCTGACTAAACTCTGACTTTATCAAACCATATTCCATAGTATGGCCACCTCACAGGGGAAGCCTTGCTGTGAATACACCTGCTCAGTGGAAAGCCAACATTTAAAAAGAAAAACAAAACACTGAACAGTAATGCTCAAAACCTGCTCATAAAAATAAATGCCTAAACTGCTTCAAATTCACATTTTGTAATAATCACAAACTGGCAGAAGGGGATCATTAAATGTATTTTTGCTTTAGTCTTTCCTAATGTAAACACAGTTCAGAACTACTTAAAAACAATTTGTACATTGGCCATTTTGAAGCAGATTATTCAAATATGATTAAACAGATTTAGGCTAGGTATGTTAACAAATACTGCTTCTGTGCAATTTATTAAGTGAAGCTACGAGCAAAAATAAAAATTAGAAATTTAAAAGGCAGAAATTAACTACCCTGTATTGGAAAAAAAAATGCATTTTCAGCAGCCTCTCTAAAAGAAGAAATTTTAAAAAATGGGCCCATTTTACAGTCACTACCTCTTTTACATACACAAGTAGCTCTTGGAGACAGGGGGCATTTACTAAATAGATATATAATGGAAGCCACACATCACATATGACAGTGAATTTACCAACCTTAACTCACAGATAATGGTATATACTGCATCATAGCTGACGCCTCTTTGATAGTCACTGGCCTGCAGTACTTCCTTTATAATGCTGTGGCAATCTTAATATTCTGAATATATAACTGTGAAGGGTACAAAAACCTTAATCTATGAGCTTCAGATATTTTTTATTATTAATGCTATTTTATATTGGGTTGGGTGCTGCTAAATTACTGGATTACTTGAGACAGTGATAACAACTATCCTTTTTGCAAGAGAAAGAAAAGCACCAGGATGATTCTACTGCCTCTGATTGGGGTATGCCCAGAAATCCTCTATCATCTCTAACAAGCTTTCTGAAGCAAACAATTCTGGGTCTAATACATTGCACATATCACCAACCATGTCAAACCGCCCTGCAGTGGTCTGTGGTGTTAAGCTGTCACTTAGGAAGCTCCAAAGGAAAAACCCCAAAAGAAACCCACATGATTTCATTGTCAGGAAAGAACAATGTGTGTGTTAGCTTGGCACAGCCTGGGTTTTGGTAGTGGGGGCCTGCAGGGTCAGCTTCTGTGAGAAGGTGCTAGAAGGTCCCACAATGTTGGACAGAGCCAATCTGTGATGGTTCTGCAGGCAGAGACACTGCTGGCCCAGGTAGAGAGGCTGGTCATGGCCCTGCCTTGACATCTTTAAGAAGAAAATCAAACTCAGTCTCTTGCCCAGGGGTGGGGAGGCACTGTGGCCATTATGATGATCAGAACAATAAACTGATCAAAATTAAGCAGAGAGGTAATCTTTCTGCCTCATCATTTCCTTCCTGATAAGCCAAACAACACAAACAGTGATAACAGCATAAGGAAGGCAAGAGTGAGAGACCAGAGAGTGGAAGAGGAGTAAGGGCAGAACTGCTGTTTCCAACAGTAGCAAAATCTCATAAAACTGGTGCTGAAACTCCAACCTGAGCACATCTGAAGGCAGAACACCTGGGACAGCTGCAAGGAAGGAATGCACAGTCACAGGGAGCTACAGGAGACACTTCTCCTCTGTGAGGATGTGCCAATCTCAGCTATGGCCTCTATCCCCATCCCTGAGCCTTCAGGATTAACAGTGGCAATCACTGAGTGTATCTCACAGTCCCGCCTCCAGAAGCTGAGTGTCATTCACAAAACCTAGAGGCAAAGCATAATATTCCCTTGGCAGATGTCAAACAGTACCTCCCACAATATCCCACATACATCAGCTCCTCTACACTCTAGAGCCTATTACCAAGTAGGCTTCAACACACACAGCACCCAGAAACTGCTTAATCATTGACGGAGAAACTTCATTTTCTGACCTTCTCCATGGCCAAATTATTAGGCAAAGATCAATTTAAGTCTTCACTTGACAATATTGTTTCAGTCAAGTATTCTTTACCATTTAAGATGTTCTAAGTGCTCGCTAGCACAAACTCAACTCTCCCAAAAAACTTGCTCATTATAAAACAAACTGTTTTCTTAAAGTTACTGGACTGGGCCAGGTAAACAGAATATATG
Source organism: Zonotrichia albicollis (assembly GCF_047830755.1). Classification (NCBI taxonomy): domain Eukaryota; kingdom Metazoa; phylum Chordata; class Aves; order Passeriformes; family Passerellidae; genus Zonotrichia; species Zonotrichia albicollis. Next base: position 22,063,631 of record NC_133825.1, on the reverse strand, counting down.
ATTGCATGACCTGTCAGAACCATCATGGGGAAGGTGAAGGTGGGTTAGCTGGTACTAAAGAACACAAAAAAATTTCCAATATGACAACCTGTCTTTATATTATTTAAATTTTTGACTTATCTTTCCCTTTTTCAGGAAGTTTTAACAAATTCTCACCCAAATTAAGATCAAAACCCTTCTATTTGATTTGCACAATCACTCAGAGTGCAGATCCACAAAGATTCCTAAGCCTTGAGTCATTTTCAAAGAAGAAAAACATTTACCAGCCCCTGAAAATCATTTTTCCAACTCAGTCACTGCAGAAGAGAAAGTACTTCTATTACAGGCAGAGGCTCAGAACCCCCCAGATAAAAGAACTAGAAAAAAGGAAACAGAAGGCATAAAACACATGATGTGCATTTCTGAAAACAACTCTGATGTAGAACACTGGACATCTGGGAAATAAACCTTGATAAAGAAAGGGACAAAGAGGAAAGACAAATACTGCAAAGAAGGAGAAAGAAGAGCTAAGGGATTTGCATCTAGAAAGGAGCACAAGAGAGAAGCCTGAGGCTACTGCAAAACAGAGAGAAAGCAGGGTGGGGGGGCTTGCCTAAACCACAGCCAGGAAGAGAAGATAATTCCATTTAAGCAGAAAGGGGGGGGAAAAAAATCCACCATGCCTTCTAAAGCAGACCTGGATTTTATAGGACACAGACAAGAAACAAGAGAACCCTAAGCATGTGATATGGCAGGATTTTCCAAAACTGAAGAGAAATTAGGATCAAAGGGAGACGGGCAAGGCAAGTGGTCAGCACTGAAGCATGAGACAAGAAATGAGCACCCAGGTAATACTTTGTGCTTTAAGGATATAATCTTCTCCTACTGAACACACCACATATTTCAAGATTCCACATATTAATCTCCCCATATATATCCCTGCTGTGTCCTTCATTATGAAGCTATCTATTATATTGTCCCTTCACTCATATTTAATTCACTTTGCCAAATTAATCATGAAAAGCATAATCTTCTTACATATTTTATATTCTGTTATACAATCTTAAAGTATCAATCATCACTATACATATATAAATAAAAGTTACAAATTCTATAATGAGAACTTGAATCTTTTCCTTTGAGTGGGAGACATCTGATTTGTCCTGCCTTTCTGTTGCACTAAATAACTTGTATGCACTTTGGTTTATTTTTGGTTTACTTCAAAAGCAAATGTTTTCTTGTGAAAAGGACACACTACATGCCAGTGGTTCAGGGTATGCAAATTTTGTGTGGGGTGGGTGTTTTTATATCTTTCACTGAGTCCTGTAAGTTTATTTTCACCAGACATGCTCTGGTTTTCTGGTTACCACATTCAGCAGAGAAGAATTTCCACAGAGCTAGAATATTTCACCACTCTTCCACATATTTCATCTGCAGCTCCTCTATTTGCAGATTTAGCAACTGCAACTATCTGAAGTTGCCTAAAATTAACTAAGATTTACTTGTTTAACATATAATAATTATCTAGAAGATTTGGAATTATCAGTGCAATCTAAACAGTGTCTTTTGGGTGGCACTTGGAAAGATAAAATTTCCTGCAGGTAGCCAACAGCAGTTTTTCATGTCTGGCAATCAGTCACCATCAGCTGCTATTCCCAGGAAGCTTTCCCTACAGCTTTAATCACAAAAACTCCCAAGGCAGTGTTTGATGAACTGGTTGCAATGTAGTTTCTCTGATTTTTGAAGACTCCTTGAGGAAGACCAAGGAACAACATTGATATTGATAACTGTTTGGCAGGTCATGGCAAGCTGATGTTGCAACATGCCCAAATTCACAGGCCAGCCTCCTGCCCAATTTTTGGTGCTCAGTGTCACTGTCTGACAATGCTTCCCAGCAGTGCCTGTGAGTCACAGTGCTCCCACAGGCTCAGCTCAGGCCATGTGAAGAGAAGCACTTGGTCACCTCAGCATTCGGGGGCACAAACAGCAGCCCCAATTCAGCTTTTCTCTCCTCCTCTCTGGCAGAATCGCTGTCCTTGATTTTCAGGCCAGGCACCACTTTCAGCTCAGAGGTGCCCCTGTTCTACTGCTGTGCCAAGACTCAGCACTGCTCCCAGCCACTGCCCCAGCAGAAGGAAGCCATCACATCTTTAACTGGTCTGATTTCACTTGCAATTTTGCCTTCTTTCCTAGCCCACTGCTGAAGAAGCCTCTGTAACACAGCACAGTCACGGATGCCCTTGCACATCTTTGGCATTCAATTTCCTGTTTGCTTGTGTGTCACTGACTTGTCATTGCATCTGATGCTAATCTGAACTTGACAAGTAATTTAATTTCGCTGTTTTGAACTGCTTTCATGTCACATATATGCTATCTCATCCTCATGAGTCACCACTGCCTGCCTCCTGAAAATAATGCACTTCTCACTGTAAATTATTTCTTCTACAATTACTCTGCTACTCTGAGAGCTATCTTCAATTATGTTGTTTTTTCTCTTCTGGACCCAGGTTCCAACTTTAATGCATTCTTTGTCAGTTTTGCCCTATACTTGTACTTTTACAAAGAAAATAGGTCCTGCAGCAGCATTTTCATCCTCATCCTGCAGCATCTTGTGAAATTCCTGCCTGCCACAGATACGTCATGCTTGCTGTCCCCATTGTCTTTGGCTACAGCTTTCCCCTGGAGTTTTTAGGACCTTTAGCATGATTTTCGCTTGCTTTCTCAGCCATGTTTGTGAATTTTTCATCTTTGTTACAACTTTCCATGAAGATATAATTGCCTAAAGCAGCTACTCAGAGTAGGGAGCAGTACTCTATTTCTTATTTGTGGATTACAACAGTTCAAAAGGTGCCTTCTTGGATACATTTACATAGCAGTGCATATTTTGTTCCAATTTTTCTACTATGAGCCTTTTGGAACATAATATCTTTCTAATATTAAGACATTTGCAAAAAGCTTCCTGAATTTTGTAAAGCTTTTCCCAGCTTACTGCTTGTGAATTGCGTGCTGACTTTAATCCACCTGAACTAGCTAACTGTTCTTATTCTTTCTACTTCTCCCAATCCACCAGCAGTTCGTAGTTCTTAAGGTTTGTATTTCTCATTCTCATGGCTATCTGGGTGTGAGGTACAAAATGCTGCCCATACCAATTTAATTGATAGGTCTTGCCAAACTATAATTTTTAATTTCACAGGCCTCTTTATGAGCCAAATCCCAGCTAAAAAGAGCATTTGCTGTGCTGCAGCAGAAAGTTAGTTACAAGAAAGGTTTTCAGCAATATTTCAAAGAATGCTTTGCCTTTCTTCCACTGCTTGTTATAAAATCCCCCAAAGCAGCAACAACTGCAAGAGTATTAGCACACAAGTATAAATTCAGACGTTTTCAAATCGCAGCCAAAGCAACATTAGCGTAAATTTGAGCAGTTGCACCCCTAATCCACGTAATGTTCCTGAGCAAACAATTGCCACTGCTGAACTGCAAGGTTTAAAGATTATCAATTGCAATTTGAGGGAGTTGGTCCAAGTGAGAGCTCTCCCTGCAGTGGGCAGGCGCCCTGTGAGCGATGTGCGAGCCCTGCTCCAGCAGGGACAGCGCCGGGATCCAGCAGGATCCTCACCACCCACGCCAGGCAAGCCTCTCATTCACACTCACCATCCCTGCAGCACGGCCCAGGCACTTGTGGAGATAAACAGAAATGTATTCTTAGCTCCACACAAACCAGCCCAATGTTACAGAGATTTCAGGGGTTAGGAATCCCCGCCTCGTCTCTGCACCCCTCAAAGTTCACCAGGATGCTCGAAATGTGAATGAAAGCAGAAACGCATCAAGCAGGGAGGAGGATTAATCTAAAATGTACATAAGTCTTCAGGGAATAAGCATTTGATAATTAAGACTATGGCAGTGAACCAGCACAAAATTGGAGCTATAATACTGTTTGCGGTGCCTTTTCAATTCCCCCTCCCCAAATTATATTAGCCTGTGACTCAGATTCAAGGAGGTAACAGACACATCTTAACACAAAAGGAGATGGCCTAAACCCCATGTAGCAGTACTTGAGAAAATCCCACACCATTTACCCTCTACAGACTAATGGAGACATGAAGACATAAATCAGGACCTATTTTAAAGAAGCAAATGTGCCACACTGATAAGCACATTCACTGACTATAATCCTTATCACCCAAATACATATGGTGCGAGCTGAGACAAGACCACTCTTCTGCACTTGTGTATAATTTCATGTTGAAAAAAATAAAATCACATCACACGGTAGCCATGGTTACCCATGGAAGATAAGAGCAGCGTTTTTCATCCAACAATGTCAGAAATGTGCATAAATTCAGGATCTGCACTTGATGTTTTTTCAGGCCTCCCCATCTGCACATTTATTTTATGCTGCCTGTATATATCCTTTGACATACTAGGATTCTGGGTATTTCAAGGAAGAGTTCTTTTTTGCTCTCCTTAATCTAAAAAGCAGTTTTCATTTACCCCTAAAGCACAAATTAATTCAAATCTATTCTGAAAATCGGAATCTAAGGCTTATAGAAAACCTTTTAAAACAATTACCATGCTGATAGTAAGTGTCAAATGTTAAACGGAGCCAGCTATTTACTGAACAAAAGTCTACTGTCACCTTATCAACTGGTATAACACTGCTTTCTCTTGTCTTCACACTATTTAAAAAAAACCAAACCCAAAACAACAAAACAAAGCCACACCTAAAAAAATCCCCAATCCCACAAACAGCGCTAAAAGAAGACATTAACTTATTTCTTCTATCATGTTCTGTTTCATGCTATTTAGTAAAGCTCCATATTGTTTCATGGCCTAGCTCTCCATAAAAGTAAAACAAAAAAAAAACCAAAAAAAAAAAAAAAGTGAGAGATTAAAACCAGATTAGCCTGCTGCAAATCTTACATAAACAAAAAGCATGATTATCTATTCCAAGCACTGCAGCCTTAATTTTGAGTGCCATTTGCAAACCTGGGACACAGGTCATATTCTTCTCATGCATTTGTTCTGTAGGGCTCTTTCCTTTAAAACAAAATAATCTAATTCACCAAAAGCAGAAACATCCTGCAGAAATGGAAAAGATGCAATTACCATTCTAAGGACACACAGGCTGGAGAGTTTCTACCAAAGAAATGTTAAATAAGACTTTATAAAGGTTAAAAACCTCACCTGTCAGAGAGATCCTCTACCAGCTCACCCCAACCAGCTCTCCAGTTAAGTTACTGAGATCACCACCTTCAGATTAAGCTCTCAGCACTTCTAAGGATTTCTCATGAAAACAGGATTCTCGGGATTTTAAAAAACCAAACAAAACCAGGCAGTCCAGTACTCAGTGAAAGATACTGGCAGTCCTATCCTCACGGGCCCTGATGTGCCAGGGACACACACACAGCTGGCCATGAGAGGGATACAAAACACAGAATAAACTTCTCTGCCAATAGCAGGAAGAACCCCCTGCTCCCCATTTCAGGCTGGCTGTGTACTGCCACAGGATCCCTGGTGACAATTAACATAATACATTTAGCAGTGTAGTAACAAGCAGCTCAACAAGTTAAAGGTATTTGAAGGACTTGGTAATTTAAATCTGAACAATTCAGCTTCAAGGGGATCTTTATTATATGTACAGGATTCCACATCCAGTTCAGACAGCAGCAGCAGAGAAACAAAGCAAGCCCTTGCCTGAATGGAGAATCCTTAAGAGTGAAAAAGCAGCTAATTTCATATCTTATCTAAACTTGACTAAATGATTATCAGCATTGGTGGGGTTAAGAAGAAAAGAAATCCCACACAATTAAAACAAAGTTGTTTCAGTGAGGTACATGCACATAAATCAGAAGCTGGTTTGGCCCAGGGTGGCAGGGTGCAATGAAGAGAAAAAGCCTACAGCCAGTATTATTTGCCAAAGAAAAAGAGACCCATAGGAGCAGCAAAATGTCTCAGTGAGCCCAGCATGCAAGGGTGCCTCAAAGGACATCCTACTGCCACAGTTTACGAAGGAAAAGGATGCTGTTCTCACTTGTGTAGGGCTGAAGATGCAAGCTGTGGATGTTCTGGAAGCCAGAGACTGAAATGCTGGCTTGGATAAGATTTCACTTCAGAGTTTTACCTCCAGAAAAGGAATGATGGCTGTAGCACAATGCTGCTCCCATAGATATGGTGATATTTTCACAAAATATTAATTTCTACATCCTTTTGTGTGGCCTTCTGTTGGTAAAAGATCCTGAATTCTTCCTACACTAACATTCAAGTATATATTGTTTTATTAGGCCTACTAAAGAAAATGATTTTTTTTAAAGAAGTCAAAATAAAGAATATCACAATAGAAATAATTTCCATATTTTAGACGTGCTGCAAGAAAGTGTGTGTTTTAAGGATACCTACTTATTTTTAAACTGGAGTCATCATTGCTGGAAGAGAAATCCATTGGACTAGTAGCAATTCCTGCACAACATTCGTTTTCCATCTCACAACTGTGAAAGTGAAGCTCACTCATCCTATAGCATTTGTTTTAACTGAGCAGATTTTGGTGAGAGACAAAGCTTAGTAATATTAAAAAAAAACCCAACAAGATATTCATAGTCTAAGCTTTAATTCAGACACAGTGGCATTCATATGTATTAACAAATGAGATGCAGATAAAGATGGGAGGGATAAATATGAGTGTTAACACACCTATTTCAAATGGCTAGTCATACATTTTCTGTGCAACATAAATCAAAACAGGAAACAATTTATGTAGCAATTGCTACATGAAATAGCTTGATGTTAAAGATGATGTCAGAACGTGGAACAAAGTGTTCACAATAATTTCTCATAAACACTACCAATTGTCTCAGTCTCTCTCTAGCTCTCATAGAGAACATTCTCAATTTTTTAAAATATCAACTTAAATGCCTGCAAAGATCTCCTCTCTACTTAAAGACATCAGATATCTTTAATTTAATTTGCATTGTGGGATTTTTTTCTCCTCCACTGATAAGATTTTTTAAATATTGTCTATATATATATATATTTACACTTTGGATATTTAGGAAAATTATTATTTGTATTGTACTGATCTGTACATTGCTATGACAGGTTTGTATGGAAATCATGTAGGAGACAGAAAAGCAGCACTTATTGAGGTGGTGGCAGACCAGGAGTCTTTAAGCCCAAGCACTCCTGTCTAAGATGCCAGAGGGATAACAAACCAAAACCATTTGTACTTCTTGAAAGCTGACTAATGGTATTTATTATTGTAACAATGGCATTATGCTACTGAAATCTAACAAAGGGTCTGCAAAGTGAAACAATGGTAAAACAAATGTTACTATTCTTTCAGATGTAGCTCTCTAAGGGATGAGTCAAATAATTACCTGGTCTGTTTTTAGGAGAACAAAAGGCTCTTTTTACTGACTCCCCTTAGAAGCTGCTGCCCAAATCTCAGCGGCGTACACACACAACAAGGAGGGCTGGAACAGCTGCCAGAGGCTTTGACACAATACACTGCAGAGTACAATTTCTAAATCTAGAACAATACCTTAACATGATCCTCCCCAAAAGTACATTGAGTGAGCTGAACAAGCAACTTCTGTAAGGCAGTAGTGTACAGCAACTGGAGAGCAGCAAAAATACCAGCAGAACTGTCTGCTCCACAGCCAATTCCTGCTGACTGGAGGAGGAGAGGAAGAACTTCTGAAACCCCACTATAATGAACCTACTTCCTTTAGTTTTGTCCTGGAGAAAATCTGAGCAAAACAGCTCTATAACTGAAGTAGTCTGAAGCTGCTGTCCCTGCTACAAAGCACATTAGCCAACATTACAGCCCTGAAAACAGATCTTCAGGAGCCTTTATCAAAGCACATTCAGTAATAATTATAGTTATTATAGTAACACTGGCCTCCAAAAACACAACTCACAAGAGTTTCTTTAAATCAGTGTCCCCAAGCCTGCAGTTTTCAGACATGTACTGAAAGCATCAGGTGCTTCAACTGTGACTCATTGCTATACATCAGGGTTTACAGCTTGTCAAACTCTATTTGTCAGAATCTGCAAATACAATAGCCACAGCACAAGCAAAATGTTAAGCAGGAATGAGTCATGATAATGTCAGAGAGTGACCTCAGGTTTTTTTCCTCTTCAACAGGTCATACATATGGTAAGTCTGGTTTTTATCATGAAAAATTATTTCAGAATAATTTGTTGATTCAGAAATAGCATCCAGAATGGCCGAATTGGGAATGGAATGGCTGAAGATTTAAGACACAGCAGCACTTGAAAGGCAAAAATAGCAATTGTTCAAACATACTTAGCAGCACAGGTTTGCTGGGCTGGTTCTTGGGAGTGGCCTGGAGGAACACCTGGACACTGAGGAGAACAGAGCAGGTCAGTGCTGAAGCAATCCCTCAGTGCAATGTCAGCACAGCCACCCTGCTGCAGCTGTAAATTAAACACACCACAAGGACCTGACCATCTGTGATCCCACAGTACCTGAATGCCAGTTTCAGCAGCCAAGGTAAATTCCAGCTTTGGAAAATCCAACTTATTTTTACACAGCTTCACTGAAGTTTCATTAAAGCACAATGATCTTCTCCCCTCCTTGTTGAGGTTAGCATGTTCGGTGCCACACAGAGTAACAGCAGTTGGCACATTTTTGTGGTGAGTGAGGTCACTGCTATACATAGCTCCCATCAGGATGCACAGCACCCAGCCCCAGGGTAATACAAGAACAAGGTGTTACAATAATTCCATTTTCAGAGGAGTGCCACAGGAAACTAGCACGACAATGATTTAGCGATTTTCTTCCTGACTCTATTCGTCACAGGAGAATCATTCTACAATTACATTATTCAGATTTACAGATCTCTGCTGACATTTTTCTAGGACTTTTTTTTAAATTGGACACCTACAAATAAAATGTCAGAAACCACCCTCTCTCTCAACACCATGCAGAAGTAATCAACTAAAAGACAGCTTACAGAGAATTAAAAAGTTAGAAATGCAGCATAGCAATTACATACAGAACTCTCCACAATAAACTTACAGGGAGCAACTAGGAACTCAGAAATCCACTTTTTTTTTTTTTCTTCTAAGAACCACGGTGTTTTTCTGCTGCATCAAGAGGTGACAAATGCCTCAGGGCTCAGAAATACACAGGGTTACAAGACAAAAGAGAAAGCTGAAAGGTTGCCAAAGGTTTTATAGATCAAGAGCAAGAACACCTCGAAGCCACTCAGACCAAGCCTTGCTGGCAAAGAACTGGAGTCACCCAGTTCCAGTTGGCACAAAGACATCAGAGTTCAGCATTTATAAATTGCCAGACTGGATTGAGGGTAGTGGGAAATTACAATGAAAGCAAAAACTCTAAATCAGATCACAGCAAAACACAAATCAAATACGCATACAGAAATATCTGCTTTCACATCAACCTACAAATAAAGCACAGATCTCTGTGCATTAAAATGCCCTGTCTTAAATGAAGAATATGATTCAGCCCATCTCACAACTCCAGGACACTGTGGGGAAAAAGAACACTAAACTGAATAGGTTTTTAATGTATAGCCCAAAATGTTTGCACCTAATTGCCTACATTAAATTTATAGCCAAACAATTTGTACTTTCAAAGGGAGGTAATCAGTGAAATGTTGTTTCATTGCCTCGATTAAATAACCCAGACAGGCCACATTCACATGCTCTAACAAATATTGCTTTGTTGATTGTTTTTCAGTTTATTTATCTGCAATAATTAAGGTGCTTGGTCTAAGCCACTCAGCCCAGGAATTACACGGAGTTATGTTCTATAGGCTAAATAAAGGACATTGCCTCTGATCTGCTGGCAAATTTTAAGAGTGGATCATCCTGACCCAATTAACTTGTCCTGTTAGACTGATTGTTTTTGCTGAGAGATGCAGACAAGAATAGCTTAAGGCCAGGCTGCACAAAGCAACATGTGCTGGCATCCTTAGCAGCAAGGATTAAGAAGAAATGCAAAATATTTGTGTATTCTATACGTCCCTTAAGGTCACAAAGGCAATGCCCCACTCAGGCACCTAAAAGGCAGAAATTACAATAGGCAAAGCCCAGGCTGTATTTAATTTTGCAGCTCCACAGCAAATGAGCTTGTCCATCTTCTTTCTGCCAATAACAAGTGGGTGAGTCACACACAGCAGATTTGTGAGATAGAGAGCAGAGAGATAGATGTGACAAAGGGAGGCAGCTACACAGCCTATTGTGTGCAGCACAGCACCCTGAAGTTACAGCTGAAACACGTTCACAGGAATATATACATATATAGTGGAGATATTTGAAATATACATGTGCCTGGAACTTAGTACTGACTGGCATGAAAGCAACCCTGGGGTCTTCTTACCCCATGTGTGCCTCTGAAAGAGGGATCTGTTGTATGTTGTCAAAATTTGGTTGACATGAGTTTTCTCCTACAGATACTTTTCAACCTAAACTGTGAGAGCGTGAGCAAGAGAAGCATCATGACAAGTGCAGGTGAATGGGCTTAAAACGTAACTTCATGCAATACCAAAGGGAAGAATACAATCCTAGGACAGCTTCACAACTGCTGTAGAGTTATCTTTGATCCACTGCCTGCACCAGGCTTGTACTGATGTTACACACCTGTGCTGCTGCAGGGATAACTCCTGTGGGAGATGCTGCTGGGAGAGCCATTGCAGGTGGATGAGAGTAATTTCTGCCTCTATCCATTCTGAATCCACGCTTGCTCAAAGGCAAGCAGCATATGCCATTTGTACCTCGGATTTTTCACATCTTTTCTGAGCACAAATGGAGCACAATGGCATCTCTGAGGGAGGAATTCTGCTTTCTGAAATAGAAGACTGTTTTTAAGAGTGAGAAAAGCTCTTTGTGAATTCATGCTCGCAGAGGAGACCTGAAGCTCTAGAGAATGAAAATAATAAAGTCAAATCCTGCCAATAAACATACCTTCTTCAGCCTGATAAAAACAGGGAAGGAATTAGCTGAATATTTAAAGCAAAAGCAGATATTTGAGTATGACAATACCTCTGAGGTGGTGAACATTAAAATTTCCCTTGTTCTTTTTTCCCTGAAGAGCAACCTTTCCAACACACACACATCCCTTTTGTTTCCAGACTAATGAAGCACAGAAGATAGTCAAAAGCCTTTGGATAATTTCCATTAATGATACACCTTGTTCATGTCTCAATTCAGATCATACATACCAGGCAAAACTATAACAGTAAGGGTATTTCTTTGACAAAATGGTTTCCCAAACCATGCAGAGAACTCTGTCACTTGAAACTTCAAATGAAAGTTAAGATTTTATAACAATTATGTTGGCATTTAACCGGCCTTATGTACAATTGTTACTTTCTACTTTGTAGAGAAATCAAGACAGGTTTAATGCAACAATCTTTCACTGGTTTTCTTCATCTCATGTAAAAAGCTGCACCTATTTTCCAACATGAGGTGCTGAAATACAGATTTTGCAATGATAACAGATGGCCCTTTTACTCTTGCCTTCCTTCTCACTTTCTGCTCTGAACCGCTGCCCACCTGGTTTTCAACCTCAGACATCTTTCCATGCCAGGTTTAAGAGTTCAGAGGCCTCCCCTCATCACAGGAAAGCTGCGCAACTTAAGATGAAAAGCAAAAATCAAGTTCTCCACACCCTGGGAAGCCCAGCAGTATTCTTGTGGGAGGATTTCACAAACATTGATCCCTTCAGTAAAGATTCATTGCACTGCACCTTCTTGGCAAAAGGGCTATTTTCACATCCACTGCATTTGCACCTCTTTGAGAATGAACCTTTTTAAGTATTTATAACCCATTCCCAAAGCTGAGGAAATTTCAGAAAACACAATGTTCCTTCTAGCTTTGCATAAACCTTCTGTCCTGTATGAGAGCCCTCCAAGCCTCACTGCACATCTTGTCCATCACAACTTCAGTAGCAGCACCAACACTGGCACATCTGAACATCATCTGCTTCTTTCCCCAGAGTGTTCCCCCCTGTCTGACCAGGAGATTCATTTTAGTAGCCCAAAAGCATAGCCAACAACAAGAGTATTTTCAGCATCTTCTTGTAAAGGACTTCCTCTTGGCAAGAAGTCAGTAAAGCTAGTTATGCCTCTTCCATGGCTATTGATTCCCATGTTTTGCTGCTCTTACTTTCTAGCAAAAAATTAAGAATTAGTGCTGTCGTGAAAACAGTTCCTTAAAGGAACAATTCCTTGAACTTACATTTTCCTAGCTAAGCTAAAGCATATTACTGGAATAACAATAACACATACAAACCACTGCAATACTAAAAATAAAACATCTGTAAGGATATGCCTCCTCCACCTAATTGCAAACAAGATTAGACAGTGTATGATCAATATAAAATTGTGTTAGCCGCAGAGGCTGTTTTCTACCAATATTACCTAAATGCAAATGCACATTTCATTTTAAAGTCATTGTGGTTTTATGTCACCACCACGGAAAATGCTATGCCATCATCATAAAATTAAATTCTTCTCACAGCTAGAAATGATGCAAGACAAAACCAGTTGCAGTCTGTAGTCAAGCTAATTAAAAATCAGTCCATTGCCAGTGTCAAGTTAAATCTCAAAGTTAAGATGGTGTGATATGGTAGAGAGACAAGAACTGCATTAATTAAAAAGTTAAAGGTGAGGCAATTCCACAAAAACAGCGTGAGAGCCATGACTGTCTCCAGTACTGGAGCTGAAGGCTCTTCACACGTTCAACATGAATTGAAAATTGATTTTCTAAAGCTCTGAGAGGGATCCCCTCCTCTGTGGGGATCACCAGGGTGCACACCTGGGGACAGAGCTGCAGCCCAGAGCAGTGAGCACGACAGAGCACAAGCACAGAAAATGCACTGCCCTTCCTGCTAAAAGCAAGGATTGAGTGTTAATTCTCCTGCCCTGAAAAGCATTTTCAGTCCCACTTGTCCTTACAGCAAGGAAGCCATTAACACTGTGCCTCGGGAATGAGGGGTAAAACTTAAATAAGACAGAGTCTCAGGGGTGAAAATCAGATTAATGCATCTTCCAAGCCTTGCCCTGAACATCACCCCAGTCCCCAACCTATACAGTCAAGTGCTCACCTTATTCAGCCCCAATCTCACAGGGCTAAAGGGTAAGGCTGGAAGGGTTTTGCCACTTGGGTGGATAAAGGCAGCCCTACCTCTAAAAAAATAATGTTTTTTTTTTAGATCTACTTTTCTATTTTTATAATTATCGCCCAAATAAGCAGAACACACACACACAAGTTGCTGAGAATATACAAGTCATATAATCATTATGTTAAGTTTATAGCTGAGATTTTCCCACCTCAACAACTTTAGCAAACACCCACAGGATTCCCAAACAAGGATTTGCCAGTATTTTTACTGAAGGCTAGAAGTTTACTGGAAAACCTCCTGAATTGGCTACCTCCTGCTTTTACCCCACAGAAAATAAGAGGATAGGGGGCCCATTTTTAGTATGGGCATCCCTCTAATGAAATAGCAAGGATATAAACTGATAGCTATGATGTGATCATAAATAATGGTGATTTTGTGTATGCAAATACCATTCACATAGTGGAAAATAATCATGAAGTAACCAACTGCAGAGACACTTTCAAAAATAAGATTAGAGTGAAATTCAGCTAAATGGAACACTTGCAAATTACCTAACCAGCCATTTACACCTAGAGAGAGCTGGGTGTTATTTTTCTAGAATGAAATTTAACTACTGATTTATTCATTTATCCTTGAAAGATCAGCATCTGTGGGGTCTGGTTCTCAGTCTGAAAATTTTGTTCTGGAGCTCCGAATTGAAAATAGCAGAAGAGAAAAATAATGAGTCACATAAAATCTCAGCCTAGCCTTAAAGGGCATGCATGACCACACAGCCACAGTAATTCACAAGCTACACCACCAAAAATCTCAGCTAGGAAACAGGAGACCTCAGTGAAGTTTCCACTCCCAGGGCAGACAGGGGTGACACTCAACAACAATCGAAAGAACATTTCACCATCAAAACAATCTTTCCATTTTCACTAGAAAATAGCTATGGAGGTTACAGAACACATAATATAAATAGCCAAATTTGACTTTTTTTGCAGGGGGTGGGAACCAGCCAACCAAAAAAATCCCCATCACAAATCAAGATAATACAATGGCAATTTTTACAATTTATTGATGACAGCTTCTCAGGGTTTTATTCTACCAACAACTGCAAAGTCTGTGTGTATGTGCATGTTACCAGATAAGTATCCTTAAAAAAAAGAGATTTCCAAATAAATCTCTCAGTCAGTTCCAATGCACTTAATAGGTATCTAGTACACAGTTATCAGTCATTCACAAATAGAACTCTGCACACATAAGAACAGAAAATGGACAGAGATAAAGAGTAGGCAGAGCCTCAAAAATAAGTGCTCATTTACAATTCTTAATGCAAATAGTTGTTCCTACTAAACTCATGATGCTTAGTAAAAATTAACGCTAAGCCAATAAATTAATACTTTGTACAAGCACAAAACAAGCCAAAGAGGATGAATATAGGCTAATTTCAAATCTAAATAGTCTGCTTGATTATATATTTAGTACTAAAGAGATGTATTTCAAGCACATTTACATATATAGTCATGTAGCAAAGCTGTATGCCAAATGACCATGAACAGAGCAGATCATCAGAAGACTTATTCCCAGAATTGTGAACCCTGTTCTAGAGGTAATCACTGAATAAATGCAGAAAATACTCAAGATGTTTATCAGTTTTAGTTAGGGATTTGCTGCTTTGCCATGTCCTCGTAAGAAAAGCAGGGAGTGGTTCAGACTGGTGACAACCTGAATTTCTAAGGTGACAGCTGGGCAGGTGAGCCAGAGATGCTCACCAGTGTACAGTTACTGAAACACAAATACCAAAGTACAAATCTCTGTGAAACAGCCTCGGCCAGACAGACACTGCTGGTGGAGCCCAAAATCAAAAGTGCCCTGTCAGACTCACCACAGCTCCACCATCTGCTCCACTTGCTTCTCTCCCTTTTTTCTGTACCACCTCAGTCATGCTCCTGTGGATGAAGCCAGCTAGTTTTCTTCCCCCACACACCCTCAAATTGTTTTACTCCATCAAGTGTTTCCAGCTGGATGTCACACTTGTCAGCCTCACAGCTCATGTTTCATTATGAACCCTTCCCTTGGCAAAATGTGAACATCACAGGACAACACCCTGACATACTGCAGGAGAGGGCAGGAAACTAACTGCCCCTAGCTATACTTGAGACTTCTTGTTCCTTACACTCACCCTCAAAATATTAAATATGTGAGAACAATCCAAGCTCCAGGAAAAAAAAAAAAAAATCAAGGTAGCTTTACAAAAGTGAAAAAAATTAACCTTTACCATCAATCTCTAAATCTTAACTGTTCTCATAATCCTGCCACAGGCATGACTTGTGCACACACTAAAAACAAAGCCCTAAACATTTTATAGCATTTTGTGACTCATACAAGTTTTAAACAAGGAGAGGTTATAATAGCAAGTAGCAAAGCCTTTCACATAATGTAAACCACTTATTCAACAGATGCAGATAATATGATTAAACATTCCAAAACTATAAATATTATTTCCTTTATATCCCAGAGGATTGATTAAAATCTACATTAGTAGAGAAAATACTATATTATGCAAATACATTCACACATTTTATATATGTGTATTGACAATAGAAAAAACATTCTGTAAAAAAAAGGCTTATGAACCATAAGAATCGCAGTAAGAATTATTACCCCATAATAATTGCAGTAAATGCATTCAGGGACAATGAACCCAGGTATTTCTTTCTTCTACTTTTCTCTTTACAGATCTATTTCATATTGTATTTGATACTCAGGTATTTTATGTCCCATAATGACTCTGGAAAATGGTTATGTAAGTAGCTTACTAATGTTGTAAACAGGTTTTCAACTATTTCACCATATGTTAAAGATGACAGAAGATGTTACACCAAGTGATGAAATTCATTCACAAAGAACTCATAGGGTTTTATGCTCTAAGGGAAGGAAATCATTTTGGCTGTCTCCCAGAATGAACTGTTTAATCAGAAAACAGTTGCACTGAATTAACTAGCAGCTCCATGCAGCACAACTCACTGACTCTTCCCATCACCCAAATTTTCATTCAAGAGATAAATCTCTTCTCAGTTAATTGCTAGAAATAAGGGTTTGTGCAGTTGGGACTGCTGAGGCTACACGATATTGTGACAGACACTGATGTATCAGCATTGCAGGAGTTCCTTTTAACCTCCTCAAGATCCCAGGAAAACTCCCCATTTGCCACTGCCACTAGACTGTGGAGGAAGCATCACAGCAGTGGGCAGACTGGCCTCTGCAAGTGTGAAAGGCAAAGAGGAACTAGGAATTTTTATCCCAAGAGGAGGAGGAGGAGTAATTTGTCCCTCTGAAAGCATAAACTCCTTAGAATCCCTCTGAGCAAAACAGGGACCTTTAAAGGGGACATAGCTTTTAAAGGCACTCCCTCAATATTACTGCTTCCAGAGATATTTAATGTAAAATGTGGCATTTAAAAAACCATCCTGGTAACAACCCTCATTTATAAGGATTTAAGCAGACCTGCTCAAAGGCATTCACATGTCAGGCTATGAATAGGTGCTGCTGTAGATAGCAAAATACATGATTGCCTTCTCTGAAATGCAGCAAAATACTGAGCTCACTTGGAACTCCATCTGCCTTAACACTGAGGTGAACAGCTCATTCTTTTATTTTTCCTTTAAACACCAGTTGACATTGGTACATTTTCCATTCCACCAAAAATCTCCCTGGTGTGTTGCATCTCCTCAAGCACAGTTAAAGTATACCCGTAAAACCTGACTAATTTCCAATTTATAAAAAGTAATGCAATTATCTTGTTCAAATTAGATTTAATTACAAAGCCTCTGAGCAGTCTAAGAATATTTTTTGATACACGCTCAGCTGAAAACTGCCACCATTTTCAGCAGGGAACACAACGTCCATTTCTGGTTGTGTCTCTCCCCTTCCAGTTTGATCATGTCTGGTTAATTACACCACTCTGGCACATCTCCTCAAATGGTATCTGGTTTCCAAGCTGAAACATCCAAACCCAAAGGCAAATGCTAATACCCTTTCAGAGACAGTACATCCAAACCCCCTGCAATCAAGGAAAAAAAAAACAAATCCACAGAAAACTGGTATCCACCAATCCAACAAAACATCTCCTATTTTTTTCCTCCTTCCAGCAACGCCACAGAGAGCTGGTTTCCAAGAGCACAACAGGCTGCTGCTACGTCAGCAGAAAAGAATCAAAAATGCTATCAGGATGTAGGTGAAGATGGAAAACATCCCACTTACCATCTCTCTCAGAATATACACTCCGACAGCATCCACAGTACCTGCATGTCAGTATTCTCCAACTGCCTCTATTGTTTTCACTCCATAACTTGGCATCAGAAATAAGAGCCAAAGAAAGTGATAATAATGTAGATAGGGATGCTGAATGCCACATTCACTTACCTGCAAAAGGAAAAGGACAGGGTTTGAGCTCACTAATCACACTACTTGGCTAATCTTATTAGATGGCTGCTAATTATCTCTGACACAAAGAAGGATTACACGAGGCAGGCAGAGAAACAGGGTTTTTTTAATAGATATAGAAATGTTTTTAATGGACATTGATTGGTTATATTGGGAAAAGAAACAAATAATATATTCATCCAGAGATCATAAACATTTCCCTTTCTGTTTGCTGAAGAGCAGATGTGACAATGGAACAGGTGGTGGAAATATAAACCCTCCTAAAGCCTCCAGGGTGTTTTCTCAGGAAGTGTCTAATGATTGTCACTGGATCTGTTGCAGCGCTTGCTTTATAGGCTAACGTGTTGCAGGGAGCTGCTGGGGTTTTGCCAGTGATCTCCTTGGCAACTGGCTGCTCAAAGGAGCCGCAAATAGAAGCAGTAAACCCCACTCCCGATTTCAGGCTCAGAGCAGTTTGCACTTCTAACGCTCACCGAGCAAGAAAATCCACATCCTACAGAGGCAGGGTGCTCAAAAGAGCATGCATTCCCTCTAAACATACTACAGCCAGAGATGGGGGAACAGCAACCTGATTTGTGCACCAGTTATGATGAAATAACGGAATAAGTGAATTTTGAAAGGTTTTCAAGATGATCCATTTTACAAGGAAAATCTTAATTAACAAGAGCGCAGTGTTCACACAGATTTCTCAGTAATTCAAGGTACTCATTTGGGCTTCTCAAGCATCAGAGAAAATGAGAATTTATTCTCATCTATTTTAAAGATTTATTATAGTGACTTAATATGATTACTTATTTCTGCTTAGCCTACAATACAAGCATAAATTTATGAAATGTAGGTCACCCATGCATTTTACATAGACAATAAACAGCAAACAAAAACCTAGAAAGAGTAATTTGCTGTCAGCTGTTCTGAATAACCACTTCATATATTATTTAACTGCATCACTCCAAGAATAGCAATTCATCATTCATGCTCATTAAATATAAGTTTTAATTTCTTCTGCTTTTTTATTGTTCCTCATTGGTAAAAAAAAAAAAAGTTTTTTTCTCTAATAAAAAAGTATGACTATTACAAGAAATTATTATCTTTTATCTACATAGCAGGTTTATTTATACAAATACATTGGAAACTAAGACATAGCTTCATAATATTTTACAGATAAAACCAATCATCTTCTAGGAAGGATTTCTAGAAAAGAATTAAGACTAATCCTGACAAATCAAATGGATTTTAAAACATCTTTCAATATAAAACATGGATGCTTTCAGGGAAAGGTATTCCCTGAATTACACAAACACAGAGTGCAAGTGTTAGATAACACCAGGCATAGATTCCCCAACAAAGTAAGCACAACCAAAACATAAGAAAATTGCATGCCAGTAACTAATATCAATGTCATAATCAAGGTCAAAATTAATTTTAAAGCCTCTTGCAATCTTTTAACAGAGAAAATACCAAAGAAATGCATAAGTAAACACATCAGACATATAGACACCTTTATGAAGAGAAACAAAGTACATGCTGTGTTCAAGATAGGTTATCACCCTTGAGGTCCCCTTCCAACTTGATATTCTTCAAATCTATTGAAGAATAGATTTAAATAGTTAAATAGTTTTACTTGAATAAATACATAGTTCAATTTTAAAATCTGAAGCAGCTTTTCAAGTCTGTCAAGATTTCACTATATAAAAAAAATCTCTTACACTGTCTTGTTTAAGCTAAGTACTGAGTTATGGCAGAACTTGGAAATTATTATTTAGCTTTTTAATGAGAGTTAGGCAAAGATGTGCAGTTCAAAGGGGATTATTTGCAGTTGACACGATGAAGATAGAAATAAAGGTGTACATGGAGCTGGCCCACGTATCAGACACAGCTCAGGGACATCACTCAGTCCCAAGCTCAGTCCAATCTACTTTTCAGCAGCAATGTTTTCGAGATATCTTGCAGAGGTCTTTCTGATACATGTGCATAATGTTGTACTGTGTCACACAGAAAAAGTGATCCAGTGTCACACAGAAAAAGTGATCACAGCCAAAGTGATCCATGGGATTCTCTCATTCAGCCTCTACCAACACACGGCGCACAGCCTGAAGAGGGGCCGTGTATTTGCAATTAAAGTGCCTTATAATGCTCAGCTGCCAAGCTGAGGGGATCCAGTCTGATTAGGTACACCCTGTCTTTTGACTGTTTACTCTGTCTTTTGACTGCTCTTCAGATGGAAGTGTTGAGCACTTGGAAGCTCATCTTTGTATGAGCAAATGAGTTAGGCATCTTAGTGAACAAGCATCTCATGAGGCAATTTCCTCTCTTTCAATGAAAATTTCCTTCTGTTTGTAGTCTGGGGTCAACACACCAGAGTTAATCTCTGTTTAACATCTCATCTGAAAGCTTCCTCAGCTGCTGATCACATGAAGGACCTGGACAGGTTGAAGGGAATGGGAGCAGGGAGTGCCCACTGACTTCACAGAGATCACACCAAAGGTCTCAGCTTGACAAAAGCAATGACTAAAGGATTTAAATGCTTGGCCTCAGGTGCACAAGGTGGTTGATAGCAGTTTTATAGGTACTTCTGTAGAAGAGTAACAGATTTGATGCAAGTCCTTACAATCAAGAGCAATCACTGAGAAAAGCAAAGGTGTACATATATTCCCTATGCCCCTTTGAGGAGCAATGCCAGCAAGGAACAAAGTCTTTGCAATGTGTTATTGGGCTGGAGAGAAGACCAGCTACCCAAAGAAATCACAGCACAGCATTTCTGTAGTGTTTAAGACCAAGTGTCTGTGACAAGCCCACAAATGGTTAGGAATGGGAAGTTGTTCTTTGCTATCAAATTTCAGCTAACTGAAGAAATCAGAGCATTATTTCGCTAAAAAAAAACCTCCCCAAACCTAACATGCAGAGATACAGACCATTGTCAAAAGATGTTCTAAACGACAGAATAAAATGTACTCATTGATTCAAGGAGAAATTTATGAACAGACATTTCTCATTAAAGGGACTAGTAATTAAGTTATTTACAACTGTTGCAATTCCAAGTCTCACTGCTTGTAGGAAATTATAAAAACCAAGGGTTCAGGTTATTTTGTTTGGCTGCAAACAAGTTACCACAGGATAAATGAGCAGACTTGCCACAAGAAACAACCCAAGAATTTTTATTTCCTTTTCAATGCCCAGTTTTCTTCAGCAAGAAGACAGTGAAAAATTACTCCAAGCTTGTCATATGCTTCCACCAGCCTGAATGTGTTCTGTAAAGGAGATGAGAGAACCACCAGAAGAGCTGGCCCCTGTTCTGAACCACAGCCAGGCAAGATTAAGAGGAAAAGAAGCAAAACCAAATCAGCTAAAAAATTATGCAGGAGATCTATGCTAAAATCACTGAAGGTGTGAAAAGCAGAATAAAAGATACTGCCTCATCTGAAAAGACAGAGAATGGGATGGAAGCAGCACCTGAGCTGGTCAAAAGTCTCGGAAATCAGGACACAGAATATTAAGTTCATATGGAAAGACCGAGATTAAAAGAGCAGCATGACAAAAACACATGCCAAACACACAAAGTCTGAGGGAAATAAGGTAGTCAGAGCTGACAGAAGAGGGATGAGCTCTGAACAAACCTAGCCAAGAGAAAACCATGGCAGAAGCCAACTTTACATCAGGGGAAGTGAACAGAGAGCGACAGATTTTAGAGCTCCGCAGTACGAGAAGCCAAGCCAAGAGACTCAAGGTTAGCAGAGGATCAGTGTGAAGTAGGAAGGCGTTATTCTTTTCCCTTCCACTTCAGTGCAACCCACTATTTTATAGCGAGGTGATATTAAGAAGGCAAGAAAAACTACACCTGTATAAGGAAAGCACAGTTATTTAAGGAGTAGAAAGAAGAAAAGCACCAGTCATAATACAGGTACGGGGAAAAAAAGCACCAAAATAGGAGGAAATCTAGGAGAACAAGTATGAACACAAACCAAATACAAGATTTGAACCTATAGTAAACAATTTCCATAGACTAGGGTATGAGGTAGGAAGGATCTAAATGAGGAAGATTTTTAATAGAATGTAAAGGCAGCAGGAACAAGTCTGGTCAAGCGACAAAGTGTTATATCAATGTTCAGTGAAGGACCAGCACAACTTCCAGCTCAATTTATGTGTGGCTGGCACCCAAAAGTCAAAATGATGCCAATGGCATGGTACCTTCTCTAAAAGTATGCAGCATTCTGAAAATTGGGACTTTTGTCAAGATAAATAGATGCTGGCAAAGACAGATGTGATATTCTCTGGAACAAGAAAAGAGATCCAATACAGCAAAACAAAACTTGATACACTTTAGGGGAACACATCATTAGTCCCCAGTCCATAAACGAGAAGTCAAATTTTGCATGGGTTTTACTCTAACATTGTAACCCTGTTTTCCAAGTGATATTGTTACTCTGTTTCTAAAAGGTCATCTTTATTTTAAAAAATAAATAAAATTCCCTTGTATAAATAAATAAATAAAGATGACATCAACACAGTATGATTCCAGTTTTTACTGTCTGCCGTCAGTCAAGAAACAAATCTGGGAAGGTTTTGTCTATACAAAAGTGAATACTTTTGTGAAGCGTCCCTTTGCTCCATTTATATTTCAAAATTTATAAAAGGATCTATTGCACCTTTCAGGCACCATTTTCCATGCCCTGCAATTCACTGTTAACAAAGGCTGCTGAGAAAAAAAGGGATATCCAGAAGACTTCAAGACACAACCCCCCTAAACTTTTAAGGTTTAAAATGGTCCATGACATTTTTTGAAACTATTTCTGTCAGCAGAGGAAGACTTGCATTTGCTTGAAAAGAAAAATCCATTATTCTTTAAGGAGCAGGGTTTTCTAGAGAACATGAGCACTGTTCACCTCATCAAAGTAAATTGGAGGTCACGTAAGTCACTCCTGACCACAACTGCTGGAAGCAAAACCAAAAAGAATCTCTGAACCATTGTGTTGCAGTCAGATACAAGCAACTAAACTGAAAATGCCCAAGGCAGCTGTTTTAATAAAACATTCCATCCACAGTTAACTGGTTTCATGCTGTTTAACACCTAAGATAAGCTGCACTTAAAGCACACATCTACTGTACATATTATTTTCAATCACACATGAACACGCTCACACAGAGACAAGAAAAACCTCAAAGGCTCCACTAACAAAACCTGACATGATACTTTATCCTCCTAGAAGAGGGACTGGTAGATCATGAGTGCTGTAATCATGGTAAAGGCAAAAAAAATCAAAAACATCCAAGAGAAAAACCCTAACAACAAGAAAGCAAAGAACCCAAACCCAAGAGAACCAGAGAAAACCCTGAATAATTCCTGAAAACAGTAACTCACTCCATATATATAACACCATTAGCAGGGAAAAACAAAGTCAGCAAATGCTTTTCTAGAGAAAAACGCTCTCATTCCAGTTCACAGTAAGCAGTAAGGGCAGGAAAGTGCCTCTCCTTACTCTTTGGCTAAAATGAAATTGTTTTTCTGCCCCAAATCCCATGAAGGCACACCACATAAACAGATGTACAAACAAAATCAATGTAGTGCTTATGTCCTGGAGTTTTCATCTTTCAGCAATTGCAAATGGCTCCAGCTTTAGTTTATGCAAGGTTGTGACAAGCTGAAATGATGAGAAATTGGGAAAAAAACCCAACTTATTTCACAGTGAAATCTCTGACACAGTGAGCATTAATTTGCATTTCAGCAGAAATTCATCATCTGACCATATCACAGATATCCCCCACGCACTGTCTCTCTCTTCCTTTTACTCTTGGCTGGGTATCTTTAGGTCAGAATTTTGGAAAAAAAAAAAAAGTTAAAAGGCGCCAGTTGCAAGGGTTGTATCAAATGGAAAGAGTGAAGAGAAAGCTGTGGCTGGAATCAGATTTTTCCACATGATTCCTGCATATATGGCCTGAATCCCAAAAGGTCCCTGAGCAAACCTGATGTCTTTTCACTGTGCAACTCCAAGGTATAGTTTTAAACACAAAGACTGAAAACACAGTGCAAGGATTATCAAGGCCTCTCCAAAAATCACAGGCAAGTGCTGCACACACTGACAGCAACACTTACCTGAGAAGGCTGATAGAAAACACAGCCCAAAATTTGATGAAAGGAATAAATTTTGCCCATTTGTCCAAGTTTTCCCTCCTACACTCTCTCTTATTTGTTTTGTCAGAAAAACAGTAAGCAGCTTTAGAGTAGTTTTCATACTTTCTTCCCTAAAATAATTCCTATTTCTTTTGTTACAGTTCCAGCAAATTCCACAGCTGAGGAAAAAAAAAAATCAAAGAGATGGCTTTTGATCCAATATTTATTTCATGAAAGGAAATACCCTTTCATCACAACACAGACATTGTTTTCTCTGTACCTTATTTGGCATCCAGTCAACTCTTGGCACTTTATCCAGAAGTACCAAATTTCACCTCATGGAACTGGCACTCACAAGTGTTATATATCCCGCAATTATTTCAATAAATACCAAGTCAACATCATTAAACAGCAAACATAAGCACATCATAATGAACTACAGTAATGCCAGAACACAAAAAAACCCCACCCCCAATGGACACTTAAGGGCATTATTTGTAGAAGAGACTGATTAAAAAAATACAAGACAGACTTTCAGAATTTAAAAATCAAAATCAGCCACCCTTCTAGAAGAAACATGCTTCTGTTGAACTACAAATTATGGAGCTGACTGAAGAAATTAGAGTGCAATTCTCTGCCTCATGCTTTGGAAGAGTTTAATCACCATGTTTGTTTCCTAGCTCTGTGTGCTATGAATTTATGAATTTCAGGTAAGTTAAGCATGCTTTTCACACCCTGGAACAGCCCGAAATGTTTGCCAGGTATTATCCCTAATATCTGAAACCAGCTGGAGCCCAGGCAGTTGCTGTACCCATCTCAGAAATTTCAAACACAAAGGAGTCAGACACAAAGAGAGGACTGAATTCAGGTGGACAGCAATCTAAGAATCCTGCAAAATCACACCTGGACATCTCTGTACCTGACTTTGCAAGAAGCCTCCTGCTAAATGTTCCCCAAAAGGTGAATTCAGCTCTGAACATTTATTCACATCAACAGTCCTGCTGAGATGTTATGAAGTAATAAAGCGCTTGTGCTTTTGTGCTATTGTCAGATGCACAAAGGCAATTGTGCAGCACACCCAGAGCAGGGCCACTCATTTATTGACTGCATTTTGCCATGGTTACCTGGATTCATGAGCTACAGGAAAGCAAGGATTTATGTTGATGCTGTAGGAAACCCAGGAGGGTGATATGCAATATTGATGAACTAGACTAACAGGAGTATTACATGAGGACACTGGAAGTTGCTTTGGGAAAATTTGTGGGGAAATAACACAAAACCAAGCCTGCTGAAGAGTTTTTCAAAGAACTGACCTTTACTAATAATAAAAGCAGAACACACAACACTGAAAAATGCAATTCTGGAAAAGCTCTGCAATTTACTAGGATTTTAATTTCTGTCACTTGGAGCACCTTTACCATAACTTTGCCAGAAAAGTCCTTTAAAAATAAACTAGTTTGCAACCCACTGTGAAAAACAACTTATCTAGGGCTCCTATTTTCAAGTATGATGTACATTCTCACAGGTGAGAAAAGCACTGTGGATTTTTGGTGTTGGTTATTGGTTGGTGCTGTTATTGGTTCTGTGCAGGTTAACATATTTCCATCTCTCAGTTCTCAGATAGGTTATCTAGTTTATTTCTCCAAGTTATTCAGACTGTTACACAATTTTTTCACACAAGAGCAGCAAGCAATTCAAGTTCAGCAATACCAACATTGTGCAGGTGAGATTCATATTATTGGCACCGTTAGTAAAAGGTGACACATTACACGTGACAGTGCAGTGCCACTGGCAAATATATTTTGAGTGAGTCAGTTAAGAGTTCTGCACAAATCAAGTGATCTCCATCTGAGAAAGGGCACATCACCTTCACCGACCAGGCAGCTTTGAGAAAGAATTTTGCCAAAAGCATGGTTTGAGGGCAGTGATAGAAGCTGTGGTGGAACAGAAAGTTACAGTTCAAAGTTAAAGTTTCCAGGTGCAGCACTTCACCAACACAGCTGCAGAACTTGCAGACTACAACTTCAGCATCCGGGTCAGAATGAACAGAGCTGCCTACCCCACTGTGTGCAGACACACACACACGGAGAATCCCAAAAAATGAGTTATTGCAGAGTAGAACAGGAAGATAGTGAAGGTTGGGAAAGATCATTAAGCCACACAGATTCCCCAATGTCACGCTGTTCTTTGGAAAGTTGCAAAGACTATTTGGGGAGCTCCACAGCATGTTCAAGAAGTATGGCTGTATGTGTCAAACCCAGGCTGTGCTGCTTCTAGAGAGACCTGGCAAAAGCCTTGCATAGAAACACAAACACCAGGACACCACTGCAGCAGTCAGCTCCAATTATTTACAGGAAAGAAGAAAGTGTCACTGCTTTAAGAACTTACTTCCATTCTCCTAATAGCCACTGGTTCAGTGATCACAGCTTGTGAAACAGCTTGCTTTTCAGCTTACAGCCAGAATGCAATTCAATTAGGGGCAATGCAAGATTTCATATGAAAAGCTACAGCAATGACAATATGGGCAAAGTTTCTGCCTCCCATTTATTTCCACCCTCGCTGCTGACAGGGAGGTTAGAGCTTCCCCAGGGGCTCTGGGCATCAGGTCAAGGTCTGCTGGGTAAGCAGGAGCACACATTTGCCTAGAAACTGCGTAACAGAGCAGGAGAAACATGAAAATATCTACTGAGCCTCTTCATCCTCCAGATTCCCTTCAAAGACCCTGAGCCCTTTGGAGGAAACAGAAGTGCTCTCAGCCTTTCAGAAGACCAGGGCAGCACCAGTGAAACTACCATGCTCAGTTTATGCTGAACTAAAAGCCCTTCCAGCAGCTGGCTGGCCATTTGCTCCTCCTGACCCCTGGGAGCTCCACACACACAGGTTTTCTTTCTGTTACTATTATTACTGCCTCCATCCTAACAGGCCTTCCAAATTTGTGCCTTCTGTGCCAAAGACAAATATTTAAACAATAAAATTTAGAGACAAAATGGAACCATTGTGGTTATGTTCTCCTTTAACACATGATTTTCTCCCCAGTTTCTTATCATTTAGATGGTAAAAAGGTTGAAGACAAGGACCAGGTCCTTACCTCACGCAGAATGCAGCATAAAAGGCCTCTGAGGGTAACTGTGAATTCTTTACTACTATTAAAAAACAACTTTCAATTGAACTTTACTATATAGGAATTTCTCAGCTCATGCTCTTCAGCATCTCAAAACAGCAACTGAAACTGAAGGTTGTTATTTTTCAGACTGTCTTTCCTTTCTTGACTGCTTTGTCACTATAAGCACACCATCCTCTCCTCCCAAAGGCATCCTACAACCATCCTGCACTGACATTCAATAGTTCATGATGACTGTCCAGTGAGTGGCACGTATGCAGAAGATAACCAAAACAACAAATAATTAGCAGGTTTTGGCTGGCTGAATGCCTCCTGCAAAGAAAACAGCAATTCATCTCCTCACAAGAGGCAAAGGAAAAGACTGAAGGAGCTCCAAGACATCTTGCATTAAGCCATCATATTCCTTCCCTACAGTGTAATTGCTTATTTAAACACATTAAGAGAACTAAGAGTTTCTGTGCTGTAAACAGAGACAGTGCCCCACGCCTCCTCCCTTTTCACTCAGCTTTAAAATCAACTGAAATAATGCAAAAGTAATTGGAGTGATAAGTCAGAGCTATGTTTTATTTCTTTTTTCAAATTAAACAGTTTCAGCTTTAACTGGTGACAAAAACTGAATTGGATTTTTCAATTTCCTAGATTGTCATCAATTGCTTTTTCACTGTTGCACCCTCTCTGAGCTTCCTTCATTTTGCCTGGACATGATTGAAAATTAACTGGAACACAAAATGGAAATATTGCTCCTCTCTATTAGGAACATTTGCCAGTGTTAGCTGGAAGTCTGCATTCCCTCTCTGCCTGTCACCCCCTCATACTGAAAATGGAGGCAAAAACGCTTTCATTTCCACCTCAGAGGAAAGAGAGGATGGGCAAATTGTTACTGAATACATAAACACTGCCAAGTATTAATCAACTGTTTCTCCCTATATCGAGTTCATGGCATACAGAACAACACAGTGTGAAAGTTTTCACACTAATTTCTCTTCATATCAAGAGAGCAGCAGTTTGTCCTTCCAGTGAGCAGGGTCTTCTTTGAAGCCTTTGCATCTGACAAATTATCAATCAGAGAGAACAAAATTACTTCCCATCCTCTCCCATATTTCCACACTTACACATCACCACGTTTCCAAAGTGTTTCCAGTGTTAATATATCCAATTCTTTTAAATAAGAAAATACATATGTATCAGCCACATAAAAAGCTTCAAAACCATACATAAAATCTGCAAAATCTACAGCAACCCATGCTTATTAGCACATCTGTGCCAGTTAAAGTGGATGCCATTGATTCAGCTCATCAGATAAACGTGTTTACCATCAGCTATGCTTCTCCCATACTCCCAGTATAAAACTCAATGACAGATACATGATGCAGACTCTTAAAAAGGACAAAACAAGCAATGATGACTTGTCATCAGTGATTTCATGCAGAAGCTTCCAGTCCTAAGTCCCTATTTGCATAAATTTGAACTCATGAATAAAGGAGTTTTAAGAGTAACTACTTCAATAATCAGTTTTTCCACCACTGCCATTTTTCAGCAGCAAAAAAGAAAACCCGGTCCTGAGGAAAATGTGCTCATTGTCTTATGCATCTGAGGAGGTAAGCACAAATTATCCTGAAGTTGGTTTAAATAGCTTATTTTTTCCCCTTAAAAATTCCACTGAAAGTGAAGGAGAAAATGCAAAGTGAAGCAGTGTGCTGAAGAAACTGATGAGTTTCACATTTTTCATTTTTCTTCCCCTCTGCAAAGATCATCCTGTAGCATTTCCAGATTGATTTTTGAGATGCCAGTGAGGGGAGATAACTTACATCCAGGCTTAATCCCTCCAGTGCTACTGTCTTACCAATGGTGGAACCCACAAGCAAAGCCAACAAAGGCAGAATCAGGTAGTATGAATTCAACCTGCCATGGCAGGGATATAGCTAAGTAACTAAATACACCCTGAGCAAAAGCAGCAGCTTTTTTTGGCTGCTTATCCTGAGATGGCGTCAGTTTTTGATAGCTCATGCTATGAAACACATCAGTGCTTGAAGTGTCCTCCTGGCAGGCCCCAGTCTGTGTTGCTGCGGTTAGATAACAAAATCCCCCTGACCAGCTTTCTTTCCACTCTGTTACACTTGCACTTACCCAGCTCAGCCTGTTTATTGCAGACTTCACTGGGTCAAAACTGTGACATCGATATTAGAAGGGGATTGCTCCTGCTAAAATTGTATTCTTGCTGGAGTACAAATACACAATCAACTGCTTACAGAGTGAGTAAGTAGTGCAACCCTATTAAAGACTAACCACTTTAGAAAAATGTTTTACATTTCACCAGTTTACCTTCAGGTCAATAAACTGCATTAAAAACATTGGACCAAGACCTCCAGTACAGCAAACAGCTTCACTACAAGCTCTGAAATACATCACCTACAATATTGTGTGCTGCCTCTCAAGCTGCCAATCACGAAGCATTGCTGCTGGTTGGTTATATTGTGTATGAAAGTGGTTCAGAAGTTACAGCACAAGACTACAAATTGATCCTTCTTGGGTTTCTTCCCAGCCCTATTTGTGATTTGCAGTGAAACAAAGAGTACTACAGCAACTGCAAACTACCCAAGGCTTTGAGGACACAGACAAAGCAAGGTACCCAAAACTGTGGAGCACTGGAATTGCAGAAGAACTCCTGATTTTAGTTTGGCTATTTGTTACTGTGTTATATCAGCCAGGCAATGCAGGTTAAGTCAAACACATGGAAACCTGCCCTTTGCTGCAGCAGTACAGGAACATTCATCAATGGCCCCTTTACAAGGCTCTGATATCCAACCAGTAAATCCTGTGCATGATGTGTTCTACTCAGTAAGGTAGCAAGCAGCACCCTGTATTTCACATTAAGCCAGATAGGATGAAAATTTGTTAATAATCTATAAATATTGGCTGGTGTTGCCCACTGCTTTGCCTCTCTGTTTTGATTGCAAACTGGACAGTTTTTATTGCTGCCACATCATCTCTAAGCTTCCTCTTGCTGATCAGAGCCCTCTTGTCACTCCTGTATTCCCCTGATTCTCCAACTCTGTCTATGCCCTGCTACTTTAGATTTCCTGTGTTCTGTTCTGTTGTCACTTTTCCTTCCTCTGTTCTCCTAGGAAATCTGCCATATTTCCATTTCTGTGCCCTATCACCTCTATCTGACAGTCCAATCTTGCAAACACAGATTTGTGCTAGGAGACTCAAGATGGCAAGCTAGCTTATTCAAATCTGATTTTTAAGCTTTTATTCGACAAATAACCAAGTCACTTCTTTTTCACTTTGGTGTTAGCTGCTTTTGCTATCATTACTGCATTTGGCAACTAAAATAAAATGGTCCTTTGGTGAATTTGCTAAAAAGTATAATTAAGAAAATAGTGCCATGGAAGCATTCAGAAGATCAGATTTCAACAACATGAATTCAGTAATACTAAATATACTTATTTCCACAGAGGCAATAACACCATATATACCATGCCATCAGAAATAATTTATGCATATATTTATCAGCAGCTTTATTTGAAAAGGCTGTTTCAGCCTGATCACAGGTGCATTTCAAATTTGACAAGTAATTCAGCTGGAAAAATAATCATCATGCTATACTGACATGCTCTTCTTGTCTTGTCAGCCTTTGGCCTTACAGCTCCACATCCTACTTGTGTGGATTTGACAAAGACAAGTACTCATTTTCCTCTCCAGGAAGGGATGTGAACCCCCACATCTCCCAGTTACAAGCTTCAAAACTCTGTCCTGAATCAGCAGAATGTGGTTTAAGAACAGAATTTCAACACTGTCTTGAGGTGGGTTCCCTTTGAGATCTGTTGTGAGGATTATTCTGTTTTGAGAAAAACATTTCAGCATGGTGGGGGGGAGGAGGGGGGGGGAGGAGATGACATTTGACTTCGGGAACCCAGAATAGAATGGAGAACCCCTATCATGTAATGTGGAAGGAATTATCATGTGCTCATACCAATAGGCCACCAAACATCGATGAATAAGCGCTCAGCTTTTTTTTTTTCTTTTTTTGTTTTTGTCCTATGCATGTTTCTGTGGTCATCTCTCCCAGAGAAGCGAATGTTCCTCAGCAGATTTATGGCAGCCCAGTCACGCCCCGCACTGGCATCTCTGGAGGCAGACGGATCAGCTCTGCTTCCTGCCTGCAGCACATCAGCACATGAGCTCATCCTTCCCTGCTCCCAGCCACACCTCAGACAGGCAGCAAGGAGGGCAAAGCTGCTCTCCTCCAGCCAATCTATATTAAGGGGCTTACACTGCAAAGCAAAGGAAGTGCTGAAAGAGGATACAAATAGATTAATATTACAGCTCGTAAGCAATCCCAGGAAATTAAAAACAGCCTGAGCCTGCCTGAACAACACAGAGGCTGGTGTGCTACAGGCATCCTCCCCAGCTCTCACCATAGTAACCAGGACAGCCAAACTGTCTGTGCCTGGTAGCTCAGGCATTTATATCTGAGAATGTTTTCTCCATTTCTGTAACATAATTGGTAATTGAGCAAAAACTTGAACAACTGAAAAATAATAATCAAAACCTAAAGGAAATGTCCTTTTTAAAAAATGTGTTCACAGAGCAAAGGGAGAGAGAAAGCTAAGAGTTGTTTAACATGGGCTCCTCACACAAAGCCTTTTCATTACAGAGATATCTTAATAAACAAGATATATATATATATATATACTCTGAACATGATCGATCTCACATCCCATCACACATCACAGATATTTTGTATTTGTGTGCAATGAGATCCTTTATTTTGGTAGCTACCAATTCTAGCAAAAACACTTGTCTGTATTTAGGTGTTATACTGAAATAGTATTTCCCCAAAGTTCTTCTGCTTGAAATGTACATAAACAATCAATAGCTAGTAGCCAAAATAAACAAACAGATAAATTACAATGAATACACAATTTTTTTAAAATTGTTCTTTTCAAGCTTTATGGTAAGCTTTCAATAGAGAGCAAGTGGAGCAGATGAGAATGGTAACTGCTGTGTTTATGCTCTGTGGTGAGCATACTCCTTTAAGCTCACCCTGGAAGGTCAGGCTTCAATCACACCCTCCAGCTTGCATCTTTCCGGCAGCTCACACGGATTGTTTTGCTGATACCACCATGTCAAAGCGACCATGTTTCCATCTGTACATTCCCCTAATATACCTCAAATTCCTAAAAAAAAAAATACCCTGCTCTATATTTCATTTACAGTTCTTCAGCTGTACTAAAGTTAGCCAATGTGAGGACACAGACACACATAGAATAGCTGTACAACAACTCCCTGCTACAAAGCACAGATCATTCAGGATCAACCTCTCAGGGTCGTGTCAGAGGAGGGAAACAAACCCCAGGGACCCACCATCAGACCTCCTGGCTGGTCCAGGAGATGCGAACATCTGCATGCTACAAATCCCATGCTGAGGCCTCAGACCAACACCAAGCCCCTCTGGCCACACCTTGCCTCCAGCACCATGGCCTTACATTTACACAAGGGATTTCTGAGGTCCAGCTATAAATTCCACAGTTAGAGACTTTTTATACACCTAGGGCTTGATGCCTACATTTGAACTCAAATAGAATGTACTTTTCTTCCTTCTCCGTGAACACACAGACCTCATTTCTCACAACGTAATTCATCACAAAAAAGGCTGCCAGCACTGCCATTTTGTGCTGCCTGCCACACAAGATTTTGCTGAGATAGCCATTAGTGCTAATGCTTATGCTGGCAATGGATCACCCTGCTGAATAGATTTGCTTGATGCAATTATTTGAATTACTTAAAATTAGTGAAGTGCCAATCATTTGTTCAGCAGGGAGGAGATGCATACATTTTCTAGCAATAATCAACACAAAGCTGTCATAGTCAACCAAAATGGATTCCTGTCCTTAAATTCCTCTTAGGGTTACAAAACACTTTAAATTAAAAGCCACTTGGGGCTTAGTTAAGTAGAAATTTAAGAAAAGTTATGAAGAACTCTAAAGAGACAGAATGAATATACAGCAATTCTAAACACGCATGTGCAAGTACACGACTCACATAATTCCCCAAAACTACCACAACTCACTAAGCACTACTTAGGAATTCCACAAGCCAATGGAATATACTAAAAATATAACATCTGAGAAGAGCAACTGAGTTGTGCACTTTGGATACCACCTCTGCCTGGAGCCGCAGTGCCTCGGAAGCACACCCCTGTCCCGGGAGGCAGCGGAAGTGCTGGAGATCAGTCAAAAATGTAAATCCTCCCCGGATGAGCCACCAGCTGAGAGTAAACTCACTGCTGTTATGCACCCTCATATCATGTTTACAAGTCATAAGAGGTCCTGGCTATAAGCAAGCAAATTTTCTGGGGGTTTAGAGAACCGGAGAGCTGCAAGGGAAACCCCACGGGTTTCTCAGCACACAGTGAGTGGCTGTTCTCTATTCACGGCTGAATTTTCCCTTTTAACTTCAACAGACAATTCAGATATGAAGGTACATAAATACTGCAGCAAAATAGTTGTAAAGAATTTTACTGCCCCTATTAATTTCCACGGAACATAACTATAAAAAGGAAATGGAAGCAAAATTACAGTGATTGTTGACTATCCCCTCCACAAATATTTTAACTTCCAGATATTTTTACTTTACAATCAATTACAGCTTGCCTTATGAAATGCTGTACCCTCTCAGGACCTTGCCTCTGTTTTTTCCTGATAGCCCCATCATCAGGGCAGCGAACACCAGTACTGACGTGCCAACCCTTGTGTGCCTGGTAGGTTTGGTCACAGTTTATACCCATTCAGAACGAGTACAAAGGAAATGAATGGCAAATTTGGGTTTGGAAGCAGCATGTATCCACTTTTCACTGCAATAAATATAGATGACAGAGACAACGACATGTCTGGTATAGATAATAACCCATTTTCAAGGCAGATGCCCCAAATCTCCTTTTTTACCCTTCCCTTCTGTTCCCGCCCCAAATCACTGACAACATTCTTCTCAACGTTCATTTTTTGCAAGGACAGACTTGTAACAGCTTCTGTTCAATTTAGGTGAAGTGTGAAGGTCCCACAAAACCTCAAACCCCCTAAAACAGCAAAAGCCTCAAATACTAACAAATGCTGAAGCTGGAAGAGAAAACACAAAATGCTTTACTTTAGGTTACATTTCATACATGCTACCCAAAGCATATTTTATTTTTGCCTCAGTGGCACAAATTAAAAGCTATTATAGATAATAATAATTTAAGCTCATTCTGTGAACTGTGGATGCTGCATTCATTTCCCTGCTGGCATGGCAGTCACATTCCTGCCACGGGAGTATGGCAGCTGCCTGAGGTTTGGATTTGGTAATGCTTTTGTACAGGTAACAATGCAATCAGATGCAGATAAAGACTCAGTTCTTCTGTACTTTCCTCACAATCCCATGACTTCCATGAACAATATCCTTCTGAAGCAAAGTTTGAAACCCAGGTGCCTACTTCATCCAATCCTTGCTCTG
Organism: Zonotrichia albicollis; assembly: GCF_047830755.1. NCBI lineage: Eukaryota > Metazoa > Chordata > Aves > Passeriformes > Passerellidae > Zonotrichia > Zonotrichia albicollis. The sequence continues at coordinate 22,029,392 of NC_133825.1, read as the reverse complement.
AGTTTTTTGGGAGGGGGTGTTATGCTTGATTTTGACATTTTTTTTTCCAAGAAAGCAAAACAAGGACAGATTGCCTATGCATCCTGCTGAGTCACAGAATAACAGCTCAGGATTTCTTTTATTCTTGATGGTGTAATATGCTAGACGTGTTCCTGGTTAAAGACTCATTTTTCCTTTCAATTATTTTATAAAGGACTAAGAATGATGTGTTTATTTGCATCATACTACCATTATATGGAAACCTGATCTTAGAAGAAATGAATAACAATATTGAGTAAGATGACATTTCTTTCTTGGACCACTTCAATTTTGGCTTTACTGACTAAATTCAAGCAGTGCACAATATGAATCAAGATATGATTAATTCTGACATGAATTAATATGCATTAACTTAATGAAAAAAAACCAAAGGTTATTTTAAAATCCCACCAGGGTGTTCATTTTCCAAGGATAAAATTAATCAGACTACATAAAATTTCAAGACAGTCTCAATCCTATAACAATTGTTTTCATCTCCTCATGGATTTAGTTCAGACATGAGGGTTGAGGGTCTGGTACCACTTCACATGGCTATTCTGCACATTGGCTGTAATGAAACAGGAATTCTGACCAGGAAAAAAAATCAGGATTTCTCTATATGATGCCCTTAAGGGCTCTCCACAAGGCCCAGGGTTGCCCTGTAGAGTCCATCCTGCTCCACTACCTCAGCCTCAAAAGCAATGGAAAATCTCAAACCTTCTGACATGGCATCACTTTTATACTTTGACAACTGTGACTAAATGAGCACAAGGGGCCATCACTTTAAATATTGGGGTAAAGATCACAGTGCATTAAAGGTTCAACTTGCACTCTCCTGAACGCTGACAGCCCTCATCACCCCCAGGATAAACCACACACTCATATGCAGTTGGCACTAATGCAGCATCAGGAAGTTATTTACTTAAGAAACATGCAAAAATAATACAAAAAGCCTCTCACTTCTGAACAGTCCTAAAATGAAGTGGGCACTTGCATTCTTGGCCCCTCATTAGCCCACAGAACCAGCTGGGTTTTTTTCTCTACAGTTTCATTTCTTTATACATTCAGCACCATGATTATAAAGAGGGAACAGTCCAGATATGCAATACTTGGGGTAAATTTTTTAAAATACACTTTTTCTACTAAATATCCAAGTCTCTGAGGCACTATTCCTTTCTGCTGAAATGCACACCCCAGTGATGAGATGAACTGTAAAACACTTATAAAACCTCATGTAACAGTGGTGAAATACTAAAAAATAATTGCTAAAATTTCTGAAGAGAAAAATCAAGCCAACAGTATGACTGATTATTTCAGCCTCTACGCTGTGCATGACAAGCTCTTAACTGCAACAGAGACCTAGATTCAGTTCATGAGAGTATGACTGCCACAACCAAGCAAGGGAAGAGCTACTCCTGGGATGGAAGCTGCTGTGAGGAAAGGATTTGTCAGAACATTCCATCATTCTCTTCCCAACTGACTGAGCACAGATATTGCCTAGCTCCAGATGGACATATCACACATTTTCAGAAATAAAGACAAAGCGAAAATATGTTCCAAATAACTTTCTCTCCCCTTCCCCCCCTCTCTAATTATAAACCTGTCCCTAGTTTTGTGGGGTTTATCTCAGCATGCACCCTGCAGTATGCCTCTCATTATGAATGGCAAAGAATTGCATAATGGCATTGTTAATAGTCATTCACAGAAGTGTGCTGTAATGCATTTAAAAAAACCTCACAGGCTAAGTCGGGCCAAACAAGTAGCCTGATTTTAAAAACTGCTGAACAGACAAGCAACTCCCACTCTTCAGTGAAGCTGCTGAGTGCTCAACACTTGGGAACTGGAGCGCTCTCTCATCTCTGCTCCTCGTTTGCCTTCTGAAAATTCTGGCTTGAGACAAAAAGTCTAGTCAGTATTAATCCTTGCTACAGGAGTGAAATAAAGTCAGGACTACTCCTGGGCTAATTCTGGAGCTTTGACAGGAAATGTGCTGGCAGGTGCAAGGGACAAAGATTTGGGTGCTCACTTTCAACAACCTGTATTACAGACCTGGATTTTGCCCAGATCTGGATGTTTTCCTTCACTGCATTAAGGTAACCTTCAGAAAAATTATTCCATACCCTTCTTTCATCAGACCTCTAAACTGTCATCCCTTTAGAGTTCCAAATCTTAAACAGTAGTTAATAGTCTTTTTTGACATTTTGCACTACAATCCAGCCCTGCATAGATTAACATTTTGTTTCCTATTTTAGAACTAGTCCTGTCCCTCACAGCTGTGGAATAGCTTCAAGCACAAGTAACAAACATCAGAAGACAGAACAGTAACTGCATTTGACAAAGCCCTCAAACTATATTTTACAATCTCACAGGCAAAGTGTTATTGTGTGTTTATTGTGTGGATTTGCAATTAAAGAGATTATATCCTTATATGTTATCCTGTTACTCTGGATAACAGGAAAATGCTTAAGTTCAAGTACTGTGGGGTTTTCCCCCTCATATTTCCAGCACTCCTCGTTAGACTGACTGTAAAAACACCCCAAAGTATTTTTTGCACCTATATAAATCCTTTTTCTTGTTACCAAACTTAGGACTTCTGAAAAAATGAACAAAAATGATATGTTCCTGCTTAGTTCCTGTTTCAGAAAGGAGCATGAACTCCTGTTTTTGTGAACTTTGCTCAATAAAATTCAGTATTCCTGTCAAGACTGAAAAAAAAAAATCCTACCACCCTGAAATAAATCTCAAATGACTACAAAAGTGATGCTGACTTTAGTAACTCAACATACTCCTGCTGTTTGCTGAAATTTGCTGGCTTTTCAGGGTGCCCTACAGAGACTTGAACACAATGAGAAAAGGACACTATTTCAAGACCACTAAGATGGGGATCAATGGTGACCTTGTCATTTTGATTTCTCAGTTTGCTCACAGTAAATTTAAAAGGTGAGAAGAAGACCTGGGATGTGATACATAAATTTATTCCTAAGCTTGCTGTAAGCAATCTTACTATACATTTTATATATACTTTAAACCTCTGACAAGCTCATCCAGCAGTATCTGAAATCTATTGGTGTCTAAGATACAACTGAGGAAAAATCTATAAGAGATATGCTGACCATTCTTTAGCCACACTATCTACAAGCAGATTTCCCCTTCTATTTCGGAGTGCACTATAAAACAAATGATAGAACTTAAAAGTATGTGCAAGACCTAAAGAAGAGAAATCAAAACAGAAGAAGCGAGGGGAGCACTATGAGAACAGATGGCTCTTGGCCATCCCACCACCAAACTGCTCTTGGTCATGTTAATAAGTGACAAAGACCTCCAAAGACCCAAGGAGTAGTAGGTGGCCAGTGCCTGTTCCTCCTTTTCCCCAGTGCCCTCAACAGCAGCTGGAGGCAGAGCCAGCAGCTGCACAGGACAGGAAAGCACTGCTCCTCCTGCGCTGCATGACCTGCCAAAAAACACAGCAGCAGGTCTCTTTAAAGGCAGCCAGTTTCCCTGCCTCACACTCAAACTTCGCTAGATTGCTAACCTCCTTTTCCTCACTGCTACTGAGGTTTGCTGGTTTGCTCTGGAAGCAATCTACCAAGTATCAAGTAGATAGGTTCCTTCCATTAAATGCAATTTCCAGAAAATAAGCCATGCTTAGCCCTGGTTTACAATCAGGTGTAAATACCAGGCTCTGCAATCTGACGATAAAAACACCCACTCCAGAATTTAGGCAGAGCCTGAGCTACTTTTTTCTCACTCAGAGTTTCCAGGATAGGGAGCAGTGGGATGCTGCAGCCCACGGGAGCTCTCTGCCTCTCAAGGTCATTGCAAAGGGCTGCCCCTCCAAACTGGCCCTGCCTGCTTTGCATTTCATTTGACATTAGGGTCAGCTCTGCCACAATGGAGCTTCCTTAAAAATACATATGTATGTGTAGAAAAGTGAAAAACAAAGTGATGAGTGGCCATATCTTAATTTTGTTTTCAAGATCTTACTGCAGCCAACACCTAAAAGCAGAATTATGAGTGAATACCAAAATCAAAGGCTGGCTGTACAGTTCAGAGTGAAATATTCCATTGTAAAGGCATCTTTTCATTTAACACAGCTATAGGTTTTCATAATTGAAAAGGCTGAGACATGACAAGGAGTAGGAAGGACACCATTCTCAGCTAAATACGTGCGTGTGTGTGTGTGTGCTACAAAGAAAAGGAGAAGTCAAGGAGAGAGACAGGAAATCCCTGCATTAGGAATTTAAGCCATGGCTATAACAAAGATACCTGGAAATGATAAGTAGAATATTTGTAGTTGTGGGCACCTACTTCACATCCAAGCAAACAGGGAACAGAAGCATGCAGTGGAGCTCATTACGTAACAGACATCGCAACAAGAATAAGAGGTTTGGTGCAGCAAGAGAAAATATGAATGTGGAAGCAAATAACCCTTCAGTTTTGTTACATTTGGGGTTTTTTGGGTTCTTTTGGTTTCTGTTTTAAAGGCAACGCTAGAGGGCAATGCAGAACGGACCTGCATCCTACACGTAATGCCCAGCTGGGGCTGCTCCAGAGTCTTCACACAGCACCTGTGGGCTCTCATTCCTGGGGCTTGGAACTTTTTAAAGAAAATGTCAAATCTCTCTCCTGAAAGATAGTTTTTCCAGATATTTCACTTGATTTTTGTTTTTTTACAATACTAAGTCGCCAAGTAATGTGGGAATGTTACCAGGCTCAGCACAAATCTGGGCACACCACCACCTATGAGGCTGCTCAAACTGGCACATCTGAGGGCTGGATAAAAAAAATGTTGCAGTTCTTGACTCTAACTATACTCCTAAATTCAATAAAAGAAGCTATGCTCCTGTTAAAAGTTACTCTGAAAGTCTGCCTTGGATTTTCTCTTCAATTTCTCTTTAATAGCATCATGAATTAGGATGTTTCAGGCCACTATTTCACTTTCAAAAGTTCAGCTTTCAGACAAATCACCTACAGCCCTTACTGCAAATATGATGCTTCAATGTTCCTGACAGTTTCATGTATAGCTGTGGATGAACAGCTATCCTCTTTGGTTTTAACAGCCAGCAGTTGATCTTCAAATACTTTCATTTACTGAGTTACTTAAGTTGCTAAATTAGTTGCATTAGTTATGAGGCTCCACAAAAAAAAATTTAATATCTTGTTTTAAAACCCCTCATAATATTCACCTTTTTAGAATATTTGTCCCATACTGTATATAAAAAAAATTTGCTGAAATCTGCTTAGAGAGCAAAACTGTGAAAACCCTATAAACCATATTTAACACAAGATTGCTGTATCTGCTTGGGAACCTCTTCTCTCAAATAGTTTGCTAGTAGGTGATTACAATATTGTAAGCACCACCCTTTTATTCCCCTGTAAAATAAGCAGGATTGAATCACCTAACTCCAGCTGTACTTTGATTCAGATCCCTTGCTATACACATTACCTGCCTGGTTTTTGTTACTTAAAACTATCATTACACTTATGCTCTCAATACTTCTTTCTTTAAAAAAAAAGGTCCACAATATCCTTTTATGCTCCAGGGATCCATTCTGAAATAATATATAACTTAATTTTCAGCTGGGACTGAATGATGAATGATAAAATGACTCTTCTGGCTACAAAATCAAAACTATTTACTCATTTCACCTGCCTAAAAAATACCTTCTCCTATTTTTGCCTTCCAAAACTATTTCAGCTGATGTTCCTAATGACAGAAAAGTGTTTCTTACCAAGTGGCAAGGAATGCCAGGAATTTGCATGTGACTGGTGCAGAAGGAGCTCTAACAAGAGACACAGTGCAGGACTGGTAGTAATAAAAGCAAACAGGTTAAATGCTTCCATTGTCACCTGTACTCTTTAGTTCATTTCTTCTTTTGAAGGAGCTGTAAAAGATTTATGCAATGAGCACACATGAAGAGCAAGAAATGCTCTAAATGAAACTTGTTTGAAAACTGAATTTAAACGAGGAAAGTGATTGAGAAACCACTCTGTACCAAATAGGCTTAAATTTGTGGTGCCTGACTGAAATAGCTAAACCTCACTGTGGTTTAGGGTGGACTGACATCCTCACATTCTGGTTTTCTAAAATAAAAGGACTATTAAATAAAACCCCTCTCTGGGATGTGTCCTTCAGAGTCAATAGAATGTGAGTAGAACCAGCTGCCAGAATTACACAGACCATCTTTGATAACAAATTTTCAGCTGGAAAGCCGTTCCAGATGACATCACTCCATTAGCTAAGGCTTTCCCCTGTGTTAACGCCACACTGGCATTCTACAAATATTAATTACTAATTAGTAGTGATACTGCCTCCCAAGCAAACACACACAACAGTAATTACGTAAATGAAATTACAGGTCTGTTTAGAGGAGCAGGGAAAAGGGAAGAGCCCTCTGCATCATCTGCACAGCATTAACCCCATCTGAGGAGAGTACCTGTGCATCCCAAGCACTCTGCCCAAGGGCTCATTCACATCCTGCACTCCCGGCTGAGATTTTGCCTGGAGAGAGCCATCTCCACCGGGATGAATTTCATCCCTATCCCATACAGCAGCTCCTGGTTTGGAGTGCTTTAGCAAACCCCATTTAATCTCACAGGCTGCAAGGCCAGTATATCCATATCTCTTAGGAGGCACCACCCAGCCAAAGGAAAAGCTGGAAATGAGCACAGGAGGGTGAGTGTCCTCTCCCTGCTGCTGCCCCAGGAAACGCCACCACGGATGGACCTTCTGCTTCCACTTCATCCACCCCCTCCCTCATTTCCCAGATTCTCCCATTCACCCCTCTGACACAAATTCCAAGATAATTAGCAACTCCCAGCACACTAGAACCACGCAGATTAAAAGGGTCTTATCAACATGTTCAAGAGCTTTTCAGAAAGATTCTTACTGTCTAGTTTAGAAACTGACTGACAGAAATTACTGATGGGACCTTGCTTAAAAAAGCATCAGCCACTCCTTGACTAAGGAATGACTTAAAAACACCATGACTAAGGAATGACTTAAAAACATCACACAAATATCAGGCAGTACAACTGGTGTTGTACTGAAAGTTGGTGTTCTTTTTACCTTCGGGGTTTCATATAATTTCATTAACACCAAAACTGATAAAATAGTTCATTGCAGATTATTTCACAAATGACACACCCAAAAGCAGGAAGAACAGCTTGCAGTGATCTGTTTGACACAAATATAAACTTACATCAAACTAGAAGAAGGCCACACACACCTCAGTAATACATAATGGTTATATAGCCATTATTACCCTAAAAGGCATTATTCCCATCAAGCAGCAGTTTTAAGCAAAGCCATGAAAACAGATTTAATTATGAAGAACCAAATTTCTTTATATTATTCCCTTTGTCAATGAAAGATGCTTTAAAAAAATTATTCAGGTACTTTTTAAAATTGCTAATGCACCATAGAGAATTTCCAGCATACAGAATCTGAGCACAAACCTGAAATAAGTCTCTGATGGTAACACCTTAAGTGTCTTAAACATACTTAGCTATGCATTTAATTTAGGCATAGTAAAACATGGGGTGTCTTACATCACAAAGAAATGCTAAATAAAATATACATATGTAGTTTTACCCTACCTAGCCAATTAATTCCTCATGCTAAGGGAAAAATGCCAAGTTTGCCCTGTGCTGGTATGGAAAAGAAAGGATAGCAAAGGTCATGTCTGTTGCCTTTTATCCAGCAAATACTTTCAATTAACTGAGGCAGCAGCTGGCAGCCAATGGAATGCAACAACCTGCACCTTGACTAGCAAGTGACAAAATAACTGGGAGACATGGTGGCAATTACTGTTTCTGTAAAAATTCGTTACTATTACACATCCTCCAAACTTCAAGTCTGAGGTCTTTAGAAGAGTGATCAATGAGAATTCATTACATTATTGGCTTGATCAGATACCAAAAAGCTTCATCACTTGAAATAAGGACCTAACACCAATTTAATAAAATGTTTTTGTAGAGCATTAGGATTTAAATCCTGAAGGTGAACCTTTCTGACAAGGGAAAGATCCAACTGCCAGGCACGGTGTCCCGTTTTCAGCATGTGAAGTTAATAGGGAGCCTCAGCAACATCTACTTTTTCAGCTTAAACTCCTTAATTGCCTACTTCTGTAATTACCTCTTCCCTGCTAAGCTACCTTGCTATTTTCAACAGGAAGAAGGGACAGAAGCAGCTCCCTCCTAGCAGGGTGTTGGCTCTCTACACCCTAGAGCTCAGCACAGCACCATACCCTACTCTACCTGGAGTCAGCCAGAGGTGAAGGAAAGCTGCAGGTTCCAACACCACCTCCACAAGAAGCTGGAAATGAGGTGAGGAGGCTGAGGAACAAGCCCATGCTCAGTCAGGGTTATGCAGATATACAGGCTCTTGTTAGGAATTCAAAGGGGGATGCCCAGATGTAGTTAGTTTTCTCCATCTGTGATTGACAGATTGATCAAAGTATTTTTAGCTCAAGTGACAACCATTACATAACTGTGATAAGCACTTCAACACCTACCAGACCTACCTAGGCACTATCACTGAGACCTGCTAAATTCTGTGGCTGCATCAGTCATAGGGTTTGGAAAAAGGAGACAGAACAGAGACCACTCAGGTTCTAAGAAAAGGTCTCCATATGACCCAAACTAAGTTGAAGTTTACAGAGGGGCTTAATAAGGGCTGTTACAAAAACTTGGATATTGGTCCCTGTCGCACTGATGACTGCAGAACTGCAGGATGGAGCTGGAGCTGATCCACCGTGCCTCTTGCAGCCCAAACCCACTTTCAGTAATCAAATCTAATTGTAACCTAATTGTACTTAAAACAATTTACTGCAAAGGAGACAACCTGGCCTGGACACTAAGTGCCCAGCTTATGGAGCAGGAGACACTGGAAGTCCTCCAGAAACCAACCAAGTCATGCTGGAACACTTCCCACTGCGCTCCTGCTCTGCCATCCTGCACCACCAGGGAAAGGGACTGCTCATGGGACCTCAGTCCTGTGTTCCACACCCTCTGCCGGTCCTGACAGTGTGTGTGACACGCACAGGCTCCATTCTGGAGAGGGAAAATCCTCTATAAAGTGGCAGTGCAACATGAAGGAAGTGCTGAGAGAACAGAAGGTTCAACCCACAGCTGGACTCAAGGCCATCACCTTCCTGATGGAGGACATGCACTGACAGGGTCATCAGACAGAAGGAATAGCTCAGAAATCCAGTGAGGACACGCTGAAAGAGAAACTTAAAACAAAAAGGGAGAAGACAGCACATCTCTCAGAAAGAAGGCAGCACGAGGAAGTACGTGGTCCTGCAGCAGCTCATTGAAACAAGGGGGAGATCACCAAATTCTGCCCCTCTTGTGGCAAAGAGGAGAAAAGAAAGAAATCAGCCGAAGCACTTTTCCACAGTTATGCTTCAACTTCTTAGACCTATCCATCAGAAAGACAAGAACTGTTCACACATGAATTTTCTGGGAGAAGTTCAAATCTGTAGGATGAACTTGTGTCACACGATCCAGTAATCTAACTTGGGTTTCATGTTCTCTTGCAAACTGCAAGATTCCTCTGTTAAAATAAAAGAATGTTTAAAAAATCCCATTGTTTTTTCAGCAGGAGTGGTAATTGAGCAGCAAGAAGGAAGGACTGTCACTCAAGTTACAAGTTGTGTCACTTACCCAGAGAGAATTATGTTAAAAACATGAGTAACATAACACACCATGCTGTTTCATTTCATATAGACTATAACAACCTCTCCCTACAATTTCTGAACCATACATGCCCAGGGGCCAGGAGCTGCTGACTAATACTACCAAAACTGAATAATGTCAATTTGAGTATTTTCTCCAGGGAAAAGGGACATTTGAAATGGGTACTTTCAAAACAGTAAGATTTGTACCTTTCCATTTCATACACTTTCTTTTGTTCCAGTATGATAAAAGACAAAGATATCACATGTACCAAAGTGATTTCAGTCAGAGTGACAGGAATCAATACATTTTAATTTTTCTGTGTCAGTTCAGAAAACTGAGATGGCAACAAAATGTAAATGTGTTTGAATCTGGGGAAAACTTTTTTAAATGCTAAAGTTTCAGAAAACAATTAGGTTTAAGAATAGTTATAATGATTGAAAACCACCCCATTCCACTCTTCCTGGGCATTTACTATTCAGATATGCAAATGAGGAGTATCTTCTAGAAGTTACAAGGGCTCTTTGTTTCCTCTTTAATGTATGTGTTTTGTTTCCTCTTTAATACATCTGCTGAAAATGTGAGGTTAAAAATCTATAACATCAATAAAATAGATGCTAAAGCTGAACAAGTAGAAATTTGCAAGCAAGACCAACCCAAACCTATTTATCATGCACCAAATTCAATTTTCAGCATAGGATGTATTGACATACTAAGGATTAAGACTATCACCATATAATTAAATTTAAATCTATAAGAACCATTTCTCATCCACAGAAACTTGAAATTAACAACATAGTATAAACTTTATTTACCAAGACAAGAATAGATATGGTTTCCTTATAGAGTCTAATTGCATTTTGTTTCACAAATCTAAGCAGATTTTCATTTCTCAGCTTGTCAGGAAAAACCCAAATTTAGAAATCAATTTACACTCCACATAATAATTTTATGAATAAATTAAAAGCTACAAAACTCTTCAGAAAAGTCTACCATGAGCATTTGCTTTACCATTAGCAATGAGCTCTTCTCCAGTGGGAGCAAACAGCAGCAAAGGCTCTACCCCAACAACAATAACGTGCATGGGAACTAAAGTAACCACATTAGTAAACGTGGTGGTAAAAGGTAGCTTGGCAAGAAGTGCAACACCACCACAAATCTCAGAAACAGAGCAGGACTGCTCACTTCGTCATGACATAGCTGCTGTTCACAGGTGCTGAATTACGAGCACCAGAAGATGCACAGACACAGAGGAATCATTTGACCAAGTAACAATGAAATGCCAAGAGATCAGGCCTCTTGATACTGGCTCCACTGAGATCAGTGATGTTCTTTCAGGAGAGGCTTTGCTTGTACAGGACCTGCTCCAGCTCCATCAGAGTCCTGGACAGCTCTCCTTCCAGACCACTACTGATCTTGCAGTGGGGAACAGCTCACCACACACAGGAGCCTCTCATCTCTCAGCACCTGTCCCCACACAAACTGAAGTCTCTGCCCCTTGAAATTTCTCATGCAAAGACACAGTGCTGACCAGACTTTCAGCAGTGTGCCACAACGGAAGAGTCCCCTCTGGAGACTGCCACTAATGCTGCTGAGTCAAACCTTGGAGCCACGACAGAGCAAATGTCCCTGGCAGACACTGCAAAGTGTGTTCCCAGTGCAGTGAGCCCAGGGCGTTGGCTCCAGAAAAGTGGATTGAGCTAAACTGCTTCTTAGTCCAAAAAACAATGCTGGCTGCCCAAAGCAGCCTGACCCCAAGCACTTATTCTTCACCTGCTGCATAAACAGCTGGCTCTTCCCTGCACAAGGCATTCAAGTTTGATAGAAAGCAATGGAGCACAATGCTGAAATCATGCTACAGTGATCAATTAAGCAAGGCAGGTGAATTAATAAACAGATTAGAATGACCTTAAGAGGTCAGCATGAGCTCTCTCTGTGTACTTTTAAGAAGAAACTCTATTTACACATTTTTCTTCAGAGTTTCCATTACTGATTTACTCAATACGTACACTGAGAGACATCAGCAACAGTAATTGTGCAGGTTTACTAAAGATCCTGGAGGAGGCAGAGGAAGAAGGGGAAACAAAAGATTCCTCAAAACAAAAAATATGCATTTTCAGCAAAGCTCCTGGTATAAGAGTTTAATGTGAAATTTCCCACTTCTGAGAAGTGACTGATGCCCAGCAAATAACCATGAAATGAAGTGGAAAAAATATACTACAGAAGTTTTGAGCTGGTCTAATTTTGTTTTTTAATTCCTACACTTCTGATTATCTTCTAAAGCTTCAGAGGATCAAGGAATTTTCATGGGTAATTTCATTCTTGCAGTTTGAAGGGGAAGAGGAAAGAATACTCTTTTGTTAAAAGACAAAGCCCATCTCACATCTCTAATGACAGCTGAGTTCAGTGCTGTCCTATAAAGGAGATTCCAAAATTTACTGGAAAGTGATGACACAAACATCCAGGATAAAGCCTCCATAACACCTGGGGATTCAACTTGGCTGTTCCAAAACACTGACACTGAAAAAGTGTGGCTGGAAATTGCAGGGCAACTGAAGCTCAGGCACAAGAGGCACAGGCTGCTGGTAGGGAGGAACCCTGAAGGATGAAGCAGAGGAACTAATTAGGCTTCCTATTCCATCAGAGCTAATCCTGCCCAGTGTAGCCTCAGCAATAAATATTGATGTGATACTTTCATCATCCTTTGAAAGCTGTATCCCCACTGAATACCACAGTGCTAAAACAAAGCGTTGTTCTGCTTTCATCTAAATTGTCCATCCTTCATAACAAATCTCAGTGACACCTCCTGGGTGGTTTCTTATCTTTATCCTCCCCACCATGCTTTATTTTCAGCATACTTGCTGAAAAATCTATTCCTTGGGCCAATCTGTTCTAAATGCAGAGCTACTGCATGTCTTTATGCTCACAAGTGAGACCCTGTTTGCCAGGTGAAGGCTAATTTTTGAGGTACAACCTAATCACATAACTCTGGAAGACCTGAACACACACTGCTGCTTGCCTTTTCCCTGCAGCAAATGGTGTGACCTTTCCCTTGCTGCCCCTGCTGCATATTTATTTCAGAAATTGTGTAAGAACAGGAAAACCAAGAGTGGATGAAGAGGGAATGGGATATGAACAGCAGTCAAAGAGCAGAAGGAAGACTTGCCACCACTCAACTCTAGAGATAAACGAGACAGAAGGCGAGGGAAAGGCTAAATATGGAGAAAGCACAGCTGCCAGGAAAGGAAGTGTCTAAAGAGAACAGGAAGGCAGGAAATACCCATTTCAGGAGACCTTCTTTAGGATGGACAGGTGGCATAACTCTCTGGAACCACAGACCCAATTAAGTTTTCACCTGGTTCATGGGTTCACAGCCAAACACCATTTGTTTATCTAACTCCTCTTGGTTAGCTCAGCCATGCTCTTCAAGTACACCATCACTGGCCATTCAGGGGCTCATCTTCTGAATCAAAACAATAAATTTAAAACCTTCCCCCAAACACGCTGTGAAAAGAAGGATAAATGATTGCTGCCTGTTTAAAATAGAGTAGTTCCCTTCCCATCAGGCCATCCTGGGTCAAGCCCGTGTCTAACACTGACATGGAAGCAGCCTTAACGTGCAACTAGTCACGAGAGACGTGCTCCAGCCCAACTCAGCACATCCCAGCTGCCTCCAGGATTCCAGCTGCACGAAGCAAACACCAGACTGAGGAGGGGAGCATGGCCTGCTGCAGGTTTGAGCAGCTGCAGGCACCCCACGCTGAAAGGCAGAGGGCTGCAGTCACACCCTGGTGAGGGCTCGAGGCACCAAGGGCAGCCCTTCCATCACCTCACAGGACATGGAGCAGTGGGGCTGTGTCCTTGGCTCACACAGGAGCCCACAAATACAAACCTGTCCCCTCGTTTCCTCCAGCCACCCCCCAGAGACCAATGACACCGCTCCAGTCACCAGAGAGGGGATTTGGGCAGGGCAGCTGTGCCACAGAAACATCACCTCTTCTAGGTGACAATACAAGCAAACCAGCCATGGAACAGCAGGTCAGATCCCAAAGTTGGCTTAATCCTAAACCCCCTGGGCTGCTCTGTCTTGTTGGCAGTTGGGCTGGTCCTCCAGAACACACGGATCATCTGTATGAGCTTCAGCCATAGAAACTGGCGTGTGCTATAAAACTGTAACCACATTGTTGGACACCATAAAAGCAATTTCCATCACATGGTAAAATATTAACAATTTCGATAACATGGTAAAATATTAACAGTCAAACCTCTAAAACCACCCCAGAATTTAGGTGTAAATGCATCTCCTAGTCCTGAGGCAACCTATCATCCCTGACAGAAACATATGTCAGGAAGGTATCCTAATTTACCATCAAAAGTGATTTCAATTATATCTCTCCATGCCTCCTTCCAAAGCTGCTCTTTGCAATTCTGGGAGAATAGAAGGGCCAATATGGTTTAATTTGCTTTTTCAACAATCTCTACTGAATCCTTCACCAAGGAAATGGATTAACTATGAGGCTGTCATACACTTTCACATGGTAGGAAGGCAAACACATGCTCAGAAAATAAAGGGTGGGAGTCTGAATATATTCTCTGCAACAATGATAAACCTTTCAGATGTCTTTTTCTACAGCAGTCAAGGGAATTCACATTATAAATTAAGATACCAAGTTAATATTTAAAACAAGTTAGAAAAAGCTGAAGAAGTGTACTTCCTAGATTTAGCCATCTGTTTTTTGAGTATAAACACATGAAAATCATCCATTTCCAAGTGGGAGGTAGAAATTACATGGGTATCAGGAAAGCAAAAAAAAATGCAACATAGACGGTAATCATCAAATTTGTCTCTTAAGCACAGTTTCAGGCAAAAGGCTTACGCCATAAGAGAAATCAGTCTCACTGAAACTGGAATCTTATTCCAGAATTTAATTGACCACAATATTTTCAAGCCCCCAAAATATATAAGATTAATCAAAGTGACATACAGTAAAAAACAGAAAAAACAGCTTCTATAAGATTAATGCTTATTGTAAACTTGTTTTTCTTAGCCATGTCCAGAATATTCATTTACATGAGCACATGTTGATTATCAGTCTCTCCTTTGAAAAAGGCTTCATTCAGATACCTGTCTATTTGTAATCCTATGTTTGGAATACACTGTGAAAACTATAATCATATTGAAATTCTGTAACTAACATATATTTAAAGCCGGGAATACTAAAATAATGCAAAACAACTGAGTTGCAATGGTAATACTGATTCCAGCAAAGAACACACCCATCAGCATCTAGCACAAACAGAACCATCCTGATTCTACCACCATCCTTATTCAAAACAAATTATCAAACCAAAGCCACTCCACACCCAGAAGCAAATAGGTCGAACACAAAACGAGTCAAAAACACAATTACAGCAGCCTGTCTGTAAGCGAGTTACCTTTTTTCCTTTCTTTTTCCTGTGAGCTGGTTTAGTATTTTTCTCCTTTGCTTCCTCACTCATTTTTTCAGCAGGTGAATGTACAGGGGGGAAAGGGGACTAAAAGAGATCACCGCTTGTATTCCAACATGCAAAGCCACTCAAGTATTCGCGGCGCCGAAGCCAAAGTCCATCTGCTGACGCCTCTCAGAGCGAGCAGTCACAGAATAACTGCTCGAAAGGCAGGCAGCCCCTGCTCCGCCGGGAATCGCTCTGCGAGGCACGGCTGCGCTCACATCAGTCCCAAAGCGAAGGCGTTCTCCTCTCCCGTCCTCAGGCAGTCTTTAGCCCCGAGAGAAGATCTCGTCCGGGTTTCCCCTGGCTCTGGAAGGGCGCTGGTGGGGTAGGGCTCAGCGCTGGGTGCGGGCAGCTCCAGCGGGGCTCCCTCTCTCCCTCCCTCAGCCCAGGGTGATTCTCCTTCCCTCGCCGGCACGGAGAGCCAGCCCCGATCGCTCCGGCTGCCGCTCGCCTACAATACCGACATGTGTTGAATGCATCAGGGCACACCAGAAAAGGAAGCCTCCAAGAGTGATAAAAGATCAGGTTACTGGATCTTAAAGCCACTCCCAGGCAGATTCGAACAATAAAAGGCACAACGCGCTGCCGAAGAAATTGCTAGATGAGATGTTTGCGTCTCCAACAGCTCTAGATGCCCGTCCAAAAGGACCCGAAAATTGCCACTCTGAACAATAAGCTTTGCGATATTAATTATTCATCTCATAAAAGCAGCAGCGACAGCGTTTCAGCCAAACACACGTTTACAACTCTGGCTGCCTGTGCGAGCTCGCTCCTCCCTGGTTCGCCTGTTCCTGTGACAGCATTCGCAGGGTCCCTGCACAGGCAGCTCTCCCTGCCTCTCCCTCTCTCACACAAGTGTTACGTGCCTCATGTATGTGTGCACCACGGGCAAGTCACAGATCATGTTTCCACATGCTGCCACCTACTCCGCTGAATGCTTCGGCTACTTCCCTGCAAGTCTCATGGAAAAATAAATAAATAAATAGCGCGGGAGAGGCCAGAGATTCGGAGCAGCAATTCTCTCCCCTCTGTGCCCATTAAGACATACGAGACACAGCCCACAGGTTACCAACAGCCATGACAGCAGCCATCCAACACGTCTGAATGATGTCATCCCCACATTTCAGGCTGTGCACCTCTTGAGGCACAGCCACACATCCCTGCAGTGCCCCTCAGGATCCCCTCCAGGGGAGGCGAGAGGGCGGAACAGGTACCACACATCCTGCCACAGCCCCATCCTCTGTGCTCGCACTGCAGAACGCTAATGTGCCCATTTCTGGGTGAAATCAGGGGTTGTTGACAGAAGTCACAATGAGAGGGTTTGCTGTGTTGTTATTTTGCTGTAGGGTTAGGGGGTGGGGGTGATGTTTGGCTTTCTGTTTGTTTGCATGTTGAGGTTTTCCTTGAACAGGCAAGGACCAATTAATACACGCATTTTGGGGGTGGCTGAAGTTCATATCAGGATCCTCCTGCCGTGCCTCTTTCAGATCTTCTCGCCCTTCACCCTCCTTTCAGCAGCATTTCACTCACGACAAACAGCGTGCGTACCACAGACTAAGAAAAGAAGAAGATGTAATGCACTGATTCATGATGCTGTTTGCCTGAAAGCTTTCTCCTTGGATCATTCCCTACAAGTGAATTTCAGTGAGCCACCACAACAGCACCATCAGATGGAGGCTGTTTTCCCTGTGCTGGCAACAAGTCCCCGTGCTCGCCGTCTCCATGGGCTGGAAACAAACTGGCACCACCTGACCCTGGGGCTCCAAACTGGGCATTTGATTCCCCACATCAGCCGGGCAAGGCTGGTGTTCCGAGGAACTGCACCTCATACAGCGCACAGTTTAAATAAACACTGTCAAAACACTGCCCAAAATTAACCTTAAATCTTCACTTAAGTCACTGACATACAATGGAATTCATACTTACAGACAATATTTTGGTACAAAACAAAAACACTGTCGATAATGCACAGGAATCACATTTTCACAGGCAGTTTGTTTTTAATGGCCATCTCAGAGAACGAAAAAGCACCCCAGCCTTCGCCAATTTCACTTTTTCTATAGGTTATGTTACAAACTAAACTGCTCTCTGCTGGTTAACAGTGGGTAAAACAATGCTTAAACAACCAAAATAACATCCCATCCTTAATGCATGTACAAAGCAAACCTCCTCTCTTCAAGACAATTTTCTACCACGTGTGCATCCACCTGGACAACACATTGTTTTCTGAATTAAGTCCATATAGGTGGAGTTCAAGTACAATTAACTGTGTGTTCTTAAAAATAAGTTCAGGCTGGGATCCCTTACACTAGCTAGCTAGAAGAAAGCCTCTAATTTGTGCCATGCTTAGCTAATTGTATGCATGGAAAGCAATTCTGTATTACTTTTTAAATTAAAATGTTATAAACAGCCATGCTTCTTCAGGAATAAAAAAAGGAAAAAACAGCCTCTTTCCAGAGCAACTTGTTGTCTGTCAGATGCTGACACATTCAGACCATTCCCTGATCTCAGGCAGACAATGGGGAAATATCACACTGAACTTTGGTTATTCCAATGGGTGCCTCCAAGTACAGCCCATGAGGTGGAAACTGTTTTTTAGGAGGTTTTTTTTGCACATTACATCCTGTCCTTAACTGAGGTAGCACTGAAGATATTGAATTATCAGTGCCCTACTTCAGAACCCCTTTAATTTTTCATGTTTTCTCTCCCATTTTAACAAAAATGAGTAATCTCCCAAGAAATGGTATATTTAGAATGTGAAGGAAAAATCTAGATAAGCAAAAGAAGAATTTTATAGTCACAAGATGCTCAGAGAGGTAGGAAAAGCTCTCACACTCCTCTCCTCCCATATTGCTCAGCTAACCATAGCAACCCTGCTGAAAAGAAATGTAATGAATCTCTCTTCCACCACTTGAAATAATCATTCATCTGTCAACATTTAGACACTTTTATGAGGTCTTGTTTTTCATTTGCTCCTTACCTCAAAAAATTTGTCAAGCTCTTATACTCTAGGTAAGGAGGTAGAAGAGGCAGCTAAGTACTAGATACCAGAGTACTTAATAGAAACACACAACAGATTTCTTAGGAAAGGCTTTAGGAAAGGAAAAAAGAAGAATAAATTATTTTTCCTTCTTCAAATCATGCCTTTCAACTTTATTCCTCTGCAGAGCCACAAATTAACTTTGATAGTAAAACTACTATCAAGTGACTGCTGACATCAGTCCGTCTCTAAATTACACTATGGAAATTATTCAGATTATCCTTCTTCTATCCCTAGGCTCTTGGCATGCTCAGTGTAACTCTGTGCATTTAGATGCCTAAGGCAACTGAAATGGAAGAAGAAATGCCAAACAAGACTGCCTGGAAAAATTAAGATTTTCAGAAGTGTCTGATGCACATTAAAGTGTGTCACAAACAAAAAACCTAAACTTAAAAATACTCTGCATTTTTAACAAACAACAGAAGACAAGGAAAATTTCAAGTTTTAGAAGTTAGCTTAAAGGAAAAAAAAAAAGCAAACAAAACTAAGAGCAAATACCAGGGCAGAATTACCTTAAAATATGCTAAGGAAGCATTGGCATTCAGAAAGAACATATGCTTAAAGACACTGCAGTAATGCTATGATCAAAGCAGCAGTCCAATAAATTACAAATTACAGCTCCTATCTACTGTCTAGGTAACCCTTGCCCACAGAAGCATTTCCATATTTCCAACATTCACAACATTTCCTTCTTTGTGGAGGTGCACATGTTTTGGTGTATTTTGTGTATGATTTGGTAAGCTACAGGAAAGGAATCACATGCAGAAATCTAACCTAATCTAACCCTAAGGAAACACACAGCAGCTTGGAGAAGTGAAGTTCATGCTCCTGAGCTTTGAAATGTTTTGATTAGTGATGAGGGCACACACACTGCTCCCTGTAACTCTCTGCTTAATCCCAGCAGTGTCTAGAAGTGAACTTTGCCAACCTCCTCGATCCGTATCAGTTCTAGGACAGTTCTATTTTTAAATCAAAATAACTCGCATAAGAGGACAGGAGGGTGGGCCAGGTTCTGTCTATCAGGGCCGTTCTATTTATAAGTTAGAGTGACTTGCATGCAAGCAGTGAGGGGGACACAACTTGTTTTTGGGAACCTGTTTTGTAACCGCCTGCAATGGGAATTTAAAAGAATGGCTGTCCAGGGTAGTTCCTGGATTTAGCAGAGCACCACCTAAATCCCAACAGCCAAGCAATTCCAAAGCCCAACTACAAGGCTCAGAGCACAGAGAAAGCAGGCCAGCCAAAAAACCAGCTTGCTCCCAATACATGTAGAAACCCACAAGCTTAATTTAACAAAAAACTTATGGCATTCAGCATTAGCTGCAGGATCACTTTGCAGATAGACTGCTTAGTGCTTCCTCGAGCAATATCCTACACTAAAAGCAGCCAAAACTCAAGGTTAAACCAAGTATTACCCAGACAGGAATGGAATTTGTGCTGAGAGTATGGAAGGCAAATTAACTTGACTCCTCTTTCTCTTACAAAATTAAAACTAAAAGTCAATGTACAACATCTATTTTCCTTTCAAATATTAAGGGAAATGTTTTATGAAAGCATTAAAAGCTATGAAAAATGTTTTCAACTCAGTCTAGATTGCTTTTCCAAATCCATAATTTGAGCAAAACAGCAGTTTAAGAAAATTACAATTTAAATATTGGTATTACTCACTTCATTAACTTACACTAGATACCTAACATTGCCTATTTACCAATCTGCTTTTGTTTGCAAAGCTGCACGTGTGAAAGAGTCCATTATCCCACGTCAACATAAAAACATTCCAAAACCTCCTTATCTCCAGGCTGAGATTATGAGAACACAGTGGTGGTTACCATTTAGCCACCATGCCCATGTGCTGGCACAGCCCACTACAGACTCAACTACCAACCTGAAGATTTTCTTGGCCTAAAATTCCATGCTGTAGGTTAGATCTGCCCCACCAACATCTCCCTCCCTCTAAATGGCAGTCCTGGATCAATATTCCAGGGTAGAAGTAGAAATCAACTCAAGAAATAAGAGCCCTCTGACCAAACTTTTGATGAAGAGAGCTGCACTCTCCTCTGAAAGGAAAGAAGCTGCAAAGTTATTACAACTCCTTCAGAAGGATAGATACTGATATTAGATAAAAGATTAATTCTCACCTTTAAAAAGCTCACTGAGAATTAAATACAAGCAATGGCAAAACAACTCAGGTTAACTAAATAAAATTAACTTTCGTATTTAGTCTAGGGATGAACAAGAGATGCTAACATGAATCAAAACCAAGCTGTCTTGCCTTCACGATTACTTTAACATATGTTAGCTGACTGAATTGAAGAGCCTCGAGGACAAACATCCCTTGAGGACAGAACTGAAGGGAGTCTGGGAGTGAAGCCCAGAGTGGCTGGGAAGTTACTCTCAGGGAGAAAGCGAGCTAAGAGATGAAATTCCTTCCCTCACTCCCTTCAGGGGGTAAATTAGCTTGCCTAAAAACATCCTTCAGTAGCTGAAATTTGCAAGAACTCCAGTGCATTAACAAGGGAATACCAAACCAAAAATTAGGTAAGGAAAAAAGAACCATATCACAAAAGTCCTGCAAGATTTGTTATCTGTAATTATCTGCTGACTGCATTTGAAAACATAGTTACATAGAGAGAACATACTTTATATCCAAGCTCTATAAATTATTATTTTCCAGTGGAGATACTTTGTGAAAGATTCTGGTCTTGATTTTGATTTCACTCCTGTAGTGTTTTCCAAAACCTTTTTTTTTAAACCTTCTTTTTTTAGAAGTGTTCTTTTAAGTGTAAGCCTAGAAAAACAGACCATTTTGCTAAGCTAAGAGATCAGGTTTTACACTAAGCACACATCTTGCTGTCAGGAAAGTCTTGCAGAGGAAGGGTGGGAGTGAGAGCAGCCCATTTTGGACAAAGCTCCACAGGACCACCACAGTGTGGGGCAGACAAGCCCCACCCTACAAAGCAATATTTCAGACAAGGTATTTAAATGTGCCTTTCCTTCAGCACCGTGGCAGACTCGGGGGCTGTCCTGCCAGCACAGGGTGCTTCCCAGCATGCAGAGCTTGCATTTGGGATGCAGAAGGACACCACCCTCCTGCAGGAGTTGGTTTCCACGGGCTGTGCAGCTGCATGGCCAGGGGCAGGTGTGCGTCACCTCGCCACGGTGCCACCACGCCGGCTGGCCAGGGCTGCTGTCATCACAGGGCTCCAGCATGCTCTTTGTCACACAGCAGGGCCCCACTACAGCCCATCTGTGGGCAGAGCCTCTCAAACCCAGCATCAGAGCACCCCCATGGACACAGGTACGTGGGCAGCTGTCCCGCTCTCGGCTGTTTTTGATGGCCTAGAAAGGCTCGGGATGGCCTTGGGGCAGCCTGCGCTCCAAAGGACGAAAGGAGTCTTCAGGTTTTTTCGGTCTTCAGTGTTTATTAATTTTTTATCTACAATATCTTCTCTCGGCCCGACAGAGGTCTACACAGCATGTCAGCCATGAGCACACTGCGTGCCCTCGGGGCGGTCAGTTATCTTTATACCCAAAACTACGTAGAAGATATTTACCTTTTCCCCCCAATACCTTTCACCCTTGTTGACAAGTGCACATTTAGTAAGAACCAATCTCAAAGTGCCACCACCACCACAGAAGATGGATGACAAGAAGAAGAAGAAGGACAGGACACACCCTAATTCCTCCATCTTGTCTCCCTAACACCCCCCTGTACCGAGATTCTAAACCCTGTGTTTCACACTATAATTAATCTGTCTCTTCACCATTTATCCCCTGTGATCCTCCCATCCTCATACAGGTGTCGTTTCCTGTGCTGGATCAAAATCCAACCTCCACACTTCTGGCCACGTTCCAGGACCTCCAAGCCCCCCAAAGGTTGTCTCAGTGACCCTGCACATCAGGCCTGCCGTGCTGAGATCCCACAGGCAGCGAGCAGATCCACACACAGGGGTGACGCAGCCTCTGCTCCCCAGGACCGCGCTCATTGTGACGAGCACTGTGAGAAGGACAGGGGCTTCACAGGCCAGGGAAATGGTACAAGCCTTCATGACAGATTATTCACAAATCCACTGAACTAGGAAGTGCTGAACAGTCCAAATTTAGCTTTGATTCCAAGGCCCCAGGCTGCAAGATTTTTTTTTAAGCCAGACGCTCCTGCGAATTTCACTGATGAAATCACAGCAGCAAGAAAAGCTGTTCCTTTAAACATTGGGGGGGAAAGTAATGCTGGAGCAACTCTGCTTTGGGAGCACATTTGGAGCATAACAGCACAGTAAGCTATCTAGCAGCTTTTTGCCTAATTAGAGAGGAAAAATGGGCCTCGTGACATTTTGGTTAGGTGACAATTTCTTAATTTCTTACCTTTTAATTTAAGGCATAATATCACAAATATCCACTGTAAACATAAATTTAAAACTGCGAGAGAAGCACTAAGTCACAGCACTAACTGAAAAATGCTTAACAGCAAATCCTGAACTTTCCACTGAGGGAGAGAGAACAAAAATTATCTCTAGTTTCATGACTATTATAGCCCAAGAGTTCCTTAAGTGTGTATAGGTTCTGCTTAACAGTCATTTGCCCAAGTGCCTTTTAAAGACAAAACCCTCAAATTTGATACCCCAGTCTACACTGTTAAGTTATTGCAGTATTATCTACAGAAATCTGTTTATATTTGCACATAAACAGCTATGCTGCAATATAGCCCTGAGGTAAATAAGCTTATATAAACTATCAAATTAGATTTTTTGCCCTCCAGAGAAGAAATTTTCCTTTCATGTTTTGGTTATTTTGCATTCTGACAAAAAACACAACCAAGGAAAAAACATTTGGGGGCAAGGCAAGAAAAAAAGAGGGTTGTCTGCACTCCTGCCTCTGATACAATATCTTTCTCTTGCTCCAAGTTTTAGGAAGGAAAAGGTGCCAAAAAATTAGGCTGTTTTCATGAAAAACTAATAACTGGTTTGGGGGTTTTGGTGGTTGTTGGGGTTTTTTTAAATCAACAACTAAAGCAGTAGTTTTTTTGGTCAAGCTACAACACATACAAAACCAGGTGAAATGGTGGACATAATTATTTCACAGAGCACCAGCTGATGGGTCATAGCCTATTCACATTCCAGGCTGTGTGCTGGCCATGATTAGATTTCTCTCATTAGAAGATCCGTGAATGGGAATAAATTCACAGATAATGGAGAGACAAGAGAGACTCAACTGGAGGGAGAGTGTGAGAGGTCAAACAGCAAAATGCATTAAATGTCATCACTCAGTAATATAAAGAGAGACACTGTTACATTTACTTTCTCCCTCGCCCTGTGCCCATAATTTGTGGTGTCCCAGAGAATTTCAACATCTCATAGTAACAAATGTTTTTAGCTTTGGTGTGATTTTTTTTTTTCTTAAATCTCATGTAAAGAGCAAAAGTAGTTTGAAGT
Organism: Zonotrichia albicollis; assembly: GCF_047830755.1. Classification (NCBI taxonomy): domain Eukaryota; kingdom Metazoa; phylum Chordata; class Aves; order Passeriformes; family Passerellidae; genus Zonotrichia; species Zonotrichia albicollis. The sequence goes on along the minus strand of NC_133825.1, from coordinate 22,005,731 downwards.
TTCATCTCTTCCTAACATGAAAATAAGTAAGATTTTTCTTTTCAAAAAACAACAATCAATCAATCAATCATATGAGGCTGCCCTGGGTCTGTGCCTGTCATTAAAAATACACACTTTTAATTAAAATTATGAATTTACACACAGCTCAAAAGGAACAACATCCACCTATCAAGATCTGTCAAATATTTGCTTCGACAGACCAAATTAAGAGTTTCTTCCTACAATCTGTTGATTTACAGCACTATAATGATGTACAGCTTTGTGCCTAACACACATTACAAATATTTAAAACAAACACCATCAATAAATTCAATTTTTCTGCATCTAAAGAACTTCAAAGAACCTTTTCAAACCTGGAACTAGGCAAAGAGAGTCTTTATTAAAATGTACAAATTTAAAAAAAAAAAAAAACAAAAACCAAAAAACAACCAAACCATGGAGAAGCACAACCTAAAACTGCCTCTCCTTTAAGCTCAGACTATGGAATAAAGTCTACCAAAAATATCAGCAAAACACTTGGTGAGGTGGGGGGGAAGGCAGGTGTGCATGACTCTATCCTTGCCTGGTTTCTGCAATAAAAACATCAAATTGGTCATAATACACATTTTTCCATCTAAACAAGAAAATAATCCTTCCCAACTCGAGTTTTTGCCCATGATGGTAACTGGCAAGTGATCTCCCTGCCTTGACCTCCATCCACAAACTTTTCCCTCTTAGTTCCTCCCACTCTGCTGTTGAGGAGGGGCTGGGTGGGCGTCTGGAGAACACAACCAAGGTCAATCCCTGCTGTCTGGAACCAGTGCACAGGGCTCGTGGTCAAAGCCAGATACTTATGGTCTGTAGAGCTGAGCAGGGGGGAGGACTGACATTCTAAAATCTCCACCATGAGGATTAAATGGCTTTTTTTAAAAAAATCACAAAATCCTAAGGAAACAAAGAAAATTTAGAAAAATTATTTGAAGGGATTCATAAAATTGAAAGGAAAAACGTCAGTGCAAAATGGCAGTAACCAGCCTGTTTGCTTTATCCCCAATATATTTCTCAATTCCTCTTATCAGCTGGAAGACAAGCGGGAGAAAGAAAACATTTTAGCTGCTCAAGAAGAGGCAAGATGCACTTTGTCATTATGGCATGCACATCTGATGCACGCAGGAGCAATATCAATGTGCACTTAAGGCCCAGAGCTTCACATCTGCAGCTTCCATAGTGGTGCTGCAGAACTGCTGAAGTGAAGGAAAGCAGCAGGAAGGGAAAAGAACTTTGTCTGAGAGCAGAGAACAAAACAGGACTGTCATAATCCACACCATGCTCGAGGTGCAGCTGTGGCAGCAGCCACACAGCTTGGAAGGGACACCGAGGGTGGAGATGGAAATGAGTTTGTGTGCTGCACTTTGAATGTACAGCCTCACCCTCTCCCAGAACTGCTCACTTTCAGGTACTCCAATAATCTGCTGAACAGCCCTGCAAGAAAAGAAATTGTGCAGCATGATGTTGCAGAAGGTGGTCCCTGGGGGAAAAGGGCTCTCCTCTCATTATTCACACTAAACAAATAACCCTTGTTGCTGCTGAACAGCTCTTTGTAATAATTCCAGCTCGTTTTCACTTTGGATTAATCTTTACCATTACAAATAAGAAAAATACAGTAACTCTAATGTAGAGGAACACTTAAAAATCTATAAATGAGCTTCACAGGAGTCAAAGAACCTTGTGAACGATGGCCGAGAATTAAAATAGAAATGAAAGCAAGTTCCCTGAATCCAAAAGTCACAACTCAGATCTCTCCAAGAAGCTAAAATGAGGAGAATAAGGTTTATTTTAAAAGCACCCTTCATGATAGTGTATTATTTAACTGGCAGCAATCAAAACTCACAACAAGTTATATTGATGCAGTACATGCAGAAACCTCAGTGCTGGGATTCCAGACTCTGAAAAGAGTCCAACATTACTTTTAGGAAATACCTGAAAGGATACAGTACCTCAGCCAAAATTTGAGATAGGAAAAGATCATTACACCAGACCTTACAATCCCACTGCCAACTCACTGTCCTATTAAGGGATAATAACCTCCAGTTTCAACAGGTTTGCAGGGCTAAAGAAAACTTGGCTATTTCTGCTGCCAATACCAGGTAACACCAGACACTTAGTGGATATAGAAAAGTTTTCAGCCCCTCCAAGGCACAAAAACATTAAGGGGAAGCCCTTCTGGTCAGAAATTTAAACTTAAAAACTGTTTATTTTCTCAAATACCAATCCACTGCTACAATCTTCTTCAACCATTCTTCTCTAAGGCTCTAAACTGTATTTTACTTTGCTGTACAAATACTCTTCAGTGGTCACTAATTATCTATGTCATAATGGATAATCTATGATATAGATAATTATTGACCACTGGAGAATATTTGTACATAGAATATCTATGGATAATCCCCTATAATATATGGACATAAAGCTCTCTTGGGAATTTTTTGCAGAGCCCATCCTAAATTCCCATGAGGAGTCCCAGCCATTGTACTGGCCTAAGTATCTGCTGAAAGGACAGATGCATTTTTCGCAAGGTTTTTGCAGAAAAAAAGAAAAGTTCACATAAGGACAACAAGCATCATCTAAGGTCTTGGAAGTGCCAGTGGAAGTCAAGGGTCTGCTGAAGAGGAGTATGACAGCAACAGCACAGCAACCTCTGGCTCCCAGATAACTTAAACTGACTGGAGAGGTAAAAAAGGGGCTGAAAATCTCTTTCCTTCTCCCCAGCTCGGGATCCTTATCTTGCTCCATCTCTCCAAGGGCTTTCCATCATCTCATTTCTATATGGAGAGCTGCTAAGCATCACCTGCATCTCCTCAGTCACAACAAACAAGATTCACACATGGAATATTTGGAAGTATATCAACTCATCAGGTCTCCAAAGAGCATTTTACCATCACATTCAGTAGCATTTTTCATAGCAAATAAAAGTCACAGTGTTGTCTCGAGCACATGAGAGTATAATTTGCTGCTTTCTACCCAAGCTGTTAAAAACCTGTAATCAACAGGTTCAAGTAGTCCATATGATGGCCTAAGTAAGAACACTGGCATTGGTTTCAACACCACCAACATAGAGATTAAGTCTGAAAAACCAAAACACTTATAAACCTTTAGGGCTGCCCAATCTTTCCTTATTAACTCCACCTAGAGTGCTCACTTCCCACTACTTATATAAGGAGCCTCCTTCCCTAATGACTTTTAGGATCACAAGTTGGTCAACATTGAGTTTCCTGTGTAACCTCCTCAAAACAAACACTGCTTTTCTAAAACTTTACACACAAGAAATTAGCATGAAGTTTTTTTCAAGCTCAAAATAGGTGAATTACTACAGCCATGAAAGCGCCTTAGAAAAAAGAAACCTCTCGACATTCATCAACAACTGAAACTGACCTAGAGCGTTAAAGCAGACTTACTGATACAAATTTTATTATAACAACTATGAACTAAGTTCTTAGATTTGTTTCCCTATTTTTTTCATTTCTGTTCACTGTTTTGAACTTCACTGTCATTAATCTTGAAGTTCTCAAAAGAAGCAGACCCTAAACAGTAAATTTTGCCGTAAAAGAAAAAAAAAAAAAAGGTGCCAGAAATTCCTTTTAAATGTTTGGTTTAAATACACATTTCTGTTCTAAGCAGGAGAAACAGCAGCAAGAAAAGACTGAAAGCTCTGACATTGTGACACTGACCTTGAAACAATTTGCTTTAGTATTACTTTTCACTTACCTCACTAGTTAAGCCCTAACAATGCAGTGGATCATTACCAGAAGGAAAACTATTCCCACTTTCTTGGTATTTTGCTTTTGCTGGGCCACATGAACTAGCATTCCTGTTTGCAGGACCTTTTCAACTGTCTGGTTTTTCCTCATGACAACATCTTACACATTGTCCACATGCCATTTCCACATTGTTTATACAGCCACACTTGGAGGATCTCCTTGCTGCAGGAAGGACCTCAAGTGCCTTCAACACCAAAAACTGTGTTCTGATAACAGGAGGCAATACCAGGAACAGCTTCCCATAAGTTGCATCAGTAAGGTTCATATTTCACTATCTGCCTGAGGCCTTGTGCTTCAGAGCAATTTCATACATTATATTTATACAATTAGGCTTACTATATTTATACTATTTTGTTGCCAGGAAGGCAGTTGAACTTACATCAAAATTCCCAATGACCATTAGCCAGAAATGTTGTACTTAAGATGCCCATTTTCAAAACCTTTACAAAATCAGTGAGTGATTTGATAAACTCCACCTGATTCTAAAAATCCAGGGGAGGTAATAAATGCTTCAGGGCTACATCATTATTATTAACATGTGTAGAGAAAAGTGAAAGTTTTTAGCATATGCTGTGTATCCAACACCTTTGAAGCACTGAAACAGTTCCAATTTACACAACTATTTCATTTCAAGCTGCAAGAATTTGCTAGCAAAAACTGTTTCAAGTTGTCAGTATTTTTAACAAATTCAAAATGGACTGCATTAATCACTTTTTGTAACAGCTTATCAAATGGCTGATTGATTGTAAGCAGGCTGAACACAGTGGAATTTCTCTAGAAGTACAATCCTATCTTTCCCTCTGTACAAGTACCCAATTACATTGTATGCATAAAGGAGAGTTGCTGTTATATTTTTCCAGTCCTATGCAGGGATCCATTGTGTCCCTGACATTCCTGCTTCTAGCCAGTTCAGCCCCTTCTGCAGCTGGACCTTCTTGCCCTCCATGATAGATCCCTTCTTGGTCACAAACTACCACTGCAGAGCAGTTACTGACTGAATTTCCTCCTCACAGGCCCCAAAGCTTTGGGTTCATCCTCTTTTAAACCTCTCTGGAACAATATTTTTTCAATTTCTCATACTTTTTGGATTAGCAGCACTCTCATTCCTCAGCCTTGTCTCAAGGGATAATAGGAAGGAATGAAACCCTTTCATGATTCTGACCTGACTGAAAAAAAAGGCAATAAAAGTTACACAGCTTCCCTCCCTGTTTTTGACAGAAGATGTCCCTGATGACAGAAGATGTTCCCAGTCTCCCACTCCAAGGAAGCCAGGCAGTTCTGCTACTGACAGGATGTGAGAATTCAGGGTAGTTTCTGTTCATAAGAAGTACAAAGTCTTCGGCTTGTCTAAATAAGACTGCCCCAAAGTGACTGGCACCCCTGAATCTTCAGGCAAACATTTTCCCTAGTTCTCTTTCTCCTTCTGGGTGATCTCTTGATGTTGCTAGAGACCAGGTTTGTTACAGGGCTGTCCCTGTCCTTGGGGATTGTTTCTGTGAGCAGCCACTGCTTGCAGTGAGGTTTCACTTATTACCTCCCCTCCAACAGGTGCTGCAGATGGAGCAAAGTGAGCACATAATGGAAGTTTGGAGGCCAGCCCAGAGGCTTTGCCATCTTCTGCTGGGGCATCACTCTGCCCTTGCTTCACAAGCCAGGAAATTATGTTGGGATATAAACCTCCTGCCCAGCACTTTGCATATGAAATGGCTGCATTAGGAAATAAAAAACACTTGTAATTAGAGGAGGAAAAATCAAAATGGTAATCCGCTTGAAAGAACAGCAGAAAGTGCTAACAACTGCTACTGGGTTGGGGGTTCATCCCTACTTAAAAAAAAATGCAGGAAAACAGAAACAACCAATAGAAAACACTTAATTTTAAATGGTCAAATAAGTTAAAACCCCCCAAACCACAAGTCATTGATACTAGGATAAAATAAATGGTAGGAGTCTGCTGATTGCTGATGTTATTGATGGCCACTACAACAACATTTTTGTGATACTTTATTGCCAAGGGGCTTGGCAATAATTGTTCCTATTTACTATTTGATTGTCTGATTGCGTTGAGTAATACAACTCAGATCTAACTAAAACTTAAAAGAACAGCCTGTCTTGCTGAGAACCAATAATTTATGATTTATGTATTTATGAAAATGTTCTGAAAGGAATAGTGTACAGTAAGTTCCCAGCTAAAGCCATATTCAACTGTCAGAAATAGCTGTGCTAGCTCACTGGTTTGTACTCCTGAATACTGAAAAAAAATTAACTTCCTTCCCCCCACGGTTAAGAGTTGTTACATTTGCACAGTAGACAAAACTTAAATTGGAACTCACAGTTATGATAATGCTTTTAAACACTCACAACTGTGGAACATTTCTCTGCTTTACCACCTAGCAAATTACATTTAATTACTCTACCTGTGTCAATTCTCACATATGATTTACATACAATTTTGTAACATTTTAAAGTAAATTGTCCTTTTTGCATCAAGTGAGGCTCAGATATTTAAAACTAAATCCCTAACATTGCCCCTACTCTACCTGCAAATCAGTACATCTCTGTCTGAGTGCAGTGCTCTGAGTAGAACTTTACACTTTATAAAATAAATGCTTATTTTACAACTGGAAGTCTTGGTTGTAGCATTTAAGAACATGAACATGCAAATACCCTCTGTGTTAACAGCCTCCTCTGGGACTTCTAATAACCATAAGCACAAAAAAAAAACCAGCACAAAACCCATTCATTTGCTATGCAGTTGCATTATATTTTTATCTTCATAAAGGAGCTCAAAAGACCTCTGATGCACATCAAGGCAAAGTATGAACACAGATAAAAAGGCAATATAAAGTGCACACTGCCAGAAGCAGTTTTACTGTCAGCTGGAGAACCAATGCTGACACTGATTTTTTCTTCTTTCCACTGGTTGACAATAAAACTTAATTTTGGAGGAGGGACCATCTATTGCCCAGGCACAGATCATAGATATAACACATTAAATGGGAAAAATGTAAGAAAATACCATGTTTTTAAAGTAATAATATTTTTCTGAAAATTATTTTGGTGAGTTTTTTTTTTAAATGCCACAGATTCCTGCACAAAGATTCCACAAGGCTCTTCAGTTACTCTTACAACTGCTGGGTTCAAGGTTAAAAAAACCAAAAAAACTACAAAACAACTTTTGCATTTCCCAAATTCCTGGACCTGGCAGTGCATATAGCTGGATCAGCAAGCACCATGCAAAGGTTAACAGAGCTCAGTCATTCCACAGGGTTTCTGCAAGGCCCATTTACTCTCCATGGCCTTGGACACACCACGCTGTGCACCAAGTGCCACCTCATGCCTCTGTCATCCAACTCTCAGCCTTGCAGTTTGGCTTTTCCCAGTCCTCACTTCTGGCTACTTCTATTAACTCAATTTAGCTTTAAACAGAGAGGCCTACAGATGCCAACTCTAATTTCCAAGCCCTTATATCACAGCCTTGACCAGACAGATAACTGGCACAAAAGACTGAAGCGGTGAATTACATTTCTAAAATGCTGCCATCTGATTCTCATCCCACACAAATATGTAATTTAAGTAATGAAAAAAAAGCTCTCATCTCAAACATCAGCTTGTTCAAAGCTCTTGAAATAAGTAAAATGCAGGAATTTGCATTGAGTCATGACAAGATAGAGGTGTAAAAGTAAGAGATAACTTTATGAACAACAATAAAAAGAACATCCTTAATGTCAGGCAAAGAGAAAGCAATTACACTTTTAAAGACTGTCAGTTTTAAAATATACAGTTTAAAGAACAATATTTTGTGATATCTTTATATTTTAAAAGTTTTGCCTTATTTATAAAATGTTTTACATTCCACTTTACTTTCCTCACAAGAAAATTGAAACTAACTTGTTAACATAAACTTCTGCCAGTGAAATGTAAAGGAAAATGTATTTCCCTCAGCTACCAAGACATACAGTAACTCACATACTGGAGTATTTCTACTCTAAGCCCTCAAGGGAACAAGAATAGGAACTGAATATTTCAGCAGAACTCGGGACAAACACAAGCCTTGTGCAAGGGGACAGTGTGGGCACAAGGCTTGGGAAGAAATCCTGGCCAGTGATTGCATCACCTTACTGCAGAGGTTCCATACTGCTGCCTCTTTATCATAAAAGTTCTATACCTGCTTGGTGTTTCTCGTGGGCATCTCCTCAGAGCACTGACTCTTTCCTCTTCACACAGCAACCAACTGACTCCAGCTCCCTTCTCAACACCACCAAACTCTTTTATAGCATCTTCTTCATTGGTTACACCTGTAGCCTGTTAAAGTCAGGCCTGCTCCTAATCTCTGATAATTGGCCCAGCTGCAACTCCTTAGGGCTGAGATTGCTTTCTATACTGTCTTTATTTTCTTATATTCTATCCCTCTACAAGTGATGGCCATTTAACTGCAGATTCCCACTATAAATAGTTCCCAGTCAGTTGTCCCCCTGGTCAGTGCTACAAGGGGACAAGCAGAAAACAGAAGATAAATGATTGCTAAGCAGGAACGTTTCTGGCTGTTTGCTGGACAATCCTTCCTTTGCCCCCTCAGTACAGGCAATGCAAGGTTCAGTTTCAGGTTGAGTGTGAACACAACAGGGAAGCAGCAGCACAATTTCACTACACAGCTCTGCAGCAGGTGCAAGGCCAGCACGCAGATTCAGCTTCGTCAATTCAAAAGTTTTGTTGCACAGAATCCAACCATTATACAATCAACCTTGGCAGACAAACAAACAAACCAACCAACAAAACAACCCAAACACATCAAAGAAACAAAGCAAGTTATAAAAAGGCTTTCCTCTTTCTTCCCTCCTTTCTCATGGGAAGTGGATTACCAGAGCATTCAAAGGGGGCTTCCAGTCCCCAAGAAGATTAAAAACAAGAGCCATGCTTCTTCCATTACACGCATTAAGCTCAGCAGAAGGCATCTGAGATTGTCCCAGTTAGAACATGGAAAAGGATTAAAGGCAAATAGAGCCAGCTTCAGCCATGTACTGCCTCCAATTCCTCTCCAGTTCACACTGCAATATTCCTGCCTTATTTAAATTTATGACATTTTTGAAGTTCTAACAGGGTTGCCAAGAGACTTTTGTACCAGTTCATGAGACAGTGTCAGTGTGAGAGCTGAGTGCAGCTGCTTGGGAGGTTTGGAAATGATCAAGAATGTTTCTTCTCTGCTGAGATGGTGGCAGCTGCAGGACTGGTCTTCATCCTTCTCCGCTGAATCAGAGTAGTTTGGATGACCACATACACTGTTTGCAACAGCAAAATTCAGAGCACTTTTAAACCTTCATGCTTAAAACACAAAATAAAAACACAGCATGGAAAACTGGGTGACAGACTTGTCTACTGAAGCCTGTTGCACTGCTTGATACATTAAACATGTCACTAGATCCTGCAAATCTAAAACATAAGTAGGAGACAAATGGTTTTATTGAAGAAGAGCAATGCATCAATACAACAAAAGGCATTTATTTTATTAAACAATTTCCCCACCCAGGGAGAGCAATGGCAAAGCTGAGATATGCAATCAGCATAAGCACCTGAGCAGATGATGCCACAAGCCTGTGAACATCTGACTCCCACAGCCCCAGTGCTCACATTGGCTTCTGTAGATGACAGTGACAACCAGGAGGAACAACTTATGTCCATTTGCAGTACAAAACCAGAAGTATACCTCATTCTCCTTCTTGCCTTTTAATATGCCAAGGAACACAATTAAGATAAATGCTACCCAGGCAGAAGGAAAAAAACAACCCCCAAACAGATGAGGGAAAAGAAAATGAGAGAGGTAGCTGTCCAAAACATCCTGGAATCTGGTGATTTTGTTCACCTTATTCAACCCTGACATAACAGAAAGTGGTGTCTACCAGAACATTACTGGACTCAACCCAAGGGAATAAGGAGGGAGTTGCACATTTGCCAACTATAAGTTTCTCACATATTTTCCACATGGTATTTTAGAGGGAAAGGGAATAATTATTCAAATGCCAACACTCAGGCATAAGAGTATAACATACCTTTATTTCTCTTCAAAGAGATGAATAGTTGCACATTCAACTGATAAGGACATGGCTGAACACTAAGATAAAGCTGTATAATTGCTATTTTCTAAGCACAGACATGGGACAAAACTGCTTTCAGCCACAGGTGAGCACAGCTCAAAGAACTGACAGAGGATTTTTGTTTAAGAATAAGCAAACTCTGTGGCAAGTGGTCTTTAGTCAGGATGTTCTTGTTATATCAAAGGTGTGTAAAGCAGCTTTCCTAAACAAGACTGTCTTCCATGTGGTTCATGTGAAGAGCTGCTGCTTATTTCTTCATATAAACAAAGCAACCTCTATGATGTGGGACACAGCAGCAACATAGGTTAATTAGAAAAGGCTCCAAAACAGTGAGGCCAAAAGTATAAGACTGGAGATAAAGACATTCTCTACAAGTACTCAAAAAGGTCAGGCAGCCCCAAAAATTTTACTGTGGAGCATTCTGTGTTTTCCAGTGCTAAGCTCAGCATTATAACAGTACATTGAGGATAAAACCTAAACAAACACTGTTTGCTTAAACATTGAGAACCCAGGGAATGAGCAAAAGTGGGATTTTTAATGTTTACCTTTCTAGGGTTTCCTGGAAGGTAGAATTTGTGGTATATCTAAAAATAAAGAGAGTTAAAACTGTTAGACAGAACAATCTCTGCAGTAGTACAAAAACACAGTGCTTGAATGCAAAGATAACACCAGTAGGGTCTACTGTGGAGCAGTCCAAAGGCCATGAGCACTCTGCAGCAAAGATCCCAGGAATGCACTCACTACACCTTACAGAAAATACAGAGTGGAGCATCACTATCTGAGCTATGAAGGCACAAATATACAAAATTCAGCTGACTAATGACACCATAAATGTTTCACATCCCATCAAATAATGATGTCTCATTGTGTCACAGGGATATTGCATAAACCAAGGTCCTACATGAAAAAAAAAACCCTAAATCTTTGTGTCCTGTAAATCTGTTCACCCCGTTTTTCTGAGGAGATCCACACACTGTCATAGGGCAAAAGATTAAGTCCCTCAAAAAGGAAAAGAAAAAATAAAGGGTGTGAAATATTGAGATGCCAGGCAGAAGGAAATGCCTGCACAGCACCAGAGAGAGCATGACATCCCTGCAGCTCTGCCAAAACCTACAGAGGGACAGAGATACAAGATGAAGTCTATAGAAAAAAAATAAAAAGGAAAAAAAAAACCCACAACAGTCTAGAGGCAGACCCATGGTCTGCAGCATACTCTCCTTTTTAAGCATCTCTGTGCTCTGCATCTGAGCACTCACAGTGCTTGACCAAATGCTTTCCAACAAGGAGATATGACTGCATAAACAATTTCTTGGCAGGGGTTGGGAAGGAGGCCAGGCAGATATCATGGAGCTAGGACACAAGTCCCCAGAACCATTCTTGGATCTCTACAGAGTGAGGACTTTCCAACTGCTCAGCTCCTCAGGTGAAAAAGCAGGAAGTTGAACTTGCCAATCTAATGAAGCACTGGCTTTTTATGGAAGTCCATCTGTTTCAACTCCCCAGCTCAAAATACAAGGAATGTAAGAATCAAAAAAGAATGCCAACATAATTCCAGCAATGAACATTATTCTACTTGCTCTCCTATTTGAAATACACAGAGACTATTTGATCAGCCCAGCTATTAAGATAAAAAAGTAAAGGGTTTTTTGGTGTTTTGTTTTTTGTTTAATTTCTGGTGTTTGTGGTTGGGTTTTTGCTTGGGTTGGATTTTTTTTAAATAGTATTTATGCATTCCCACAGTATAGCTGCTCACTGTGAGGTGTTTAATTTCCATATCCACTACAAAACACTTAGCCAAACTTTAAATTCCAGACACATCTCTGCTTTCATTGTGAAAAATGTATGCAATGTGGCAAAATCTAGTTGGAATAAGAATGTGCTCTACTATCACTGATTGGCCAGACTGAATATCATCTGAGCAAAAATCCCAACTTTATTATAGAAGCAGTCTCACAGAGAATGCTGCCTAGAACTGCTCATTTTCTACTACTCTTCTACAAGTTTCTTAAAACTCCTTTAAGAAACTAAGCTCAACATTTTCTTTAGCTTTTGTCACAGTAGGAACACAGCAATTATCTTGAAATGGTGGAAATTCAGAATGTACTTACTTTTAGCACAATCTATCTAAAGATCAGCTAATTGTCTGTATTCATATGAAAATACAAGTAGCTCAGGGTATTCCCTTTCACAAACAAATGTCTTACATACAATAACCTCAGTAATGAAAAATAAATTTTTTTCATATCATGTCGTGAGTTTTTAAATCTTTATCCCAAGATTTAATTTGAATACAAAATGCTTTATTAATAGCCAGCAAAAAAACAGAAGTCAAACAGCATTGTTGAACAACTCATTACAATTTTCTCACTACAAAGACAAACAAGAAATACTTTCAGCAATTATTTGGCTATAATTCTAAACAAACAATAGGTTCTCTTTCTATAAACAGTGACCTGGCTCTAATTTATTAGTTATGCAAAATATTACCCAGATCACTCAACAATCCATCTTTAATGTACCTGAAGAGGTCTTTACAATCCCTAGTGAATAATGCATGTTTCCATTTTGCCATTCTCCTAGAGCATAAAAGGAGCACCATTAATTTAGCTCTGACTTTGAGATCTGAGCACCACCAAAGACCAGTCAAAAAGCTTAAGGAGAAATTGCTTTGCAGCTCCAATCTACTTCCCAAATGGAAGAACTAAACAGTCCTAAATATATTTGAAATAAAGCAGCATCTGAAGAGACTGGCCATATGCTAAACTGTCACTCTCCCATAGTGAGTGATGAATTAAGCTGGTTGTGTAGCTGGCTGCTCACTACAATACTGTTCATGTCACTCACATATGCTGCTTTGGCAGTTATTACAGCTCTCTGTAAACCAAGCTGCACATTAGATTGGAGAACAAATTACAGAGCAGCTAAAAGCACTGAACTCCGGACTGATTCCCAGAGAACTGGAAGAAACACAACAAAAGACTGGAAAGGTACAATGAGAAATGGCAGTACCTTTGAAACCTGCATTATTAAAAGCATTAGAAAACTCCAGGTAGCTAGACAAGAGTCCAGTATTCAGTGTTTGCTGGGATCTGTGCAGTTTTCTGTCAGCTGGGAAACTGCAAAGTCTGGTAAAGAGAATGCACAGAGGGAGGAGAACACTCATCCACAGTACCTGGGGAATACATACCAGGAATTTAACTAGCTGGTTACGAGGTACAGAGGTTAAAGAATCCTTAGGTCAGTGGCCTAATAGCCAAGAGACTGCACAGTAAAATATGCAAAGAAGCAGTGAAATGCTTCTAGTAGGTATGTCTGAATCCCTAGACAAAATTCTGGTTACTCAAGAGTTGCAGCACAACAAAACCAAGCAAATCAATCCTTGGAGCATTGGTATCAGAGGAGCAACCCTTCACAGAGTGTCTGTCTCAAAAGGAACAAGAACTCAGCTCTTTACTGTGTTTCTTACATTCCCCAGGAATGTCAGTTTCCATATTACCCAGAATTTGCATTAGGAAAAAAGTGTTATTTTGACAGCTTTATAATCGAGTTTCCCAGCATTATCACATTATCTATAAAATCTCTTCTGATAAATTAGAAGCTGAGGGATTTGGGTTGCAGATTTGTGGTGAGGGAAGAAGTGGAATACACCTTTATTTTCTGCAAACACAAAAGTACTTCTAAAGTACAGAGAGTCCTCTGAATTATGACATTTTTCATAAGCTGGACTCATCTTGCTCTTGATTCATTATCTCTTCATTTACTTTCAGGCTACACTGAAGCTTCTGTAAATGACAGAACTACAACAGTGCTCTCCCCACAGCTGCCTGTGTGCCTTGTCTGATAGACAAGCAGGGTTTGACAGAGCACAGATGTAGGGATCCGTGGGGGCAGCCCACAGTGCAGGTAAGCACCCAGTGCAAATCCAAAATGCAGTGTTAAATGTAGAGATGCACACAGCTGTGAATGGTGCTTTGTGAAATACTGGGTTTGGGTTGAAACCCAGGAACAGGCACCTCTAAGTGACCTAACATCTTCAGTGATGTCTGCTATACCACTTTTTCATGTAGTGGAAATAGCATTTTTGAGGAAGAAATTTAATCACTTTCCATCTGTAAAGGGCTTGGCTCCAGGTTCAGCATCCCGGACAAGGTCTACCCTGTTATTTGCTCCATGATCAGAAGGAATTTGAAATATCCAAAGTTTTCCATTACTTGGAACAGTCACTACATGCCAAACAGTACCAGTTACACTGAAATACCCACTGTCACACATAAAAGCTTCACCAACCCAACAATGAGAAGATCAATTTGGCAACAGTAAGGCTTCACCTTTTTGAGATGCAGACAAGAAAAATATCCATCTATTTCAACAGCAATTCCAATTAAATGAAATATTTAAGTGCACCATTGTTAGAACTCTGGAATTTTTATGCTAGGGCAAACATTTTAGACAATCATTTATTTCAGTTACTGCTTTTATGTTTCAACAATAATAAAAGTGAAACATTTTTGGGAGAGGTTTTAAGAGTTCTTTCCCTAGGGTCTTTTCTGTCCCATACTCCCTCTCACACCCCTCATTTCATTTCTTTGTTCTGAAATGACATGGCGGCTCAGGTTAGTCCCATTACTCACTAACACGAGTAGCCAGAGAAAACAGACATATTAGCCAATCTTCCTGAAAATCTCTGCATATTCTGCAAAAGATTACTACTTTCCCTCTAGGTTAGCAGCAGCTAATCTTCAGCTGATGGATGAATTTTGAAGAGCTCTTTCTCACTCAGAACTGGTACATTTTAGATGTTGAAATGATGTCCCTGGTCCCATTTCAACACAGGGTTTTGCAGCATTTTAATGTCTTTCAGTTTAGTAGCTGGGATCCAGCAAAGGGGATACAAGTGCTATTACTGGTAGCTAATGGATATGCTTCTTGAATTCAATTGCTGAACTACATTTTGAATAAAGGGCTCAATTCCCAGAGGGAGCAATCTCCTCTCATGATTGCCCAATGCTTAGACTAAAGGCGAATCCTCTGCAAGTATTAAGTAGGGGAAATGTTCATATTCCTATTTCTAGGTTCCCACAAAGATTGCATTGTACAATAGTCAGTGAATGCAGGTCACAGCCAATACCATAGGTTCTATAGCTGGACATTTTCATAGCACAGTCCTTTCTTAATCCCATTTTAAAATGGCTTTTTATTCAGAGCATTCTTCTGGATAAAAACAGATTTAAAGAGTATGCAGTAACAGCAAAAACCTCTACTTTTTGAGCTGTCCCACCCAAGATGCGTCCCTAGCTCCAGCTGTCACAGTTTATGTCCACCCTGGTCAGCTGTGCTGCATTCACACTGCTCTGAGCCACCACAGCATATGCTACCAGACAGAAAGTTTCAGGTTTCAGGGTTCCCTCAGCAACAAAAGCCACCCTCGCCTGATTATACTCTTTATTGATGGAGAGACACCCCCACAGTTCAGCTCAGCCCTGCTTTAAAACAGCACTCCTGCAAGATTTCCACTGCTTCCAGCTTATCTCTGCATCCACACCTGCCACACAAAAGGGTTCAAACCCAAATCCTGGCAGGGACATCCTGCAGCTCCGCTGGCTGCAATGGGAGAGGGCAGCCCCACCAAGGCTGCCCTGGGCACAGGGAGCCCTGGGCACCAGCTTCAAAGCCACGTGTCTGCAGCTACTGCCACAACTGCAGAGTGAGAGTATTCTCACTCTACCACCACTGCTGAGCACGCTGCTGCAGATTGGGAAAATGAGTCACCTGTTTTTTGAATTCTCTCTAGATAGTTGCACAATAACTAATGACAGATCCCCTCAACACTTGCCCTTTCTGTTCCTCCGTGTATATGCCGTAGAACACTTCACAGAAGTCACAGCCTGAAGTCCAAGTCTTTGAAATTCCTTTATTATTTTAACTCCAGTGCAAGCCACACTTTTACTCTCACCCCAGGCAGGATTAAATGAGAATTTGGTTGGCTCAGGCCACACATTCAAGGCAAACCATTTTCTGTCTCAGGAGTGTTCAACTGGTTGACCACCCAAACCATCTGAAGTGTCCCCAGAGACACCCATGTACTTGCCAGGACTGAGAGTTGTTGACACCCAGTTCTTACTTGCATTTTAGTAAGGCTTTTCAAAACATGATTAATATTTTACGACTGTTGATGAAATGGCATTATCATCTAGCAAAAAAGATTTTCTCTTAAAAATATTATGAAGACAAAGAGCAACTTCTATCATAGTATCATAATAATAAATGCACAAAGTGCTTCTTATTTAACATAAAACATGAGTACACTTCTAGAATGTCATATGATTTAATTTGTCTGAGTTGTTGGGCTTGGATTCTTGGATTTAATTGCTCAGCCAAAAAAGAAAAATTTCTTTAAAGACTGAAGCTGCTGCCTTCCTTTGTATTAATAATTTGTACATAAGTGCTGTGTGCATAGGCAATCTGCATGTTTGCCCAGTTACAGACCTGCAAGCAGGCTCAGCCTCCAGTTTAACATTTCACTGCAATCTAATGGCATGCTAATTAATAGCTAATAAGTTCCTAGTAAGTATACCAGATATTTACATTCAGACTCACTATTTTTAAAAGCTAATGACTTACAGCATTTAGCATGGTGAAAATAAATCAAAGTCATCCCATGCCACACAATTTGCATCCAATATTTTTCAGAAAAGAGTAATTAACTTCTACTCAAAATGCACTTGTTTGAGAGCATCATCAATATTAGGACAGCAAAAATAATGGCAAACATGAAACTCCATGGGTATCATTGCCTAAGATTTATTTTACCAAATCCCTTCCCCCTCTCCCATGCAAAATTAACATTTATATTAAAAGCAACAGCTGACATAGCACTTTAACAGACTATGTCAAATGGCATGCAATTAACCCTCTGCTCTAATCAACAGGAATATCTATTTGGATATATATATTAAAAGAATATATATATTAGAAGATATATATATTTTAGAAAAATAAAGCCCATGGTTCATTCATTGGTGAGGAGAAAGAAGAAAAAAGAATAGGAAAAGCCAAACTAAAACCCAGAAAATGGCTTAGCAAACCAACACACCAAACTGAATGCCAAGGCCCCTGCTCCCACACAATTTTCAGCTGCACCCATGATTTACCTAGAGACTTCCAAGTTCAAATCATGGAAGTGACAGCTCTGCCCCTTCCCCCTCTTCCAGAGTAACTTTGACAGGCACACTCTGGACTCTGCTGTCCCCAAATGGGCCAGGAGAGACTCACTGATCTCATCTATTGTTCTACCAACACTCAGCACACTTACAGTTCTATTAAAATTTGATGGAAGAAATGCCACAATTAATCCACTTGGCAGTAAGACTCCTGCCCATACTGGAAGTGGATAAACAGTGCATGGGAAGTGTTCACACACTGCACTTGTATTTTATTTGTTATTGACATTTTTATTTGGCATTCACTGGTAGCTTCCCAGCTGATCGTTACCAACAGACATCTGCAGCAACAACCAAAGTCATCATGAGACTATTCAAAAAGTGTAAGTTATGTAACTCAAACTTAACTTCTCATGTGAATGTTTAAGGGTTATATTCCTCCTGGTAGAGAATGGGATCATTCCCTGAGAGCTGCTCATGCTCTGAGTGAGCACTTCAAATCAAATGCATACGAACCACCTACAGACTAACACTATTTCAAGACTGATTTTTTTTCCAATATATTTTTTTCAGTCCATCAGAAGAAAACAAAACTCAAAATTTCAAGTTACCAGGCAGTAGCTTAGGCTATCTAACTGTGCAATGGTTATGGTTCTATGTAAAAGATCACAATAAATTTTCAAGTAGCCAAGCATCAGGTCTGCTTGCAAGGTTAGGTTAAGGGCACAAGAATGCATAAGTTGAAGCACAACTCATTCTTGTTATCATGACAGATATTTTGAACTCTCTTTCTTTAGCACATTAATTCCAGTGCTTCAGGGAAAGGCTCCACAGGCAGAGCCTGAGCATACCTCTGGTGTTTCTGACAGAAAACAAAAACATGCCAAAGCTCTCTTCAGGAAAACTCTAAGATGAAAACACTACTCAAGCTCACAAACATCAAATCTGCAGGCAGTGACAAGTCTCTCTTGGGCTTTGTGTTTCTGTACCCATGAGGATGACTGAGCAGCTTTATACTCTCCTCCTGTACCCTCCCTCTTCTTAATCTAGTTGGGAATCAAGGATAGGAAGAAACACAAATGCCCCACGCACCCAGTATCAGCAATGTGCAGAGGTAGAGCAGAATTGTTACAGCAGGTGATGCCAGTCAAAAACTCCCGCAACCCCAGTGCAATTCTGGCCATATATTCCACAGTCTTAATTCCTTTAAAAGTGTTGTTTCCTGATTTCCAGCAGCTATTCTGCATTTCTTTAAGCTAGCTTGCCAGGCACTGGAAAGGAGGAAAGGAGGGGAAGTGAAAGACAGAAAAGAAGATATATAAAAATGAGCTTCCCATCACTTTTTACTGATCAGTTCTAGATATTTATATATATATCTATCTAAATCTAAAGAAGCTTAAATGTCTGCTCACGTTAGCACAGCTCTTCACTGTGCAGATTATTCATACTCCACTTCCTGCCTTTTAATATAAATCAGTGTTTTAAAATCTTTTTCTGTTTATTAGCGAAAAACATCCTAGCTAAAAGAAAAAAAGGACTCCACAAAGAATCAATGGCAATCAGGACAAAAGCAAAGCCTGACCTGGTCATTGCCCATCTTCATTGATTCAAAGGAGCCATGTGTTTTAACTGCTGCTACACCCACATACAAATTACAATTATTAAACAAAGACAGCAGCTGCTTATCACAAGAGAATCTCCATCCACTGCAAACAAAACTTCAAGCTGAAGATACTTTTTAAATGGATTAGCATATTTATAAAATACAAGTACATTCTCTTGCCCCTCTCACAGTGGTTTGTTTATTTTTAACCAAGCACTTAAAGCATGCTGCTCCTAAGCAAGTTTGAGGGCACTGTGAGATTGCATTTTCAGGAGGACTGGTGCGATTCAGGCCATGCTGTCTGGCTCAGCTGGAAGCCAAACCCAATCTGAAGAAGCACAGGAAACACAAAAAGCCTTGGCCTGCCTGGCTCTCAGCTTTTAGTGTGTTACAAGACAGCCTTGCTTGAAAACAAACTCAGCAATTTGATTATCAATTCACATTTAATTTCATGGTGTTCTCTAAGCAAGGGTACAAAAAAAAGTCTTTTTCAGCACAGGCATTTGAAAAGTGAAACAGCTTACAGAAAAGACTCCAGGAAACATCTGAAATTTTAAATTCAGTTAGGAACGAGGCCAAGGGATCTGTACAAACCCACTCTACCAATTTAAAGGAAAAAAGGAATATAACTTGATGAAGTAATTTTGAGAGTTTAAATCTTCAAAGAATTTGATTCAAGATCTTTAAGTCACCATTTTTATCTGCTAAACACAACAAATAAAGCATCAGAACCATGACAGAATTAAGTTTTTGATATTTGATTTTTCAAATTGGACAGGTTTTTACATCCCATCCTTTGTACTTTGTATTTTGTACTTTGTATTTTGTAACTTTGTATTTTTCTATGACTGAAAGCAGAAATCAGATGGACATCTCCATAACTGTCCCATCTAAAGAGGCTCCACAGGCATATTCCCCTTCCAAATGTACAGCACTCCATATCTTTCACAGCATTTAAAAGACCCCCAGATTTTTCACCAGTTCCTTGACTGTGTACATTACATAAACCAAGAAATGTACTAATGGAGAACAAAATTTGAGACAAGTAAACAGCCTGTCATTAGCAGGGAACTGACAGATGTTAATTTGTCTGTCACTTCTCTAAACAAATTCCAACATCAGAACAGATTCTCCATCAGTAGCTAGACAACTTGCCTGATCCAAAGCTAACCACCTGCAGTGTTGTTCCACACCACCAGTTCCACCTTGGTCCCTTAAAAAACCACAGCAAGCTGTGTGCCAGAGGGTAATTTGATTTTTCTTCCCAATAAGAAAAAAAAAAATTGTGTTCAAAGAGCCCCATTCTCAGATGCGCTGGGATGTACGTGCACAGCAATGTGGTTACTGCTCAAGGTCACTCCAGGAAGGAGCTGCAAGCTCAGACCCAGACACATGCAGGAACATGTGAGAAATGTAAACACAGTCTCAACACCAGGATTTTGTTTTAACCTCCATAGAGGTCAAGTTATCCCTCGGTGCTGCTTTTTGAAAACAATCCTGCTGCAGCCTGACACTGTGCTGTGCTGACCCAACAGCCATAACCCAACACACCAAACACATCTGCACTGAGAATCACCTCAGGACAGCATAGCAATGTTATTTAAAACATTAATGCTACCTTGAGATCTCTCAGATTTACCCAAACAGATTTGCCAGCAGATCTGCTCAAGGTACCTAATGGTGGAGGTTGCCATGGGAACACAGTACAACTACACACTTTGCCATGGCAACCAGGCCTCCCTGGAATACTAATGAGTGCCCATGGCAACGGGAAGCTAAAGACAAGATGTCTGGAGACCAAATATTTCATGTATCATTTATAACAAAAGCTATAAATATATTTGTACGCTTCCTATGTGAGATTGGATGGGTTTTGGTACCCTGCAAAACGCCACATATGGGGCAGTGTCTCAAAGTGTAAAAATTATGTGGCTGCAGCATAAATGGAAAATCCTATTTCAAGGCTGCAGCTGAAGTTCAATCCCACAAACAACAACAGAAATATCTGTGTCAACACACCCCATGTGTGCATCACCCTGCACATGAACACTACTGCCAGCCCATGAGGGAGCAGTTACCTGCACACAATGCTTGGTCTGGGCTGGCTCCACCAAAAGATGCTTCCTACCCAGTGCAGAACCCTGCACTGAGCATGGATCTGCTCTCCAGATGGCAGCTACTGCAGCTCGGGTTGTGCAGGCAGCAGAAAGCACTGCCTTGGTATTTCAGAAAAGGCTCACGACAAGAGATGCTTGTTTCTTCACAGGAATGTTCCAGCAACTCAACCCATGAGCAATGTTTTTATATTTATTTGTTTACAGAAAAATGATGCACTACAGCAAGTTACACATCAGAACAAAATGTTGGCATTGAAAGTGAAAAAATCATCAGTTAAGTGACATCTGGTGCCTTTTTTTTTTTAAGTGCTCTCTCTACAGATGAATTTCAGAACACTTTCTAGATATTTTACACAGATTATCAAAGTCTAAGATATTTTCAGGCACCCTGCCAGAAACCTCCTATCATTTAAAAAAGAGGCAGCACCAGCTGGAAAGCCAGTGCAGCTTGTCCCAAAAACACTCTGCGTGATAAGTCACACCCAGAGACAGCAAAATTTTAGGTCTCAGGGTTCACAAGTGCCAGGATTCTGCTCACACCAGCAGCACAGAAACCAAAGGTAATAAATCCTTTCTAAGCTTTTTTCCTCTTGTCTTATTATTTGGCTTTATTAGGCCATAAAAGTTTATTAGGCTGTAAGTCTCCTTGCATGAGCTTCTCTTCAAAAATACAAAAAATCAGCAAAGCATTAATAAGCATAAAATTTATTTTCTTCTCTCCCTCAACATCCATGATCTGTGTAATAAATACATATTTATTGGCCATCTTCCAGGTGTCAACTTCTGCATTTCCTCAATGACAGAGCACAGGGGTTGGCACTAAGGGGTAAAGAACTGTTTGGGACACAGTTTGGTGATGGACTTGATGATCTTAAGGACCTTTTCCAGCTTAAATTTTTCTATGATTCTATGACTACATCTGAGGCCAAAGTGTTACAGAACAAATATCTCAGCAGCAGTACAACCTAGCCTGGAATAATCAGTGGCAAATCCCTCTTCTGCTTCCAAATGCTGCTGGCTGAGGGCACAATGTTCTGAACACACACACACAAACACAATATTAAACCAGCACCATCACTTTCAGAGTTATCAGACCAGCAAGCACTGGCCATGATCACATTTAGACTTTTCAGTGAATTGCAATTCAGTGTTAATGGGCATGTTTGGAGAGACCTGAGGGAAAGGTGTGGGATAAAACAGCAACACAAAATGCAGGCTGTGGCCTTGCCACTGAATTTAGGATGTAGTCTCTTTAAAGAGTATCCAAGGACAAAAAAAACTTATCAGTATAAATTATCACTTTTGTCTCATAAATTTCAATTGATATAGATTAAGTCCTGAACAATAAGAGAAAAAAAAGGGCAAGCTGCTTTTTTAAGTGCTCTAACACAGTGCAGATTAACACATTCAACAAACAAACTCAGCCCATAGTGGACCTTCAAACAACAAAGTTTCTCAAAGAGGAGCAGAACTGCTTTATTTTTGTGACAAAACACGCCATTTACTCTAACAATATTTTTCGTCTTGAATCTAATCTTTTTGCACAGGACTGATTCCAATTATTAATTTTCAGCTATTTTAATTCCTTTAAATACCACAGAGCCCAACACACAGCCCAGCATTTCTTCTGCCAGCACAGAAATCCAGTTTTAACAGGAGCTGACTACAAAGACAGGAAAAGCACATTTGCATTAAATTTCAAGATTACACAACAGCCTATCTAAGCATGCATGGCAAAGACTAATTATTTATTCTAATCCTATTTTTCCACTAGTATTTTGGGTTGTCATTTGTTGGTTTGGGATTTTTACCCCAAGCTGGTATTTTTCACTCTCTCTCTTGCACTCTTCTTTCTTTGGGACTATTTTATATTATGTCAGGGGACATGACAGGTAGTTCAATAGTATCTCCTACCAAGAAAAATACCGAATTTAATTGATCTGTGGCCAGCAGGGGCAATTACTGCTTACAAAAAAAAGAATGCTGGGATAGGCACTGAGTGATGAACACTGCATAAGCTGTCCCAAGACAAAACAATAATTTCAGCATGACTGGGGCTGGAGGGCTGCTTGCGTATCTGCATTTTATTTTCCTCCCAATAGCAAATGCAGCAATATGCACACAGAAAACCAGAGTTTCGTATGTGGAATGCACTTGCACTGTGACAGTGATGTGATGACATCTCTGCAGCACTGTGAAAAATGCAAGGACCCATCTTGTTCAGGAAGGACTGGCAGCACTGCCAATGGTGGCAGCCAGGCAAGTTAAGAACACCAAAAAGATGCCATTTGCCAAATAAACAAAAGGAACTCCTCCCCACATAACTGACAATTAAAAGGACTTCATCTCCTGGAAAATATGGCAAGTCCCATAAGTCCTATCTAAGAAATACACATTAAGATCCACTCCAGTCAGTTTGCGTTATTAGAGCCTTAAATCCTCTTAATCCTTCCCATGCTATTACTTTGTGTTTCCCTGTGAAAAAAAAAAATCAACACCTTTGTGCATGGCTTTTTTTCTAAATCCCTTTTCTCAGTTAATATACTTAGCTTGCAATAACCTCTCACTTCCCCCCTCAGCCCCCCACATACAGATATTGAATAGCTGTGGTGCTTCAGAGAACAGTCATAAACGTGAATGATGGCACTTGAACCTGCTAAACTGATTAAATGCTGAAAGGAAGGATCAATTACCAGAGAAAGGCAAGCTGGGGAGCCATACATAACACTGCAGACAGAACAAAGAGCTCCTACTGCCCTGACTCTGCACAATCTGTAGAGCCAAAATGAAAGGAAAAGCATTTAGAAGGGCTTTCTTCATTGCAGCTTAGGGTATCCAGCTTCCACCAAGGCAGGCAAGAGCAACACTCACAAATTGAAACTTCTACAAGGAAAGAGGGAGAGAAAGGAGCTACATCCTTGGCCAGAGCCAGATGTGCTTTGCTGTCTCCAGTGTTTCACTCAGCATCTATCTATCTATCCATCCATCCACTAGGACATGAAAATTCTGTTAGTTCTGCATTTTAGATAAAAAGCATTCATTTCCAGGAGTCCTTGGTTAAATGCATGCAAAGGAAAGCACAGGAGATAACACAGAACTACAACCACTCTGAGCACAGAGTTATCCCGTTCAGCAAAGCACATCCAGATTATGCATGGGAATAGCCCTCAGGAGAAAGGTTTTCAACCACAACAGCAATCTTGACACTTTTTTGAGATGATGTTCTGTAAAACAACAGCCGGTATAGAAGCACAATTTTTTTTTTTTTTTTGAGCAGGGTCAAAACCCCCACACATCCACAGGGGAAAAAAGAAAGAAAAGGGGGAAAAATAAAAAAAAAGGGGGGGGGAAATAAAAAAAAGGGGGGGGGGGGGGGAAATAAAAAAAAAGGGGGGGGGGAAATAAAAAAAAAGGGGGGGAAAATCAAAAAAAGGGGGGGAAAATCAAAAAAAGGGGGGGAAAGAAAAGGAAAAAAAAAAGAAAAGAAAAATAAAATATTTTAAAAAAATAAAAGAAAAAAATTTAAAAAAACCCTCACATAATCTGTCACAACCCAAAGGGAATTTCCTGACTGTGTAACAGCCACAGATGTGACTCAATCCCTCTTAGGAGCAAAACCGCGCCTCCCTGAACCCCTTGGTATAACACTTCAAACACGCTCGTTTAACCGAGCGCGCATCCCAAACACGGGAGTGTCCGAAATGCAATCACGCACATTGGGAGCACACGCTCCCGCACCCCGAGCGCCCCACAGGCTCGGCACGCTCAGGTGGCCACAACCGTGAGGCCCCGGCGCCCCCTGGCGGCCACAAGCGGGGGCTCGGTGCCACCTGGCGGTGCCGCTCCGGTGGCACGGCTGCTGCTGGCCCTGCAGCTGCCCCGGCCCTGGGCTGCTCCCCAAGAGCTGAGAAAGCACCGGGCAGGGCAAGCACTGCCTGCTCGCACCAACGGGGACCTCTCTGGCACCTCTTTGCTCTGCCCAAGCGTGTGACAAATCTCATTGATCACTTCGGTGCCTGCTGTTTGCACTGTGTCACTGAATGAATTCTTCTTTCCCCTACGCTTCTCATTCACTTCCCAGCTGTACCAGCCTCACAGCCATTATGTAGCTAATGTTAAGAGGTGTTATCTTTTATTAAACTGACTGATAAAGGTGGGAGAAGAGAATAGGAGAAAGTAATTTCATGCAATAAAAACCTTGTGCAGTTTCCTCTCCTCCTGACAGATTATAAAAGCCAAAGGTTATGCAAGTTTATATGAGACCTTTTCTTTTTATATCTTGAAATTACTACTGCAAAAACACTTCCACTAGAATTACTAACACCACCCACCTACAACAGCTCCAGGACTCTGGCTTCTTTTGCTTCCTCTTAGCATATGTCACCCAGCTCCAGGATGTTTGAGGTGAGCATCTAGCATTGCCATCATACAGAGAGAAAGTCTGCTGTGCAGCATCCCATAAAATGAGTGGTATTGAACAAAATATTACAACTGTCCCCAACGCTCTGAGAGCAATGCCATGTCATTTCTAACACTTGGGCGCAGACTCCAGGGAGTGGGTGTGGGAAGCAAGCACTGGCAACTACAATTCAGAGCCTTGCAGGGAGGCACAGAGGTGGATCTTCTGTAACATGACTAAGAATGGAAGGGGTTTGTGGCACATGCTGCAAATGCTTGATGAATAAGTTGTAAAACAGTCAGAGGCAGAGGGAGAAGGATAAATTTGAATTTGGTCACTCCTGTTTCTAGTTTTTTCTTCAGATCCACCAAATACTGACAAAGGTGATGAGTCGTG
Source organism: Zonotrichia albicollis (assembly GCF_047830755.1). NCBI lineage: Eukaryota > Metazoa > Chordata > Aves > Passeriformes > Passerellidae > Zonotrichia > Zonotrichia albicollis. The sequence goes on along the minus strand of NC_133825.1, from coordinate 21,980,170 downwards.
CATGAGTTTTTATCTCTCAGTAAACTATTCACAGAAAGATGGATGTCTTGCAGGAAAAAAAAATATGCTAGAATGCTTGGAATAAAGCAATAAGTGTAACTAATAACTGGGACACAGAGCCCAGACTGTATTACAGTATTTGTCTGGAAACAGATATACATCTCTGTAGCCACTCTGCATGACCTGAATCAGTGAAACGTGGCACAATTATACACACAGTGATTGCTGGGAAGAGTGATAGAATGGGTGATTGCTTCTAGCAAATATGCAGGAAATTAAAAGTACCTTCCTTCCTCCACTCCCAAAAATGGTCTGAGTACATGGAGCAAGATTTAGAGGAAGAACTTAAGCAGCAACAATGGTAGGAGGACACTGATACTGACAGCAGGCATAGAGAGAAACAGAGGTGAAAGTGTTGAGAAGGAATAAAACAAAGAACAAGCTTGATTTCTGGCAAGTAAGTGGGGAGTTACCAATGTAATTCAAAAATGAAAATTCAGAGCTCTACATTAAAAAAAAAAACCCAAAACAAACAAAAAACCCAGCCACACCTTTATCCAAGCATTGTTATAAAATAATTAAGGGGTAAAAAAATAGTATGGTAAAAAAAGCCAAAAATAGTATGGCAAAAAATGCCAAAAACAGCATGGTAAAAATGTCAAAAATAGTATGGTAAAAATGGTAAATAATAGCATGCTAAAAAAATAGATGTGCTTTTGGTAAGCACATCTTGCTGTCCCACATGGCTCTGGCAATGCAGGGCAGCACAAAGCTTTAAGAGTAGCCCAGCCAGACATGTTCTCCCTCACTGGTCTGTGCTCTGCAGAAAGCACCAGGCCTACAGCACAGACCGAAAGCTTCCCAAATTGTGCTGAAATCCTGCAATTTTGGTTTGCACCAAGCCTTACTGCACACTGGCAGAAAGGTGAATGAACATAAGCACTCCAAATCTGCTGCTGCCTAGAAGCACTGATTTAACACACAAAACATCTGTAACTGCAAACATTCATGTTTCTTTACATAAAGTAGTGCTCCACACATTCTCCTGCCAGAGGGGAAAGCCACACACATGGCACATGCAGTAGTTGTTGGATGTTCCCCAGCTCTGTTCCCTGGTTTTGACACAGGTTCTGAGCCTGCTAAGCCATTTAAAGCTCTTGGTCATCATCAGGAGTTTTACAAGCCTATCCACAGACCTTCCCATGGTTTTGAGAAAAACATCTTCCAACTAAAAAATGGCACAGAAGAGTAGAGTCAACATGTTTTAACTACACCATTAAAAGGCTACAAATGAAACACCCTCTCTCTGATCACCTTTGCTGTTTCCACTCCCACAGCCCACTCCCAATAAAGGCAATGGCAAATCACCATTGGCAAATTGATTAAACAAGTAAATTTACTAACTTAGGTCACCTAGGGAGGACTGACTGACTGCTTTCCATGAAGGTTAAAAAAAACAGCACCCAGAGTGATTATGCACTAAGCTTTGTTGCTGTGACCGTGCAGCACATACCAGACAGAGGGCTGAATGTCTGAAAGCACAAGGACAGGTGATGAACATTAGTACATTAGACTCAATTCCACATCCCTGCCTCTGTAAAAGTGTTCTTGCTGGTTGCCATTCCCCAAGACCCTTCTCATTTCTAAGTCCCATGGTATAAGACTATGCTCTGCCGCATTATTATTCTCTCAAATATGTTTTTAAACTACAAACCCCATTCAGTACAGGCTACTACAAGTTGGTGTGATGACCCTTGAAGTACTAATTCTGAAGTATTATGAAGCCTAAACCCAAAATGTTCTGCCTTGATAACTCAAGGTTTACTAAATAAACATCATGTTACTGCACATGGAGAACAGTGTACTTGCTATTGGTGCTGTGCAATCACAGTTGGAAGCATCAAAATATAATCTTAGCAGGACAGCCACCTTTTCCTACTGCTGACATTAGTATTGCCCCTAGTAACAAATATTAGAGATCCCAAGTTTTTCATTTAGTAATTGAGTTGTACATTTTCTTCATATTTTATCAGTGGGCAGGATCCTGGAAGACCTAATGAGAAATTCCTGTTCTAGGAAAAAACCTCTAGTGAAGTTTCCATGCATTTAGGAATGTCCTTCTCTCTAAGAGAAAAAAAGTGTCAATCACCACATGAACAAATTTCCTGCAGAGAACTGATATAATCTGTGGTGATGATGTGCAAGCAAATGTTTATGAGTATTTGCAAAATAATTTCAAAATGCACACGTTAAATACTACTTCTAGCAAAAAGAAGTTCTCTGAATAACAATATCATTGATGCAATTCATGGTCCTTACAAGAGAGGAATATGGGTTTGGGTATATAAATTGACATATATTGCACATACCAGGACTAAACTCAGTCATGACCATTATGAAAAGTGAAATTTTTTTATTTCACAATTGTAAGAGCTTTCTTATACTAAAACAAACTTCTGTCTTGCAATAGCATTGCAAAACAACAGCAGTTAACCTCCGGGCTAATAATCAAGACACTGAAGGATCATTGACATTTGGAGTTTTGGGAAGCTGGAAGACCTTCAGCAGTTCCGTGAAGAACTGCTGTCAGAATTGAGAGCACCATAGAAGCCACCACCACCAGATATTCAGGCAGTCAACTCTCTAACCAAATTCCTTAGCATGTTTGAACAGCAAAAACCAGTTCTATAAAATACTTATATTTGGGACCTAGACTAAGATCTAAACATATCCCTAAATCTATAGCTCAGGTTTCAAATACAAGCTATGAGTTAAGTACAAAGAGTAATTTATTTATTAATTTTCTGTTTATAAAAAGTAACACACAAAGCAGAAAACACAGGCTGCAAATCTATCAGTTCAGATCCTACCAAAAAGTGGCACAGAAAAATGATCATTCCTTACTTTCATATCATACACATTAACAACTGGAATACTTTCAAACTGCACATAACATGATATATAAACACATATGTTATGAAATATGGCATATAATTAGCCTGAGTGTCTGCAGCAACCATCCTTACATGCTCTTGTCTATGCAGAGACACAGTTCTGCACACCACAGTGTTCTGATCCAATATTACAGTTTTAATACATCACTTACTTAGAACTTACTGTAAAAGAAAAGTGTTTTTCTTCCTCGTTCTTTCCTGAATGCTTCACATGCCCTTTATACATTCAAAACTGTGTTTATTTTAAGGACAAATAATGCAAAACCACCCTTCTTCCCTATGGAGTTGCCCAGGGAGCTCAGGTTCAAACTCAATGAAAGCAAACTCTCTGCCGCATCCACTGCTTCAGCACTAGGCTATTATTCAATTTATTTTTTTTTTTTTAGGACTGAATTCAGAAATTGTAAATAAAAGTTAAAATCCAAAGTACCCACTCTGTGTTTTTCCACTATACAGCTTTTTCCAAGTGGTTGCAAAGATGACAAAGGAAATTGCAATGAAGATGGTGCCTAGAGAGTCTGTAAGGCTACAGAGAACTAAAACCCAGGCTATGGGCAAAGTTAGTGAACTTTTTAAGATATTAGATAATTAGATGAGAATTTTAACAATGCTTAATGAGTACAGAAGTGTCCATTCAATAGAAAGCTATCAATACCATTTAAAATGATCTCTTAACCAAGTAACTAAATGTTGGCATCATCTTGACCTACCAGGTAGATCTAGCATGGACTGGCCTTATGCAAATTGGCCATTTCAGTTTGTAAAAAGTAAACAGCTGGGAGACTGAACAAGTGAATGGAACTGGAATTGCCCAAGGCAGAAACTCTTACCGTAAGTTGTTTGTAAGTTACAACAGGAATGCACACCTAAAAGGCAAGAAGTCTTGTCCTTTCTAAAACTGTACGCAGAAAACAACAAATGCCTTTTTATGAAAATATCTTTGGTTACAGAACATTCTTCTGGTTAATTTAGCCTTCCCCTTGACAAACAGACACATATCATAATCAAAATATCACAAAGAAATAAAGAAAAAGAGAGAGCAGGCAGAAATTGGCAGGGAAATGCAACCATACGACCCAAGATCCCATTATTTTGGTTTTTTTTAAACTTTTTAGGACTGCCTGTTTATGTCGCAACTCTAATTTTGTAAGGATGAGAAATGCATACCTGTTGAGCACATGGTCTTACAAACTATACAACATAAAGGGAACAAAAAACCCTCTTTGGTTTTTTTAAACACGTTCCGCATCTTTGAACAGTCTCCAAGCTGGATCTCAGTTTCATTTTTGGTAAACTTTAACAAAGGTCGGTGGCAAAGCTGTTTAATGGGCATGTGACACAATTAAGCAAGTCATTTTGTAAGCACTGGAACTTACCCTGCCTGCTGCCCACCCCAGCTCAGATTCTTTGCTGTGTGGTAACACAGCTAAGCCCACACTACAGCGCATGAACTGGGAATGAGAATTTGTCTGTGCACCTATTTTCAAGAAGCTTGTGGAAAACTGGCTTTGAACTATTTCTGCTCTGTCAAATTTAATCAGCAGCAGCCAAGATGTTCAAAATGTCTTGAGAGTCAGTAGAGACATACTGACAGAAAGGATTACCAGGGCAGGAAAACCCAGATGAAAAGTACATTCTCTCACCAAAAACATTCTGTCAGCTCATTGCAGAGTTATGTATTTAATAGGTCATACAGTAACATACTTGGCAGATGAAAGTATATAAATTATTTGCCTGGGATCTTTGTCTTCCCAACCAGCTATCACCAGATGATTATATTCTGCTAGCAGAGCCACCATGGGCAGCTTCAGGACTCAGACTTCTTCCCATACTTGGCTCTGCTCACAACTTCTGCCTTACTTCTTGCAGCTGTCAGCTCCTGCTGGAGCTCCTAGCAGGCAGCAGAGGCTGTGGAAATGAGAAATAGGACAGCAGGTCACAGTAACTCAGCATTGTGTGCCCTCCTCTCTCAGCAGAGGCGCCTCTGTCCGTGCCTGCTGCCTTCCCAGCCCAGCTGGTGACAGCAGCCAGATGAACTGGAGGGGGCTGTGGGAACAGCAAATCAGCTGGGCACTGCCAACAGGAATGGAAGCACACACCAGGGAGGCTCACAGCTTTCCCTCATGGACCTCCCTGCATGTGAGCTATGTTGTCACCAAAGCTCTCCAAGCCTGTAAATCTTCAGCCTCTGTGGGGCACTGGGCAAGTGAAGGAGCTTTGCATATCAGATCCCGTGCACTGATGCTAAACCCAGGCACAGACTGATCTAATCTTGGAGCTAAATCAATTAAATGCAAGTGAAAATGAAATAATAGCTCCCCTTTGACTAAATGCAGAATTTAAATAGCTACAAATCACACCCTTCCTCCAATACCTTCCCTGCTTTCCCAAAACATTCCAACAGCATAAACTGTTTATACTTCAGAGGCAAGTGCATACAATAGGCATAGAGCTTGTTTCCAACACAGCAGAGAAATAATTACACTGAACTTTTTACCTCCCACCTGCAATTCCTCCCCAAAAGAAACAATTGCAAGGCCAAACAATGATTTAGCTGAATGTTGACACTGTGGTTCAACCTCCATAGAGCTCACATGAAACACTTTTTATGCATCCCCAATAACCAACAAAACTCATAGCAGCAAAAAACAATAAAAGGAATATGTAATTTCCTAATCCTGAAGCTGTTAAACCTTTGAAAGTATGTGTGCTTTGGGGGAAAAAGAGGCAAGTTCTTTTCTTTCATCCTCCAATGGAGAGATTCTCATAATAAAAAAGGAATTTTTCACACCTAAAATACTCAGCTGAGCCAAGCTTCCTTACAGTAACTGATTTACAGACCTATTTTTTAACAAGTGAACCCAACACAAGATTTGTGTTTTAGTTTCTGCTTTCAGGCTTCAGTTCAGTTTTCTCCATCTTGCACTGAGTCTTCCAGGAAAGCTCTGACTCATTCACAACAGTGCTACTGATTTCTGCCTCTCATGCAGGACTACATGCCTGCTCTGAACAATAATTCATCAGGTGCTACAGTCCAGGAGAAAGCTTAAATACACCCAGGAATTGTCCTGAAATACAGCCAAAAGCAAGAAAAACAGCACAATATTAGTATAAATTGGGCAGAAATTATTTTACTCCCCTTTTTTGCTGGGGATTAAACAAAAATGTTGTAATGAAGGGCACTGCTGTGGAAGGGTAGAAAGTCATCCAGACTTCATCAATTTCAGTGTAAAATTAAACATCCAGTCCTGACTCTGAATAGCCATTCAGGAAGCAAAGTAGTAAACTTGGATCACAAAATCAGGTTAAAAAAAGCACCAGCTCCGAGGGGGCAGTTATCTGTAATTTTTTGTGGTTTTCCCTAAAGACTGAATCCTGCAAAACACTTGTGGCTCTGCAGTTGATACTCCATAATTAATTTCTTATAGGCAAGAAATCATGATAATTGAATTTATATATGAAAATATAGCCCAACTCTCCAGAAGGAATGAGCCTGCAAATTAAACTGAAAAGAAAAATGCAGCCTACAGAATTTTCTTAGCTCAGAAGGTCTTCAATGCACAGGACTGTTCACACAGCTCCTGAAATAACTTATTCCATTCCCCCACCCTCAGGGACCTCACAGTTCTGCAAGACAATTTCAGTCCACAGTTTATAAATATTATGAACTGACCAGCACAGAATATGCTTTTTAGATTTACCTGCTTGCTCACTTTCTCAAAAAAAATGAATCCCAAAATCTTGTGACTAAAAGGCATCAGATTATCCCAAATAAAATAGTGGGGAGGTGGGAATTGTTGGCGAGTATAGAAATGCACATATTTTATATTTTTCTTCCATCAAAGCTAATTCTTGGAAGTCTGGCTTGACAAAAGTACACATGTTATTTATTCATTTGTATCATTTGTGATTCCCAATATGCCCTTTTGTGCAGCTGTTGGAGGGAACTCTAAACACTATTTGTAAGTAGATTAAATGCAATGAAAAACAAACCAGATCTAATTTGGGAAGATCCACAGTCAAACATCTTAAGGCCGAACTATTAAATTTAAGATAAAGCAGCTGTTACCATCTTTGCAGTTCTTATGCCAAAATACTCCCCATTTCTCAATTAAGGAACTTTCACTTATTTATAAGTATTTCACTTTTCAGATTCTATGGCCTCTGGAGCAAGCCAACTTCCAGTTTTCTTTTGTTCTCAGAGTGGCGAAAACCCCTTTTACAGAAAAATAAAAGAAACTAAAAAAAACCTACAACAGGTCTAAAGAAAAAAAGGCCTCATTTATCCTCTCACTTCAAGACAGACTACAAATTCATTATAACCACTCATGTAAAAACTTAGGGATTACAGCCCTTTCTTTGGCAAGTTATTTGACTAAAATATTTTTAGCTTTTTTTTTCTTTAAAGTTGGCATGTAACAGTGAATGTGCTGAGTTGTTTTTCTCACTAATTCAAACAATCGCACTCTCCATTCACTACAGAAACGTGCAAGTCTTTCTTCAGGTTCTCCTTCCACAGTTCTTCCTTGTCTATTCATTCACCAAGAAAATGCTTGAGAGTTGCCAATACCAACATAACTAATGTTCTTTTGCCTGGTAACACTACAGAAATATTAAGATGATACAAGGAAACCTTTTATTTTGTCTTTCTTGTCTTGATGGCATAGAGTAAAGCCACTTATTTTGAGCAAAGGACACAGTTTTGTATACACACTGAGGAGAAATGCTGTGCAAGATTACAGCACACTGAAAACAACTCAACTTCCATTTCCACCATTGCACAAAGATCCAAACTACAGAAGAAACACACACAAGAGTAAATAAATGCATTTCTAACTATGCTACAATAAGAGTGTGAAGGGCAAGAAGTCTTGGAAAAAAAAAGCTTAAATTATTTAGGCATGCCTACAGGAGAAGGTCAGTTTGTGAAAAGAGGTAAAACCCACTTATCTAGGATTATCAAGAACCATGGGGCAAAGAGGCAAAGGAGGGAATTCCCATCACAGGACATGATCCCACGCCCTACCCTGTATCAGGTCCTGAATCAGGGAGGCTCTCAGTACACAGCAGATTTTTTTTTTTTCCTTTGGTTGTTCACTTCAGGCTGCCTAAATTCAAACTTACTGTTGAGAGGGAGAGGGAAAGATGCAAGCCTCCATTCCAACCCCCGTGCACAATTAAAAATTTACAAGTACTCCAAAAATCTCATTTCAATAAGAACATATCACAATGAGGATATCTACAGTAGAAGAACATGAAGTTAAATCTCATGCACATGTTCACTACTATTTTAAATGACAGGCCTTCAGTAACAGAAATCAGCAGAATGCAGAAACCCATAGATTGTCCCTCAGAGCCCTTGAGAAGTGTTGCTGCCCCTATGACAGTGCAGAATACCCATTGTTGAGTCGATTTGAAACTGATCTCTTCCTAAAAGCCGTGTTTAAGACAACCCCTGATCACAGGAATTCTCATAAACCACCGGAGCTCACTCAGCTCTCAGGCCAGGCAGCAGAGCTCAGCACGGAGAGTGAGACCTGCACTAACCACAGTCATCATCAAAATCCTTCTGAGGAATAGAACAAAAATACACAACCTAAACATAAAAACCAAGCAGCCCAGGCTGCCCTGCCATCATGCCAGAGTGAACTTGAGAGGATGGCTGGGGTAATTTGTGCCCTTAAACACCCTGAAGTCATTTGTTTAGAGCATAACTGATGCTCATGTCCTAAGAGCAGTGGAAAATCTGTCAAAATTAGCACAGTCCTGAACAGTTTATAATTCCTACCAAAACTAGAGATCTGAAAGGACTGGGAAAAACATATAACATGCCAAAAGCATTTGTTCACATCTGATACTCACCAGTAAGTATTGGGGTAGAAGGAGAGAAGCAATGAGAAGGGAAATAATACCTAAGATATTTGAAGGTTATATAGTTAAAAGAGTTCCAGACAAGAACCTGAGCAAAAGTCCCCAAAAATTATATATGTTCTGAATGTAAAGACTTATTTTCAGTCATTCACTTCAGCACAGGAGAAAAACCATCTGTATACAAACGCAAATTAAAGAAATTTCTGCCAGCCCTAACACACCATGAAATAAGTTTCTTCCATTCCAAACCATTTTACTACAATTTAGGGAAGATTATTATTACAATGTTACTTTCTTTAATTTCTTTTTTTCTTCTGAGTATGCAGCTTTCTACTTGGCTAATCACGTAGATGTGATTATGAAACAAAAATATACACTTCACTGAGTCTGAGCAGGGAGCTCATTTATTAGAAGTTAACCATGTCAAAGAAATGAAAGCAGATAAATGGAGTTTTACTGCTGACTAGCATCAAAACAACATCAGTTTTCACACAGGGCTTTTCCCCCCCAAGCTGTGGCATGGGAGAGGGAAATAAGAAAAATTATTCCAGCACTGTATTTAACAAATGTTATTTAGATTAATGGTTGTTTATGGCAATCATTATTTAAAGATAAACTACAGTATTTTATAATGAGTGAATGAGTTTGAATACAGATTAAAATATCCTTATAACACATTAGGATATATATTGAAAAAGATTAAGCAATTACTACCTAATTTCTTTGCTCTTAATTGATTTAACTGGTAATAAAATGAAACAAATCTCTGGATCCATTTTCACATTAAACTAATTTTTTACAACTAGCAGTTGCAGAAGTGGCCTTTCCATCTTTAACAAAAGCATTTGCGCATGTGTCCTGGTTTAGGACAAATTAGGGGAAATCTCCAAGAGGGAGCCCCCCAGAACAAAACAAACCTCCAACCACCCCTCCCCCAACACCGGGTTCGGGAAGGAATTCCTCGGAGGAGCAAAGTGGAAAACAAAACCTATTTATTTACAAGTAACAAAAGAACACTCCCCAACACAAGAAAAGAAAAAGGGACCAGACTGTGTTGTGGAGGGCGCCGAATCTTCTCTAGCAGGCTTCGGGTGTCCTGGAGCTCGCAGGTCCGATCCGGAGCCGGTCCAGTATCTTCAGGGGAGGGTAAGAAAGAGAGAGAGAGAACAAAAGAAAAAGGAAAAAAAAACAGCGCAAAAGCAAAAAGCAAGCAAGCAAGCAAGCAAGCAGCTAGCAAAAGCCAAGCAGCCCAAAGCCAAAAGCCAAAAGTGCCTGGTCACACCCCCCCCCCCCCCCCCCTCCTCTCTTCCCCATCCCGCCACAGCCAGACTGCCGAGGGGGGGGTGGGGGAAAAGGCACAGCTGCCAGACATAACACACGATATTGGGATAAAGGCTGTCACCCCACGACACTCCACCCCTTATCCCATATCGTGAACATACAATAAAAAACATTCATTTCACTTACTCACACCTTTTGACACTTACGCATTCCTCTCATCTTACTTGCTCAAACCTTTGACACTTACAGTTTCCTTCTGTCTCACATTCAACAAACAATGACAGTCATATATGAGTCTCATCCCACAATCAGGTCTCCCTGAGGTACACACCGTGTTGTTCCATCTTTCTGCATTATCCACCATGTATTACCTGGTCCTTGAGCAAAGACAATCCCACGGATGGGTTTGTCTGTACTCGAGGCAGGGTTGATCCATACTGTCTTTCCCAACAAACCTCTGACATGGGCCACTGGGGCTTTATCCCCATCTACTATATTAAGGAGCTCAGACTGAGCAGGACCCGCTCGGTTGGTGGAACCTCGAGTGTTAACTAACCAGGTAGCCTTTGCCAAATGCTGCTCCCAGTTTTTTAAAGACCCCCCTCCCAATGCCTTTAAGGTGGTTTTTAACAATCCATTGTACCTTTCCACCTTCCCTGCAGCTGGTGCATGATAGGGGATATGGTATACCCACTCGATGCCATGTTCCCTAGCCCAAGTATTAATAAGATTGTTTTTAAAATGAGTTCCATTATCCGACTCAATTCTTTCGGGAGTACCGTGCCTCCAAAGGACCTGCTTCTCAAGGCCCAAGATAGTGTTACAGGCTGTAGCATGGGACACAGGGTAGGTTTCCAACCATCCTGTGGTGGCTTCTACCATGGTTAGTACATAGCGCTTGCCCTGGCGTGTCTGGGGCAGTGTGATGTAATCAATCTGCCAGGCCTCCCCGTATTTGTACTTAGACCACCGCCCCCCATACCAGAGGGGCTTCAGTCGCTTGGCCTGCTTAATGGCAGCGCACGTCTCACAGTCACGAATAACCTGAGAAATACTGTCCATGGTTAGATCCACCCCTCGGTCTCGTGCCCACTTATAGGTGGCATCTCTACCCTGGTGGCCTGAGGCATCATGGGCCCATCGTGCTAAGAATAACTCTCCCTTATGCTCCCAGTCGAGATCTATCTTCAACTCCCCTATCTTTGCAGCCTGATGTACTTGCTGGTTGTTTTGCTGCTCTTCATTAGCTCTACTTCTGGGGACATGGGCATCTACATGGCGAACCTTCACAGGTAACTTCTCTAACCGAGTAGCGATATCTTTCCACTCTTCCGCAGCCCAAATTGGCTTTCCTCTGCGCTGCCAGTTAGCCTCTTTCCATCTCTTCAGCCATCCCCATAGAGCGTTGGCTGCCATCCAAGAATCGGTATACAAATAGAGCCTTGGCCACCTCTCTCTCTCTGCAATACCTAGGGCCAGTTGAATAGCTTTGATTTCAGCAAATTGACTGGATTCACCCTCTCCTTCAGTAGCCTCTGCAATCCGTCGAGTGGGACTCCATACAGCTGCTTTCCACCTCCGTTTCATCCCTATGACACGACAAGAACCATCAGTGAATAGGGCGTAACGTGTTTCTTCTACTGGCAACTGATTGTATGGCGGAGCTTCCTCAACCCGGGTCACTGGCTCTTGCTCCTCATCTGCGACACTAAAGCTTTCACCTTCGGGCCAATTTGTAATTATTTCTAGAATCCCAGGGCGATTTAACTTCCCAATCCGAGCGCGCTGCGTAATGAGGGCAATCCACTTACTCCAAGTAGCACTGGTGGCATGGTGGGTAGAGGGAACCTTTCCTCTGAACATCCATCCCAGCACCGGTAGTCGGGGTGCCAGAAGGAGTTGTGCCTCTGTACCAATCACCTCTGAGGCGGCTTGGACTCCTTCATAGGCGGCCAAGATTTCCTTTTCTGTTGGAGTATAGTTATCTTCAGACCCCCTGTAGCTCCGACTCCAAAATCCCAATGGTCGGCCTCGGGTCTCGCCAGGTAGCTTTTGCCAAAGGCTCCAGGACAGACCATGGCTCCCGGCTGCAGAGTAGAGCACATTCTTCACATCTGGTCCTGTCCTGACTGGACCAAGGGCTACAGCATGAGCGATCTCCTGCTTGATCTGGACAAAAGCTTGCTGCTGCTCAGGGCCCCAATGGAAGTCGTTCTTCTTGCGGGTAACCAGATAAAGGGGTCTCACAATCTGACTATACTCAGGGATGTGCATCCTCCAGAAACCTATAGCACCTAAGAAAGCCTGTGTCTCCTTCTTATCAGTTGGTGGGGACATAGCAGTGATTTTGTTAATAACATCCGCAGGAATCTGACGCCGTCCATCTTGCCACTTCACCCCCAAGAACTGAATTTCTCGGGCAGGTCCCTTGACTTTGCTCTTCTTAATGGCAAATCCGGCGTCCAGGAGAATATGAATTATCTTCTCTCCTTTCTCGAACACTTCTATTGCCGTGTTCCCCCAAACAATGATATCGTCAATATATTGTAAATGTTCTGGAGCCTCACCCTCTTCTAGTGCAGCCTGGATCAGTCCATGACAGATGGTAGGACTGTGTTTCCACCCCTGGGGCAATCGGTTCCAGGTGTACTGCACTCCCCTCCATGTAAAAGCAAACTGAGGCCTGCATTCTACTGCCAGAGGGATGGAGAAAAACGCGTTAGCTATATCAATGGTCGCGTACCACTTTGCTGCCTTGGACTCCAGCTCGTACTGCAGTTCCAGTATGTCCGGTACAGCCGCACTCAGTGGTGGAGTCACTTCATTCAAGGCACGATAGTCCACAGTCAATCTCCACTCTCCGTCAGATTTTCGCACGGGCCAGATAGGGCTGTTAAAGGGTGAGTGGGTTTTACTGACCACCCCCTTGGCTCTCCAGCTCTCGAATCATCTTGCGGATGGGGATCACAGCATCTCGATTCGTCCGGTACTGCCTGCGGTGCACTGTTGAGGTGGCAATTGGCACTCGCTGCTCCTCTACCTTCAAAAGTCCTACTGCAGATGGGTCCTCTGATAGTCCAGGCAAGGTATTCAATTGTTTAATACCCTCTATCTCAACTGCGGCTATTCCAAAAGCCCACCTGAATCCCTTAGGATCTTTGTAATAGCCATTCCGGAGAAAGTCTATGCCCAAAATACACGGAGCCTCTGGACCAGTCACAATTGGATGTTCCTGCCACTCCTTCCCAGTCAAGCTCACCTCAGCTTCCAACAACGTCAACTGTTGTGATCCCCCCGTCACTCCAGCAATGGAAACAGGTTCTGTCCCCACGTGTTCCGATGGCATTAAGGTACATTGTGATCCAGTGTCAACCAATGCTTCATAGTCTTGTGGCTCTGATGTGCCAGGCCATCTGATCCACACCTTCCAAAAAACCCGGTTCTCCCGTGCCCCTTCCTGGCTGGAGGCAGGGCCCCTCTAAGCCAGATTGTCCTTCTTTCCTTGGGCATATGCCTTGGAAGTTCCTTCAAGGGGATCGGACATGTCATCGTCATCGTCATACTTAACATCTCGGCTACGAGCGACCGGAGCTGCTATCTTTTTGGTTATACTTTCTCTTCTCTTCAAATCACGCACCCGTTGTGCCAAAGCAGCGGTGGGTTTTCCATCCCATCTTCTCATGTCTTCTCCAGACTCACGCAGGAAAAACCATAACTCAGCCCGTGGGATGTACCTTCTCTCCCCATCAAAGGAGCGCCGGCGTTGGACACCAGGGCTTCTAATTTGTACGGCTGAGATTTCAATAAGGTCCTCCTTAATCTCTTCCCGGAGTTTCTTATGATTCTCCTCTATTTTGTCTTCTAGTTTCTGCAGTCGGGTTTCCACTGCTGCAATTCTGGCATGAGTTGGGCCATGCACAGCATCTGCGTACGCTCGAAGCTTCTTTGCCATATCGAGCACAGTCTCATATGTATCATCTCGCTTCATTATTGCTAGGGCGGAAGCATATTCAGGTGGCCCAAGTCGCACAAGTTTCCTCCACATTATCGGAGTGCATGGTACCAGGTCCGGATTCCTAGTTGTTGTGTCATCTGAGAAAACGAGCTCTGCGACCGCCATCTCTCTCAGGCGTTGGATCCCCTGTTCTATGGTCTTCCACCGTGTCTGCTGCATATAGAGATCATCCGTACACAGGTACCGTTCTGCTACGCTTCTTAGGACCCGTTCCCAGAGGCTGTGAGGGTTAGCCCCCCTCATCACACCTTGATCGATGGCAGGATCATGTGACAGGGATCCCAAATGCCTCACTTCAGTACCATCCAAAATCGTAACCTCCCCTGCGGCATCCCAAAGGCGGACTAACCAACTAATAATAGATTCGTCAGGTTGTCGGCTGTAATCCTTTCTTAGGCCTCTGAGGTCCTTCAGAGAAAAGGAGTCAATATTGGCTCCAGATTCTGTGCCCCTTGATGTGGCCTCTGATTTTGGTGAGGGTCCTTCTTCTGCATCATCGTCATCATCCTCCACCTTCCGATCGGTCTTGCCTTTACACTTTCCACCTCTTGTATTAGCTGCAACAGCCATGGTTTGGGGCCTATTGTCTGATTCAGCTGCTAGCCTGGAGCCTGGGATGTTAGCTGCAGCCTGGGTCACTGGGATAGTAGCTAACTTATCTCCCTGTTCCCTTTCTGCTATCTGCTGCTCCACAGTATCTAGCAGAGTACGGTAAACAAACGCCAAGGCCCAGCTCACTGCAGTAATCCTTTCTTCCTTAGTATTACCATGGCACTTCTCCCTCAAATATTTTGCCACCTCGACTGGATTCTGAATTTGATCAGATGGAAAGTCCCAGTCTATAGGATCAGAAAATTCCTTTAAAGTCTGGCCCATATATTCCCATTTCCCACTCCAGTCAAGATTTTTCCTGCTTTGTTTTACTCCTGAATCAGGAGTCTCTCTAACCCCTCTAGAAATCTCAACTTTCATTTTATATACACTCCAGACAGTATAGACAAGGCTTAATAAATTAAATGCCAGAAAGATGGTTTCTTTCAAACTCAGGGGAAAGTCAGTATTTTCTAATAGAGATGTCAACAATTTGTAGGAGAAGAAGGAAGACAAAGGCTGAAAAGCCCCTTCCTCTTCTTCTCCCCAAACAAACTGAGTACACAGCCATGACAACAATCCATACATTCCTGAAATAAAGTCCAGCACTGTTATCCGACACATCATCACACATAAGGCCAGCACAATGATTATTCTGGTTAGTGCCCCCCGCTTACAAAAGCTACTTATTAGGGACAACATCAGAGCTATTTTGGGGTAAGGAAATAACCCTAGGGACCACAAAGGTATTAAAACTTCAAAAGCCCCTAGGGACCAGAAAAACCGGCAAGCTTCCACTCCAAATGACATTATAAATCACCAATATGCCCACAAAACAACCAAAACCAAAATATTATTGTTATAGGTTTTTTTTCCACTGTTTTTGGCCTCCGGTTTCCCGGCCAACGCACCAAAAAATTTATTGTCCTGGTTTAGGACAAATTAGGGGAAATCTCCAAGAGGGAGCCCCCCAGAACAAAACAAACCTCCAACCACCCCTCCCCCAACACCGGGTTCGGGAAGGAATTCCTCGGAGGAGCAAAGTGGAAAACAAAACCTATTTATTTACAAGTAACAAAAGAACACTCCCCAACACAAGAAAAGAAAAAGGGACCAGACTGTGTTGTGGAGGGCGCCGAATCTTCTCTAGCAGGCTTCGGGTGTCCTGGAGCTCGCAGGTCCGATCCGGAGCCGGTCCAGTATCTTCAGGGGAGGGTAAGAAAGAGAGAGAGAGAACAAAAGAAAAAGGAAAAAAAAACAGCGCAAAAGCAAAAAGCAAGCAAGCAAGCAAGCAAGCAAGCAGCTAGCAAAAGCCAAGCAGCCCAAAGCCAAAAGCCAAAAGTGCCTGGTCACACCCCCCCCCCCCCCCCCTCCTCTCTTCCCCATCCCGCCACAGCCAGACTGCCGAGGGGGGGGTGGGGGAAAAGGCACAGCTGCCAGACATAACACACGATATTGGGATAAAGGCTGTCACCCCACGACAGCATGATTAGATATTCCAGTGAGTTCTGCACACTTGGCCCCATCCACTTACTGCACCCAGAGATGTGCTGTGCATTTCTTCATCTTAAATTCTACATCCTCACATCAGGCTGGGCTGCCTGACTGGTTACACAGGGCACAGTGCTAAAAACCTAAAAATGCAGTGCAGACATCTGTGCTGACAAGTGCCAAGAGAGAAATAATCACAGTCAAAAACAGACAAGAAGAAATAAATTTCAGATGAGTGATTGACAGCATTAGTGCAAATCCCCAAGAGCGGAAAATGTTTTTTCACCACAGATTTTTAGGAAAAAATTTAGGCTTTAGGGGAAATCCAATATCAATGCTGAGGATGATTCTCCCTGGTTTAGCAGTCAGAACAAGACTTCAGAGCATCCAGCAGTCCCAGAAAGCAGAGAGCTCACTCACAGCAGGATTCAAGAGCTCCCGTAGCACTAACGGGGAAAATGATCGAGATCTCAGAACAAAAACGAAACTTTGATTTCCACTGATGTTTGAGGTTTTGTCTGGGTTTTTTGGTTTTTGTTTGTTTTTTCCCCTTGGAAGACAATTCAATGGGCTTGGAATACAGCTTGTTCCACTACAACAAAAGTATTACGTTTCACTAGAAACTGGAGGATTCTGAGTAAAATAAATTCCTTGATAGTCCTTCTCTAGTATTAATGATAACCTTTTACAAACAGATATTTGTACACCACAAAATCAGTTTTCAAATGTGCTTTTACTCAAACAGAGAACAACAAGCACTGCAAGTTTTGCCATCATCTACCTCATGACAATGAAAAAGAACAATCAATTGATGCTGAAGTAGAGAAGGTTACAGTAATGTCAGCTGCAGAGAGAGCCACTCCTGCACCCATAATCAGCTTCAGGGTTTCTACCCATGTCAGCAGGATTCTGAGCCCCAACTTTGCCTGGCATGGTTCATTAAATCAGAGGTTGTTTTGCAATGTCCAGTTTTCTGTTCCAGATTCGTTGCCACCACACACAAACACATTTACACATACAGGGAGAACACCTGCATCACACACAGCAGGAGTGATCAATAAATCTTCCACACAGCATTTGTAGGGGATGGACCTTGACAAAGGCAGCAACTGAGCACCTGGCCCTGACAGAAGTGCTGGCAGAGGGTGTACTCAAAACTGCTGAATGTGGTCACATAGCAGCAGTCACACATTTTCTCTTCATCCTTTATGACAGTCATAGGCATGTCAATTACCATTTCTTAACTGTCCCACTGTTGTTATTTTAATATATTTGCTACGAGAAAAATCAATATACTGCATGGATACATTTCCAGGAAGGTCAAACTTGTTTCTACATAATACTTTAAAACACACAGCTTATATCAGTGCTTTCCAAGGTGCTTAAAGAGTTGTGCTGAACAGTACTGTATATAATTTTAACTGATCAAAACCCTAGCAAGGGCACTCAGCATCTACTGCAGCTGGATGTGCTACACTGACCTCAACAAGAACTGATATAAACAAGAACAAAGGGGTTTTACATAATAAAACACAATGTTTGGGTATTTATTTACACTACTATTGGAGTGGTTTTCAGATACTAGTGTCCTTCATGCAGAAGGCTTACCATGATTATCATACTGAACTACCAAAATCCCCTGCAGTATTTGGAATTGGCACCAAAATAAGCAGATGACAAAATGAGAGGTGTCCAAGACCATTATTTCTCTTAATTGATTTAAGTAGTAAAATAAAACAAATCTCTGGATCCACTTTCAAACTAATTTTTTACAACTAGCAGTTGTAAAAGCGGCCTTTCCATCTTTAATAAAAGCATTTGCTCCTGATTAGATATTCCAGTGAGTTTTACTCATCTGGGCCCATCCATTTACTGCACCCAGAGATGGAGCAATCTGAATGACAGTGATTTTTGTTCCTAAATGTCACAGTCCAGTTACACATACCATGTGCCTGACTAAACAAAATTATCCTACTCTGGCCTCTTTCATTACACTACACTGTGTTTTATTGTAGGGAAAACAGGGCATAAAAGCAACATTAAATACAGAACTTGCTCTTACTTAGGAGTATCTTTTTACACATACTCATCTTCAGTAAAGATTATTTATAGTAGGGAAATAAAAATGTTCCTGTTTCTAAACTTCTTTCTCCCTAACAATACATTTTTGTAATAACCATATTTGGAATATCCCCTCCCAGCAGGGAATAGATCTGAGCTCAGTGTGAGGTTAATGATCTTTGTGCATTCCCTTTTCAAGCTGTAGATCACTACTGAGAATTGTATTTTCCTTTGCTCCAGAGTCTGATCAAGGGAACATTGTTTGACAACGCCACATTCTTTGACAAGTTCTTTAGGAAGATGGACACATTAAAGACAAGAGAAAGAGACTGGAAGAGAGAGACATGCACTTCATTAGAGTTATGATGGTTGGAACAAATGTAACACAAAATGAAAAGCCTTTAATGGCTTCAGAGCCATGTTGTTACCTACTTGTATCACTGTAATGAGTCATTCCAAACTCCCTATAACAACCCGGTGGAATTCATTTCCAGAACAAAGTACAGATCACTTGGAAAGCAGTTTAAATTCAGCCAAAAAACACAGTTGTTTCTATCCTGTAAAACCAAAATTCACTCTAAGAGTATCACAGCAAACACAGCACCATTATTAAAGTGGAGAGAAAGAGCCAACACAATAGCATTCAAGGTGCCAACCAGGGACCAGACAGCTCTTAGAGGGCAGTAACAGAGAACACTACCTCAACTTATGATTTCTGGCACAAAAGCTGTTTGTTTAGCTTTTCTTATATCATAGACATCCTGATGGGCACATGAAAGCAAATAAAATATGAAAATACTAGTATGCCAGCAGAGCAATTACTAAATCAATCACAATTAGTAATAATCATCCAAAACTGGGAGCTGGGCTATTGCCCAGATAAGAGACAAACAGAAATATGTGGAAGATCAGTTAGAAGCAGCACAGAATTCCCCTGTCCTCTCCCACACAAGCCCAAAGGACTGACATCCTCTGAGAGCTGCTGATGGTGATGGAGAGGGGCAGGAGGAATGTTAACAATCTTCCCCTTTTGACCCACATCAGGCTGAGATCACAAAGCAGCTTTGCAGGGATGGAGCCCATGGAAAGAAACACGGGCCACCCACAGGAAGGTATGCTGAGCTGACACAGACTGATGCATCTGCATTCTTCTCTTTCTTTTTTTTCCTAGACCTGTTAGATTTATGATTCAATTAGAACAGCAGACTGTATATCTTATCTTTATATTGAAACATTGCTGTTACCCATGAGACTTGATAAAAATAGCCTCATTTGGGACTTACCGACCTCCTTATTGCTAGTCCCAGGCTTTTCCAACCACTAAACCAGGTGCAGGTGAACGTGTCACAATTTATCATTCCCCTCCACAAAGATGTTGTTTCCAATGAATTTCCCTAGAATGCAGGATCAGCTCCTACAGGAGGACTGCTGGAAAACTGTACCACCCTTCAGACTTGTCCCATTGTTTCTCAATGTGTTTGGCTTGCTGCCTCTGACACCTGGGTTCCCAACACCACGGTGCTTATTTATGAAACATTACATCACAAATCAGAGGCAAGGCTCAGCCTATTTACATAAAACCTTGTGCAGCAGTGAAACCACGTACCAAAGCACCTGCCCTGCTCCCTGCCACAGCAATCCTACAGCTCCTCTCTCCCCAGCTACAGCAACAAAGCACTTCCCAGAAACGTGCTGTGAGCTGCACTACCAAAATTCCTAAAGGCTGCAAAGTTCAGCCTGTATCAATTGAAGGATAAAGCACAAACTTCAAGAGCAAGAGTACCTTACTGAATTAAAATCTTTACAAAGTGATTAACAGAGGGATGGAGGAAAATAAACAGGGTTTTTTGCAGAGGATTGCAAGGATCAACAGAGTTCAGCAGGAGATTTGATGCACCAAGGGAGGGAGGGGGGAAAATTAAAAAAAAATACAACAAACAACAAACCAACTAAACAAACAACATGGAAGAGAAAGCTCTCTGCTGTGTAAAGAGTGTTCAGAACTAAGGCACCTGAATGGGATGCTGAAGGCACAGGTTGAGTTCCCAGCTGAGGACATAAGCACCAAGTTTAAGACCAAGCAAGCCCCAAGACCAGCCTTGGGAGCTACAGATGTCCCCAGCTGTAAAAGCTGAGCCCCTGCCCTGCTTGCTGCTGTTTTGCATGGCAAATGTTTATGAGATGAATGCCATTTAGGAGGCTCTGCCCTTTTCCCTCTTCACTGTCACTAGTTCCCACCAAAGGCTCCTATCACAGAGCAAGGCTGTCTCATGCATTTGCAAAGTCATGACCTGTGAAATTATTTGCCTTCTCAGACAAATGCATATGTGCTCTCTCTGCAATATTCTTTGAACGGGAGCAAGCAGAATCCAGATATAGAGAGGAATATGAAAGGAAATTGGTTCTGCTATTGGAGATTCAAAACACTGAATCACACTTATAGGTCCTTCACCTGCACAATGGGGTCGTGTCTGTGGTACAACAAGTCATTGCTTTCACTAATTTAAAGCCCAGTTAAATTTGAAAACAAATTTAAAATCTCTTTGTAGCTATTATGCCTAAAATCTCCCAACAGCTTCAAGAGAGCAAGCCTAGGTGTATGTAATGTTCTCAGGTAAGTGCTGTAAGAGGCTGTTAAGAACATATTCCATCTTTGTCTTCCTTTATCTTACCACACTTTAAAGACAATTTGCTCCACAGTTCTGGGTGATACATGTACCAGTTTATGTAGCTGGGATGTTGCACCATGCAGTCATATGAGTAAAGATAGGGATAACAACACAATTACTGTGCCTGAACTCTAATCTCTGCTGATCTTGACTTACAGAAGCGGCCTAGGATACCAACAAAAACTAAACCCACCAAAATACAACACAATGCAATTTATCTGTTTGAATAAAATACAAAAATACTCATACAGAGTCCCCCTCTTTTTATTTTTAGGATTGTCAATAAGCTGTTTGCCTTTACAGAACAACACTGTGGTCACTGGAGGGGAAGTAATGAATCATTTTGAAGTTTTGAGAAAGTTACCAAATTTATTCATTCCCCTGGTATTCCCTTGAAAGATGATCATAAAGTCAGTACCACTCCTTGTTTGGCCAAGTTAATTAACCTCTCCCTTAAAACCCATTACATGATAACTAGTATATGTTACTTTTTAATATAATAGCATACTTACACTATAATTAGATGTCTTTTTGCTCTCCCTGAATGCAGTATTGATTGCCAGAACAGAAGACCAGCTGACTCACCCCTTCTGCTCAGTTTCCAGCATTCTATTCCACCACAAAGATACAATTTAAGAGCACCCTGGCCTTGTACACTCCCCCCTCACCATGCACAAAAATCATTCTTTACTTCCTCATCCAACATCACACACCCAGCCCTAAAACACCTCCATGAAAGGGTCAGTCCTGCAGAGCAGAAGGAATCAGTTTCTTGGGGTTCCTCCACAACAGAAACAGAAAGCTCCCAAAGAGGAGGAGAGTTGTGAAGAAATAAGGAAGATTTAATGACTCACATTAATTCTCCTCAACACCTGCACCTCCCAGGTGCACCTGACTTTTGTGCTTTTAAAGTCACCTGTGGGTTCCCATATAGATCAGATTATCTCAGTGAGAAAAGGCTAACAAGTAATGATCATTTTTCAGCATTTCCCTTCTGTGGTGTGACTGGGAGCTCTTTGCTCAGCTAAGTTCAGCAACCTCAAGATGAGTTTTTTTGACCTAAAGCTGAACAGATGTTCTGAGGAAAGTGAATTTGCACAGAAAGCACTAATGTTGGGCAAGGCAGCACTAAACTATTAAATGGACAGAAACAAGTTTGAAATTACAGGATGGAAAGGAGAGCTTAAATAAAATCATCCCCATGCACACCCATATCCTCCCCCTGCTCCCCTCTCCAAAAACAAAAAATAGGGCAAGAAACAGAAAAGCAGATAATCTTCTAAGAGTAAGACACATGCAACAAAAATCTACAGATTAGTAAACTGGGTCAAAACCAAGTTAGAGCTGTTTGCATAACATTTCTTTGAAAATGGAGGTTTCCCACCATAGATGACTTCAAACTTCTAAATTTTAAATTCAGAAGAAAAACTGAGACAGCTGCTTGAACATCTTCCTAGTGCTAAGGAATTCCTCACAAACTACATCATCAGCACCCTCCATACAGGAACAGGCAGGAATTCTGAACCCACAGAAATGCAAGCAGAGGAACTCCTGCTGGTTATGAGGCCAGGGTGTGGTCATTCATAATCTTGTTAATTTCTGCTTTTTAATAGAGCAAACTAATTGTCATGGAAGCTAGAAATTCCATATTCTTTTCTTTAAAAGGCACATATGCTTAAATTATGGTACTAGTAACAACAGCATGCAAAGATCATAAAACCAGCTCACACCTGTTGTGTGCATGTCATCTGAAAATTACCTTTATTAAAATTCCTTTAAAACTATTTTCCAAAACAGATGGAAAATATCATTGAGGTTTTAAAACCTAAAAAAGCCAGCCTCCATGAAGTCTCTGGTAAGAAACCAGCTCTCCTACAACATTCCCATGCCATCAGCTCCTCTGTCATTGCAGAATGTTAGTTCAGATTCTCCTATTAACAGGAGCTGTCATCACAGCCTGCTTCCAGCAATAACAGCAGGTCAGTGCAGCAGCTCAGCCAGGCCTTGCTTCAGCAGTGGAACACAGGGCAAAAGGAAACACCCATGGTTTTGCCATGCAAGACTCCTTTCATTAGCTCACAGCTTTTTCCAAGTCATGATCAGATAGGATCAATAAGGCCTCCTGATAAAGGCACGATGCATACCCCAGATATTATATGGAAAGTTTGAAGAATTTCTCCTCTGAAGGGCACCAACCTCAGAATGCCCTTGGAGGAGAACAACTTCCTGGAATTTTAAAGAGTGACTGAAGTACGCTGCCCTTTCCTCTCCAAAGAGCCAGTGGGAACTGAAGCTTTAAATGCATTTAAGAGAAGAAATTACAATATAATCAAGCAGCTAATAGTAGATTCATTTTTGTGGGATATCCCAGGCGAGTAGAGAAGAAAGAACAGCCACTGCTCCACAACTAAACAGGGTGGGTTCTGCCCAAGAGGAGGATACTAAAGCTGGGCAAGACTCTAGGAGTTCACAACCATCACATGAACAATGACTGACACAAACGGAGCCAGGCCTCTCACAATGTCACAATCACACTAATAATTACTTTATTGAAGCAATTTTCTTTTCTTCATCCTCCTCTTCATCCTCCTCAGAGTTACAGAGCCTGTCAAGCATCCCCATGGCAAGGGCAGCAGACACACACAGTGCAAGCAATATTATTTTCTGTAGTTTATGTGCACTCTGATGTAATTCAACAGCTGAGAGGGCAAAAGCGACCAGAACCAACCAGCAGGCAGCACATGCAACTCATCAAAAGAGTAGCAAAGTTCTGGCACTTAGTAACCACAGAATATGAGAGCAACAGTTCCTGCTACTTTCCCCCCTCCTCCCTAGACCGAAAAGAAAAAAAAAAAGGAACACTTCCTTTCCCAATTTTGACCAATTACAAAATTTTTTCAGAGAAGAAAATAATGGAATCTAAACTAGCTTTACCAAATTAAAGAAAAAACATGCTTTAAACTATTTTGAAGGATTTGTTTCGGAAAATTCAAGCTTCAAAACTCTCCTTCTTAGGCATGGCAGCTTCACAAATAGCTATTTAACACTTCATATCAGAAGTCAAGCACAAAACTCACAGAAATAGAAAATATTACCCTCGTGCCTCCAATTCCTCATCACATCATGCCTCTGGAAAAAGCTAACAAGTGCCACCAGCTGTTAAAAAAATAAATCTTCCTTAGGCCAAGAGTAAAACTCCCTCACAGAGCTAATGAGACTTTGCCTGATTAAAGATTGCAAAACCATGCTTTTCTCAGAATTAACGCAACATGCCAGGTCTTATTTTGTCATACCAAGAGCCATGCCAGCAGAGCACAAGTACCATTGTCAGCAGCTTATCACAAACCCTAATGTATATGGGAAATATTCCCACTCCAGACAACAGAGAGTGGCAAAAATAACTTTTACTAGGTAATCATCGACTGGATTAGTATGTCAATAGTTTTTACATAGTGTCAAGAGCACTGAATTTTGAGAAACAGAGTATGTAAGAACAGAACTGAGTTTGGAGTGGAGGGAAAAAAAAATTAAAAAATAAGCTGATAAAATGTAGGATAAAACCAGAGTAAACTGCAAGGACAGGAGTTTGCCTGTATTGAACAACTGTCTGGAACTGAGGCTCATGTGGTCTGATCTGTATGCTACACAGGGAGGGGTTTGGGAGGATTGTTTAGTTAGTTGTTTTTTTTTTTTAACTGCTAAACTGCCGTTTTCCCCAGAGTTTTCAAAGACTGCATAACATTTGCATGTATTATTGTTTTTCAGACCAGCTATGATTGGACTTGCAGTCTCACAGATCACACTTAAAGCTTACTCTGTGAAATAAACTTTCCACTTTAGCAGTAAATTGTTATTTATTTTTATTGCTATTATTTAGGTGATAACAACATGGCTATCATATTTGAACTGCATTTGGGTTTTTTCCTCTCCCTGCCCAACAACTTGACCACTGTCTCTTCTCTTCCAACAAGCACCCCAGTTTTAAGCTAAGTGGCAAAAAGCATAAAAGTTTTTCATTGCTGAAGTTCAAAGATCTCTTTCAAGCCCTAGACAATCCCCAGATTTTCAGCACCTTAAATATACCAAATAGAAACACTTTGGAACAAAGCACAGCACTCTAGGTGACCTACAAGCATAATTAACTTCTAGGCATTGACTTGAGGAGTGCCCACGGTGCTGAGGCCAAGAGCTGTCAAAACAAAAGAACTAAAACAAGAAACTAACAAAACTAACTCCAACAACAAAGTACATTCTAGTCTTCCTGTCACGTTTTAGAAACACAAGCTTCTGAACAAGACAAGTTAGAAAATACTGAAGTGAAATAAACACCAAAGGGCCATCCGAATAATCAAAAGCAAAGTACTGCAGGATATAAACAGCCTTGAATAACAATTTTTTTTTATGCCATAAACAATTTTAGCTCTGCAAAGCCTGGAAGTTGTCTTAGGAAAAACTAACTTCGTGGGTTTTTTTTTTTAAAAAAAGGAAAATATTTAGCCATGTATAATTATTCACATAATTTTGTAAATCAGTGCATTATAACAGACATATCTCATTATCTCCAAAAAGAACATGAGCAATAAATTAGGATCTAGAAAAGATGGGAAAGGTGACAGGTTTTCAATAGTGGAAATCCCCAACCTCATCCTCTGGCAGGCATCAACAGAGCAACAACACATGATATAGTACAGTATCATTTGGAACAAAAATCATGCATTGGTCAATTCCCAGAGAAATGAGAGACAGGTTAATGGTGGCAGAAATATTTCTGTAAGGAACTCTTTAAGAAGCACTGACTGTGTCAAAGCATGTTCACATCTCCAACACGGAGCCCTAACACTGTCTTAAGATCTGAGCATCTGAAATACCCACCACACAAACAGACACCCTCAAAGTTTAGAGCCTAAGAGTCTTCTCAAACCAAGGGGAAATCTGCTGCCTCTGAGGGACTGAAGGGTCAGAGGACAAAGCTGAGTCTCTACTGATCCTGAGGTTATTCCAAGCCCAAAATGGTAACACACACAATTTGGAGACTGAGAACAGTCACCACCTTCTTAAACAACTCAACACTTCCAGCCCAGCCTAAGTTACAAACCTTTCAGTGAATAAGTTGTTAAGCTACCTGTTTGGTGAACACACAAGGTTTTATTTTCTTTCTTTATCCTTGAGACAATTGATGAAAGAGAGGCAGAAATGCCTGGGGCTCTGACAGCACAGTAAGATGCACTGTCTGTTTGTTCAGGGAACTCTCCTTCAAAACACAGGGCTCACAAAAAGAAGAGAGAGGTGCTGGGCAGGGGGAACAGCATCTTGCCCAACCAGAACTTAGAGGGCCTGACTGCCAGAGCAGTGACTTATTTCCAGCTGATCAGTCCTCCTGGGGTGTTAATTTACATTCCGTTTCAAAGCACGAACAGCACACAGATTTGAGGGAGAAACATGAGAAACCATAACAATCTACAGTAAAACAGATAATATTCCATCTTGTGTGTCCAGTTAAGTGTTTCAAGTAGTAGCAAAAGCAGTGTTAAAAGCAGGAAAGTTTAATGATTCAAAAGATACCAACTTCAGGGAAGAAAAAAAAAAAAACAAGCCACAAAGAATAAAGCTTATTCAGCCTTGATTAATTATACCTTCAATCTTGAAAGTTTTCAGTTTTAGTTTCAGGAGTTCTGGGCATACAGCCCAAAAAAAAAAAAAAAAATAAGGGGGGTGGGGTGGGTGAGAGATAATTCAGTTATCATACTTTCCCAAACCCTTTTCCCTAGACTTACTTCTAGTAGAAGTGTCATTTTGCCAGTAATAAGCCAAAATATACTCTTTCTTTGCCCTGAGAACACAAATCTTCACAGTTAAAATGGATTAAGCCATTAGTGTTCAGTAGGAAGAACGTGGGACGAGTGCACTCACTCACCACACAAGGCAGCATTGGTGAGAGCAATAAACAGAGAGTGACCACATCGAATACCTGGGGCAGACACACACAGCAGCAAAGCTCCTTCACCTGACCCTGCGGCCCCGCTCCGACGGCTGCGGAGGAGGGAAGAGGGAGAAAAACAATTCCTGTGGCCGCTGGGGCCATGGAGAAATAAAGCCTTCACCAGCATCTTCTCTCCACCTGCCCCGCAGCAAGGTGGCTTGCGGTGGGTGTCCCCTCGCCGGCCCCACAGCGACGCGCACACCGCACGAGTAAGGATGTGGGAGCCTCCAGCCCTTACCTGGGTGGCTTTTCAGCCCCCGCCCCGCAAGCACATCGCTGCCTCACCACAGCGGTGTGAAACACAAGCAAGGCAGACACTCAAAGCACACGCAACACACCTGCGCCCCAAAACGCCACATTCCCAGCAGAGCGGGGCATTAACGCGGGGGGTCGTGTGTTGTTTTGGGAGGGGTTTGGCCACCGCTGGCCCCGGCAGGGCAGAACCGTGCGGGCCTCCCGGCGGGGCCGGGTCAGGCGCTCCCCGCTGCAGCCTCGCACCTGGGCGGACAGACGGGCGGCACAGCCGCTCCCCTCCCGCCCGACCGCCGCTCACCCCGCGCTGACCCGCAGCGCCCACGAGAGAAGGGAGGAGGAGGAGAAGGAGGGAGGGAAAAGAAGGAAAAGCAGAAAGAGCCGCCGGTCCCGCGCCCGCCTCTCCCCGCCCGAGGGCTACGCGCTCACCTGGTCCCCGCCGCCCCGTGCCGCCGAACGCGAGGGGAAGGAGCAGGAGGAGGAGGAGGAGGCCATGTTGCAGCGCTCCTCACCTCGCCCGGCCGTCCCGGGCTCACCCCAGCGCCGGGCCGTCCTGCCCGCGCCGCCGCCCCCGCAGGTGGGGCCGGGCCCGCCGCGCTCTCCTCCCGCGGCGGGCAGGGCACGGGGGCGGGCGCGCTGGCTCCGGGACCCGCACCGCCGCCGCCCCGCCCGCCCCGTGCCTGGGCCGGCCGCGCCGGAGGTGCCACAGGGCGGGGGTAGCGCCCCGAAGTCCGCCCCGCTGGAAAAGCGGGAGAGCGGCCGCTGCCGGGGGCTCCGGAGGGCCGGAAAGCTCCCCCAGCCCCCGCGGCTCACCTGGACACGGTGCTCTGCTCTGCCCGCGGAGTGCCCGCTCCGTGAAGGGTGGAGGGGAACGCTCAGCTGAAGTTTGTTAAACAAAAGTGCAGAGCCAACCAGATCCTCGCGCTGGGCGCTGATGAGCCCCGTCCCATCGGCAGTGCCACAGGTGTGCTGCGCTCGCTGCAATGCAAATGCGAAACCGCCCGCACACGAGCGGCAGGGGGGATGGCCGCGGGGAGCTGCACCTGCGGATGGCGATGCGCTGATACTCCCGCACAACGCGCTCCAGCCTCGGGAGTCAGTCCCGGTGTTCCCTTCTCGCTCGGGCCAAGATGAGGGCTCTGCAAACCTCACAGGTGAGATCCCGCGGTGACCAAACCAGCAGTTAGTTCTGCTTGTGTTTTTTCTCAGTTTAAAAAATGTTTTAATCCATCTCAATAAAACGTGTTTTATCACAGCACAAAATTTTGAGAGTATTGTTAAAGCAATTTTGACTTAAATTTCTTTATCTTATCGTTACTTCTCACAAGTCTGTCCTGGTGCATCAACCCCTTTTTCGGTTTTAATTAGAAACCATTTGTAATGGTGAAACATAACAAATGCTATTAAGCACTAATTTACCTAGAAATATTGGTGATAACAGTTTAATCTAGTTAGTTGTCCTACCGAGGGCCTTAGTGCTGTAGGTGCAATTTACTAAACACATACCCAGCTGCATAAACTGACTAGAGGTGTTTATACATCTTTGGATACTGTGTAACTAATTGCTTGTAACTCCCTCTCTCCTGTAAAGTTTTTTGTTTGTATACAGAGCCAAATAAAAATATTTAACCAAAGACTTTGGCTGTGTCTCACAAGCCAATGTCTTGTGGAGATGGAGATGGTAATTCCCCAGAATGTTTTTATCCCTCTTGTTTGGATGTTTTGGATGTGACTGATTTCCTCAGCCCGCTTGGAGAACGGGGAGCCAGAGGAGATGGGAGAAAAGGATCACAAGCTCCCTGTTGGCTAAAAGCAAGTGTGATGCAAGGCTGGTCACGACCACTGATGGGCAGTGGCAATTAGCAGTTCTGTGCCTGGGTCACACATTGTTTTTGTGCATCACTACACACCATCTTCCTTGGCTCCTTGGGAAGGACAGGTAGAGAGACTTAAGTGGGATTTGCAGATTGAGAAAGAAAATATCACCCTTAGGGGAAAAAAAGAAAAGGTTTCCTTGAAGTGAAAAGCGGTTTTTAAGACACTCTTACAATTGCTAGGAGGAGGAATATTTAAACAAAGTCAAAGTCAAGTGTGGTGTATACATGTAAATCCATATTGTATATCCACAGGCTTATAAACCTCACTTGTCTCACCTACACTCCCACCTGGAAGAGTACAGCTTTTTTTTTTTGGCAGCAGGAATGATACCTGGAGGGAAAGAAAAGTTGACTTCCCTTACTTCAGGAGAGGTTTCAGGTCAGGCTTCCCTGACAGAGGTTTGGAATTTAAATGTGCTGTTGCCGTGCATTTGATCTGATCAAGCACAGTAGTGGGTGGCTGTTGTAAGATGAAAAAGGATAAACAGCTAAAACCTGAGGTAAGTTGGATAAAAGGAGTATTACGTGTTGAAATGAAACAGCCATTACAGGAGAGAGATTTTTAATGGAACTCTCTCCAAGTGAGGAATGTTGCTGATTGAGTTACACTGCTGCCAAAGACAGGGCCTAAGGCTTGGGCACAGCCTGGGGGAATGGGGTTTGTGCCCTGTTCCCTGCAGGGATGTGCTGTATCCAGGGCTGGGTTTGTGCCCTGTTCCCTGCAGGGATGTGCTGCTACCCAGCCCTCCACAGCCAGCTCCAAACCAGCCCCTTCCAGCCAGCAGCACTGCTTGCCTGCGCATCCAGGCTGAGGGAGCTCCACATGTCACCTCGACTGCACCTCCCCTGCTCTCAGGCACCCAAACAGAAGTTTAAAAGCAGTTTATTGGGTTCTACCATTTTATTCCTTGAATTGTAAGCTAAGTAAAATGCAAAAACTAAAATCAGGAACCAGCCATCTGACCTGGAGCCAAGAGTGAAGTTAATGGGAATTTTGCCAAAGACTTTGGTGGAGCCTGGTTGTTTGCCCAGATGCTCCAAAGAAACAAAAACCACTGTTTGTTTGGTTTTTTGCCCCCAGGTATGATACATGTATGCTGATCACCTTTCTCATTTAATTACAATTACTAAAATAAAATCCAGGCTGGATATCTGTAGGTATTTCTCTAAAGGTTTTTTTATAAAACCAGCTGTGTGTCCCATGATGAAGGAAGATCCACAGTAACAGTGGAGCATTCCCTGTTGTGGGAAAGGAGTCTGGCAAAGCAGAGCTGGGGGAAGATTTTGTGTACGGCGATGTTCACTGTAAAACTTTCCCTGATTTTCAGCTGAGTTTTCCTCCAAGAAGGTACCAACCCATGAAAAACCAGTGACCATGAATAAGCAGTTCTTCTATTTACAATATCTTTTTATTTGAAATGAACAGATGGTTTATGATATTTTCGTTATTGCAATCATATAAATATTTGAGATTTTCAGGTAAAGTGATTTAGTGCATGTTACAAAAATAAAAACTTTAAAATAATTTTAACCTAAATTCAAGTACTTTAAGTGCATTTAAAATATTTATATTAATGCTGTAAGGAGACACTGACATTTTAATTATTTTTTCTAAGCAGCTTCCATCCTTTTGTTTTATTTTTAAACAGTTCTCAGGAGCTTTTTGTTTTCTGGCATCCTATCAAAATGCTAATGCAGCAGGAGAGCAGCAGAGAAGTTGTCCATGTTTCATGATAGTGGGAACTGTCCTGCATAACAAGAGATTTAACAGGTTAAATGTATCATCTGAGATATACATCAGAGATACTATCCCTCTAATATTACCTTGCATTCCTAAGTGGTAGCACATCTCTCCTACTGTACTTTTGCATTTTTCATCTTAACAAAATAATCTTTGAGTTTAAATAAATGTTAAAAGGAGCCAATCAATGTTTGTACTTATCTGCTTTCGAGCACAGTGAACACAACCTATTTTAGACACTCTCATTAGTATTCACCAACCAGTTGACCTTTTCAGTCCCATCCTTATGTAAAAGACAGAACACACTTTTTCTCTTCCTTACAGTGAAGTTATTGCTGAGGGGAATATGATTAATATATGAAAGACAAGAGGATATTGACTTTTGCAGCTGCCCTGTAGTCAGCAGAAAAGGAGTTGTTCAGAGCATTACACTGGGTTCTCAGCCATGAATACAGCTGTAATGCCATAATCCCAGCCTGGCATTGTCGTCTGATCCCGTGTGCCTTGCACAAACAGCGCTGCAGGTCAGGCAAAGGCAAGTCTGGGATGCCAAAGAGGTTTTAATAGATGTGCCCCCTGGTCATTTGTATAAATAAAGTGCAATTAACATTGTGTTGTCGAGATTCCTTTGCTGTTTGCCTTGGAGTTTTCCCTCAGTTCTGCATTTCACTGTGTTTTGCTGTAAAGGGGAGCAGCAGTCCTGGGGATTCCCACATGCACCCACATCTGTGACTCAGTTGTCAGCGGGCTCACTGCTGCTGTTCCCTCAAGCAGAACAGTCAATCCCTTCAAACTCAGAAGTCACTGCAAATGTACTTGAATGGCTTGTCTCAAGCAGCATCATTATCTCCTGCTATGTCCAAAGCAATGATCAACCCAGATAAGCACTATCCAGTCAAAAAGGAGAGGGATAATCTCTATAAATTTTAATATAACTTAGAACAATTTATAGTACTGAATGATTATGATACCACCACCAATGCCTGTAAATTAACTAGGGTTACCATATGTCTGGGTAATGCAAGAAATGTTTTCTTTTCCTCTAAAGGGAAAGTTGGACTTTGGCAATCTACCTAAGGTCCCTAGGCAGGGACTGGTCCAGCAGCAGTAGCTCCAGCCCTGTGCTGGCAGTAGAAAACAACTCCCCCAGAGGTGCAGAGCATGTTGATAGTGCTGGCAATAGAAAACAACTCCCCAGAGCTGCAGGTCCAGGCCAGAGGGATGTGTCCCACACTGTGTCTGAGCTGTACAGCTGATCTATAGGACTGCTGTGCCCACATTGTCCTGGCTGCTTTGGACTTGTTACACCAGGTACAAATTCTCTGTCACTGTGCAGGGCAGAGCATGTCAAGCTCTTCTCCTATGAGTTGCACAAGACTGCACAAGTCACGTTCCTGTATGGAATTTCCCAGATATACAAAAGCCTTGTTCTAGGCAGGTAAATTCCCAGCAAGTGGTGATAATACAGGATTCAAAGTAAACAGAAACCCACAAGCACATGCACCATATGCTGCAAAAAATCCCCAGGAGGGAGGGGAAAGTGGAGGGGCTTTACCCCTGAAACACGCTCAGGGGGAGGAGTTGGACGGGCTGCCTCTGCCTTTGCCATGGGGCATGGATGAGAAGAAGGAAGTGCACCATAAACTGCCCTGCCTCCTGGAATCACCATCCCAAAGAAATGCTTTAAGGGAGAAGCCGCATGTTTTTGATCGCAGCACCCTGCCCTGCTTACGTTTCAGACAAGCAGCAAAGCCATCCTTCAAGAATGTTGTAAACCAGTGCAGCGAAGTAATTACAAAAGGCGGTAACATCAGCAGTGTGAAGTGGTGCCTGTGTCTCACCCCTGCAGGTTTCCACAGGAGCTGTTGGTCCAGGACTGCCAGTGCTGATGACAATTGGTGCTAGAGTGGGTCAGCAGCACCACAGATCCACAGCGGCGCTGTCCTGCAGGGGAAAGACTTGTAAAACTAGAAACACATGACTTTGTTAATTTATTTAGCATTTCAGTTTCTCAGTAACAAAATTTGTTTGGAGTACTATTATCCCAGTATTTTTTTGTTAACTGGTGTACTGTAATGTTTTGCGGAGCAAACATTTCCTGGGTACCAGTGGAGGAAGGCTGCAGCTGGCAGAGTGCTTGCTGAGCAGGGCCCACAGGTGCCTCTCTAATTTCATTCCCAACCTTTCTTTCAGAAGCTGGGATAGCACAGCAACTAATCTTTCTTAATCTGGGAGGAGGCATGCAGAACTTTAATTTCCTTCAGACACACATCCCAGCTTCTGCGGAATTAAGTTACCCAATGACCTCTCATTAAGGTATATGCCTTAAAAACAGCTCCCAAGGCCATAGCAGCTCTGCCCAGATCAGCGCCCATGCAGCCAGAAATAATGAATTTATGCTCTGGCTGGCCATGGCATCCAAATCTAACAGACTTGATTAAAAGGAGAAGCTGCAGCATCCAAATCTTACAGATTTGATTAAAAGGAGATGCTGCAGCCAACGCCCAGCCTGGTCCAAATACGATTATACTCCCCAGACCATGCTAGCAGCCCAAAGGGTTATCCCAGTAGTACCCAAGGTCCAGTGAAGAGATAGAAAGTTGATCAAGCACTGGAGCATCTCTCTGAGGAGGAAAGGCTGAAGGAGCTGGGACTGTTCAGCCTGGAGAGAGGGAACATCGTCCCTGTGGGTCCCCAAGAGGGGACACCGTCCCTGACTGCAGGGAGGGCTCAGAGCAGGGACCAGGCGCTGCTCCCTGGGACCAGCAATGGCACCAGAGCAATGGTCGGGAATTAATGCCCAGGAGTTCCACAAGGCAGAACTCTACCTGTGAGGTGAGCGAGCTCTGGGACAGACTGCCCACAGAGGACGTGGATTCTTACTCGCTGGAGATATCCCAGAACCGTCTGGACATGATCCTGTGCCATGTGCGCTGGAACGGCACTGCATGAGCACAGAGGTGGGACCGGGTGACCCTTGCAGCCTGAGCCGTTCCGTGCCTCTGGGATCGTGCCCAATCCGCCCAGCGGCGCCGTCCCAGCGCCCCCGTGTTACCGGCTGAGGGCTACGCGGAACGACCCACCCGCCCTGCCAGACTGCCTCCACTCGCGGTGATGGCAAACCAAGGAGACGTCTGGTGCACCCTTAGCTTGCCGCGCCCGCCCGCGCAGCATTTCTCTATTTCCCCCTCCCTCCCCTGGCGGAGCCGAAAGCCGCCCTTTGGGCCTCGCTTTGGCGCGGAGCGCGCTGATTGGCCGCTTTGAACGGGCCCGGCGCGGCGCCATTGGCGGAGCGCAGCAGGCGGACGGTTCGAATGCGCGGCGGCCCCGCCCCTACTCCGCGCGGTGCTGAGGACGTGCCTGAGCGGCGGCGGCGGCTCGTGCGGCGCGCGCGCGCGGTGGCTCCGCAGGTGAGGGGCGCGCGGCGGGGCCGTTGGCGCGGGCGGCCGGGGCGGAGGGATGCGCGCTCCCGAGCCCGCGCGGGGTCCCGCTCCCCGGCCCGACCCGGCCCGGTGCGCGGCGGTGAGCGCCCCGGAGAGACGGCCAGGGAGCGGGGCAGCGCCTCGGGGCGGCGGGAGCGCGACGGGGGCTGGGCTGCGCCGAGCGCGGCCTGCCCGGAGCCAGCAGCCGCACGGAGCCGGAGGTAACCGGGCTCTGCCCGGTGTCCGTGACCCCCCGGAGCCGGAGGTGACTCGGTGTCCGTGTCGGTCCGGAGCAGCGGGGGAGGTGCGGAGTGCCGGTCCCGGCTGTCGCCTCCCGCCGTGCTGTGACACCCTGGGCCCGTGTCCCCTGGCGTGGCTCACACCCGGTTCCGCAGTTTTACATAGGAGCATTCCTGTCTGTTTCTAGCTAACTTTTTTATCCGTTTCTAGCTCGTTCCTCTTAAGCGAGTAGTTAGGTAAAAATTATGAGTAGGGTGCACGTTTTTCAGTCCCCTGGAAGAGTTTTCTTCGAAGATTTTTAAATTTTTTTTTTTCTGCTTGGATGTCATTGCCCTTTCGTACCTTGTAGTTTTCCTAGCTGGAATTCGGAATAAATATGTTCAGTGGCCCTGTTGATGAGAACAGTAAGTGTTTCACATTACATCTTAATTACGTGAGGCACTACTCGCTTCTAAAGACTTGGCACAGGTTCAGTGACTTGTCTGTGTTCAGGACAGCAACTGTTCACTCTCATTTTTTGTTTCTTTTTTCCTGTCCGTTTCAGGGATAACCACAACAATGGACGATTACACGAAAATAGAGAAGATTGGGGAAGGTAAGTATGGGGAACAGTGAGCTTTTAAATGCTCCACATTTTGAGCTATAAAGCATCCCAGAAGATCTGTGCACTCTGCCTGTTACAGGAAACGCTGAGATTCACCAAGTGGCTAAATAAGCCTGTGCCTTAATTACTGTGGTAGTTAGGTATTTCTGTAAAAACTTTCAGCCTGCCCCTTTTTTTGAAAGTGACATGGTCTTTTTAAAAACAACTGACCAGCATTGAAGGTGTCTGCCTTCATTTTATGGATAATGCTGTAACATTTTTCCAAATGGAAGAAAAAATATTTTCTGAGTCCTGAAAGCAGCTTACAGCTTAGGAAGCTCCCCCATTTCTCTGAATATAAACTTACCAGTTGCCCCTGAGGTTGTGCAATGTCGTTTTCCTTGGAGCTGCTGGTAGGGAGTAGTGTTTTCTGGATTGTTCTGCTCTGATTATATACAGGCAGGGCAGGTGTCACAGGAAAGCAAGATAGCAAAGCTCTGTGGAGAAGTGATTTTTTAGCAATTACTTCACGTCGAGGCACTAAGAAGATGGCTTCAATGCAGGTGTTGGTCACAACCCCCTGTTATTGGAAATCCAGTCTGTGATCACTGTAGAATTCTGTTTTTTATAAATTGAAAGTTTGAAGTACATTGCTCTGAGATTGCCCACTCTGAGGCAATAGCAAAAGGTGTGTTTGGATCTTGTAACAAGGCTTTGTAACCAAAGCCTTGTGCCTGCATCTTTCTGAAATAAACTAGTTTGGGCTTCATGTGAGGGATTAATGCTTCATGAAGGCTTATGGTGTCTTGGTTTGAGGGTTCTACTTCTGTGAGCACTGATAATTAAGATGGATTGATTTGAGATTTGCTCTTGGCTCCAATTTCAGCTTCTGCTGAGACCCACAGCACTAGGCTCTCTGCTGCACTGAGCATTGAGCCAGAGGTATTTCTGCAGCTCACACCCATGGGTGGCTGGATCTCAGACTGCAGAAGGAGCACTACTTCTGTTTGCAGCTAAACCTTTAGCATTTTAATATGATGTATCAATGGCAAAATCATAATCCTTTCTAATGGTCTTGCCTGAAAGTTAATCAGCTTGAAACTGGAATAGCACCTGATTTTATAGCTACATCTTCCAAATATTCACCTTTCACACTTAGGCTTCTAAGTACCTGTTCTAACAAATGCTACACTTCATGGGTGGCATTCTTTAAACAAACAAAAATATTGCTCAGTTTAACTCTACAGCTAAGTAGTACTCTGTAATCTAAGCAAATACTGCATTTGTAAGGATTTTACCTATGTTAGCAGCTCCTGTTTGCCATAACTTATTTGTACCTGAAGCTGGTACTTCTATATTTGTTTCACTGTCTTTTTGTTCAGGTACCTATGGTGTTGTGTATAAAGGTCGTCACAAAACCACAGGCCAGGTGGTTGCAATGAAGAAAATACGCCTAGAAAGTGAGGAGGAAGGTGTTCCAAGCACTGCTATCCGAGAAATTTCTTTATTAAAAGAGCTGAATCATCCCAATATAGTCTGGTATGCATATACTGCTATTTAGCTAAACTCTTGGTGGAAGGGCACTAGCTCCCATCAGATCATAACTTATTTTTCTTAAATGATTTTTACTTTGCACTCCTCTAGTGAGGTGAGAACCTCTCTGCTTAATACAGTATCTGCTTTGCAGCAAATATTTTAAACTCCATATTTATTCCCGTTTTCTAATTAAGCCTTCCTCATGCTGCCTCTTTTTGTTCTAGGAATCTTACTACTTTTTGTAATTTACAAATTTATGTAAATTCTTTTCAGAGAAAAGAATGTTATTGTGGGAATATTGTGAGAATGGAGGCAGCATACCTCATTAAACTGGCTGTAGCTGTTACTTAAGGCAGACTCAGGAGTTTATTTACCACCTTGGAATACTGTTTTCACTCAAGTGTTGTGATGTTCTCCCCGCTGTTCTGTAGCAGGAATTTAGATGTGTTTTGATGATGTCATAGCTGGCACACCTGAGCTATGGGTGAAACTTCCATCAGTGACTGTCTGACATGCAAAAATGATTGCAGCCATTGTCTTCCCACAACACATTTGCTTGATCTTTGATGCAGCAAAATACTTGATTTTTAATGTGCTTTAAAACTGGCCAGGTTCCAGCCAGGTAGTGTCTCAATGTGTGCATGTTTGGGTTTAGGAACCCTTACACTCCAATAAGGATGAAGGAGATTTAAGATTGTGTGTAAATCCTGCTGTGTCTGTTGCCCTCCCATTAAATATTCCCTTAAGTTCCCAGTAATTCAGGCTCTGCTGTGCCAGGCCAGCCTCAAAGAGAAGCTAGGCACCAACACCCACAGGTGGGGCTTTTTAATGGCAAAAGTATTTTTTCTTCACACTCCTGTGTCTGATTTGAGAGCACGTAAGTTTAAGAGGAACCTCATGGACTTATCTTAGTTTGACACTATTTCAGATATACTTGATTATCCAGGTGACACTATAACTCAAGTTATAAGTGTTGTTTGAAGATTTTAAGACTTCCACAATAGAAATGTGGAAATATCAGCTTGTATCCCTGTTGAGAAAGGAAATGGGAGTTCATGTATTTTGCAGTGGAAGTAATTGTATACTCAATTTTTAGTCTTCAGGATGTTCTCATGCAGGATTCAAGACTGTACCTTGTCTTTGAATTCCTTTCCATGGATCTCAAGAAATATTTGGATAGTATTCCATCTGGCCAGTATCTGGAGCGTTCACGTGTCAAGGTAATGAGGACAATTTCTTAACCTAAGAGGGAATTTAATGATGACCTACTAAACCATAAGCAGCTCTTACTTTCAGTATAATTAACTCCTTGAGGAGAAATGAAAGGTTAAATAAGTAACAGTAGATAATAAGATGAATGTGAGTTTTGCTTTTAAATGCCACTTGAAAATCTTTTAATTACTGAGATTAAACTGCCTTAAACTAATCTTCAGAATTAATTTGTGTAGCTTTTTGATTGCTATTAACTCAGTATCTGCAGTGCTTTGGATCTCCATTTCCTGCTGCTGTGGGAACCTTTTTGTTGCAGGACACTGACATGTACTAAAGGTAACTCCTTTCTTTCTTTCCTGCCACCTCATCCTTTCTAGAGTTATCTGTACCAAATTCTGCAAGGCATTGTCTTCTGCCACTCAAGAAGAGTTCTGCACAGGGACTTGAAACCTCAGAACCTCCTGATAGATGACAAGGGAGTGATTAAACTGGCAGACTTTGGATTGGCCCGAGCCTTTGGAATCCCAGTGCGGGTCTACACACATGAAGTGAGTTGGGACATACCTCTGGTGGTTTGGATAGTGTGTACTTGCTTCCTGCTAAGAACTCATTCTGAAACAGCTAAAAAGAAACAGTGTTCTCAGGTTTTTTCAAGCCATAAGCTAGCAAAACTATGAAAAAGTTATGTTTTGTTTTCCAAAACAATTTTCCAGTTCTTTGACTGTGGTTTCACGCTAAGGTTCCAAAACATTTTATAAATCCCACTCAAAGTGAGTCAGATGGACTCAAACTTGTTGCTTGCTGTGTAATAAAGGCATTTTTGCTTTGCCCAGCACTTAGGTTTGAGGGGTTTTGTGACTGGGTGCCAAAGGATTCCTGCTCTTAGGGGAGTTGTGCAGGCAGCTGCTTTTCTTGAAGTAGAAGCTACTGCAATGGAGGTGGCTTGTCTACAAATGAAGTTTGAAACTAGTACTACACTTCCACTAAACTTATAGTACTGGCTATTTTTAGCAAAAAGCTGTGAATGCTGCTTAATAACAAATGAACCATTGATCTTGCAGTCAATTAAAGGAGCTGATTGCACAAACTTAACCTTTCCTTGTTCCACAGGTAGTGACACTGTGGTACAGGTCTCCAGAAGTGCTGCTGGGATCTGCTCGTTACTCTACTCCTGTAGATATCTGGAGCATAGGAACCATATTTGCTGAGCTGGCAACTAAAAAGCCACTTTTCCATGGGGATTCAGAGATTGACCAGATCTTCAGAATCTTCAGGTATGTAAGGCTGAACCTTTCCTTGCTACCTGTGTGGTACCACACAGCAGTTGTGTATAATTAAAAGTGTAATAGCTCATAACAGATTTCAGACTAAATGGCTTAACATTTTGCTTATGCTTGCACAGAGCTTTAGGGACCCCCAACAACGAGGTATGGCCTGAGGTGGAATCCCTGCAAGACTATAAAAACACATTCCCAAAATGGAAGCCTGTCAGCCTTGAAACACATGTCAAAAACTTGGAT
Source organism: Zonotrichia albicollis (assembly GCF_047830755.1). Taxonomy (NCBI): domain Eukaryota; kingdom Metazoa; phylum Chordata; class Aves; order Passeriformes; family Passerellidae; genus Zonotrichia; species Zonotrichia albicollis. The sequence goes on along the minus strand of NC_133825.1, from coordinate 21,940,874 downwards.
AAAGATGGACTTGATCTGCTGGCTGTAAGTAGTCTGTCCTAAACTGCTGATTGAAACCTGAGTGGGCTGTTTGAAATACTCCAGAATACACAAAGCTGTACTCATCAGTCATAGCTGGAAGGAAAATGTGGAGATCTTCAAGCTATCAGCAGTGGCATGAGCCTTCATTCTTGTACAACTCACACCTTGTGTGACATTAATTCCTTTCACAAGAGTTACCAGACTGTTTTTCACTTGAAGCAATTATGCCTCAGCTTTTTTATAATAATAAGCCAGGTATAACTTGAAAGTGAGGATGAGTCTTTACAAAGAGGTTTAAGTGAAGGCTTCTGCCCATAAAGTAGCTGTCACCTTTCTTCCAGCACCAGTTGTGATGTGGCTGTGTGACTGCTGAGCCACTTGGAAATGTTTGTTTTGTGGTAGCATGTGAATTAAGCTTGGTGGGCTCATCTTGGTTAAACTTTCATGATGGTCTTAACTGAATAAACAAGGATAGAAACAGCTGAATGTATTGATTAGCTGAGAAAAGAAACTTAGTTCAAGTCTGTCTGTAGTGTCTGTCTCAATTGCCCTTAAATTTGGAGCTAAATATTTTTGCCTGTAGTGTATTAACTTTTAATTGGTGTCTTCTGTGTCTAGTGTGAGTTTCCTTTAGTTCTGTGGCCAGGCAGTTAAACCACCACACCAGGCTTTTAATTGGCAAGCTCTTAATCAGTCTTTTCCATTTAGTGCTCTCCAGCTCATGTGCTGCCACTGAGGGCTAATTTAGGTCACATCTTAGGTGTACTCTTACATGTCCTGAGGTATAATAATGTACCTTAGCTGTTCTAAAGCTGCATTTGTACAGTGCAGACCTACAGATGGGGATGTGGGTTGGGTGCTCTGTGTCTCAAGGCAAGCTGACACTTCAGAACCCCCTTGCACAGCAGTAGCTGTGTACCTGGCTCATGGCTGTGAGCAGTCACAGAGCAGTTCATCACCCATATTGGTAATATGGCAGAATGCTCTGAATGAAGCAGTCTTACCCAAAAAGCTCAAATGATCACAATTTCTCAGTTTTTCTTGGGGGACAGAGCCCCAGTTCACGCTGACAGCCTGAGCATTTGTTGAACATGCAGTTGTCCTGGATAGCTCTGAACCTTGTAGCACAGCTGTCTTAAAGAGATACAACCCCTGACAGCATCTTTATTAAATCAGTTTGAAATAGAATTATTGCTGAGTATTTGCAAACTAAAATGAAAGGAACAGGCAGGAGAATCTTGTTGAAGCAGCTGCATGAAAAGGACCTGCCAAGGGCTCATCTGAGCTTAGGTTGGGCATCACTCTGTGAAACCAGTGGTTGGGGCTGCTGCTAATAAAGTTTAAAAAAAGTACTAATTCTTTATGGTGTTCACACAATTCTAGTCTCAAAGCATATTAAGTTCTCTAAAGTCTTGTACACTTCTGCCTTAATCAATGTTAACATTTTAGTTTCCTATTAGTGTCTGGTGACAATGGTATCCCTGACTGGAATCCCTTTAAGTTTCCTATAGCACTTTTAAGCCTTTTAAACCCATAATATAACTCTAAAGGCAACAAAACTAAATAGTTTGTTCTAGAGCACAAGCTCAGCTTTGTCAATGAAAATGTTTCAATGTTTAATTTTTTTTCTATATACTTTTGCAGATGTATGTAAAGGAGCTGACTTTGAAAATGTCTTAACACAAAAATGTGTAATTCAAATTGCATGAGTGAGGTGTTGAGTTTAAGACCTTCATAAGCTAAATGACTTCTATGGCCAGCATTTCAAAGCACTTGATGGCTGTCCTCAAAAGCTTTGAATTATCAGGACAGTAGGTGCCAGGGAAAACTAATGTTCCAGACTGCTCAGATTTCTTTCACTTGCTCCATCAGTTGTGGTGCTGTAGTCTCAGTGTCACAGCATCTCTTCAGAGAAATTCCCCTCTTTGAGTGAATTTTGAGAGAACTTTTGGTATCAGAATTAACTATAGGACACTGTTCTACGTGTAGGTAATGGGAACCTGCCACAGGGTAAAATTGGGCATGCAAGGTTAAATCTAGAAGGCAACATTGCATTTGGCAGAAGTTCAGAGAACATAAATGCAAATTCAGTGGTTTAAATCAACCTGGAAGTCTCCCTGTAGAATGAAGTGTAAAGATAATTAAATGTCAAGACAGAATACTGGGCAGAGTAAGCCTGGTTAAGTTTTGTTCTGGAAGACAGATTTGTTGTGCAAAGAGGGGAGAGGCAGCTGGTGGAATCCTGATCACATGCATTTGAAATGGTCTGTCCTTTAGTAAGGAGAAATAAAAAAACTTTGCTTGTTTTGGGTCTAGTACAAAACTGCTGAATGCTTCATTCCTGTTTTGACCCCTTCTATGAGCTAGGAATACAAATTTCCTCCTGTTTTAGAAATAACCCTCAGGTTATTTTGACTGTGACACTCCCTCTTTTTGCTCTCATCACCTTTGAGCTATTCAATTGAAGTATTTTATTGCAAAGAGACTTAAGTGTTAACTGTTTTCTTCAGTTCTACCTGCTTGTCACCTACTTTCCAATTTGGATTTTGAAACTGAGTGAGCATTCTCTTAATTTAATTGGGAGGTCACCAACCTGAGCAGAAGCCATTTGACATCAGCACAATGTCAGCAACAAAACAAATGTCAGACTACTTGTCCTTGCAAACATTTAGGGCTTTAACAGCCTAAAGCTTAATTATTTCCCACAGTAAGAAGCTGAGACAATTATTGCTGCTTGGTTGCCTGGTTCTGGATTTAGTTCAGTGGATGTGGTACTTGGTTTTTGAACAGAGGATTCTTCATCTTCTGAGATACTGCTACTGACTTGTAGGGGAAATAACCTCTCCAACTAGGAGAGCACAGAACAAAGGGGGAAAATGTCTTTGTAGTTATTTATTAATATTATGGTGAAATATCTATGTATTTAACATGATTTTAGCTCCCATTTTATGAGGAAATAAATGTGGTTTTGTTTTTTTCTTCCAGAAAATGTTAATTTATGATCCCGCAAAAAGGATTTCTGGCAAAATGGCCCTGAACCATCCATATTTTGATGATTTGGACAAATCCACTCTTCCTGCTAATCTGATTAAGAAATAGGCCTTCAGACTAAATCATCCAGAGTGAAATAACTGTGATTACTTTTACTCTTCAGTCTGTCATTTGTATGTCTGTCTTTCTGCTCTTAAGATTGGCTGTATTCTGTTTGTTTTGGTTTAAGTGTTACCTAAATGTAAATATTAACCTGTTAGTGCTGAGTTCAAATCCAATGCAAATACTGCTGCAATTAATGCAGTCACCTTTCTATAAATAAAGCTTTAACCCCAGTGAAGGACTGAACTTATTTCCAGGCCACAGCTGCTCTACAGAAGGACACTTGTTTTCTTTGGAATGCACTGGAAAGGTGCCACTTGGCTAAAAGAGGTGCTAACCCAAACTTCGAAATGGTTGTTCCTGATATGATAGGAAATTCTCAAGTTTGAGTTGTTTCAGTGTTGTGTCAGTTAAGAGTTTTACTTGAGCATGGCAATTAACGTGCCAAAGGACACTGAGAGATGCTGAAGAACAGCAACTTACAAAAGTGTGGATGGCCAAACTGATTTTGAGTTTTTCAAGGCAGCTGCAAATCATTATTTGAGATAATTCCCTTGCTCTATGTTTTTGTTATTGTCTTGGAAGCCCAAGAATTTACCAAGATGTTGGCTGTTGTGAACTCCTAGTAATTGTAATCACAAACTGAGAAGCCACATGGCTCCAGACATTTCATAATTAAAGCAGAGACTTTTTTAAGCTCCCTGGTGTTTAATTGAACAGGTGAGAATATTGTTAAAAGTTCAAATAAAGTTTAAAGGTGTGTACTAATACTGGATTGTGTGTTAGTTTCCAATTCCTACCTTCATTGTTGACTTTCAGACACATCAGTAGGGGTGGGGTTTACATCTTAGGCACTGTTCTGCTCCTTTTGTTGCTGGCTGGGGCCAAGGCTTGCAGCACAGTGGGGAATAGTATTGAAAGTATTTAGATTTCTAAATCAAGTGTTGAAAGCACTGATGTGAACTCTATAAGAAGTGAGGTTTGTGCGAGTCTTGTTCTATAGCTGCTGACTGGACACTAAAAGCAGTGGAGGTGATGACATCCATCCAGTTCATCACATGTTTGTTGTGTCCACGAGTAGCTGAAAGTGTTAACTTAGCTTTTGTTAACAAGCAGCATGGTGAGAGATAAATACCATTTGGGCTGTTACCTCTGTTCTCTGTAAAGTGCTTCTTAATCTCCACAAATAGTGGAAACTTGGCTTAATGGGATCATTTGATAGCAGAGCACTGAGGAGGAGAGGAGTTTTGAATCATACAGGTAAGTTACTTAATTGAAGGCAGTAGGGGAGAAGATTGTGATGGCTGGTTCCTTTCTGTTAACACCAGTGAAAGGATGCAATTTCAAGACAAAGTGGGACCTAATTTGTCTCCATTTGCATGCAGTAACTTGATACAGGCTTTTCAGGCCAAGAGGTTTGTAATTGTTGCTGCTAATTGGTTACCTTAGTGTAGAAAAAGGGGAACCTGCCAGTAACTGCATTAAAAATCAGAAGCTAGGGGATAGACCAGACTCTGTGTGGAAAAAAACTTCAGCTGGGCAAGCTAAATATTTTGTTGCAGTACTGGTAAAGCCTTATTTTTGTTTTGTAAGTACCTGGTGTCTGTCTCAGCTTAATGTGATACAGGGAATGTTTTAGCCTATCTTAACTAACAACTTAAGTACTAAAATTTCCAAAGTGAGCTTTTCAAACAATAACTTCAAGTCTGCAATCTTTCTTGTTTGGCCAGGCACTGTAACAGCTGCTGTGACATCACTGTAGCTCTGAAGGAGCTTTTATAGTGCTCCTGGAAAGGGGAGGGCCAGGGGAACACAAGACTGTCTATCTGTGCCCCAGTGAGATCAGGTGCTGAGTGTCACTGAGACACCTGACTCACTGGCACGGCTCCACTGTCACCAATGAGGAAAATCACCAGTGAGCCGAATCACTTCCCTTACTGAAAATAACATCACCTGCTCTTGCCAACTGTCTGCTGCCTGTCCTAGCATGTGGAAGGTTTGTGGTCTTCAAGCTTTGGCCACCTAACAGTTTTATTCTAGTGAAAACTGGGCATGCTCTGTACTTTGGGAATTTAACCCCCTGTGGGTGATCAGCAGATCTATTTACTGATAGCTGCTGAGTGTTGTAAGAACTGGGGATTTGACTACTTTATTTAAAAGCAATGTGCTCCTGTCTAAAATGAAGTTCTATAATGCAATGCTGCATTGGTATTGCTTTTGGTACTATGGCTGCTCAGTATCTTGTTTTCTACTAGAGCACAAGTAAACCCCAGCTGAAAGTGATAAACTTAACTTGGTGTTTGACTTCACTTGCTTGTCCTTCATACCATTAAAAAGTAATGTAGGTGAAAAACGTTTGTGTATATGAGAATAGGATTTTACACAGGATCAAACTGGGGTTTTGGCAGTGGGTTGGGTTTTTTAAGTTGCTGAGTGCTAGCAGGCTGAAGTGTGGGGTAGGTGTAAATTTTATATTGGTCCAGAGACCATGGGAAATGCACTTGCTGAGTCAGAAAGAAGACACTTAGTCCAATTGCATTTGCTACACTTAAAATTACCTTAAAGCAGCAAATGACTGGGAACTTCCCAATGTTCCCATGTTGGTATCTGGGTTACTTCTGAACAGCCAGGTTTGACCAGCAGTATTTCCTTCTTGGTGCCCACAGACTTGCACAAAGGCACAGCACTACCACTGCCTCTGTTTGATTTTATTTTATATTGGGTTTCTAAAGACTGAGTGGGAATAAGAAAACACTGATCTGCAGGCCCTACTTTCATTAAGCCTGACTATTTCTTCTCCACCAAGCTCCTTGCCTTATTTCTGACAAGCTGCATCAATTTATGGAGCAATCTCAGAATTTCCCATTGCTCTGACCACCAGCTGCTCTGGTTTACATCTGCTGCATCAATGGCTCATTCCAAGTAATGGCTTTTGATTTTGTTCCCACTGTATTCCTCTATAAAGCATTGTCTCCTCATGTGTAAATGTCAGCAGGGTACTGGGTGTTCTCCTCTGTTGTTGGGCATATTTTACTTCTGCCTGGCTATTTCAATAAATTCTTGTTGTGTTTGAATCAATAGCAGGCTATTGATGCTGCTGCTAACAGATTAATTGAGTGATCTCAAACATGTATCTCCAGTACAGGTGGCTGGCTGCCTTTAATGGAAGAATTGGAGGTGAGAGCTGGTCTCTCCAAATTGCTGAAGTGACAGGCATTATGCCCTGGGGAATAATTAGTGGCTTTATAGCAACAGTTATATTCAGTTCCTTGAATTTAATGAAAACCTTTCTGCTGACCTCTGAAGGGTTTAGATTAGACTGTTGGGAGGGGACTTTTAAAAAAAATATTTTTCCCCAACTATTTTAAGTGACAACCAATTGAATTATTAAAAAAGCCTGCATGCAACTTACAAAATACCTGGCCAAATGCAAGGCCAAGTGGTTGACTGAGAGCCAAACCCAGGGATCTGGGTAATTTCCAGCATGGGCCCTTGGGCCTGAGGAACGTGGTATTTCCATGACAGCTTGGACTTGCTGAGCAAGGCCCATGGGCCCTTCTCACCCAGCGGTGCTACAACACCTTCCCTCCTTTTCATTTGCTCTCCATCTTCTGCTTTTCCTTGCACAAGACACATTACCCATCACTTTTCCTTCCAATTGCTGGTCTTTCAGAAGCAGGTGGGGTTTTTTGTGTAAAAAAGGAGAGATTTTGTGCCTTTATCATCAACAGTCCTCATGGCCATTTCCAGTTACCCTTCAGTGCTATTTTTCTCCTCTTATCTCATCTATTACCATAAGAGGCATCACAGATGAACTTCTTTATGGCTGGGACTTTTGGTGCCCCTCCTGGGCACCCACAGGATCTCAGCCTTTCTTGTGTGATCTCAGAACTCAGAGCAAGCCAGTCCTTGACTTTCTGTGCTTCACTTCAGCCCTTTGCCATGTAAACTGTGGACAGGAGTGTAAATATTTCACAGCTGTTTCCTGGACTGTGTTTGATTTGGGCTCTGATCATGTAACATTTTGTATTACAAATGTGCCTGAGACCTATCAATTTTTACCCCCACAACCCAGATATGTTTCTGAAATATCCATTAACTCACTGGCTCCAAGAAAGGAGGGGGGGCTCTCTTTCTCTTAGATTTTTCTTGATAGTTTTGTATTTCAAAACTATCATCTGAGGATGAGGAATTACAACCTCTATTCATTAACTCACCCAGCTCAGAATCTCTTCCTGAGGTGTACTGGAACTACTGAATTCCTGGAAAACTACTCAGCATCCTTTGGTGACAGGCAAAAGGATAAAAAGATGAACCCAAAGAGTGTAGAACACATAAAATTGGCAGATGGATAAGAAAGCTTAAATTATTTTGTGTTCCTATGAGGAACAAAGTATTTCTTAAAAGTTGTCAGAGAAATTATCATGAATACTATAATAATATTTAAAAGACTTCAGAAAAGCGTATTTTTTTTAAATTTAAAATCTCATGGTATGAATCTGGTACTTTTCCCTAAATCCGTAATTAAACAAATTTTATTTTCTTTCTTAGTATTTGGGGCTTAATATATACATGTATGGAAATAAAAACAATGGAACTGTACCAAAAATTATTTCTGAGGACCTGCAACAAGACATGTAAAGTCCTGATGTGTATTTGGGGTAAAAGTTACATTTTCTTGTAATCGCTGAAGTTTGTGTTGCCTCTCCCTTGGCCACGCGGTGTCACTCTGGCACCTCGGTACCGGCAGCCAGGCAGGGGGGCAGGGAAGAGCAGGAAAACTCCCTCAGACTCTCCTGGCTCCATGAAAAATTGAAGGGTATTTATTTTCTGGTAGGCAGCCAGGCTGAAAATAATATCTGAATTGAAAGCCTTTCATGAAACATCTGGGCAGTTAAATTTTGCAAACTTCAAAGATGTCCAGTACCGTACTGACATACTGATTTCTCTCTTTAGTGAAGAATCACTTAGGCTAATGCACAAAAGCCTCTGTAAAAACCATTTCATGCTGAAATTAATGATCAAAATGACAATGCTTAATAAAGCAACTACCACAGGAGTGCCAGTCAATATAGTTAAACTACAACAGGCTCATAATCAGTCTCTCAAATCGCTATCAATTGTCCACAGTGGCCATTTTTGCAGTGATTTTTTTGAGGTCTGCATGCTTAATCTCCAGATTTTCCATTTTGGATTTGATACATGTGTGCAAAATTGTGCCTGTGGTTTTCTTCTGCAGGCTGTCATTTTTAAGTACTTTTCATAAACTGCTGGTAAATAATAGTAATAATAATAATAATAAAGTCACATTTATAGCAGTTGAGAAGCTGGTCCTCAACACTGATTTCAAATATAAGGCCTTATTTTTACTTGTTGATATGTGTTCTCCTAAATGCAAAAGCTAAAAGCAGAACTATGTCAAATACTTCCTAGATGACTTGATCTGCTCTTAGAGCCATGGGATTACACAGTCACATGCCTGGTAAAATTCACTCCAGTGCTGGTACATGAAGCATTAGGATTTTCTTCTCTCCTCTCAATGCACAGAGTGATGTACAGCTAAATAACCACCATAAGTTTATACTAATAATTCTGTTCACTGAGCTGCTTGAGGCAGAAATGCAAGTGCTAATGTGTAGGAGCTGTACTTTGATAGTTATTTTTGGGAATGAAAAAACACACTAATAATTTCCCAGTTCTCATTCAAGTGCTTATGATATGGTCTAGGTAAAATGGAATTTTAACACATAGTAAAAGATCATAAATAAATGTAAATACACAGCAGGTGTCCCTCTGGCATGCCATGTGGATCTGTCAGAGTACTTGTTCTGGTAAGTAGGGAAAAAATACCAAAGCAGCTGTTTTATACTACAGCATTTTCAAAGAGAAGTAAAAATCACACATAGCATACCCATTTCCATAAGTAACATTAATTTTATAGACAGAGATTGAGCACAAAGAAAAAGAAAGTCTTTAGCAGAATCCGTCATTGACTTAACTCTGAGAGTCCCCATACATCATTGTTCCACGCCTGCAAAGCCCAGCCAGGGACTGGGTCTGATTTCACTCTTCCTGCACATCTCCAGCACCCCAGGAATGCTGAAGCTCATGGTCAGGAGGTTCAGCATGCCTTGCAGTGCAGCACGCACACTGGGGGCTGCAGGAGAGGCACCAACAAGCACTGCAGTGCTTCCATCACCCTGTGCTGGGGGAGCTTGACACAGCACTCAGCTTCCTCCTGAAAGGCTACAGCAAAGAAATCTACGGAAGATGCTATTTTTTCCCTTTAAAATAATTAATTTTTAATTATTAATGTATTAATAATTTTTCCTTAAAAATTATTAAATGTATCCTAACTAGAGTAATAAGATGGCTATTGCCATGTACAATTAAAACTAAACCTGTCCCCTTGAAGAAAAAGACTAGAGAAATAAGGTAGAGTTTAATTTGCTCTCATGTCAGTAAAAATAAGAAAAAAATAGCTCTAACATTGAGGTTTGCTGCAATGAAAAAGTTATACATAACATTTTATTCATCTATGTAAAATAATTTTATCATGTAATGTTTTCTTAGTCAAGAATAGCCCTGACTTAGGAAAAGACAAGTTTATGGATAACAAAAAGCAGTGCTTGTCCAGGTTTTCCTTTCTTCAAGCTTTGAACAAGTATCAACTGTTTTAATTAGCTCTCAACACCTTTATATTGTCATATGAACTGGGAGTACTCTGCATACATGGAACAGTAACTTTAACCAGGGAGCATTTGCAAAGCAAATGATTGTGTTTGACAATCTCTCTGCAGCCAAGCGGCATTAAAAATGGTTTTGCTTTGGTTCCATTGCTTGTTTGATTTGATTTCTTTAATTTCTTAGGATAGGAGTAAATGGCCTTAAAATCCATTTGGTGTTTTGCAATATGGAGAGTATCTCCCAGCTGATGAAACCAACAGGTTCAGCGGATTGCCTTTGTGTCTAGGGAGGATGGACATGGCTGGATGTCGCAGACATTTTTTCATAGAAATCCTTTCTTTCACATTTGTCCATCTTCTGGGAAGCAGAGCCCCAGAAGAAGAATGTAAACAATTGTTATCAGCTGCTGTGAAATGTAGCAGGTGCCCCTGTGATTGGCTCATCTTCCATGTGTACCATTAAAGGCCAATCACAGGAGCAGCTCAGGGACAGATTCCCTGGACACAGAACTTTGTTATTCATTTCCTTCTATTCTATTCTTAGCTTAGCAGCTCTCTGCAACTTCTCTTCTTTTTCTTTTTAGTATAGTTATAATGTATTATATATCTTATATCAATAAATCAAGCTTTCTGATCAAGAAACAAGATTCTCGTCCTTCTCTCACCACAGTGACCGTCTAAGGCCACTGCAGTAGCTGGGAATTTGAACTTTGGCACTTCCAGCACCATTTCTGCAGTGAGTTCTGTGGGAATGTGGCTGTTTGCCTGGGAGAAGCTAAAGCAAAGTTGCAGGCTCTGGGGCTTCCATTTGTAGATCTTAGATGCCAATTTTCCTCCTGAATGTGATTATTACATTTGCAACACAACACTCGGCTGAAACTTCAAGAAAACTGGAAACTAGTGTTACCTCCAGCAGAGAGCAAAATAAACACATTCCTGCAGTGTGTTTTTCCATGGCCAGACTCAAATTTCACATCAAACAAATCTAGCAAGTGACAGGTCACAACACATGCCTTTAAAATACCAGAGGAAGGAAAGCTTCTTCAGCAGCAACCAGATAAACAAAACCAAACCCCCAGAAATTTGAACAGCCTTAGAGCATGTTAAAGGCACACCCCAGGCAGCTTTCACTTCAGTAGCCAGCCCACAACCAGCATTATTCTGTTATTCTGCAGTCATTCCTTGTGTTAGGACAGGGATTGTCCTGCTGTCTGGATCTTAAGCCCTGTACTGAAAGTATTCTGTTACTTCAGGCCTCCTGGGGGGAAAAACAACCAAACAAAGCAAAACTAACATGCCACTGCATTACAATTGTGGCTTGCTAAGATTGAGGAGGAGCACACACAAGGAATAAGCTCACAGGCTTCCTTGATTTACCAAAGGCATGGCCAAAATGGAAAGGTTATTCTGGGACATGACATTACCTCAAGCAGCTGGCCTATACCAGGTGATTCGTGCTGTTAAACTATGACAAATGAGAGGTAATCCAAATTTAGGTCTTACAGAAAACATACTTAAAAAAACACCCCTAAACCAGTCTGGTGTAAGTAACTGAGCATTCAGAAAGTTCTCTGACCAGCAGAAAAGTTTCTCACCATCTGGCCCTACAATTTCAATGTGACAGGCTTGATTTTGACAGTGCTTGACTTTGCCATTTTAATAAATTGGCTTCCAAAAGACAGATTTTTCTGTTCAGTGAATTCTCTTATAAGGGCCCAGAAAGACTTTCACCTATTGAGGAGTTCAAGTCAGCTATTCAGATTTTACCCTTGGGACTGTGGAACAAGAGCATGGGATTCACACAGAAGAGTTTCAGGCCATGGGAGTTATCTGCAAGCTGGAGGAATTGGCAGTCATAAAGATTTGTCATTAAAGTAAGTGAAGGTTTATTATTATTACTTTATTGTTATTATTTTAATAATTTCTGGCCATAAAATGATGAGCTATGTGATCTCAATTGGCCCCATAAGACTTTCTGACCAGATAAATGAGTCAAAGTGAGACATCAATACTGGAGGTTTAATGTCCTGTGGCTATGTGGGATTATCAGTGTCTGCTCTCATTTAAAAGGCTTCTTGTTTCAGAGAAGTGGTTGCAGCACCAAGCCTGACAGAGCTCAAGAAGCATTTGGATAATATTCTTGGGCACATTGTGCGGTTCTTTGGGGATGGTGCTGTGCAGGGCCAGCAGTTGGGCCTGCATCCCTTGTGCATCCCTTCCAACTCAGCATATTCTGTGATTTTAAAGTCTCTAAGCCTCACAGAGGGACTGCAAGACAAACAGCCCCACTGTTATAGGGACTAGCTGTACTTGATTGTGGCTTGTCAGCCCGCATCTGCTGGAAGAACACAACCACTGCCTTGTGCAAAGCACCCCAAAAAATTCCACATCCCCACACCAGCCTCCTGCAAGGGCCCAGAGGGGAGGGTGTGGGGCTTGGCTCAGCTGTCCCCACCTGTGTGCAGGGACTGGTGCCCCGAGCTCTCTGTTGATGGGAGCAGGTCCATCCCAGGGCCCACCTGGGCCTGTCCCATGTCCAGCAACCACACTGGGCTCAGGAGGTCACTGCCCCAAGCAGCAGTAACAGGGCTGGCAGGAGCAGGTGAAGGGAACAGACCCACATCTGTTCTATAAAGCGCCCATCACTTTCCTGGCAGGAAGAATCTCCCCTACAGCAGGTAAAATTGCAGCACTAGGAGTATTTACCTGAAGAGATTAGCAGAGCATCCCCAAGAGCTTCATCATGCTGAAGAACACACACTAATACTCTGAGAAAAACATCTGAGAGCTCCAGAGACTCTCTGGTGGACACATCCAAAGCATGTGAGTATCCCCAGGAATTTCTTCATACGTTTAGTCACGTGCACCTGTTCCCTGCAAACCCCCAGGCTGTCACCAAATGCAGTGTGTATGACATGGGCAGGTACAGCACCAAAGAAAGGCTGCTCCAAGAAGGGGTGAACCTCTCACTCCTGTGGGAGGTCAGGCAGCAGACACAGGGGAGTGTTTGCCTCCTGTGGTGAAAAGCATAACAACACTGAAACACTGAAATCCTTCCTCAGGCCTTGCCGCCTGATGGAATCAAGGAAGAGAGGTTACATGTGAACAATTTCAGGAAAATTTCAGCTGCAGACTGAAAGTGAAGCAACAGCACACACAAAAGCATTAAACACCACTATCTTTCTCTCAGGATCAGAATTCTTTTACCTTTCTTCCTCAAGATCCTCTGAGGAGATACCCTCTTTGAGATCCAAGCTCCAAATTTCAGGCAGGGCTGTGGCAGATAACTCCACAACAGAAGAACATGTCAAAGTGCATGAGTAGGTTTACTGCATGAGTAGGTTTTAATGAAAAATAAAAATATTTTTCATTAAAAATCTTTTCCTTCCAAAACAAAAGCAAGAAGGCATTATTGCACTTAGTACAACACAATTTCAGCAGGAAAAGATGGATATAACAATTAAAACCTGTGCTGAACTTTGTAGGTTAAAGCCCAGGGGAGGAGGAAGAGGAGGGGAGGGGCTGCAAAGGCTTCTGGGGAACAGGAGAGCTATAAAACTGAAGGTGGTCATTCAGAGTTTGTTGCTGGAGGATAAGAGAGGAGTGCTTAGAACTAAAGGAAGGAGAAGGTAAATGTTTCACACTTCTTGGGCTTAAATAGATCTTTTTATTCTAGTATATATGAAATGTAAACTAGAAAAGGAGATTTTTATATTCCAAAACCTATAGAAACCCTTTGCATAAAACCTCCCATCCCATGGCACTTCAATGGTTGCCTGCTCTCCACAGTATAGGTCTGTTTGTTTAACCTGTATGTTTGCTTCCAGACTGAAGTAAGGGCTCCTTACAGCTTCCTCTGTCTAGTTCTGGCTTCCAGGACCTCCGCTGGCTATGAGCCTTCTTCTGCTGGTTTCACTGGGGCTGGCTTGTGCTAGCTCATGACACTGCTGGATGCCTCTGGTAAGAAAACAGTTGTAAATTCCCATCATCTTTGGACTTCAGTCACTGCTCCCTGCTGCTACACTACACTACTGTGCTAAAGAAAGAGGTGTTTAATTAAGGAAAAAGTAGTAAAACACCTAATAACTGTAGGGATGAGCTGCCATGTGGGAGATCTTGACCACAAATCCCAGCTGGTCACTCATAGCAGGGCAAATGCTTTGTTCCAAACTCTAAGAGGGAATTGTTGTTGTGGCTTTTTACAATGAGTGTAAAGCTACAAGTAGGTGTGGGGCTCTGTGCAGCTGATATACTTCCAATTAACTTCCAGAGTACTTTTCTACTACTCTTCCCCTATTCAGGGAGGCAATCCACCTACTTAAAAGAGGTGTTGTGGTGCTAAATTAAGTCATCTTAGTAATATGCTTTTGTAGCACTGCCTGCTCTACCAAGGAAAAGTTAATGATCAGCAACTGCTATTGCTTGAGTTAGGCTCCCAACAGCCCATTCAGATTTTAACTTACCTTCTTTAGATGATGTAATGCATTTTGTGTTTGATGTGATTTCCTCTTCTCCTGGCAATCCTCAAAACCCTTACAACAAGCAGGTAAGGGAGCCTCCTATTTCTGAGGGAATATGATGCTCTTCACAACCAGCCACACAGCTCTGTTCTAGCTAGCAATGCAAAGGCAGATTTGATGTGAGGCAGGCTCCAATACCTGCAATTCAGCAGAAAGCAGAGCCAAGAGGAAGCCATCTGTGCAGGTGGCACTCATCCAAAGGGAAGGGTGGGAAGGTTGTCCTGAGGACTCACCTGTGGCCCTGCCTAAGGAGTTGCTCCAGTGCTTCCCTGCAGCTGGAGGTCAGAGGGTGATGGACAAGGGGGAGCTGAGTGTGTGCATGAGGCTTGCAAAGATCCTTTTCAGCTGAGGTGAATCCACTCATGGGGATGATCCTGCATCTACTAACAAGGCCTGGTTTCTTCTGTTCCCTATTATGAACACTTCAGCCTCCTCTAAATACTCTTTTCTCCCTACCAGTCCAAAATGCAGTAAGTGTCACAGTACTGCCAAGGGCTTAGTCTGCCCAGCAGGATGCCAGTGAGGCAGGGCAAGGTCAGAAGGTGCTATCCTCCCTGAACTTTAAATCCTCTGAATCTGTCTTTAGGAGAAGCTGTGGGTTTTGTTAACCAGATTAGTTTAATGACAATAGGCTCCATATATACTCCATTGACAAATATAGGTGTTCTCTCTAAGGTTTGGGTCTCTGTTTAAAAATCCTGGTCCTAAGCCCCAACGTGGCTCTAAGCTGAACTGGGCACTTCCCAAAAGGCATTTATGGCAGATCAAGTGATGTGCTGTGACTGAAATGTGTTTATCAGCATATCTGTGAGGAGAGTGTTGCCTCTTCATCCTTTCACAAAAAATAGTGAGGATGGGCGGTGTCTGATGGCTCTGACTGTGCCTCGTTCTGTCCTCCCTGAGGGCTGCACAAGCTCTCAGTCACTGATGGCATTTGCACAAAAACAAGTGTGCGCTGATGTGAGCACACCCACAGCTAGATTTAATCACACTTGTTGCCCACACCTTACAGTTTACAAAAAGCTTGAGTTCCAAGAGGGAGAAGAATGTCTACTTTTGCCTTTAAAACTAAAGTGGTTCTTTCCTATCCATACAGAGCCTAAACTTTTGAATCTCTATGTAAGAAATACATGGAAAAACATATGTAACTTAAACGAAGGGCACAAAGCCAGAAAACCCAAGGACAGCACCTCAGAGGGACAGCTGCAGTTTGCTGTTTAAAGGGTCCCCAGCCACTCTGGACAATAGTGAGAAGCTCCCACTGCAGGGAAGGTGCCAGGCTCTACTGTGTCTGCTGGAGTTGAGAATGGAACTGGTGTCAAGTGGCAGAAGTCAGCAGGTCTGGAGTCTCATTTTTAGGTGAAAAATTGCACTGTGAAAGCAGAAAGCTACAGTAAAAAAAACCCCACAGCACTGATCCACTAGCCAGGAAAGAACTCATCAGAGACATATAAATACAACTTCACACACTTCAATGTGTAAACCACTCAACAAAATAAATTATGCTATGCTGGCAAAGTAGTAAAAGGCCTTAAGAAAATTGAAAAAGCTTATAGCAATGAAGGATTATTCCCAGTGCAATAGAAGGAATGTGTATCACACTAAGTGATGGTGCTTTGTCTGTGAAAATCAGCCAAGTGAGGGAGCAGCAAGGCTGAGGGCAGGCTGGACACATATTTACCTTGGCTCTCTGCAGTCAGCAACAGGCTCAGGGCCATCCTTAAGGCAAGACATATCTCTCTTTCCCTACTATCACTGCTCACAGCAGGGATTTCTTTTGTTAATATGCTACTGTGCAGTTCTAGAGCTGGAAACTGATTAATTCCCAACAGGCAGAAAGGATTCCTAGAGAGCAGGGCAGTGTAGGTGACCCTGGGGATCACAAAAGCTGAATCTACAGCATCACTTAGGGTGCTTGGTTAGGGCAAAATGATTCTAGATTCTTTAAAATCCCTGGCAGATGCTATTTGTGCTGTGGATCCCCATATGATTTAGCATCAAAAACCAGCATTCACTGAAGCCTGAGGGCAGATTTCATCATTAGGAATATTGGGCAGGACCAGAACATGTCACTCCCAGGAGGTGGTGTGGCTCCTGTGCCCACAGGGGTGTCTGCTGTGCAGTCCTTCACCCCACAGTCACTGCATGGATCTGACCTCTTCTGACCTCCTCTTTGGCACAAAACAGTGCAGGAAGACTACAACATTCCAGGAATGGATAGAAGGATAAATCCCTTTGCTTTCCCTCCTCCCCTTTCATGGGCTGAACCTGCACTTGCTACAAAGCAAGCGATGAGCTCCTGACACCCAGTAGAAGCCCAACCTGTGCAACCACAAGGGACTCTGCTGCAGCACAGGGAGGGGAACAGCAGGTTTGGTTGGCTCTTTGTAGTGAGGCAGGGGAGTCCTCAATCCCAGTCTCAGGAACAGCCACAAGCAGATGACCAAAGGTCTGCTCTGGCCTGGTTCCTGCTTCTGACGGTGGCCAACAGCAGATGCTCCAGGAAATGAAATATAAAAAAAAAGGTAAGCACAAAATTACATTTGGTAGTATATTCCCAACTTCCAGTGCCTTGGGCTCAAGTTCTGAAGTAGAAGATCTGTATTTGATAGGTTTCTTCCCTAATTGATGTTGAATAATTTCTTGGATTCTAACAAACTCCCAGGCACCAGCCCCCTTGCCCCTCTGTTCAGCTACAGAGGAGCAATCTGTTCTATTAACAGGAAAATTCTGCCCAGCAATGCCTGCTCTGACCTTCAGTCACCTCCTCACCTTCAGACATACTGGAGGCCTAAGCAGAAAGGAAAGCAAGCCTTTAACCTAATTACCCAATTATCTTGAGGTAATCACCCAATAATCTTTGGATACAGTAATTTTTTATTTCTTATTCCTCCTATCTTCTTAACAAACAGGTTCCAGAAAACAAACCAAACAAACAAACAGACCCACATAGCAGATAAAACACCCATTAAGGGCAGACATCAGTCTACAGCTTGTTACCTTTCCTACCCCAGGGAGGCCAAAAATCACCTCTTCATGCTCAGACCCTGCTGTCCTTGGCAGCCAAAAGGAAGCGGGAGCAAAGCTGGGGAGGACCTGCCTCAAGAGAACAGCCTGAGGGAGTCCTTGGGAGATGAGCAGCAAATGTGCGAGTGGTCACACCTGGCTGGGGCTGTTTCAGAGTGCTGTGGGTGGCTTACAGGACTGCTGACACTTGATCACATCCCCTGCAAGCTGATGCAGCTCTTCCTGTGAAGGGAGAGCTGTCGTGTTCCTGCAAGAGCAGGAGGGACTCAGAGATATCCCACCCCAGAGAGTCCCCAGGGACTCCTCAGAAACCCCCTGTCTTTAGAGTGCTTGTGGGAAAAGGCACCATCATCTGATTTTCAACACATGATGAGATCTGCCAATTATTTAGAAACTCACCCTACACACTCCATAACTGAAAAATTTAAATGTGATACAAAGAGCACAGGGATCCACAAAATTTTACAAGTAGCTGTAATTAAGGACCCAAGAGAAATATGTAAGGAACTTGCTTTGTAATATGTAGTGCATAACTAATATTTAAAATACTGGGTGGTGGAGGCAATCACATCAGATCATGAAGTCAGAATGACCAGCTTATATTTAATGACTAAGATGCAAATTTAATCATATAAACTGCTAATTGTAGGGGGTTTTTAATAGCCTGTGAGGATAATTTGAATACTCAGTACTAATACCTGGAATGCCATGTCATCCTTATTATAGAGCCATAAATTAAAAAAAAAAATATTAATCCCAGTGGGGACTAAAGAATCTTTTCTTTTTTAATGTCAAAGGCAAGAAAATTTCTTATGAAAATCTTCACATGAAGTGTCATCGCTTGGCTGCTTATCTAAAACTTCAGATGAGTGTGAGGGTGGAGGGTGAGGGAGCCCTCCATGGCCTCAGACCTGTGCAATACAGAGGGATGCACCCAGCTTGCTAATTCTGTCTAATGGTGAAGCCTGCTTTTCTTTAAAGCTGAAAATCAGACCTGCTATATCCAGGGCATATCCCCCTCCCAGTTTAGCATCTTCTGATGGTACCTGAAATACTCCATGCAGGCACACAGCTCATGCCTCTGTTCAGTCACTCAGTCTCTGTCTTTGGGTGTTTTGCAAATTTGTTAATTTATATTATGTTTATCTTGAAATCCCTAAACAGGCCAATACCTGGCTGCCACAGAGCTTGGTTCCAGTATCTGCTGCCACTTAGAAGGAAACTGGCTGGAGATCCTTCCTGTGTAAGGTCCTTGTTGCTCTGGAATATCCTTCAAGATGTTACAAAAACATACACAGACACAACATATACAAAACAGATATATGATGTCCAGGACATCTCTGCAGGCCAAAGGACACACTGTGAGGTACCAGTGTACAGGAAAGGACTTGAGATGAGCTAGCAAAGTACTGTAATGTTTTCACTGTAACCTGGGCCCCCATGCTGTGTGGGTGGGATGCAGGACCTGCCTCTTGGGAATGGTTGTTGCTGCAGAACATCCCAGTGATGAAATGTTGTAGATATGGCCTGCTTACAAACCAGCTGGTGAGGCTGAACAATTATAAAGGAGCCATCACACAAGTCTGTTGTCCCATGCCAGGCTCGCCCTGAATCACAGCTATACCTTTTCAGTTTGATCTTCTCTAGAGCTGGGATACATTAGCATAACCATTCTTGCATCTTCTAACATTCGAATTTCCATCTTAGCCTCCTGCAGCCTTGATCCAAAAGCTTTTCATATTTATACCAGAAATCAAGGTTTTTATGTAAGCAGCAGTGAGGGATTTGGTTTGCATATATAAATATACAATAGTCTCACTACTCTGGCTGCTAGTGCAAAGTGAATCCATGACATGGGTTGTGTTCTCTTAGCTAAAGGCAAAGGCATAAGTTAACTGACAATGAATTATCCTATTGTAGAGCCTTCAGGATGGGGATTATCAGTGCTAACACACAGTCTTATCCTGCATGCAGTACACAGAGCTGACTTCTTTGGGAGATTTGGAACACAGGCAAATGATAATGTGGAAATTCATTAGGCAGCACCTCAAAGCCCCAAGTGTGTGTGTGTAGTATCTCATCCATTTCAATGGGAATCTTGCCTGCAGGAGAAGTAAACTCATGCAAATGCTGTTAGATCATTTTAATAGACCAAAAATCTAAGGGGATTCAGGAGTGGCAAGCATCCCCCTTAAAGACATCTCACAGCATCGTATGTACTTTGGAATCCAACCCAGAGTAAATTAATGTTGGCCTATCCAGTGACAAGAGTAGCAAGACTGTGATTTAAAAAAAGGGGACAGAATAGGGACAAAACTGTAGTTTCATGTGACAAAGCAAATCTATTCACCAGACATTAGGATTAAAGTCTGTTAAGAATTGAAATATGTCACCACCCTGGAGTTTGCGTACCAAAATTAATCCTATTTAGTACATTAGATCTTTATCTAAACCTCTTTGTCCAGAGGATGAGAGACCTTACCCTGAGAGAAAGATTTCCAAATGCCTTCAGTTGCCCTATCAGTGCTTGTTATTTGAACATGGAAGAAAGAAATCCCCCAATTTTACAAATCAAACACTTCTAGGCATAAGCTGTTCTTGAGGGCTGTCTGTAGGCAAGCTGCTGAAGAATTAGGGCAATAAATCACTGTGCTGCTTTTCCTTACTCCCTGTGTTAGAACCCTGCTTTCAGTGCTCAGAAGGGATTTCCAGACTACTCTCTTCAACTAGGCAACCCTTCTTAACATAACAAGTGTTATGTTAACACATTTTTAGTGTTGTCTAGCTTACCTTTGCTTTGTTAACACATTATTAGTGTTGTCTAGCTTACCTGTGCTCACTTTGAGGCCTGATCTGACTAAAGGACTGTGAAGATCTTCAGTGAATGAAATCAGGGGTTGTGGCTGAAGTCTGGCCACACCCATCTTACACAACACCTGGCTATTTCTGGCTGTGGTGGGCTACTTGCAGGTGGGAAGCCACAGAAACTTTTCTGTTGTGGTGCAGAGAAACTTGCTGGCAGAAATTCTGTCTTGAAGAACAAATAAGAAAACATTGTTTCTAAGAGGTAAGATGAATGAGACCTCCCAGGAACAAAGACTTCTTAATATTAGTCTTAATATTTCAAACAGAATACCCTGGAGAGTAATGCTTCTGATTTGCTCCTTCCTCCCATGCTACTGCTTTTATCATAAACAAGAGAAACATTTTTACACCTGACATCACCACTCTTTCTTTTGAGCCCATTACCTTTTACTAATGGTAAGTTCAAAGAAATAAAATTTTGCTTCCAAAAGTAAATTAGATATGCAACATTTTCATAAATTAGCACTTGAAAAGCAAACACTGTATTGAATGTATTTACTTTCAATGTCATTGGCATTGCTTTGTGATTTTTTTCAAAGCTCTTAACATGGCATTCTTTGCATGATATCTTGCAAAAATTGTCTAGAAAAGTACCAGCTTTACACATCTATCAATTAAATAAGCTGTACTCAGGAAGCTGAGGGTTTGCTAATAGGTAATGAGGAATTCTGTAAGATGGTTGACAGCTAAGGCAGTGAGAAAGTGGGGAAAACAGTGTTTATACATATTTTAGAGCACACTGAAAACCTTACAGACATCCTGCTGTTTACCTACATTTTTCCTCCCTGTGTCTGTCATGACCAATTAGTTTCATGTCCCTTGGGTAATATCATGCTAATTAAATATTAGAAACCATGGGGAAAAGTGGCAAGAGGTTTGTTTTTCTTTTGCTGTGCAGTTTAACAGTAAGTGACAAGCACCAACCTTCCAATATCACATGCAAACGTAGAATTTCCTTGAGACGTTCCCAACCATAAATCCTAGTGAGCTATGCAAATATGCAAAATTTCAGTAAAATTCAATGAATGACAGCACAACTGAATGCTTACAAGGGAAGCATACCATACCATTACCATAAAAAGGGAAGGATGCAAGGCAAAATTAAGGAAGTTTCTTCAAAGAGCTAGGAGACAATTTGTAACTAAACAGTTTTATTTACTTTTTTTTTTCCAAAATAAAAAACACAAAATAACCACCAAGATTAAAGGCCATAGACAGCATTAACCAAATGAACCAGCCACTTGGTTATAGTAGCTGATAACTAGAATAACTGGATATTATTGCATATACCTCAGGTTCATTTATATATCCATTACAGTTTGGCAAGATTACAATCATACAGTAGCTTTGGTTGTGTAAAACCTAGTAGCAATACTTACTTAAAATGTGACTGCTTAACATTTTATGACAACAGCTATTATTCTGTCTTGACATACCTTCTCTCACTCCATGTTCTTGTCCACTTTGCCACTGACCCAGAATTAAGGAGACATATTTGCAACCATCGTTTATAGCCCTTCTTTATCACCACGTGGTGATGGATCTCAGAGGGGTAGGAATCTCTCCCTTGCTCTCCTCATACAGGTTTATAGAGCAGCCTCTCCTCCATGCTGGTGGCTCCCACCACCCAGCTGTGGCAGCCTCAGCCTGGCCATGTGTCCGTGCAGAATGCAAATATGTCGAGGTGTTTATGGCTTTCAGGCCAAAGCCTTTCCTGACCTACAGTGCTGGGGGGTGACTGTACTGCCTTGCCTTTGGATACAGAGAAAAAACCACAAACAAACAAACAGCTTTTCACATTGGTGTGCTGAGCTGCCAGCACAGAACAGTATTAACAAACCTAATACACAATACTACCTTGGTTACAGAGTTGTGCCTGAGACACTGCACAGGATTGCATGTGTATGTTCTACAGTCTATGTATTTTAGTTTTGGTCTTTTAAAAAAATGCTCTCATCCTTATGTAATCTAGTGTAACACTGCAGCTTTAGAGTAATGGTTGATAAAAAGTCATAAACACACAGGCTATTTGGAAACACTGGAAGCTTTTGCTTGTCCTGCACCACTTGTGCAGAATTCCTGCCTTTCTGCCATCAGTCTGCCCCCAGCATTCTGGGAACATTTGCTTCCACAGGAAATATATCACCTACTTAAAAATAACCTAAGATTCTCAATTCTGCATGGGAAAGCTATAAAATAATTTGGATCAAACTGAAGTAATCTTGTTTGTGAAGACCCTTCTCCACTTACAAAATGCTGGAACACTAGATAACTAGATCTACTTGTTTGTGCAGCCCTTTCATTTGCTTGCACTGAAGCAAAAAGGAATTCAGCATGAGGAACGGCTGCATGGTGAAGATCCTGCAGAACAAGGTAACTGCCATGCAGTAATTCAAATGCAAGCAGTGTGACTGCTTTTTGCATTCAGATCCATACTTGTATAAGGATATAAATTAATAAGCCCTTCTAAATGATTTTAGAAATATCCTCTTTGATCTAGACATATAAAACCTCTGAATACTTAGAATCACTAGATTTCACATGGCTCACATATTCATAATTATTTGCACTTACATGGCAAATATTAGAAATACATTTGCCTGCAGTTGAACAGGTAATTATACTGTCTATTATTCAGCTGAGCAAAGATCAAGCACTCTATATCTTGCAGTTACTGGATCTTATTCTAACCCTTTGCTTTAGAAAGAGGAAATAACCATCTAAGTATATTACCAGTGCACAGTACTTAGTTTGAAAAAGACAACCTATAGTAGACAGCTAGATTTTTTTCCTAAGATGACTTTTTATGAGATACTCTAAAAGCAGTCTCTTATGACTGAAGATTGTCTATTTCACTGTACTCGCATAGTAAAAATAGTTAAAATCTAATTACAAAGCTGCTACATGGTTATTTTGTGGTCTGTAAAACAAAACAGTATCCAGAATTTTATCTGAACAAAATACACCAGACAGTATAAAAATATTTCCCAACTGGAGATTGAAACATTAATGCTGGATTTGGTTTTTTTTTTGTATAAAAAGTAATGTAATAATGGTTGACATTTATCTGCTTACCAGTCAAAAATATACATATGACTTCAAGGAGCTGTTCCAGGCTCATTTTCAGTGAGCTTGTGCTTTTGACCCTAGAAGTAATAAATGCACAAGTGGAACACAGTTTCCTGAAAACCTGAACTTTATCTTATTTCTAACAATAAGAGTAACTTCTGGCTATGGATTTCCACTTATTTGCTTTGTTCAGGCAACTACAGCAGAGGAATTCCAGAAGCACCACTTCCGCTTTGAATGATGTTTGTTCAGTGCAACATCTTCCTTTTCCCTCTCCTTTTTAACTCGCTGGTAGTGATCCTCTTCCTTCAAATACCACACAGGCGGCCACCGATGCCTCTCAAAATATTCTTGATTATCTGATGGGAAAACAAAACAATTAAAAAATCCCCAAAGATGGCAGTAAGATACACAAATGCCAGAAATGTCTTGCAAAAAGCTATGCAGGTAATCATTGATCCATTTTCTATGCTGGCTTGCTTATCAAGGATTCACCCAGTTTCCTCAAATGCCTTATGTGTGAAAAGACTTTGAAAGCGGCTACACACAAGAGACACTGGTTCACCAAAGCTATAAAAAAGCAAGGCCTTTACAGAGTGTATTTTATATTATACATTGCAGAGCCTGAAAAGAGCTCTGTTCCATTTAGCATCACTGAATTAGGTAAAGAACATGATGCGTGCCCAGCAATCAGGCTAATGATTATGACTTTTCTTTGCAGATAAGAATTTATGAATGCTGTTCAAGATAGCACAGAGGTTCAATCTCATGGCTTAGCTACGTGAGTTCATCTTTGTCTTTAAGTTTAATCAACTGGGTGGGGAGAAAGAAGGGGAAACCTGATGAAAACTGGCAGGGAAGTTGCCCATACCTGAAGATTTAGCTTTGATTTCCTTGCGGAACTTGGAGCAAACGCTGTTGTAATTGGTGCAGATGTAGTGCAAGCACCAAGCTGCCAGCTGGTTAGCATTGTGAAACTGTGAAGAAAAACAAAGAGCTTATTCCATTTCCTGGGGTTATCATTCATTCTGCAGCCCCTATGAACAGCTAAAGCTGAAATGGTCTCCGCAGATGGTACGTGGCCGTACTGTCCCAGATGATCATTCTGACTGCCAGCTCTGATCTCAGAGTATAAACATGAGCTAGGTGCTGGCCACAGAGGATATTCTAACAGCATAAGAGATATTGCTTCTGTCTCCAACCAGGAGAAGGAAATAAAAGAAAGATTTCTCTTCTTAAGATAAAAATTAAATGAAGTGAGCTGCTTTCTCTTGGGAGGGGCTCAGTTCTGGTTTTGCAACAAGATTACAGGTATTGCACAGAGGGTCTCAAAAACAGCTGCAGGGAATCTTGCATGGTGGCCAGTGTTTCAGTGCTACTTTTGTGCAGTGTTTTAGTGCTATTTCAAGCTAAGCTGCAGCTGACTCATTGTTAGTGTGAAATCAGGAATAATAAAATTTAAACAATATTTCAGCTTGTTCCACTGTAGCTGAGAGTCTGCTGCATTTTGGGAAACAGTTGTGCAGTTTAGCTGTGAGCTAAGAGCTCTCTCTTTTAATTATTTATAGGACTCAAGAAATACTGAAATGCACTTGAACATAGATTTGCACATACTCTGAACTATCAGGTGATTGACTTTAAGTAGCCAGTTTAAGGATTCAAGAAATGTTGTCTTTGTAGCACAGGTCTAAATATATCTCCAAGAACCGAATTGAAAGGAATGCAAGAATCAATCACCATTACAAAGCTGACCAGCTTAATTACATTGCTTTTCATGTTAGTCAGTGCACCATGGTCATGAGAACAAGGAGCTTGGAAGTTCCACACTCAACACAAACTAAAATATATATTTGGAAGACAACTCCTCTGAGGTTACTTAAAGGGATATTTTGCCTTTGAACTAATGAAAAAAACCTCCTTTAAAATAGACAACAGAGCTAAGTTTTATTGTCAGTCACTCTCAGAAGTGCAGGCTTTGAGCCACTTGGAAGCAATGCTCAGAACCAGTAGGGAGCTAAAAGCAAGTCCAGCAGCTGACCAGAATCTCTCCAGCAGGCTGTGTACACTGACCTGTGCCAGTTCCAAATAGGAGAGGACTTCTCCATCTATTGCAACGCCGCTCATGGAGGCCTTTGTCAGCTCTTGCACGGCGTGCTGCTCTGTTAGGGGAGAAAACTCATCACTCACAGGGCAAGCAGCCACACTGCAAGGTCACACCATGGTCA
Organism: Zonotrichia albicollis; assembly: GCF_047830755.1. NCBI lineage: Eukaryota > Metazoa > Chordata > Aves > Passeriformes > Passerellidae > Zonotrichia > Zonotrichia albicollis. The sequence goes on along the minus strand of NC_133825.1, from coordinate 21,915,368 downwards.
CAAAGCACCCAGGCAGCATGTGCTCCCTCCTCCTGGTGGCAACCAGCATCATGCAGGGGCCATGTTCACACAGGTATCCTTAGCAAGCTGAGGTTTGGGAAAGTCAAATCCTGACCTTTATAGAGCTGTGGCTGAAGATGTGGCTCATAACCACTTACGGAAGCACAAAGTTCAGCAGCCACTGGTCTTTCTCTGGCATGGGTGCAATATTCAATTTAAATTAGAAATATGGATCAGCTGTCTCCTTTCAGTCATACAAAGTTTTTAATCAACAGTGCCACTGAATTATTTATTAATGAGTATTCACACAGCACTGATAGAGAAAAGGTCACTTCAAGCCCCCTCTAAGTTTTCAGATTGGCTGTTCCTAGGGATTCAGATGAAGGCTGACCAGCTCACCCCCAACAATCACCACATTTCAAGATTCTCCTTAACCCCCTCCTAGAATCTTAAAAGTCTGAGTGTTTTTTGGGAAACATTGGCAGTTGATTTGATTCTGCTGGGTTCAGTTGTTGGCAGTAGCCTTTGGACTCAAAATTATTTCACCAAGAATTACATGGAATTAAATATTTTTAATAATGAATGTATCTTTATACTGCAGTTACCTTAAAAAATACCCAAAACTTAAGCCAAAGTGTGCAAATAGAATCTGGCAATAAAGATTTGGTCTATCAGACCCAGTAAAGGCAACAGACACAGTCCTGATGCACAGCTGAAGGACAGCCAGGGTTTGGTATGTGATTAAATTTTGCCTAAATGTAGTCCTGTAGGTAGGTGTAGCTTTGTTTCAGCTTTCTACGAGTTTTGGTCTTGGTCATGTCTCCAGAACAATGCCAAATTACTGACACAGAGAGAGACAAATTAAACACAACACTACCCAAACAATCCCAGAGGTTGAGGTGATGTATGGATTTATTTTTAAAACTTTAGTAGTATTCTAACCTGTAATTTTTCTTTAAATATGGGATTGAAATGAGGGTTGAGTCCCCATGGATATACCAAAATATCCAATTCTCATCTAGTGAAAAGGGACCTACACAGCATTTCTAAAAACATGATCATATAGCTAAGTTCTGAATTGGCTCAGTTACTCTGTTTGAACAGAAATATAAAGTGGAGCACTTCATTCATTACTTAATGGAAAACCTTACCTAAAACCAGAATCCTTCCTGGTTTTAGGTAAATTAACAACAACAGAATGGATATTACAATCCACAGACATTATCCTCAATGCTAAAGAGAAGGTGTACTCTTTATGTTTCTAAAGCTTAGAAAACTTCAGTTTTCTGAGCTGGATTAGCACGAAACTAAAAAAGGCAAGAGAGAGGCAAATACATTTCTCTGTGTGAAAATATCAATTTGCATTACAATACCCCTCTCAGAAAAAAAAAAATAATTCTCTGACATTTGAGAAAATGTGATGTGTTCCAAAAACCATTAAAGCAAATTTCAGCTGTTGCAGAAGATACTGGCCAAAAAATTGTTACCTGCTAGAGCAATCAGGTGAGGAAGGCAAAACCTGTTTGCCAATGCAATTAACTCAAGGGTGTCCAGTTCCTGACTGGAGGACAGTTGCTTGGTATACAAGTAATCTAAAACTGCTTGCATGGAGGTCTTGTTTATGTTGGGCAGAGCTACCTGGAAGAGATATTTAAGAAGAGAATTTATAATTATTAAGGGATTTTCAGATAGCAGCTATATTTCACTTCCCTCACTTTGCTTGTTTCTCTTCAAGGCATTTCAGAAATGCAGGGAAGACATTTTTCAAAGCAGAAATTTCCCATTCAAGGTCAAGACTGCCAACAGGTAAGCATTGCTCCAGAGTCAGATCCTTTGCCAGGTTATACCCAAGCTGGAATTGGATCCACATCAAACAGTGACTCTGTTCAATGCTCTCCAGCCTGCAAATTGACAGCTACACATAACAGCCACTGAGCACTTCCCATGCCAAACCTCCCTTGGTGGACTCCTTGAGGAATGCAATCTATCTGCTCCTGGCAGGGATTTTCTGTGGATTCTGAGAATAACAGAAAACAAAGGATAACAGTAAAACCACCCCTCTGCCTTTTGGTAAATAACCAAATTGTCCAGGTAAACAGGGTTGAGAAGGAACTGAGAACTGCAGAAATGAGGAAAAAAAAGTAAGCCCTTTATGTCCCACACATGTAGTGAGTGTAACCAGCATAGAATGAAGCTGCCAGGACTAGGATAAAAACTGTCTAATTTCTCATGCTAAAGCATAAACCTTTCATGCATATCAGCCACTCTGGGAAAAAGCTCAGTTCTCCAAGTGAGAGCAGCTAGCTGTGAAACTCATTCATTATTGATATATTTTTGTTAATGCAGAGAACTGTAAATTTAATGAATGAGTTTATAAAATTTGCCCCAAATACATAAAAGGTAGTATGTAAAAATAGATGGTTTTTATTATTTGTAAACCATTCAATTCATATCTACCTATATTTTAAAACTTCCAAAAGCATTACTGAATGCTTTAAACTCTACAAAATGGAAGCTAAATATTTTAAATTGGAATGATGAGCTAAGATGTGAAGCTAATAATTAAAAATAGGCTGGTAGAAAATAAATGCATATTCTTCATTGCCAAATGCTGCATGCTAGAATCAAATGATTTATTTTTATTGAACCACTTGTTGAGTGTGCCTCTGGGAAAGGAATTATGTTTACAGCTGTATTAGAAGAAGCCAGAAAAATCTAAGTAGAAAAATATCTATCAGGATATTAATCACAAAAAACTTGAACACTTCATATGAGCATAACTGGAAAGTAACAAGAAAAATAAACAAAAACAACTGGGTATGGCACAAGAAAAAATATTAGCAACGTGTCTGGAATTTGAAAACCAGACCATGAAGGCACATGAAAATACAGGGCTTCTTCTGCAGGGCTTCTTCTGCAAAATCTTATTCAAAGCACTGAGATCTTTTGAATGTATTGCATACCTGCTTTACTCCAGAGGACAAGATGATGCATTGCAGAATCTAGGCTGAGTTTCTACTAAAGTTAGTAGAATGTCTCCTAAAGTTACCTCAGTTTCTACTGTGAAAACAGCTTCCTTTTCTAGTTTAACACTCATATGTCTTTAACCCTTTTTTATCTTTAATTTCTTTATCAATGTCCCTACCCCAAGTATTCTTTGTAGTGTTTTTGATTTTATAAATATATATTCACAAAATCTAAAAAATTATTTTAAAGAAATTCACAAATTCCTACTTAATTTCCTTCCCCACATTTAATATTTGACAGGACTTTGTGTTTAAACACAGTTCAGTGCTGGAGGAAGACTTGTGCATTGGAGAAAGTATGTTGTGTCCTGGGCAGCCTTATTTAATGCCTTAAGAAGAAAAGCACCCCAGGTTTGCAAGGAAGAATAAATCCCTGATTTTAGGGATTGTTGCAACCTTTCAAATAAATGATGCTTCCATCATTCTAAATCCATCAGACATTGTAAACAAAAGAGACAAAAATAGACAAATACCTCACTGTTGGAGCTTTCAATAAATGATCCTCCAAACATAGCAGACATCCACTCACAGCTGCAGATCAGCAGTGGCTTGTGGGCCTTGATGCTTCCATCGTCCAATTTAAATGTCACATCTGTCATGGGAACAAAGGCACAGCAGTGCTGCGAGTCTGTGCTTAGGGTGCAACCTGTTCTCAAGAATGTGTTTCACCTGCATGCTGTTAATCAAGGACTTCCTCCATTTCCCATAACCTCCACCTCAAAAATAACTCTTACATTTTAAATAGTTAATAAAAAGCTTTAATTGTAAAGGGGGATATTGAATGTTCAACATTTCTGAGAATTGGGTTTCTTATTTAAAAGCTGTGAGTAGATTTTGAGAAATGAAACTACAGAATCCCAGGCTGGAACAGTTGGCCTGGGTAACACCACAATTTTGAGGTCATACCTCCTCTCAGAACAATGTAAGCTGTCACACTGTTTGAAGTCTATGAAGTGACAGTAACATGGATGAGAAAAAAAAAAAAATAGTTCTCTTCCTGATTAAGCATGTATTTACTTACCAGAAAATGTCCCTTTGCAAAGGCACTCTTTTATCCGATTAGCTTTCCTGACATGAAATGCTTTAGTAATCTCTTGATTCATGAAGGCTTCTTTATTCATAATATTCTCCACCATCATTCTCAAGTCAAAGACTTCCAAGATTTCAGCAATCTGAGCCAGTCTGGTGAGGTCTTTTTCATTTTCATCCAGTTGGCCTGTATATAAAAACTGCAAAACAGTTTTAAAAGGTGCAGCCTGCACAGAGGAATCCATTTTTACCACAGTTACAGGACACGTCCTCTTTGAGACAGGATTCACTTGCATTTCCTTGTGCACACTAACAAACCCCTTACCCCAGCAGGACAGAGATCTTGCTGCAGGGTTTGTTTCACCACACTCAGATTCAAGCACGTTTAAAGACTCACTACTTTCTGGTGGGGGAATTTTAACATCAAGAGATTTCAAGGATGCCTCATCACTGTCATTGTTTGTCTCAAGGTGACTCGTCAGAACATCCTTATTTGTATTTTCTTTATTACACTGCGTTTCATCCAAGTATGGACTTTCCTCACATTCCATTAAGAAAAGGTCATAAAACTTTGAAGAGGAGGTAGCTAGGTAAATCTTGTGAGCAAAAATGCAGTCCTGCTCCTGAAGAACAAACATGACATCTGCACACAGCGGGCTGTCCAATAAATATCCAGCTTCATTCATGCTCGGCGTGGGACACTCAGGAATTTTGATAACTGGAGGAGGGGCTTTTGGAGGTAGGAATGGAGCCTGAAGCAAAGGTTTTTGGACCTTCTTCAAATGAGATTTCCAGAATTGCAGGTGTCTTCTGGAGATCAGGGCAGCTCTAATTGCATTGTCAAACACATCTTTAATTCCAAACTGGTCAAATACACTGGTTTCATAGTACGGTATCCCGAGTTCCTTGGCAACCTCTCTGCCTCTCTCTGGTGGCAAAATGTCTCCCCTTTTTATTGGCCTAGGGTAAACAAAAAATGAACCTTGTCACACAAAGGTATGCTAAAAAGCGTGGAATTTTACCAAATATTCAGCACTAAATCTGAGATAACCATCATTCAGATGAAACAAAATATTAAATTAGGTGCACAAAGCCCTTTGGAAATCTAAAAGCATGACTCTACAGAGTTTTAGAATAGCACGTGTTTTTAATTTCATTTAAGTTTGGTGGTGCCTTTGTAATGTTACTAAATATATGTAGAAATCATTTAGGCAAAATGGAGCCTCTTACTTAAAGCGAAATTTACAGTAAAAAAAAATTGATAGGATACTTGAGAGCTTTCATTATTTAAAATTTTTCTACTACCCCTTACTACTCAGATATTCTGTCACAACCATCATTTAAACAGAAATGGAAATTCTCATGACATAAAAATGCCAGAAATACAGCTAAATATGAAATGGAAATATTCCTTAAGCTCATGCTTTTTAAAGAAAATCATAGTAGCCTACAACAAAAGAGTAACAACACCCACTGCAAGAGATAGGCTTGTTTTGGCTGCAAGAGTATTATGTGGGAACTCATGAATTTCCAGAGCAGCTCTAGTACATGATACAGGGTAAACAAACCAGTAAAAAGTCTGGGCTAGGATCCATTTCCCCAGCAAAAAAAAAAAAAAAATCATCTCCCCAGAAGACACGACCCAAGAGTGTGTTCTGTGAGCCCACCATATTGGGCAGACACGAGCTGGCACAGATGGAACACGCCCCAGACAACAGCTTGCTGAGTGCCAGCTAATAAATAACCAGTTCAGGTGGCAGGAGCCTGTGCCAGACACACAGAGCTCTGACTCAAACTTACTAATGGTGAAATCAGGGAGCAAGATTAGGGCAGAAGAGGAGTTTTGGAAAAACACAATTTCCTTTTAAAGAGTCAATCAAAAAGCCCACCCCACCCTCACAACAAAGAAATGGTTAATGAACAAACAGGCCTATAAAAATCATATTGCTAAGTCAAGAGTTTGACTGCAATGCAATGCAAAGTTTTCTAAGGGCCCACAAAATATTAATCCAATCTCTTTACGGAAATTTGTTACAATCCAGTCATTAATTACACAATCATGGATATTATTTCCGTGAATCTGGTCTCATTCAAATTCCCATAAAAGGAATCAATTGGAAGCAAGCCAGTTATTGTGGGACTGTTGTGGCCAAATATGCGAATGGTTGTATTTTGTATCTGGGAGAGACAAAGCTTCTCTAGAACAACCACCAAACTCTCTTTTAATCTCAGAACTTTTAGAAGTTTAATTTGCAACCATTTCATTTTCTGCAATGATCTAGGATTACATTTAGCAAAAAACCCAAACCCTGAGAATTAAGAAAATTTGAGTAGGACCTGCCAGTTTAAAATAGTACCTGACAATAGTGAGAGGGTAGGACAGGATACATATGTTCATGGAGAAAAATACCTAAGAAAACATTCAATAATCATACCATCTCTATCTTGGGTGTTCTGCCACCCAAACACGTTTAGATAGCCAATGTGCAAAACTTTTGTGGGAAACTTAATAACTGTGTCTGTGTGTGTGTGTGTGTGTGTTAAAGAATTAACCAACTCAGACAACGGAAATAAAAAAAGAAGAAAGCACATATATTCTCATTGTACCAAAAAAAAAAAAAAAGGAAACTAGGCTCTCCAGTTTCTCTTGTGCAAGTGTTGTACCTGACTACCAAGGTGATTTTTTTTAAATTCTCATTTTTGTTTAAACTTTACCTTGCCAGAGGCCGTCTGGCTCTGTTAACAGCCTCGAGGTCGGCGTAGCGGAGATCCAGCTGGCAGCCCACCAGGATGACAGGTGTGCGAGGACAGAAGTGCTTGATTTCTTGATACCACATTGTTTTCACATGATTCAGGGAATTAGGATTAGCAATTGAAAAGCACAGAACAACAACATCAGACCTAGAAAGGAACAAGAAAATACCTGATTAAAACCCCACAAATGATTTTTGCTGCAGTTTCACCTATTTCCATTACTCTGCTCTGCTCTTTGACAAACGTGCTGACACCCAGATGTCAGAGCAGATGTTGGTGCAGAGGTGTGAGAGAAGCTACACATTTCACCACAAAAGCATGGGAGCACAAAGCCACATACCCAGGAAGCACTGCCCCTTCATGCTGAGATGATCCCAGCACGTGGGAGCGGAGCACTAAGAAGAGAGGTAGGGCTTTCCATTCTCTACTTTTACACAGCAGTTACTCACAGGCTGCCACTGCTCCAGAAGCAATTCTGCTGACTGGACACCAAAATTGCAGTTCAAAGATCATTGGTGCTTAGGAATTAGAGAGGAGCTGTGCAAAACTTCAGAAGAGCCACGCAGGCAGACAGATCACTTGTGAACTTGGCAGGAGAAATACCTTTACTGCACTATTTGAAGTACTGAGGTGGTTGCTTTCGCAATGTGCTTTGCAAAGCAATTCTGCAATGTCTTTAATAAATAACCTGTTAGAAGGGCAAACTACTGCAGAACGACCACTTCTACAATATCAGCAAAAATAAACATTACAGTGAAAATAAGGTCAGTAAACTGTAGAATAGGACAGTGGCTTAAATTAGACTAAGCATGGCAATATTTGCAGGCTTTTAAAGGTTTCTAACAAAACAGAAACTATTTCACTAAATGAACTTGCTATATAAATTATAAGTATGAGGATTAAGGTTGACAGTTCATCCACTGAACCACAGCCTAACTCTTGTCAGAGCTGGCACCCAAAGGCAGAGAAATGATTGAATGCTTGTCTCAGGGCATATCTAACTAGGGGCAATTTCATTATTTATAAACAAGCAGTTCTCAAGCTCTTGGGTCTCTTATGGGGAAAAAAATAGAAAGAAAAGAAGGAAAAAAAAGTTGAATTTAAACTCTTAAGAAAAAATGGGGAGAAGGGCCATTTTGAGGAAGCAACTTATTGCTACAGAACTGTCAGCAGGATAAGCTAAGCAATGCCATCTCTATCTCAGTTCTATTATTCTTTAATTTAGCACCAATGTGTTGTATCTGCAGTTTGTGTCATGTACAGAGCATCAGCAGCAGTGAATCTTAACATTCACCTTTTAAATAATGAAATACCTCCTCAGTAGTGCTGCTTTCTACATTTCACTGAGGGCATAGATATATCCAGCTATTTCTAAAGATAGCTGCACACAATATGGAGACTGCTGTGAGCATCAATTTAATGCAAGAGAAATGTTCCTGCTCCAAATACCTGTCTTATATAAACTGCAACACATCTGTCATATCCAGGAACAAGGCCTTTTCAAACTGGAAAGTTCTCTAGTAAATAGTGAAGGGCTAAGCAGCCAACACAATGGTTTGCTGCTCAGCTGAGGCAAACATGCTTTAAACTAAACTTGCTCTAGTCAAGGTCAGGTAGGAGTAAAACCTAAACCCCAGCAGACATTTGCTCAGATCCCAGAAATCAATGTACAGCTAAGGTACAAAAAACTCTGTGTTACATGTACTCTGATAGGGTCAATTGTTGTTTAATTCAAGGCCATCACAACTGCTGGAGTGGCAAGCATTGGCTGCCTGGCTGCTCCTAACTACAGCTAAGCATCTTACAGAGACAGCCTGTCAGCATCCTTCAGAAATTAATAGCTAAGCCCAGTAATTGCAGTCACGGGGACCCAACCCTCCTGACCTTACAAGCCACAAGACACACATCACATCTCCCAGAAAACCAACAGGAAACAACTCCAGCAGGTGTTCACAGGCAGGACACACTAGTCTCCAGGTGCACAGGGCTGGGCACAGTCTGTGCTCCCGAGGGAGCCAGGGTGAGCCGTGTGCCTGGGCAGGGCAGGCTGCCCCAGCACAGCCCTGCATGTCTCACAGCCCTTGCCAAGGCACTATCATGTTTTTGCCACCATAGTCCTTGAGCAGCTCCTTGCCTCTGACCTTTGCTGGGAAACTGTAAAACAGAGAGGAGCAAAGCTGGGTTCTTCCAAAACTCACTGCACTGCACTAACAGGATATTGTCACCTTACTGCCTTCCACATGGAAAGAATAATAGAATAAAGAGGTAAAAAAATGTGATTTGCAAATTAATTATCCTGTATTTATCCTATTTATCCTGTATTTATCCTATTATTTATCCTTTCCCCATAAAACAAAGATTCCTGAGAGTTCTGCACTGGACAGAGTGAAAATAATGTTCTGTGCCAGGAACAGGATGGATGGGAAAGCGCTGGGTAGTGGCAGAGTTCACACGCTGAACCAGCACCACAGCTGCCTCTGCTAGCTCACAAAATACAGCCACTCCATCATCATAAATTAAGTTTTCATTCAAGTCATAAGCACAATTTGCACTCAGTACCAACTGGAGACAGAAATGGATGAGGAAGATTAACCAGCTACATAGAACTGTGAGCATTTCAGGAAAGGTGTCCTTTGGAAACTTTAATTAAAGTACCTACAATTCCTATTAATGTCAAAGGCACATTTACAATTTGCTAACACTGCAGTATAAAGTTTGGTTCAACATTTTTTCATAAAAAAGCAGATCCTGTCAGATTAAAATATGCATGAATATTTCCTAAACATTAAAAATTTACCAATGTTATTTTAATATTCTCAGGGAATGTAAAAGGGTATGATTTTTAAAAATGCCTATTCTACTGCTGTTTTTGTGCAGTTACTTTTTGTGTTGGTTACCTAGAGAATGAGAAAGAAGAAAAAAGAAGTAAACCTGATTTGTCCTTTCTCTCTGCAGCAACATATTCACAAATACAAACTGCACTTATTCTAAAAACAAATTTCATAGCCATTTCCCAGTAAAATTCAGGAATAATTCAATAAACATTTTTATAAACCTGAACACCAAGAAGTGTTTTATAGAATCATTGAACAGTTTGGGTTGGAATAGACCTTAAAGACCAACACTTTCCACCCCCCTGCCATGGAAAACCAGGAAACACAGACTGAGATCCTGAGACCCTGGGAGTGGAAAACAGCACAAGAAATTCACCTAATATCTATTCACAAAGAAATAATTCACTAAGATCAAGATTTTGACAAAAAGTAGCTTCCCACACTTATCATTTCCAAAAGATTTTGATGTTGCCTTGCAGCCTTTCAGTGTAGAGCCCAAATGCCACCTTTCCACCCAGACTCTGACTTAGGAAGGCAAGGCAAAATATGAAATTATGTAATACCACAAATAACAACTGCCACATACTTTTTTACTCCTTAAGGAAGGATTAAAGCATTGGAAGCGTCCTTCTATTATAGATAAATTACGTGTACATCAAGTTGAGCCTCAGGCTCACTAACAGCCCCATTTGGCACACACCTTTCTAAAGAAGGAAGGATTCCTAACAGAAATTCCATAGCAACCTCTTTCTACTCACAGTATGGAACCATTGGTGGGATGCAGAGGAGAGAAGCAGGTCTGCATTAATTTCAGCGGCCCAAGTATATAAAGCATTTACTTCCCTATCAGCTGAATGAAAGAGCCTCAAATGTTCACGCAGATAACAAACTAAGAAAAAAACCAGTGCATACACATAGCCTATCAAAATAAAGTTATTGCAGAAAGCTGTCTATGTGACCCTCTCTGATTATCACAGTCTTTCTTGGGCCTAAGTCAAACTCAAAAGAGAAAAAAAAATCATGACAAATATATGTATATTTTGTAAAAATGGTTTTTCACAGTTCTTCATGATCATATGATGAACCTAAATGGTTATAAACTACTGTAAAGTAGAAGGGGAGGCTCACAAATTTGGGTAGCTGAAGATGATTTGAAGACACTGCCTATTGCTTTTTTGTGGCAGAAAATGTGACCAGAGGAAGCAGCAGAGCTGAAGACACCTGAAATAACTGGATTCCCCACCAGCTGAGCCTCTGCTAGTGCAGCAAGAGACTGCCCTGAGCCTCTGCCAATGCAGCAAGAGACTGCCCTGTGTCTGTTCAGTATCTCTGCTCTAGAGAATCTCTGAGGATCACTCCCAACCCAGGCCAGCAATGGCTTGAGAGGCACAGGGAATGTGTGAGCTTTCATTCACAAGGCACTTCTGAAACCCCAGACCTTCTCTGGAGAAAGGAGGGGAGCTGCTGGCCCAGCCTCAGTTCAGGCACCAGCTGCTCCATGACAGAGGGCACTGATCTAACTAAAGGCAGACCAACTCTGTGAAGGCACAAACCTCACCCTAATCTCACTGAATTTGATGAATGCAAGTACCATTTTACATCAAAGCTACCTTGGTTTTGTTCTTACAGAAACAGCATCATCATTGTCCCTTGAGGAAAAAAAATTAGACAGAGGTTGGTGGAAGTCTTCAGATATCAGTGAAAAGCTCTGTTCTCATGGACTCCTTTCAGCAGCATTCCAAAGCTATATTTTTAGGGATTCAATTACATTGGAGTAACTGGTAAAGGGAGTTGTAATCACACAGAAAGTTGAATGCATGTGTTCCTCTGCATGCATACAATGCCCACAAGGCTTACAAAATCCATTCACAACAGAGGAAATACTAAACCTATTTTAAGAGACTCTGTCAGCAGTCTAACAGCAAGACTCATTCACATTTGTAAGTCATGAGGAAAAAGCTGTTTTCTGTCCATGCTGCATGAACAGATTTTGTTTGGTCTACAGCTCATATTTAAGTTGCAAGTAAATAAGTAATCCTGGCTGAATTAGCCAACAACCCCCATGCACGGTATTGAGAATAAATATTTGATTGAATTAACTCTTTGCAAGTTTGTGCTTATGTTTACACATACTAGAGCTGAATGCTAAAAAACCCCAGTATACAGAGGCTATTTATCAAATTAGCCAAACATGTTCACCTGGGGGAGGAAAACAAAAAAGAAAAACAAACAAAAAACCCAAAAAAACTCCCCCCCCCAAAAAAAAAAAAAAACCCTACAAGCCAGCTTCTAGGATTAGCTTGAACATGATGATATGTTGACAGTCTCATTCAAAACCAGATTGGACAGGAGGATGGGAGATAGTGAATCCTGACAAGTTGAAATGTAAATTAAGATGTTTTGTCTTTACACTTGCCTCCCAGAGAAACTGCTACAGAATAACAACTCGGGCTTTAAATGAAGTTCACACCTCATCTGCAGACTTAGAGAATACAATAGCACCAACGGGAGATTGTTATTAAAAAAAGAGGTGGCTGGGAGCTGGAAATCAATACACTAAATCATAATCAAGGCATTATCATTTTACAGCATTTTGGGATGATTGTGCACCAAATGAAACCCTACAAGAGATTATTAATAATTGGCTGTTTGGCATCACGTACTGCTTAAGCTGAACTGAACAGGATATTTCTAAAACTAAAGCACACACTTTAGTCTAAGGGGGTGAAAAATGTCATTCTGTAAACTGCAGCAAATATTTCCACAAGTCTCTGCAGCCACATCCCCCTCACTCCCTTAAGCTGTCAGGAACTGTTTCCCAAAGCTCCCAGAGGAGTGTGATTATTAAACTAAACACCACAGAGCAGAATGCAAGCTGATCTCACTCTCCATACTCCCATTAAGAGATGGCAGAGAAACATTAACTATTCCATCCCCAGTGGCATTCAAATGTTTCTCTAGTCCTGTCACACAAAAATAGTGGAAAATAGATTCCTTTTCCCCTCCTTTCATGTTTCTATCTGTGAAAAATAAAGTTAAGAAGGATTTATCTGTGCTACAAGCCTGATTAACTGTTCACCCAGTCATCTATAGCATAATCTATTTATGTAACATTTTCTAGAACTGTATGGAGCAAACTCTTCCAAGGAGCAGCAGGCGAGTTAATGACTTGCTGGTTCTTGTTACACAGGTTTAGGACAATTAGAGGTCTTGGCTGAATGTTTGCTGGAGTAAGCCTTCCCCTGCATGAGGTGCAGATGCACAGAATTTTTTTAAGAGAACCAAAGGATTATATTATTATATGATCCTTCAGACAATCAAAACACAGGACACTTGCAGGCGTAACCTTGAACAATTTTCCATTAAATTGGCCTTCCACTGAATTGCAAGATTTGACACAGCTGACTAGACTACAGCTCAATGTACAGAGGTGATTTAAAATAAATTCCTAGAAATATGAACATTCAGCATTGAAAAACTAGTTTTAAAATGCCAGCCCAGATGAAATACTAAACAGTCTGCTTTGACTGCAGCATTAACATTCTTAAAACAAGCAAGTACCTAAGTGCTTACAATCACAACATTTTAAAACTGAAATTTTATTTATAAAGTATTTCTGTAGAGCTTCCAGTTACTTTCTTCATTAATAGACTTGCAGAAAAACCACTAACAGGAGAGCAGGCTTCCAGAACAGCCTTTTAAAGCTAATTAGGATACAGCAAACCTCATTATACACAAGTTGAGTTTTGCAAACCTCACAAATGAATCACTGTGTTCATATGCTTAATCCTTGAGATCTCAAGTTATTCACGTCCTCCTTGGCGTTTGCAGGATTAGAATCTAAGTATGTTGTTTCCTCCCTCTCCCATCCTGTCAGTAAATGTGGGATCAGGGTTCAGAACATGCCTGATTCTGCTCTCCTAATCTCCAGTAATCTTCTCAGTGACACAGTATCTGTTGCAGAATATCGGGCAGCCACATCTAAGTGGAGCAGTGAGTGGAAACATGAAGTTACATCCAAATTTATCAATGCAGGCTCCACATGCTGCCAAAAGGTAAAACAGTATCTATGGACATCTTCCAGTAGCACTAAATATTACGGTAAATATTACCTTAAAGTCTGTAACTTCTCTCACAAAGCTTATTTACAAATGGTACAGTTTGTGCAGCCCAGATGTGTTGTTGTTTCCCAACAGAAAATTCCAGGTAATTCATGACTGTGAAAACCCAACTAACAGTGCTGTACACAAAGGAGTGTTGTACAAACATACAGAGTTCTGAAACCTGAAAATTTAATGGGTGGATTCAACCAGCAGAACCCTCTCCAGCATTTCTAAGGGGTAGAGAATAGAAAAGACCATCCTCCTTCAAAGTCACTTGTGTCATCAGGCAGCACAGAGAGAAGAAAAACAGCAAGACAGTACAGTTTGGCCACATGCAATAGAAAGCTGGGGCTGACACTCTACAAAGGGCATTCATTCCCAGCTGGAAAAAAAATGTGTCTGTCTGTGAAGGTCTGATCAACTGCAGTGACTGAAGCAGATATGAAAAGGTTATGAAAAAGTTCAACAAGGTGAAAAAAATGTGTGAGGACTGAGACCTCTCAAAAGTGAGTTATGAAAATATATGTCCAAAACCCACCTTCAGCTCAGTATTTGCCTAATACAGCTGTTCTGCTGTCTGTACTGCCACAAGGTCAGATCTAATTAAACAAACCAGAAAGACTATCACTGGCTTCAGTCCTTGCTGAAACTACGCTGAACTTTTACAAACACATGTATAAACACACACATATATAAGAAATGCTGGAAAAATCTAGATCACATTCATTTAAATATATATTTATTATACATGTATTTTTAGAATTTCCAGGGTTAACTGATTCACTAACAGACATTTTATATTCATAGAAGGAAAACCTCAGCTTTAATTAAGGATATACAGAAGAGCCTCGTCTTTCATGAATCTAGCTCTGCTCTCAAGAGGTTAGCTGCCCATTCAACATCACAGGTTTTAATAAAATAAATATTTCATTGAGTGAGAGTGATATTTCCCAACATCTCTCCTTGTTTGTTGCTTGTTAGGCAATTATATCAAACACTGCTTATACAGGCAGAGAATGCTCATGTTCAATTTTCTGAAGCTAAGATCTTATTTTGGAGAATGTACTTTAAAATTCAAAATAGGACAACAGTTGTTGACAGAGCTTAGCAGGCTGTTCAAGGAAATGTAGCGTAGTAAAACTATGCTGCTTTTTAAATATTTATATCTTTTTAATCCTTCCAGCAGTTAATCCTCTTTGCAGTGGGCAGGAGCATGAATACCCGTGATTGCTAAGTCCTTGCTTTTCAAAATTTAGATTTGCAATTTATTTCTACTCCAAAATTTGAATGCATTAAGTATTTCTTAAACTTTTACTTGGATCAATTTACCTTCCATAAGCAAAGCGCCTGTCTTTGTGGTGGTCCCCAAAAGTATCCCACAGCCTGAGTGAAACACTCACTTCATCCACAACGTCTCTTGAGCGTTCAAGGACCTAGAAGAGAACACACAGAACATTCTCTGCCTCCATCAGACAATTACTTTGTAATTCACCCCATCAAAAGGTCCAAAACATACTAGGTCAAGGGTCTATCTCATGCAGTTTTTACCAAAAGATGTATCTTCTAAATCAGGCAGAATATTTATATCCCTAAAAATAGCTTTGATAAAGAAATTACTTTAGAACGAGAGGTGTATCAGAGCATGGCTGCAGTAGAGGTCACTCACAAAATACTTGTGAGCTCATTGCTGCATCCTGGCAGGGTGAGGCTTGCCAAGAAACAATAGCAGCGCCTCGCAGCATGTGCTGCACACCTTGCACACCTGCAGCCCTTACCTCCTGGCAGACACGGTACTGATCAATGGCCCAGACGGTCGGGACGTGCGTGGCCAGCAGCTGATACTGAGTCAAGGTTGTGTTGCAGGCTCTGGCACAGATCAGACGAGTCTTTCCCACTGCATTATCTCCAACCACCACACACTTGATAGTTTCAACGTTGGGTCTTTCGTAGTCCATGTCAATGTCCATTTACCAAAAACTGGAACAAGACAGTTAAAGTCGTTTTCTACTTCTGTGTGAAAACAGTGCTGTTTAGAATCAGAGCCTTTTACTTCCTCTTCTTGAGAGATGCCTGGAGACAACAAACTCTTAAGGAAAAGTGTGTGGTGAACTGTCCCAAAGTAGGCCAGCCAGTCCTTTAAATACTGCTCAGTTATGCAAATACACAACTATTTGGACCGCAGTGCCTTTATGCTGCTCACATGCTATTTTCACTTTGGTTTCTGTAAACACAAGCCTGTTTGCAGAAGATAGATCTTGGTGAAACAAGGACAGCTAGCGTAAACTTACCTCTTGCTAATACTTTTTATGCCAGGAGGAAAAAAAGCCTGGGCATCAGTGGGTTTAACCTGAAGGATACCAGTATAAACCTGCCTTCTGCAGTCCTGCCCATTCAGGATTTGATTTAGGGCTGTCCAGACAATATTGCTAACAGCAACTCACACAGATGGCTTTAGCACACAATAAAACTTGTACGACAACTCCAGAGACTGTTCACTACAAAACCACAATTCCCATTACACCCTGCACGTATCACACATTCTTCATTGTCCAAGGAAAAGTTTTTACAGATCATGGACTAAAATGAAACCAAAGAGCCAAGCAGGAACTTGCAAATATACTTATCTATACCTAGAAATTCTTTTTGATGTAAAATGGAAAGTGAAGAGAAGAAGTTTTTTGAAGATACTGTCCTCATGGAAAGATATTATTGAAAGTATTTCCTTAAATATTCTATGGCAATATATTGAACAAAGGCCTGGATACAAAGGCAAGCTGGAAAAAATGGATATTTGAAAGACTAAAACCAACTCATGCATGTTTACTACAGTCTGTCATTTTCATATGTGGGATCATAGTTTGATATATCTGAATTTGATTTTCTAATGTCTAGCAGTCTGCTGAGCAATCTGGACTCTGCCAGGGAATTGTAATCAAGGAGGGAGTACAGGGAAAATGCAAGTCACAAACCTTTTCAGGAAGGCTTGCCTAATAATTATTTCAGCAAGGAACCTACAGCAATTTAATTGACAAAACACAGGTCATCATCTGGAGTGGTGATGTCCTCTTTTCTGAGAAGAAAGCAGTACAGATAAAGAAATCCAATGACTTGTTTTAATGCCTTTTTTAATATTCACATCTCATTCACACTTAGATATAGACTATATATTAGCTGTCAGGCTGTTTAAAATAACAGATTCGAGCTATTTTGGTGCCCATTTTTCACTGTCAGAGGCACTATGTTCTTATTTAAGCAAAAATCATGTTTAGTAACTACTAGTCAAACACTGATTTTAACCGTATTCTTTTTCATTATTTAAACTGATGTACACCAAGAAACAAAAGTCCTTGTAAGAACTCAAGGTTACCCATTTAGATAAAATTTTGACTATGGGCTGTGTGCTAATAACTATAATGGCTAAGGCACATTTGTAATCTTCATTTATGTGTGGAGGGAGGAGTTAGGGACGACACAGACAAGGTGCAAGAGTGATTTTTGCTTCCACACTACAGAGAACATGGCATGTCCATACACTACAGCCTCACAGGCAGGGCCCCAAATGAGTAGCAAAACCCCGAGAGCTTTCAGCACGTGATCTTAAAAGTTTCAAGTCTGAGAATAAACAGCAACCCCCTTGACATATTATGTGGGGGTATTAAATTACTTCATATTTTATTCATGCATGGACTAGACATCACAGATGGAATGTGGAAATGTTTACAAGGCTAGAAAGCAAAATGAAGGAGCATGGCTAGCCAGTGTGTCTGGTTGGTTTTAAACTACCAAGCAGAGATGCCAAATCAATTTTTCTTCCAACCCAATATTCCATTAAAAAGCTGTTACACAGATTAGCTGTCGTATTACATAACAATTTGATTTAAAAATTCTTCCAAAGTTCTTAAATGGTAGTTCTGCATAAAATGTTCTGCTTCAGTCAGTCACAAAATATGTATTAAGTACAAAGTCTGGAATCTTAAAAAATTTCCAAGAGGATAACAAAGCCAGCTTAAAATTAACAAGCAAATCTAAAGAAAAGTAACTAGATAAATCAATGCAACTATCTGAGAATCCTAGAAAAGGAACACATGAAAAAAATTTAAAAATTACTAGGGTTTTAATTTTCCAATATACTTAATAACTTAATTAAAGCAAAGTTATCACAGGACTCAGACACAGCATGCCTGAATGCCCTGCTGTAGATCAATGGCAATCTAATGAAGATATTTTTAGCATGACTCAATACTGCACAGGACAGAGATTAAAATAAACTGGCAATAAAAACAAAAGTAGAGCTCTGTGGCTATGTTAAGGAAAGTTCTTAAATATCCTCCAGTATCTATAATGTAACAATGTGTTAAAAATCCAGACCATTTTAATATTCTTCACTAGTTTTCAGGAAGGGATTAAATAGCTCCTGAACAGACTGACAGACAGAAGCCCGGACAGATATTTAGACACCTGAAGTAAAACCAGATGCTTACAACAAATTCCAGTATAAAAAATTAGCAAAACAAGTTGATTAAATGCTTACTTCTGGCTACTGGAATGATTAAAGCAGGGAATACATGCAAGATCTAAAGAATACAGCCACAGTTAGTTTTTTTAAGGTAGCCTCTAGGTTAAGCTGGTGCTAAACCTATTATATAATCACACTGATTAAAAATGCTGAACATGTATTTACAAAACTAGAATTAAAAAAAAAAAAAAAAGACAACTAGATTTGAGCTCTGGAAGTCTGTTAATATCCAGGAAGACCAACTGGAACTGAAACTGAACTGGTTAGACAAGAACAAAGCAGCATATATAAAGGTTTAGATAAAGGAATAACGTTCTAAGATCAATGACAAACTTGCTAAAACCAACCTACAACCAGAAACAGCTCAGTTTACTAGCAAAACATAGCAGGGTAAAACTATGAGGAAAGTTACTGGCAGTGTGACCAGTCTCAGAAAGGGCACTGACAAAAAAGCCAGAGAAAGACAGAAAGGCCAGCAAAGAACCTACCAGAGAAGTCTGATCAGAAATCACCGTTTCCAAAAGAAAGGAGCATAAAACTCAGCTGCTTAAACCAGTTCTAAAGAAAGATGAGCAGATGGATGGAAATGTTAAAAAGATACCCGTAAGAATAACACAGGATCTCAAAAATCTCTTAGGATGTTCTATTTTTACATTGTCACCTGTGATTGTTTGCAGATGAAGAGAAGACAGAGGCAGCCAAAAAAGCAGGAGATGTGAGCAGACTCAAGATCTAACATAAAGCCATTTAATTCATTCACTTGATTAGCAGTTAAATATTCCAAATAAAGTTGATTTATTTCCAAAGAAATATAAGGCTACTGTTCTGAACCACAGCTTTCAGATGGTTATGGTTGCCAATTTCTTTTTTTCTTGCCTCACCTCCAATTGCCATGGGATGCTTGGTTTTTCATTTAGTTTTTCCTCATTGCTAAATGAGTTGTTATTATAATCACCATAAAACAGTTGTGGTTGCCATAGCGCGTGAGTTGGTCAGCCTCAATAATGAAACACTCCCTTTCTGGAGAAATTTTCCAAAAGATCTGCAGAAGCACATCACCTGATTATCGAGTCCACCGTTACACAAATTAAACACAACAGACACACACAATCCCTCTAACCCTCTGTATCAGTGTAGATGTATCAATATAAAATAGATAACCAGATCATAACCATGAATTTGTTTTAAGAATGCAGCTTATATATAAAGCTATGATTACATTTTTCTCTGCTAGAAACAAGGTGGATGAAGATCCAAACCCAATAGCGAGTTGCCTGTGGAGAATCAGGAATCCACCCCTGTGGATCTCTAAATGTCCACTTGAAATGTCCAGATGTCCAAAATCCTCACTTGGCATATACAAAACATAACCAAGATGTTTTTTTTTTTTCAAAGAACAGTAGCTAATTATCCAACCCTTTTTTCTTCAGCACAAACAAATCACAGAGTGTCTACATTAATCAGTGATTATGGGGTGATCCTGGAGCCATTCACTTCTTAGCTGTGTACTTACAGGACCCCTCAAAGCAAGCATTTTACTTAGCTCTTGTGCTAAGAGCAAACTCTTCAGATGACAGCTCAGAATGACAGCATATAAGAACCTTGCCTGCTCAGTGGAGTTTTACTTCAAGCTATTCCATGGAAAAAAAAAATTAATAATTTAAACATGTGTCAAGTAATCTGACCAAACATGCAATCCAGGAACTCCTTCAAACAAAGGGGGTGCCAACCACAAATAAAATGTCACCATTTTACTAAAGAAATATAATGGAAAGAGACACCAAAGTCTAACATGACTTAATATGAATGGCGGGCATTGGAATTATCTGAAAAACTAAGGCTACCAGTAAGGCAATAAGATCATCAACAATTATCCCCAAAAAACACACTTCCCTGAAACTATATGAAGTGCATCTGTAGCTCCTCCATATTTCAATCTATTCTGGAGATGTATTTTTTAGTATAGCTTTGGAGTGACTCTTTCAGAGAGCTATTAGGCAATAACATGTCAAAAAGAATATAAAAAAATTTACAAGACCGTGCAACACTTTTGCCTCCATCCCCAAGTTGCAAAATTACTGCTTGCAACCATGGAAACTGGAAAAGGAGATACAAAATGCCAAGTCCTTCAGGCACAGCAATCACTACCTTGCAGTGCAGAATCCCAAGACACCAGCATGCTGGCAGGGACCAACGAGCACATGAGCCAGAAGAAGTGTGTGAAATGTTCGTTCTCAATATATAACCCACCATGTGGTGTTTCAGAATCTTTGGTGGATTAACACAGATATGCCAGGGGACAAAGCAGGGGGAACTCAGTGTTCACCTGTGCAAGAATGTAGAATTCACAGACAGCTCTGATTTGGGGAAAGGTTAAGGGCCAGAAGGCTGTTTTGTGGTTTGCCTCAATTTAATCAATGCATTTAGGGCCCCACCAAGTATATTTGTGAAGTTAATCACAACATGGGATCAAGCAACAGATAAACTACCAGCAGTTGAAAGAGTATCACAAAACATTTTTTACAAGGTGTACATTAATATTAGCATTTTACTAAATCATAGGAGGCCTGTAGGGGACACTAGTTTCAAAAGGAAAACTATTCCTGGTCAACATCAAAGAACTAGCTGGGTGACAAAAGGTATCAAGACTCAAGGTGGGATCAGATCACTAGGTCACCAGGGGACAAAGGTGGGCATGATGCATATCAGGCTGGATTCTTGTCCAGGATGAAGCAGCATTACCCTTTTGCCATTATTTAAAGTTCTGGCAGCAGTTTACATGAAAAGACTGAAGAGACTACCTCAAAAGGAAGGAATTCAAGATTAACTCTGGAATTTATCACCTACTTGCCCTACCTGGCCCATCAGCAGAAGAAAACAACAGGCATACCAATGACTGGGGAAGGAGAAAAACCCTTATATTCTAAAGCTGACCTGACTGCAAATGTGAGACCCTGGGCTCTCCCATGGGTAGGAAGAGAAGGGCAGCTGATGGAAATGTTTCACTGCACAAGGTGATAAATGAGATAACCCTGGCTGTTGCTGCCACAAGAGTGCAGCTCAACAGAACCACCTTTATCTTCCACATTGGCAGAACCTGGTTCTACCCTTTTTCTTCTGTTCTTGGATAGCTTAGGGCCAGCGTCAACAAAGAAATAAATCCCTCAGAATGCTGCTAAAATTTGATACAGCTGGAGAAGTTAAACACTGAGGCTGTCATCAAGAGAGACTCCATTTGGCTTGCCTGAACCAGCTTCTTTCATGTCAGCTTTTGATAAATAGGCATCAGATTAATTTATGGATGCTGCCTCTTACTTTGTAAAGACAGAAGTTTTCAGAAGCTTCCATTCACCTGCCATAATCCCCAAGTTCTATCCCTCAAGTTTTAAAGGGAGGAAAAATTGACCATGGCTTCGTCCAGAAATGAAAGGAGCAGCCCCTAATGATGATGTAAAGTTGAAGACAGAACAGAATGTCTCTAAGTTTGCTAGGGAACTTCTCAATAAAATGATCACCACAACCCTCACAGAAATTGCAGAGACAGGGAATAGTAATTCCTGGTTTGCTGCATCAGATGCCTGTCATTCTGCTCTTTCTCTGCCTTCATGACTCCAGATTTGTTTACATCTGTTAATTATTAGGATGCTCTGTCAAGTCCAACTTACCACTGTGATGACACAAAAACTTCTGATCAGTAAGAATGAGCATTTCCTCAGATGCCCAAAAATCAGAGATACTAGTAAAACACAAATTCTTCCCCCATTACAATGTGTAAAACAAACTGCTCTCTGCTGAGGGCAGACAGCTCAATAGCTGAGAATGAAAACATTCAATTTTAGGTACAATAACAGATTCTTCTGAGCCTCCTCAACAAAAAAAAAAAAAAAAAAAGCACCTCACAAAGACCTATTTTTGTGTTATACACACTCAGTCTATCAGACCAAATAGAGACCCCAATGAGAGTTCAGCATTAGACTTGAGCTATGTCAAGTATCTGATAAGTTCTTCAGGAAGACCTGAAGGGCAGAAATCAACAAGCTGATTACACTGAGCAGCTTACATATTATTTTGACCTGTGACATACCTTGGGATATCCTCTGAGATGAGATCATTGCCCTAGAAATTAACCCACATGGCAGGTGAAGGACATTTAACCATTTCAGAAACCTCATGTGTGGGAATCTGGGATGAGATTTTTACATGCTGGCAGAGGCTGCAGCACTGCCACTCCTCCCTTCACCAATTTTCCAGAGACTACTACACAAGACAGTCCCTTGTGCCTCCTTTTGCTTCTCCTTTCTTGGTGTGCACAGAGATGTGGAAAACAGTGCCCAGAGTGGACCTACTCCTGGAAAGGTGGAACATCCCTACAGCTGGCACATGACCAATTGTAGGCTGGCACTTCAGCTTTGCCTATGCATTTTGTGAGGATTCCAGATATACCTGGCTACAACTGACTGTTCATTCCACTCACCAGAGATAATCACAGCAGACACAAGGGACTAGGCAGTGACCAAGATCTGGCATTGCTGTGGGTCATAATCTGTCACATCATCACAAACTGAAATTAACTGTGGCTGATATGAATAAAAGTGGCTGAGAACCAAGTACCTGAAGAATGGACAATACCCATTGATGGTGATAACCATCACCAAACAGCTGGCACTTTTTAAAGCAGCCACCCATAAAATCCTCAGATCAGTCCTCCTTCTGCAACAGAAAATTATGCTGCAAGAGCTGAATAAGGGTGCACTGCTAATAGCATGTTAATTCAGCTCAAGAATACATTTTGGAAGCAAATATTCCATGGTTTGGTTCACATCAGGTGCAGCCAGAGTGCATAAACTGAATTTTGACAGGGAATGTGTGCCACCCACCAGTGACAAGCATTCAGTCTATGGGACCAGATTAAAGGCAGTCTGAAGTACTGCCCTCTGTTCCTGAGCTGTGTGCAGTGTAGACACTGGGTCCTCAGCACCAATATTTTCATTCACAAATCCCCTGCTACTGCATCACATGATGCATCAGTGTAGCTAGAGCATCAGGTGCTCTGATTCCTTCTTTGGTATTTGGATTAACATAACTGGGTAAAGCTGCAGCTGAATCCTTAATGACTGTCGTGCCCAAGAGTACCTGGGATAACATTTAAAACTCAAAGCTTAAAGGGAGATGGGTCCCTGGAAAAGTCTGACTCAACAGTACCAGGTTTTATGATAATAAACTCCATGAAATGCCTGATTTTACTCTTATGTAATGAAGATGCTTGTGCAGTATTCAACTACTGCTACTTTAGCAGAGGTTGTTAGTGACTGTACACACACATGAAAGAGGTGCTGACACTGTAGCTGTTCCCAAGCAGAGCTCCCAACAGTACTGAAAGAATAACAACAATCACCACCAAATAAGGCATTCTCACAACTTTTGTTCATTTCTGTGGGGAAAATGTTTATCAAGCTTCACTAGAGCTACAAACACAGAATATTCCAGAGACACTGGTGACCTTCCAGCACAGAGAGCTGTTGAATTCACTTTCTGTACTTGTTCTCATTCCAAAAGATAGAATCAGGCTCTTGCTTTTTGAACTTTATGTAACATTTCTCATGCATTCTCTTCTTTGTTAATCAGTGATCTTAGAAAGACATTATATGTGCTTTTATTCATTCCCAGACAATATTACCACTAGGAAACTACCAAAGGAGAATGAGACCTCATAATGACAGCAGGAAAAACCCACCCAAGGACCTAAACACTCATTGGAACAGCAAACATTTCAGGATGGCAGACTTCAGGTAAATGCTATTTTCAGATCATGGGTCAAGTTCTGCACTTATGTCTCAAATGCAAATCCAGCAACATTAATGGAGTAGTGCAGGAGACACAGAGATGGAGGGTTTACTTGTGATGTCTAGTGCCACAGAGAGCAAAGAAAAAATAATTTAAAAAGAAGAAAGAAATTGCTGTCTTGTGTTTCATGTGAGACAGAAAGGAGAGGAAAACAGAAGAGTAGAATAGTGTTGAATGGGAGGCAAAGGGAATCCATATTTTTATTTCATGACCTGTCTGTAATGCCAAACAGCCCCAGCTATGACCACACACACTGCAGGTGACCAATTATAGCTCATGCACCACTCACTCCTTCAGCAGAAAGTTTTGAGCTCTTTTATGGAAACCCAATCAGTGATCCAAGGATACAATCACCCAGTCTCTTAGCTGCTCTGCAAGTCTGCTGCATGCAGCAAGGACACCTGAGCATTTCCTTTTCCCCTCCCCAAGCACATACTTTGCTTTACAATGTTTGTATACTTTTCTGGCAGGAAGGAAGGGAGCAAGGGAGGAGCATGTCAAACACCTGTTACTCCTTTTGCTTCTCCTCCTTCTGTCCTTTCGTCCCCCTCAGCACAGGGTAACATCTGGATAAAGGACTTAGGTATTTTTCCAGCAAATAAAATGTATTAACAAAGAATCAAACATCAGGATTTACTGGTCAAGTGATCAGCTCTTCCTCTCAGCCTAATGCTTTACAGTATTTATGAAGCTTGGAGTTTTAAAAGGGCAGGAGTTTTAGAAAGCTTCCCAGAGCTAAAATTGATGTTTATTTCTTCTTGGATAAAAATACTTCTGTGTATCTGAGCCTGTCCCAGATCTTATGCTCATTAAGTACTATGTCACTTAGATAAAGAATCCTAGTAGAAATACTGAAATCACTTTTTTTTCTTTAATAGTGTGTAGATGCACTGTATATCTGAGACATAGAATCAGGCGTGCAAATGCAACATACACAGAAAGAAAAGCATAACCTAATGGAAGAGGACCTCAGAAAAATACTGAAAAGAAATGAAGCCATTCTGTTTCCATGAGGTGTGACTCCTGATCCTGAAATACAGCCTGTACTGAAATATTACTACTTACACTGAGCAGTCATGACAACTCTTCAGCATGAGCCTATCAATGGTGGGTTTCTCCCCACATGCATTATTTTTGCCTAGAAAGACCAGCACCTGAAGGACTCCCCTTAAGCACACTGGAAAAGCTAATTTCCACCTCAGCTTCCAGTAGAGCTCAAGCTATTACAGCTCAAGCTGAACATTTGGCTTCAAGTCAGCTGTGTGTCCTGAAATAGTACACAAACTGAGGATGAACAAAGTCATTGAGACTATTCTGGCATCACTTCCTTGCTCTTGCTGTGACCATATGCAGAACCTCAAGGGCTTTCTTTTATTATTATCATTTTTTAAACAAGTATATTGTTGCCTTCAGAGTAGTGTCTTGACCAATAGACGGCAACTCCTCCACCGAGTCTGCCTCGGTACATCCAGTGACTGATTTCTCTTTGCTCTAGATGTCAGATGCCACAACACCTACTAAAGGTAGACTACAGAGACTAAAAGTCTACTACTGTTTGTCTCTATAGCCCCTTTCTATGGCCCACAGAAAGGTGCCGGCATAAACACCTGATAATCTGTGCCACAAGAGCCCTCAACAGCCTCCTGCTGTTGTCACAGCATCTCACAGTAGCCTCCACAGACAAAGCAGGGGGAAAGAAAGGGGAGGGGAAAAAGAAGAGAAAAGATATCCCTCGGGTTTTCACTAAGTGACACTCAGAGGTACCAAGCGCCAGGAGGTTTGTGCTTCCCGTGCACATCACACCCGTCTATTTTTGCCTTGCACCTCGTGGCCTCGCTGCAAAAGGACGCCAGGCAGATCTGCTTCACCAAGGACCCAGCCCTCTCTGTCCTCGGAGGAGGAGAGGATTCCACCACCTCCTGCTCTCTCCCGACGAGCCAGGGTAGCACCTGCGGGCAAACGGGACGCGCGGGCGCCGCCACCCGCCCCCTGCGGACCCGCTGGCGGCCCCTGCCCGCACACCGGCACTCGGAGCCCGATCGCGCCCGGGCGACGCGGCACCTACCCGGGAGGGCGGGCTGCCCGGCGGCCGGGCTGGGTACGGCAGGGCTGCCCCGGTCCCGCGGGGGTGGCGGCCGCCGCCGCGCCCCTTTCCCGCTGCTCCTCACGGCGGCGGGGCCCCGCCCGGAGCCGGCATCGCCCCCGGTGCTGCTCCGCCCGACCGACCCGGCCCGGCCCGGCCCGGCCTGCGGCGCTGCCTGGGGCGGCGGCAGCCGTGACGTGCCAGCCCCCGGTCTATTTTTAGCGCGGCGATTGGATTTCATTCATGAAACCGCGGCCGCGCGTAAAGGGGCGGAGGATGGAGCCGCCCCCGCATCCCGCCCGGCGGAGCGACCCACGGCCCGCAGCGGGGACGGCAAGGAGCATCCTGCCCCACGGCCCGCAGCGGGGATCACCGGCCGCATCCCGCTTCTGCCCCACGGCTCCCAGCGGGGATCACCGGGCGCATCCCGCCCCTGCCCCACGAGCGGGGATCACCGGGAGCATCCCGCCCCTGCCCGCAGCTCAGGCTTTCTGCCATGGCCTCGTACGGTAAAGCTCGGACACGAAACAACTTGAAATCAAAGCAACACCCCGCACAAGCATACGTCTTTATACGTATACACTGTAAGTACTGTTAATACAGTCACAGTGCAAAGGTCCTGAAAGCCTCTCTGAATGATGCTCTAAGTTGGGTATGTGATTTCTTACTGCAGGTGCTGCTGATAGCTTTTGAAATCACTTCTCTCTAGTCTCACTAAGAAGCCTTGATGTAAAATACATACATCACAACTAAACCACAACCTCCCTTTGTCTTACAGTGACAATCTAGACTTGAAAGCAGCAGTGAAAGCAGCTCCAGGCCCTGTGTGTTATAACCCATACCTGGCTCCCTGCTAAAACAGCAGTCTCTGGCTCTCTGTTTACCATTTGACATCAACAAAACTGTCAGTAACGAGCAAGAGGCATGGGTACAATTGCACAGCTAAGGACAGTTTTTGACATAGCTGTGACTATTTAAAAAGTAGTCACTATTCAAAAAATATTCTCTTACAGCAACCTGGTCTCACACATGCAGAGTCTTGTACCATTAAGACAGTAATTTGTTGGAAAACATTATAAAGTTGTTTAAAACCCCACTTACAATAGTTATCTGTACCAGTAACAGGTTAACAGTATCCAAATGCATTTGGTTATAGTCAATTACTTACATTTTTCAAATACCCAGAAGCCAAACTTACATTAACCAGGTCAGACTGCAACAATTTTCAGTTGAGTACATCTATGTCAGGACAAATTATAGTTTACAACTTCCTACAAAAGGAGGCTATTAGGGGCAGGAGAACAACAGGAATCATGGCAAATATTATTTTCCTAGCTTTGCTCAGTTTGAATGGATGAAAACAAATGCATCAGAAAGTAAAAGAACTCTCACTCAGACATCTACTTACAAGCAAAGAAATATCAAGTTGATAATGCAAGCAACAAAAAAGTAAAAATAAAAGTAAACAGATTTAAAATATGTAGTACGATTACCTTCTGGTTTTTAAGTTTCAAGTTCTATGGGATTTTTTCTTCTCCACAAATGAGAGTTAAATTTTTCATTCTGTGCAAGAACAACAACTCCATATATTCACTTGTCCCTCAGATACACAGATTTTAGGAAAACAAAAAAACTTCATGTCCATCCCACTCAGTTCAGGAGGTTGGGCAAAGCAGTGTTATACAAAAGGTATTCCTTTTACTAAACTGTTTCAGCATGTCAGTTTTTAATTCCTTATTGGTGCCTTTTTCCTACAGTCTAAATGATCACTTTCTGGAAAAAAATCAGAGCTAGAACCCTTGTCTCTATTAAAAATACCTAGACTATCACTGCTGCAAACAGTGAGTGCTAATGTGAGAACAGGTAAGTTAGCATCACGTCAGAGAAAACTGACACAAAGCAACCAGACTTGCCATGATATTGACTCAAGTAGTGTTGGACTGCAATTCAAAATAAAATTCTAAAACAAGCCAATAAAAAACCCACAAACCTTTAGATCTGATTCCCAGCTCTTTACAGAGCTTTTCTACAGAAAAAAAAAATAAAAAGGGGAAGAGGACAGGAAGAAAGTGTTATTTTTAGTGCACAATAGTAAATTTAGCAGAATACAGCAATGACAAAGATTAGTCAGGTGGTTAAAATGGGAGAAAGAGAAAGAGGGCATTGCTTTTGATGGGGATAAAGAAAAGGTCTCAAGTTTCTCTCTTTTTCCCTGTTTCATCAAAGGGTGATAAAGGCTTCTGCTGCTGTGGAAATAGGTACATGCTACTATATCATTTCCATTTTAATGACCATCTTCAGCAATTTTTACCACTCAGTGCTTTCCTACCACAAATGTAAAATTTCTTACATAATTCAGATTGCAGCTTTTCTAGTATAAAATAAAGTATAAAATAAAACCCCAGGACAACCAGAAATTCTCTGTTCTCTGAGACATAATCCTGTAGGGAAGTGTATTTATATTTTCCCAAACTTTTAAAACAAACAGTTTAGTTTTGACCATAAACTTGAGTGACACATTGAGAAGTGGTTGGAATGCATCTCTAATAGGGTATGGAGCAACTGACAGTTTCTAGGCTTTGGTACAAGAAAGCACAGTAATAAACCACAAATATTCCCACTGACTTTGCATAAGCATTAAAAATACATGAATGGTAAAGTTTTACTCATTTGGATGTTCAAGTATTCCAGGTAGCCAGCTTGGAGTTTTCATTTTCATTTGTTTGTTTTCAGGGAGGAATAACAGCTAGAGGGAAAGGGAGAAGGGAATAAGCTCTGTCTTTGCAAGCAGTCCTAAAGGACATGGCATTGGACCATGGCAGCATTTAACTACAGTCTGCTTTTGCCAAGTCAATACAGCTTTCCAAAACATGTTTATGGGCTGCCAAGCGAGCTCTGTCACTGCAGCTCAGTTATGTGCCTTACACAGTATCTCACAACTGAGAGAACAACTGGATAAAAAACCCTAAAATAATAATTTAAAAATGTATTCACTCCCATGGAGAATTCTACTTAGAATTATCTTAGTTTTGCTAAATTATAAAATGCATTTGAAAGCACAAATGTAAATCCACATCCCCCTATGCTCCAATGTATTATTTTTTACTCTGGGGCTAAACTAACCTTTTGGTTTTGAGACTCTATTTCTCAGATGATTAAAAAACATCAGGAGAGAGCATCAGTTGTGCATAGACTGTAACTGAGTTTACAAATAACCTTTCTACTCCTGGATCTTGAGAGTCAGTTTAATTCCAGAGGCTGCTGCAACATGTAGTGTTAGCAGAACTCCTTAAGGAACTTTGTACCAGCTCAGAAACACTGAAGCTCAGTGCCCTCAGGCCCTTCCATCCTCTGCACTTCTGAGACACCAGAGAAAGGCTCAGGAGGAGACAGGTTGAAAAACACCACTCAAGGATAACAGGAAGTGCAGGAAGAAGGGACTACAAGCACTTGGTTTGGCTTCTTTGACAAACTCTTCTGGAAGGAGAACCTATGCTTCTCACCATCCCATCATAATCTAAGTCTGCTGCATCTGCAGAGGATTGATAGTCTAAGCATGGTAACTCTGGGGTTTAGATTTTACATTTCTGTTTTTCAGCATGCTGAGAAAGTCTACATCCCAGAACCAAGGGTCATGTGGAAGCAAGAGGCTCTTCCCTGCATTAGATGTCTAGGTACAGTCTGCTTAAAAAGAAATTTTAAAAATGTGGTGATGTGGCTCTTTGCTCCCTCTGAGGACCCACTCAAGCTTTTAATTCGGGACAACTGAGATTATTTCCCTTCTGCTTTAGGTTGCAACAGAACTGAGCTCATTCACTAAAAGAGGGCAGGTCTGACATTGCAGAGACCACCCGGGACTGCCCAAACCCAAAAACAAATAGTATAGGACATCCTAGAGTTTCTCTCTCTCTCTCCTACCCTTGAATGCAGGGGCCTTTCATATTAGAAGACTTTAGGAGCATGTTTGGATTAAAAAAATGTTAGTGGAAATAATTTAAATGCACAAGGAATTAAGTAAAACAAAGTAAGTCAAATTGTCCTGTATGGGTTCCACATAGCATATGGCAATCCCACAGGGACAGAAGTGCTCTCTTCAGTCCATGAAATTTGCTTTCAACAATACAAAGAGAACATGAGTGAATGTTGTACAACCAAAATAAGGAAACGTGGTACTTCAGTTATGGACTTCACCATGCACCCATTGCATGTGGTATGTGTAGTCTCAGCCAGCTGGCAGCATGTGAATTAAAACATCAGAATTACCCAGCTCCTGTCATTGTAGTCTACTTTTCCCCCACAATTAGGCTTAGAGACTTCAATGACGTGGGTAGATCAAAATAATTTCTAACTACTTTTGTAATGGTTTAGAATATATTTCATTAGATTTTATCCATAAAAAGTTCATAAAGAGAACAAATGGCTTGAATAAAACTATGTAAGAATATACTCTGTAAACATTGAAATAAAATTCAACTCATTTCCTGTCAATACAATTTTTGTATTAAAAGGTTTGCATTCAGGGCTGCAATGTACCCTTGCCAAATGCTCATGCATTCCTAATTAGCTTTCTTTTCAAAACTATTGCACATTGTACCCAGTCTGTTCTTCTCTTTGGTTTGCATTTGACGTAAGGTGTCTCTATTTAGTGACATCAACATCTGCTCTCAGCCAGCTATGCAAATTGATTAGGCCAGTTGCATCCCTTTTTCTACAATCCCACATTTGTCTTAATTCTCAGAGATGGCAACATGTAACACACACAATGATACCTTCCTTCACTGTTTTCATTAGACACCAACACAGAGCACCATACATTTTATTTGTTAGGGTTTTTTTCAGTTCTTCATTGAATGCTAAATATAGTGCAAGACCATCGTTGCTTAAGAAGCCCGCAGTGCACAAGATTTTGTTAGAGCATTCTGTGAATGATATATAGCACCAGTGGTTTGCCTATGAATTATATTTCCCCATTCTTATTCACTAGAAAAGGGATATAGAAGGCTTAATATCAGCATGTATTTTGAACAGCCAAGTAAACAGGAAAGAAACCATCTACAGAAGGAAAATGCCAATACTTATAATTTGGAATAAAAATATCTACATTTTTTTCAGAGGATAATATTTCGACAATGCTTTAGTTTTCAATCTAATTATGTGTAGGATATTGGCTTTTGCATTTCCCTGCTTCCATATTTAATCTTGTTAATTACAAGACCCTAATTTTCTCCACCTCACTCCAAAACAGAATATCAATTTAGGTGGGAAGAGTCCTCCAGAGGTCATCTGGTCCAACCTCCTCCTCAATGCACAGCTAACTTCAAAACTTGATCTGGTTAAGGACAATCAGTCCACAACCTCCAATCCATGTGTTCCACTGCTTAGACACTCACCATGCAAATGGCTTTTTTTACAACAGTGAGAAAATTTTTTCTTTACACCTCCCTGCTGCTTCTTGTGACTGCTGCCTTTTGTCCTTTTGTTGCACAGAGAAGACCTGGTTTCCCCATAACCCCTTGTGACTACCTGAGGTAGTAATGAGATTCCCTCTTAACCTTCTCTTCTCCAGGCGAGATAAGCAGCTCGCTCAGTGTTTCTGTGCATATCTCATGTTTCATATTCCCCACAGTATCAGCAGCCCTTGGTTCAGGGCACTATTATCATTAGCAGCACTGTCTTCAGGTGGTCAATCTCTCTTTGGAATGGTGAAGCCCAAAACTGAGCAGAGTTTCTCACAAGGGCCCAGCAGAGGGGAATGAGCCCTGCCCTCGCCCTCCTCGCTGCTCTCAGCCTCAGGCATCCCTGGATGTGGCTGTCCTGCTGATGGAAGGGCACTCAGCCGAGCCAGGTATGTCCCAGCCTGTTCACCTGTGCTGTTACAGTCTCTCTGATGGCCCCTTAAACTCTGATAACCTGCCTTTGCTGCCATCCTTCTCTTTCTACAGACTGTGGGGTCTGGTCTTAAAAGGGAGTGGATCTGCTTTGAACAGCTCCAATCTGCAAAGTTAGGTGTATCAGGATACAATTAAGCAAAACAAAATTTTGGCTTAATAAGAAGAACAGCAAGAGAAACAGCTGAGCAGTTATATAAGAGTCTCCCAAGGGAAGAAGTGGCAGGGTTATGGCTCACTGCACTCCCAACCCAGAGAGGATGAGGCTGTTTTAAGAATTGGTTCTGTGGCAGAGTTTTGTATCACATGTGTAATCTCTTCTAATGGGAGCAATTTTGCAACAGCTTGTATTTGTTATATTCCACACTTCTCGCTCCTCAGGACTACAACATGGATACAAAAGATTTAATCAACTTATAAAAACACATTAAAAAAACCCCCACCTTAAACAGAAAAAACTGACTAGTAGGAGGATTTCTTCTTGACTGTGTCATTTTGCTGTTTGGCAAGGGAATGAATCTGGAAGTAATAGTGCTGGCATCTGCATAACTGTTCAGAGCTTCTTAAAATGTTTCTGCCATCTAATCAGATGTTAATGGAATGGAAAGAACTCCTTTGTGGAATGAAATAAGAATCATAGCAAACAGTCAGCTGGGGAAGATTTTCTGTCTGTCTGTCTGACCTTGTGGCTAGCTGTCAGTCTCCATCTCTCCTCTATATAGATCAGTCAAAATTCACTTGTCTCTGAGAACTGAGTTTCCAAGAGACTTGAAACTTGGAAGTTCTAGTCTTTACACTAGAACTACAGGAGGTTTTCAATGACATACACAGTCTTTGCTTCTCACTCTTGATCTAGGCTATTGAGCTTTAAAAACCGTATATAAATGGATCAGCCCTTGTTATTCCAAGCATTATAAATGCTCTCCCTGCCTTTTGAGGATTGCATAAATCACCTACTAAAAGCCTAGTAGATTTATACACAGGAGGATACAAAATGCAGATCAAATTTTAGAGGCTAAAAGATTGGTTAAAAATTTCAGAAATTCAACAGGAGCAATACACAAATAGAGAACTCTGCAACAATGTGCCACCCCTGCTTGGGATTCCTTCTATTGGTGGTATAAAGAGATGATGAGGACAAGTCTTGAACACAGATTTCTAGTTACAGAAACTGGAAAACGTTGGGTAGGGTGAGGGGAAGAGAAACAAAGTGGATTTTGTTGCCTTTTTCACAGTTGCCAAAGCCTAATGTTCCTGGTCTCTGAATCACTGCTTATATACAAGAACAGCAGCCACCAGCCATACTCTGATCTTTATAGGCTGTCAAACCAACAGAGCAGGATTAAGTAGAAGAATCAAAGGCAGCTTAATCTCATCATCACTGATCTTAGAGAAACAGCCTTATTAGCTACAATTTACTCCTCTCTACCTCTGTCCCATGGTGAGCTAGACATGAACGTAAGACCCAGTTATGGTTTTAAGAGCCTGCTATAAATCCTTCTGAAAGAGTTGGAGAAAAGCTTCCAGGGACCTCTCTGGGCTTCAGTTTGGGGAGTAATTCAAGAAGAAAATGTCCACAGAATCAGTTGCTACATGCCTGTCTTAGAAAGATGATAACTAAAGCAGCTGAAACAAAACAGAAATGAATGATGCACCTGTAACTTCACTGGTTTTCACTAGGTTGTTCAAAGAGTGTGCTTATTTGGATTACAGACCCTCCCAAGATTACAGTACAGGTCTTCATTTATTTTGAACAGTGTGTTCTGCACAGTAGCAACACTGTGGGATTTTATGAATTCAACACCAAAATTCAAACTTAGTTATATTCTGTGTGTTTTATACCATGGAACCACTCATTTTTTTGAAACAGGAAGCTTTGCCAGGAAGGTAAGGCCTTGTGCCTCTTACCACCACCTTACACCAGTTTACTGACATGATTTAGTTACACTAGCAGAGACTGCCTTGCAAAGCCTGCATTTTTGCAACACAACAAATTCAGTGGGTGAAAGTGGATGATATCAACACAAGCTTATTACTTGTGCATTTCTTCCAAATGCCACTCATGTATTTTAGTGGTTTACTTCAATATGCCTAAACAAATTTAGTTCCTTTTTTTTTGTTTCCCCAATGAGTTAAGCTCATAAACCATATGCAAAAAGAATATTACCAGGGTTGGTTCTGATGGATATCTTTCACTCCCTGAAACACTTTCTATAAATTCTAGCAAAATGGTGTAGCTGAAGGATAATGGTAATTGCAGAAACTGCAGAAGAATGCACACAAGTGATCCATAGAAGAAATCACACACAAGTGATTCCAAGTCTAAGCAGCAGGCAATAAAGACAGTTTGCATGTTTCACCACAGGCTGCTTGATGAGACTTCCCTAATTATGTTTATTAGGAATGGTTTCCAAGAAGGATTTTGTTCTTTTAAATGCTACCATTCAAAAGCTATCAACCATGAAATCACATACTTCTTGCATATATTTGCAGTTTTCACAGAGGGTGTAGGACTACTTCCAGGATCTGCCTGAAAAGTATCACTGTTACACGTTTGAACTACAGATTAGGCACAAATCAGAGAACTTAAAGGAGTGTGTGTATACTGTGTAATTTGCAAAGTACTGAGTAAAAGACATCACCTTCCAATTACACTTACAACTGCAGCATTTAAATATGTCAGGAACAGAACACACCTTTGTAAAATTAAAAACAAGCTAGAACCAGCAATAGCAATGATTTTGAAGCTAAACAGGCATTCAGGGAGCTTTAACAAAATCAAAGATATTCTAGTGCCTTGAAATTTCTCATCCACTCATTGCCTGAAAGTCATGGCCAAAGAAACATGAATTCTACTAGAAGGGGCTTTTTCTCTTTCAACAAAGCAGCAAGACATGTAGCTTTCTATTTTTGAACTTTTTAAAAGTCTTTTGTGAGTCAGGCAATAGTTCTTTTAATGGGTAATGGTAGAAGAGAATAACTACAAAGGTATTAATCTTATTTACCCCCATACATACATCCATCTCAAGTGTAAACTGTACCTGTTGCTCAGGACAATTACTGGGACACCTGCCCATGCCGAGCACATCTAGGAGCCCATGCAGAAGCAAATTCTACCACTGAGAAAGCAGCTGAAAACAAAAAGCAGCTAAAGCTCAGGTACTGGTACCATACCATGTTTTTGTTACTGCAAATCCTCATTTTGAGGGTGCTAGGCCCTTGCTTCCAGAGGTGTGAGAGACAGGTAATTCCAGCTGGCAAGAGAATGTTCTGATATAACAGCACTGATTTTATATCCGAGCTTTGATTTCTTACGTTGGGTACCTTGATGCTTAATCTCCCTGAATTAATGGACATTTCAGAACTGCATAATTTCTTTCGTCCTTTCCCACCTAACTGTAACAAATTGTTCCTGATTCTACATAGGTGTTGTGAAAAACAGTCATTCTTCTTAATGTAAAGCACAGCAAATCCCATGAAAAAGTCAGAAACATGGATTTCAACAGTATGATAAATAGTGCTAGAGAGCATAAATGTAATTACAAAGATTAAAAACAACAAACAGCAACACTGCCCTTCCTCTCACACCTGAACCACCCACACAAGGCAGTCCTTGTTTTCTAATCTAGTCATAAGCAGCCATAAGTCTGAGAAGAACTAGTTCAAGCAGCTTTAAAATTTAAAATTTCCTCTGATAAATTTAATTCTGCTGAAGGTTACACACATCCCCCTCAGCTGGCTTTGCACAGTCCAGAACTTTTATTTACCATTCTGAATTGTCAGATACATTCAAGTGCCAGATTGCATTGTAGAGGCAGTAGCTATTTTATTCCACTGACTGTGAAGACACTAATCTCTGAGAGAGCAGTAGCTTCTTTACCCAGACAGCTAAATTTACTACTACTTGTCTCATAATACCTCAAGTGACACAGAAGCCTAAAAGCAAATAAGCTTTGACTGGGATATTAAGGAATAAATAACACCTCTACAAATACACACCTTCCAGAGAGGCAGCATTTTCTGATTCAAGCACATACCCCTCCACAAGTTAGCTTTTTTCCAGACCTGCAGATATATTCACTTCGAGAAGTGAGACCAAATCAGAGAAATAACAGGAACTGGTGTGGAAACAGCAAGGTTCTGAGAATATTGTTCTGTAATTTACCTACATGAGCTATACATCTTACTCAGAAATTCATTTTAAAACAGACTGGGAAGCAAGGCTTGACACTGGGAGCAGAGGTGAAAAGAGAAATTTGGATTCTTGGGTGTGTCATTTCCTTCAATGGGTACTTTTTGATGGTGAGATCAGTCCATGCATATTAAATAATTCATAGCATCACTGTCCTGGGTTCAGCTGGACTAGAGTTAATTTTCCTCCTGGTTGCTGGTCAGAGCTGTGTTTTGGACTCACTATGAGAACGCTGATGGCGCATGGGTGTTGTGGGTGTTGCCTGGTAGTGCTCACTCCAAACGGAGACATTTCAGTGAGCAGGTACACCAGAAGCTGAGGGGGAGCAGGGCAGGGGACCCAAACTGCCCAAAGGGACATTCCATACCCTGAAAGGTCATGCCCAGTGTATAAATTGGGGGAATCAACTGGGAGCTACCAATTGCTGCTCAGGGCTGGGCTGGGCCTCAGCCAGCACATGTGCACCACTTCTTTTTCTGGGGTTTTATTTCTCTCCCTTTCTTTTCTCTCCCTTTCAATTCAAATGATTATCCTATTTTATTTGAATTATTAAACAGTCCTAAGCCCACGGGTTTTACCTTTTTATACACAAGCAAGCAGCTACATGGTACTTAGCTTCTGGCTCGGGTTAAACCATGACAATCACAACTTGCATATGTGTAATATTGTATATTGGCTTTCAGGAACTGCATTGCCTGTAAAATGACTTCTATTTTTATTCACAAAGTATATGTTTGTCTTTGATGATGTCCTGAAAGGGGCTCATTAAATTACTAATGTAACTATTAAGGCTATTAAATTACCAATTTTGAGGGATCAATTCAAAGCACATTGAGATAAGCATAAATCCAAAGTAAACCAAGTGTCTCTTCACTTCATTGACCCTCCAATGAGGCTCTGAATGCTAAAATGTCTTTCTCCTGACAAGATTAACCCCTTCATTGTATAATCCTCCCTGGCCAAAACAGTGGAAGTAGCTACTGCTAGGGCTCACAGAATGTTCTGCTTGGTAGTACACAATGATGGAGGGAGGAGAGATGCTTGGTTTGTGTTTACTTTTAGAGCCCAGGAGGGAGATTGCTCCCCTAAGCTTCCTGACAAGATGTTTATTTTTATTCACATTGTCACTATGTTTTCCCATGAACAAATATTTATACTCCAGAGGAAATGTTTAAGTAACATGTTTCAGACAGGATAAGCAATGTTCACTTCCCTTCCTTTTATTATGAGAAAGCAATTTTGCTTACAGGAGGAAGTAAATACATCAATTCCCCAGAGATGCCTGGGAAGGGTAATTCTTGCAGGGAACCCATCTTGAAAATATTGGCATCATGACATTAGGTCAGTGTTAGCTGACCTGTGGAGGTTTCATTTGCAATTGCAAGAAATGAATACATCAGAGATTTATTGTTTCCTTTGTTTAGAGAAATAGACCATTCCTGTGCAATCCTGTCTTAATTAAAACATCATCCCTTCTGACAAGTTTTAGTAGTAGCTTATGTCCCTATCTGCACTATTAAAATGTACATTTAATACATATGGAAAGCTATAAATCCATCTTTTGTTAATACTTCTGACATACAACAGACTCAGAAGGCCAGTGGATGAAAATTACCTAATTTCATTGACTACTCCAAATTGTGAGCAGAGGGTTTGACTCTGATCTCCAGAGGTTCCTTACAACCTGAATTTTCCCATGATCCAACATCAAGGACATGTATTTGGTTTAACTAACTTACATACTTACTGCAGGAACTGTGAAGATCTGGCTGTGGTACTTGACAAAAGCAATATAAATATACATCTGTAACTCAGGCTGGCAAAAGCCCCACTTTTCCCTAGGCTGCCTAGAGCAGGAACTGAGAAAGCTGCCTGGATGCATGGAAAAGTACCTACATGTTTGTGGTGCAAACTCTTCCTTCATCCCAGGATCTCACTCATTTCCTGCACCTGCAGTTAGTCTGTGTGAGAATTCACTCTTGAAAATCAGACTTTGCAGCTTCCGTTTCTTTGATGCTTGGAAAAAAGCCTGACATTGGGTCAAAAGCCACTCTGTGCAGAAGCTGCTCATTACCAGCCCTGCAACACCAACATTTGTTTTTATCTGCTGGAATATCAGAACAAAGCTGACTAATCCTGTGAATGAAACAGTTATTTGTAGGACTTTTCAGTTAAGACTTTTGGTACAAAGTTTGCCAAGAGACAGATGTTTTAACTTTAAAATACTTGACCAAAAGCTGCTGGTCAGAAGAGCAGTGGTGACAGGCAACACTAAGAGAAACAACTCAGGGGTTTTTTTATTTCTCCCTGTCAATACTTACCTCACAGGAGAAAATGTTCACATCCATTTTTAGCAGCTTGATCAAAAGCAGAATTTCATTAAAAATACTTCATGTCTTTCTCTTAACGTGGCACTCCTAAGGAGGAAAGAAGGGAAAAAAAGAGAATAAACTTTACTATTTTCAACCTAAAATTACAATGCATGCAATAGCAACAACATCTTTTATGATGCATTTTATATTATAAAACAGGCCTGCTTGGTCAATAAAAGAGTCTTCTGAAGTTTCAAACAGGTAAACTGTGTATCTTCACTAAAACACTCTTTGCTCCAATGCAGTGAAGAAATCATGGGTAGCTTGATAAGCTTTTGGGTATAATTGGAGATTGACACAACTGTCAAATGAAGCTTTTTCATGAATAATTTCCTTATGGATTTAAATTTAAAAAAACTCAAACCACCTTAGGTGTCAGAAGCTAACACTGCTGTATCCCAGTTAACCAGCTCCTCTCTCTTAGGCAACAGACTCTGAGGAGGGATTTTTTGGCTACCTTCAAGGTGACAACACTCTAAAATATGAGCTGACAGCCTGATGACACATGAACTGGGAATTCTGTGTTGCTTCCCCCTTTTGGTAACAAATGAAATTAACTATAAAAGTCCTTAATTGGGTTTGGTAAATGCCTACTTTATTGTGGCTTGGTTTCTATCCAGGAGCAAGGCGGAGGTTTTCCAAGAATCAAAGGTGGGAATAACATTGATTTCACCTCAGATGCTGCCCTAAAAGCAAAGCTCAGAGGCACAAGCAGGTTTCAGAGGTTCAGGCCAGCTTGAATAGCAGCAGTGAAATTCAGAGTCTTCAAATGAACAGAGCAGCGGCCCACTGGGCACTTCTCCCTTCTTATCAGGATCATTTCAGAACTGAATTTAGGACTGAAGTTAATTTCTCACAGAAGTTACAACCTTCTGTAGATACCCAGCACAACACAAGAGAGAGAGAGCAAACAGAAAATGGAAGTAACACTTTATTCCACCTTTGTGGAATAGACAAGCCACAAGAATTGACACCAGAGCCAGAGGGATGATGTTTATGTCCTCTAGGAGTCCTGTCCTTCCCTTTGCTACTTATGAATGAGCATTTTAGTGGCAAACAAATATCAGTCTTCCTGAACTGCCACGTTTCATGCAGCTATTACTGTGAAGAATCTTCTCACCATCTTTTCTGCTGTGCTCACCCTTACTTCCTCCAAGGCAGGCCCACACAGCTCCCTTTGTAAGCCCTACAATAACAGCCTTAACCCACAATTAAACAGCTCCCCAAATTATTAATTATTAATTAATACTCAGGGCTCCAAAACTGTTTAAAAAGATACTTTATGTGATACTGTACCACTTGTAACTGTTTACTTGTTTCTTGAGTATTGATGGCCGATGAGAAGTTACTTGCAGCTTCTTTCAGAAAATTTCTTTTCAAAAAAACCAGACTAAAAAAAGGGCATCTGGTTTATCTGATCATAAACCCAGAGCTTTTCATGTTTTTATTTTACTGAGATCTCATTTGCTTTTAACAGCCTTTCTCTGCTTCACCCTCATTAAAATCTACAGACATGACCTCCAAGGATATATCAAGATCCTTCTTAATCTCAAACAGACATGTAAAGCCCTTCCACAAGCTCATTCACAATTCTTCTTCATCAATCATTAATCATTTACATTATTGTCCTATTAAGGGCCACATTAAGACTCTCTTGCTTGCTGGGATATTTTTTAAATTGTTATGCTGTAAAATGAGACCAGTTGTTTGAAGAATGTAAGCAGACAGAAATGTAGCTAAACCTGATTTTCATCATTACTAAAGCATAAGCCTAAAAGTTCCACTTCACAGATAAAAGTTTATGGCCTTCATCCCCCTGCCCTTCAGTCTTCCACTTTCTGGTTTTGAAGATAGTTGGGTTCTTAATTAGCATTGCTCTACCCTATTACAACTCCAAAATACAAACAGCTCTCATACCATGGTAGTGGAGGCAGATCTCTCTCTGTGATGATGATCTGCACTCAGAGGAACAGAGCAGCTGAACCTCACATGCCCCTTCCTTCCCAGAGTCTGGAGGAGCTCACAGCTCAGGAGAGAGCTGCCTTGCTGAGACCCTCACCCTGTGTGCCTGCAGAGAAAGCATCAGCTCTGGCAGTGGCAGGGCCCTTCCCTCTCTCTCCCATCTCTCTGCACCCAGGCAGTACCTGAGGTAATGCCCACCCACAGCAACAAGCACACCGTGTGTGCAGGACACACAGCAAGGTCACCGTGGGCTGAGGGAAACTAAAACCTGCTGGAACACACAGTAATTCACTGAGGGATGTACTTGCATGGTGTAGTTCTCCAAAGTGGGGGATTTCTTTTAAATAGGCAGGTGAGGAACAGGAACACCTGCTGCAGGTTGGCAAGTGGAACATTTGCAGTGCAAACCAGGCCCAGAAGGATCACGAGGGAGGCCAGGTGGAACACTGGGCTCCCTGGATGACTCCTTGTGGCCAAGTCATGTCTAATCTGGATTAGAAGCCTCTTATGTGATAGACAAGACACTCCTCTTACACACTGACACTACAGAAAACTCAAGAAAACAGCCCAGTTTTCCCCTCAAATCCACACCTTTGTGTTGTTCAGAAGCCTTAGCTGATCCAGTGTTTGCCCCACTCCTGTTTTGTTTGGTTTGTTGGGGATTTCTATTATTATTATTATGAAACTAACAATATTGCAGAATTTGATCTCTCAAGTTTTTTTACAAGCTACCTTTAACTGGCCCATCACCTCTGTGCATTGGTTTCAGTTTCTGTAATGCCACAAATTCACAGTTCATCTGCCCCAAGTCTCTTCAACAAACCGTGAGGGATTACATGGAAGAAAAGTGCTTTTAAGCCTTATGTTTCTGACTTGCTTAACATGGTCTCACTTCAAACTTTTGCCTTTAAAAGTTCAAATACTGGGAGAAATTTAAGTAGAAGAAAGAGCAGAACCTTAGTTCACTGTTGTAATCTTTACTAGGACACACCTCACTTGCTCTACATTGCACGGTTGAACAGCCAGTAGAAATGTTACTTCCCATTGATACCTAAACCAACATTTCCTTTCAACATACATTCAAACCCTAAATGTGGGACACACAGCAAATGCAAGTGTTTTGCCCTTTCTATTTCAGTTTTGGTAACTATGTTTTTTTTCTGGGATCTCTAAGAGAAACAGGAACTTTTTCCTGCATTGATCACACAGACAACAACATGATGAAGTGTGATACAAATATTTCCATTTAACTAAGTACAAATGACAACATTGGGTGTGAAGTTGACAATCAGGTTCTAAAAGAGGATGGGATATTATGACTGCCACTAGCCCTATCTTAAGAGCACCCCCAACAGCTCAGTTAAACAGCTGCTAAATGAAAGTGCAAGTAACTAAAGCTCAGCTTTCCTATGCTCCCCAAATAGGGAAAAGGTTTTTCCCTTTTGTCATTTCTTTTTCCCAAGAGCTGCAGAAGAGTTGGGCTAGGTATGGCCTTCTGCTTCTCCCCAGAGGTTCTCAACAACTGTAAGCAAGAGAAAGAGCTCTTGAATGTCATTCTCATGCAAGGTTTTTTAGGGAGGCACATCCTTTTTTATAACCAGCTCCTCTTGTATCCAGCTCTCTACATGCATTTGCACTCTGTACCAATTACAAATTTCATTCTTGCTATGCAGAGAACCATTAATAATTTAAGATTAAAAAGGAACCTAAGGGCAGGAATATTCCATTTTTGCTCACGAGATAGATGGTACGCTGCTAGTATGTCAACTCAAGTTATCTTTGTGCATGCTACGTTAATTCAGCAAATTGCTTTTCAAACAAAGTGCATGCAGAAAGTGCCTGGAGATTCTACACGAGAAGAAAGTTTCATTTCTATGGCAAATGTGCCAAACCCATACCCAGAAAGTGAAATACAAACATAATTTAGTTTTGTCCGTTTAGTTTTCACAAACAGGAGTTAGCCAAAATGAATTTTGTAAAGAAGCCCTCTGCAAGAGCACGTAAAAGTCAAGCCAGGTGTAGTGATAAGTACCCAGCGCCCTGCGTGCACCGTGGGACACGAGGGAATCAGCGCACACGTCTAACGGTATGGAACGGCTCGGGAGCGATGCAGCAGGACCGCCTGACACCCGAGCGAGCCGTCAGCATTTCTGACCTTACCGCGGAAGGGAGCGGGACATCAGGGCGAGGGAACGGGACATCAGGGCGAGGCGGGCAGGTGCGGAGTCCGTCCTGGAGCGGGAGCTGGGGGCTGCTCCTGTCAGGAGCCGGCCCGGAACGGGGAGCGCCCCCGGCCAGCCGGTCCCAGCCCCGCGGTGCCCCAGCCGCCCGCCGCTCCTTCCTCCGCCGCAGCTCCCACGGCGTCCGGCCCCGCTGGGTCACCCACAGCGACCGGCGGCAGCGATCGGCGGCGGCGTCTGCCCGTCCCGCGCCCGCCCCGGGGCCGCAGCGTCTCACTCACCTGAAGGCGGAGCGGGACTGCCTGGGGACAGGACACAAGGGACGCTCGGCGGGGTACGGAGGGCGGTGCGGTGTCTCGGGTGCGGTGCCGTCCCGCCCTACTGTGCCGTGCCGTTCTCTGCCGTGGCGTGCCGTTCTGTTCTGTGCTGCTCTCTGCCGTGCCGTGCTGTTTTGTGCCGTGCCGTTCTGTGCCGTGCCCAGCGCGGAGCGGGCGCGCGCGTCCCAGCCAACCAGAGCCGTCACGTGAGCGCGCCCCGGCACGCGGCGCTGCTGCCGCGGCCGTTGCAGCGGCGCGCGCGCGGCGGCGGCGGGAAGGGCGCGCGCTGCTCCTGTCTGCTCTCCTCTGAGGGGCCGGGGAGCGCCGCGCCCCTCACGGGGCTCTGGGGCTGCCGGCGGCGGCGGCGCGCTCGCCCTTCCTGCCCTCGGGAGAGAGCGCTTCCAGGAATTGAGGGGCTGCGGAGGCAGGAAATCCTGCGGGGCCCCGTGCGGGGAGCGGCCGCAATGGCATCACCTCCGTGCGCGAGAGGGTGGGGTCCCCAGCCGCCTCCTCCCTGCTCCGTGTGAGCATCCGCACGATGAGATGTGGATCAAGGTGTGTGCGCCTCCCTGAACTGTCAATGCTCCTGTGTTTGACATTGCTGACGAGTAAATCCCACCGCACTGCTCGCCTCAGATTCCCCACACAGAACTTTCGTACTGAATCGTAGATAAAAAAAAAAAGTTAAGCCTGTTTTCCGCTCAGGATGCTTTCCCTTACACTGCCCTCAGGGTGTCTGACCTCTCTATCAATAATACACTAAGAGAAGTCTTTAAAAAGAACAATACACCGTAAATAATCCAGCTCCATCAGGCATTTAAAACGGTTGTAGAACATATTGCTGAAATACTTAGGTAAATTTGGCGAACGGCTCATAGCCTGGTGTTAAAGGAATTTTCTGCTTACTGAGGGTCTTGGACTCAATTTTCCACCCTGGGTCATCCTGTGCTGTTGAGGAGGATTTGGGAGGGCTGTGGGGCCCAGACACTCGGCCCCTGTGCCGGTGCTTCTCGTCGGTGATGTTTGCTGGTGGTCACGGGGAGTTCCTGACAGCACAGCCCCTCTGGAAGGGGAAGGCCTGAGACACGGGGCCTAAGGACAGCAGGAGTCGGCAGCAATGCAGGTAGAGAGGCAGGCTGGGCTGGCAGCCAAGCTGCTCTCCTCTCTCAATGGCAGAGATCAGGCAGTCTGT
This sequence comes from Zonotrichia albicollis, assembly GCF_047830755.1. NCBI lineage: Eukaryota > Metazoa > Chordata > Aves > Passeriformes > Passerellidae > Zonotrichia > Zonotrichia albicollis. The sequence goes on along the minus strand of NC_133825.1, from coordinate 21,871,076 downwards.
GCAGAACTAATGAACCTAGCCCCCATATCACAAAAACCATAAGAGAAGCAGGGTTCGTCGAATCTTCTCACTTCTTTTGATGATTTTCATTTCATGTGCTTCCCTGTGGAGTCATGAAGGCTTGAAATATACCTGCTGTACTGTATGAATAGTGAAATATACATGCATGCTGTATCAGGATGCTGAGTTGTGCAGCAGGGGGAATTAGCCTGTATAGAGCTCTGTGATGCCAGGGACAGACTGCTTTCAGCACATAAATCAGCTTTAGTCTACTATCAAACAGTAGCACACCCTGTGTTTTACATTTGTAAAAAAAAAGTGGGAGAATAATCATATGATTCCAGGAGCTGAGCCTTTAAAATAAATGGCACTGGAATTCTGAAGCCCTCATTAAGTGGACAGAAACTGTTAGCAACTTGGCTAAATGTAAAATTTAGAATAAATGACTGAAAGATAATGACCTTTGTTGCATATGTGGTACCAAGGACAAAGAAAGATTGCTAGGCCGTAGTTACTCCCCAGAATTGGAAGGATTGTTTTATTTGGGAAGAATTTATACAGAGTCCTGGTAACTCGTATTTAGAGCCCCAACGAGGAAGCCTCCACTGTGCTTCCACAGTATTTGCGTGCAGAATTGTATAGTTGTGCAATTTCCCTCTGTACAAACAAACTGTCTAAATTCCTGTAATTTGGGCTGGAAACACACTATCATTTGCAAGGCAATTGGAGCAGACAGCTGAGCTCACAAGGGTTATCATCTGCATCTGTTCAGAGGACAACCTCCAACCTTGTATTGGCTAATATTTTTAGCTTTGCTAACTAAACCGACATGAGATAAAAGTCCACCCACACAACAGGTTATACAGTTTGCTTTAAATCAGCTGTTTTGTGAACACTGAATGGCTTGATTCTGTTTCATGTATTTCCTTCAGCACTTCAAAATGGATTTAGGTTGTTTGAAAGGTTCTTGACTGACAATTTTAGAAATTGGACTCTCGTGTTTAATCCCAGACTGAGTCCAACACAAGGCAGCTTCTCAGCTGTATCAGAGAGGAAACATTGCTAGTCTGAGGGTAGTCTTACTTATTTACTTTCTCATGCCAGCAAAAGTAGGATTTCTTGTTTTATCACTGATCTATAGTTACTGGGTATAGGATATTTTCATTACATTAAAATTATGCCTTCAATGCTAAGACTGTATGTTTTATTCAGGGGAAAATAAGCAAGTGTTTAGTAAATCACCTCCCCTTTAAGGTATGATAATTCCATTTCAGCCTTAAATTAATTAGGCAGTAGTATGGAAAGCTAATGGTCTTACAGAACACTTGCTCCCTTTCCACCAACTTTCATTTATAGTCCATATTGATTTCTGAAAAATTAATTTATGCTTTTCATATTGTGCTTGTTTTTATTGTGAAAAATTACAGATGTTGCATCTATAAGCAGAGATGGAGTGCCATGATCCTTCAAAGTGCACATGGAATAGATGAGGAGAAGCTGTGTAAGTTCTAGGCTTCCAGGAATGGAAGAAAAACAATTTATGAAATTTGCTGTTAAGAATAATTGTTGGCTGACAGTTGTGTAACTTTTATGACTTTATCTCTTGAACCCAGACATAAGACAGACTGATACCAGTCATAATGTCAAGACGTGATTTCTCCTCATTCACAGGAGATACTGAGGTGACAAAAATGTTTATGATTGTGAGTCTTTTCATTGCTACACCATTACCAAGCTGCAGTTACATTAGTCTGACTACAGTAGCTCAGGTGACTCATGGCTTTCATTATATGTCTGAGTTCTTAAAGGGTAAAAGATTTGGGAGAAGTAATTTTTTCTGCAGAAAAATGAAACAAAATCTTTTTTGTGATAGTAAGGGCATTTGTACTCTTCAGCACTCACTACATAGGATGGAGGTAGATTGCGAGCTTTCTGGAAGGTAGATTGTGAGCTTTCTTCTCAGCTGTTTCCAACCAGTGCCTTGGAGCAACAGGAGTCACTGGCAGCGAATGGAGCACAGACCTTTGTGCCGTGGGAGAGCAGGGAGTGTTCATGTGTTCAGTTCTGCCAAGTGAACTGTGGTGACACAGGAGGTCATATGGGACATGGGGATGAGCAAGTCCCAGGCTTTCCAGACAGGCTAGGAAGCCAGTGGCTCATTATGCTACAATTTATTGGGATGTTTTTAATGTTTTATCCTCTATTGTCTTAGGGTTATGACTGTGGTTACTGTATCCCTTTACTGCCACATTGGTCTGGAACAGACTTCTGACAGTGGCATCCTCTTGCTAAATATTCTCCTGCTCTGCCCAGAGTCTCCAGTCTGGCTTCCATTGCTATTCCCTGTCATTTGGTGTTAGGACAGGTGGAGGTCCTGTTCTCCACATCTGCGTGTGGCAAAGATGGTACTGGCTTTGAAGTCTGCTTGTTTCTCCTAAGAGACATCACAATCACTGTCAGAAGCCTTCCTGAGGGCTTTCAGAGCCTTTCTTACAGCTTCAATACAACAAATCAGAGGAGTGAGAGGTTTTAGTTCTTCCCTATGAGGATTTGACAAGTCCAAACCTAAAACATTATAAATAGTTCAGTGAGCAGAACAAGAGTCAAATAAAACGTCAGGAGGTATGCTAGAACCTTCTGGTGGAAGTTTATCTCATCCTTATAGAGTGTTATAAAAATAATCTTATAAACACTGAAGCAGTCACCACCATGAATCACATTGTGTTCATACTAGACAAACCTACGTAAGACTGGCAGAGGTTTATCTGGGTAAAGATGCTGACTTGGAAACTGTGAGAGGAAAAAGATTTCACTGGCAGACTGTTGTAATAGTGAAATATTTTATCCTGAGGAGAAATAGGTTGTGGAAATGTCGAATCTGTATTATACAAAAGTAATGCAGAGGGAATCCATTCCTGATTTTGGAATACCTACCTGAATCTCCCATTGCTTTGTGCTCATAAGGATCAGGAGTGAAGTGACAGCAGAGCTCCTGAGTTCTAGTGGTTCAAAGAAATAAACATTTATTAACTCTGGTTTGATGGACAGTTCCTGTTTATCCAGCATTGCTCAAAATCATGTCTTAATACAGTTCGTTCTTTTTAAATAAAAAATGCTTATAACTAGCTTGGACAAGCCTTTGAGGAGTCCACTCCAAAGAACACTGGAAAGAGCAGCAATGCCATGGAGGGAAGATAAAGACAAGCCTTTCCACTCATTTATTTTCACAGTTTTATTAAATGTAGTGAATATTTTCAGCCACAATGAACTAGTCTTTGGTAAAGCACAAAATTCATCAAGAAAAATGTGCATGATTTCATAATTACACAAAATTGATCCAAGAAAAAGAGATCATGAACTGATGTAGAGTGTTAAACTGTTTGAAGCTTATCCATCCTTATGTCCAGATGTAAAACTAAGGCAGTACAAGAAGAGAGCAAAATATTCTTACCCCCTCCCCTCCCCTCCTTTTTCTACATGTGTGACTGCAGAGCTCATGGATGAATGTGCTGTAGAGAAGAAGGGGATCAGTCCCTCCATTTGTGTGTGCTTCTGCAAGGTAAGGGTTTGTGGCTATATAGTTCCCCTGTCTAGCCTGGGCTGCAGAATTTAATCCCCACTTGAAACCCAGATGGATTGCAACACTGCGTAGTGTGTGTGGTTGTTTGCTCTGCCAATACAGAGGATTTGCACCAATGTAGCTGCTTTCCTAACAAATCCTCTGTACAACGAGCCAAGACCTGTGATACCATGTAGGCTTAGTTCTCAACAGCCTTTCACCATAACCTTTCACTGTGCAGCAAAAGTGAAATGCTACCAAACTAGAACAGCACAGTTTTGGCCTGCTTGGAAAGCATTTGTGATCAGCTGTAACTCAAGGAGAGCAGGCCCATTGTGAATTAAACACTGTTTTGCTGAAAATGTGTATTGGATTTAATCCAATTACTTGTTTGCTGGCATAAATTCTTTTGGTGACCATGAGTTTCCAAGAAAAAAGATACAATTTTATCTCCCTTCCTATTCAAATGTCACATTGTTTTGTGTGTTTCCACTCCTTATCTTGAAGTCTGCACCAGTGTGGAAGATAGAATGAGCACACCACCTCCAAATTCCTGTCATCCAGGCCCAAACTCCTCTTGTGCAGTGTGTGTGGGAGTCTCTCACAAGCATCACAGTCAAAAAGCATATGTTTTTGTGATGATTTATGCATCAGTTCAAACACTGGTTGCTGTAAAAGAATTCCTTGTTTCTGTCCTCACAAATACCACTTGCAGTACCAAGGAACTTTGGCCAAAACTAGCCGGTCTGTATAACTATAGGAAAAACAGTGCCTTCTGATAGCTCAGATTATGATATGCCTGCAAAAATTTGTGCACACTTATATCTGAAATGTAAACATTGGCAATTTTGATAGTTCTCAAGTGGGTCCAATATGTTACAGTAATATGCTTTGTTGTTGGGAGTTTGAACCTCAATGTGAACATTTTTCTAGACCTGGTAATAGGCTGCCATCCATAAAAGGATATTTAAGTGTAAGTAGTATTTTTCATGCTGTTTAATCGACTTACTCTCTGTTTTCAATTCTTTGTGAAGGGAAACACTCTGTGTCACTTTCTTTTGTCTCCCATTTACCAGCTAAAACAAAATGTAGGTGCTTATATTAAACATTTCGACAAAAGTTTTTGCTGCTAAAAAGGCCCAAACTCAAACCTCAGGTTTATTTGCTACCCTCTGCTGTGGGCTGTGCGTGCCATGGCTCCTCAGAAGCCAAAATCAACACAGCACAAAGCCATTTCTGAGTCCACAGAGGACCTGAGTGCAAAGTAGAAATTCTCTTTTGTTCCATGTGCACTTGGAATCCTTATTTTGCTGCCAGCTTTTGAGAGAAGTTAAGAATTATCACCTTGCAGTGTATCCGCTAGTGGAGACCAGAGTTGTCTCACTGTAAATAAGAGAGGTCTGCTACAATGACAGTCAGTAAGTAATCCTTGTGTCTGGATTCAGATTCTGGTAGGGGGATAGATTATAAGAAAATAAAGGTGGTATAGAAAGTAATCTTACCCCTAAGGAGTTTCAGCTGAGCCAATTATTAGAGATTAGAAACAGGCTGGATGTTGACAGGCCACAGCTGTAGGCCTTGAGAAGAAGAGTGCTATAAAAGGGTGGGTTGGTTAGTTGAGGAAGAACTGGTATTTGTTTGCTGCTGTGAGAAGAAGGCGAGTCAGTGCTTAGAGGAGATGCCTATGAGAAACACCAAAGAGGTACGAAACTCTTGCAATAAGAAGACAACAGTATGGAATCTTTGCAATATAAGGACAACAGATTCTGACTTCTTTGTTCTAGCAAGATGTTGGATCTGGTGGTCTGGGTTTTAATTGTTTGTGGAACTGGAGAGTTAAAGCAGATCATGAGGGAGAATTATTACTTTTATTGACTCTACATTTAAAGATTATGGTATACTGCATGAGAAAACTTTCCCTGTGTTTTCCAACAGGGACATTGAAAATATGCCAGATGCACTTAAATGAACCTGTTAAGAAGTTTGGGAAATTAGGAAATACGAGGAAAAAAATAAAGGGAATACTGATTATTGCTTTCAAATATTCAGATTTATGTATTAATGAAAATAGTTAATTAAATGATGCAAAACTAGTACTTAATTTGCAGATCTTCACTTGGGCTTAAGCTCTATATGTCTTGATAACCACAGAAAAGTTTTCTTCTGCATACATAATTAGCTCCTGTCGCTCAAAAAAAGAAAAACGTGAAGACAATTTTAGTACAGACAGGAAATTTTGGCAATGTCCTGTGCTTTGTTACCAATTACTTACTCTTTTCAGACTGAGTGCATATGGCACTAAAATCAAGCAAATTTTTCATTGTCTCTAACAAGGTCACTGTCAGTGATCCATCACACTTTCTAGATACTGATTGCTCTTTTGCTAGAATTTTCGGAAAACACCAGAGCATTTGAAGAATCATAGTTTAAAATATTTCAGGGAAATCCAAATGTCTTGAAACCCGAGAGAGGAGTTGACCAGTTGGTGTAGGCATTGTTACTTGAACTACTTGCTCTTTAACAGGTTCTTTCACCAGTTTATAATGAGTTGATAGACATTTTTACAAGTATTTGATAGTTTGTTTAAGCCTTTACAGGATAATACTTCTTTGTCCATGACATGTTTAGAACATATGTAAATAATTCAAAGAACTTTTAAGTGTTGTACTGGAATTTCTATATAGTTCATAGACTATGAACTTTTTTTTTCCGTTTAGGGAATTCTGTGAATTTAGTGATAATGTTGAAGTATCTTTTTTTTGTTTGCCCATTCAATTAGAGTCTATTAGGAAGAATGTGAGTTTTGAAAATTTGACAACTTCCATAAAGAGTTCTTGATTGTGTTTTCATGTTCTGAAGATCCAGAACACTGTCTGTGATGTGACTCACTCTTTGTAGCCTGGCATTTGTCAGGCTACAATCCTGACAAACAATCCACTGGCATAAAAATGGTAAATGGACATTGTGCCTCTCAACACAAGTGTGCATCATTTAATGGAGTTGGGAGTGTACATTAAGTAATCCACAGAAGATACAGGGGAAAAGAAAGAATTAAATCTCATCAGAAATGCTGAAACAGAAAAACAATAATAGAGTCATGTAATAGTTTGTGTTAGAAGTGACCTTTAAAGTTGCAACCCACCTGCAGTGAGCAGGGACATCTTCAAGTAGATTAGGATGTTCAGAGCCCTGTCCAGCCTGACCATGAATGTTTCCAGGGACGACACATCCATCACCTGTGGCAGTGTTTGGCCATCCTCATTGTAAAAAATATCTACCTTATATCTGGTTCCCTCTTTCAGTTTAAAAACCTTACCCCTTGTCCTGTTGTACAGACCCTACTAAAATGTTTCTCCCCATTTTTCTGATAAGTCCCATTTATGTTTTCAAAAGCTACAATAGGGTCTCCTCAAAGCCATTTCTTGTCCAGACCAAACAACAACTCCCTCAGCTTTTCCTCATAGGAGAGGTGTTCCATCGTTCTGATTACTTTTGTGGCCCTCTTCTGGACCCACTCTAGCATGTCCACATCTTTCTTGTGCTGAGAAACCTAAAAGAAGCATCCTACCTACCAGTTTAGATGGCAGCACCTAGAATTGCTAAGAGAAACTGTTACAAGTTATCTGCATAGTTGTCAGTTATCCTAATGGTACTAAATAAACTGAGTCACAGAGCCAAAGGGCTTTCAAAGCCGTCAGAGAATCTTCAACACACAGTCAGATTCCAAGCTGCAAGGACCAGGCATCTCTGGTGCTACAATCACCAGCAGTGTCTACAGGGCATCAAGATTCAGTTCTATGGAATGGGATTTGAACTTGCAGTAATATGCACTTTCCTTATCTAGTACCAGCCAGCTGCACTTCTGCAGAGTCTCATTTTGAGACTCTTCATCTCATCAGCAGGTCAGAGATCCTGGTACTGGTAGCAAATCAGTTGCAAAGTCCTAGCCTGGCAAGTAAGGCAGAAATAAGAAATCAGAGTCAATACTTCAGACTATAGAAATTTCCTTTCTTTCTAACCCTGAATCTGTTTTGGCTCTTAAAAGATAACTTGGTAATCTATCCTGTCATCTGTTTATCCTAGCACTTGTTACATATTGTGGCTCCCAAGAACAGAATAGAAAGTGGGAAAACTTGACAAAATCTATAGTTAAAAGCCAGGTTATTTTAAAATTCAGGATTTGTTTTGTGGAAAAGAGATGACTTCATCTTCTCTTAGTCCAAAGTTGATCTGTGAGGCAAAAATCCCAAACAACTGTAGCCTTAGTGATATGACTGACTTTCTGAATTACCTGGCAAGGGCATTTGTGTTTTGATGTTAGTCTGGACCATTAGAGGAGTAAACAGCAGTTGGTGATTGCTGACTGCAAAATTTGATTCACAGAGTTCATGCATTCATCTGAAAATATTTTAGTTCTTAGGCTGTATTTCTATTTCTGAGCTTTCAAGCACTCAATATTTTTTCATTGGTGTTTGATGCTGTCAGGAAATAAAAGCAAAGGCACTGCTGCCCAGACAGTGAGAATAAAAGGGATTCATATCTACTTTTTAGTGGCAGAATAAAGCAGTGAAAGTGAAAAGTCCCATAGCACAAATTGGTGTAAATCTGATAAATTCTAGAGTGTAGGGATTTTTTGTCTGGAATGACTCTCCTTGTTAAACTCAATGCCCTCAGAAGTTGCTGCATCTAGCAGCTGGAGAAGAGAACTGCATTTCTGAAACTAGAAGGCTGCCAAGGGAGAAAGTCAGTGAGAACTTTGGATCTGCCAGGATACCTTGTCTAGTTTGTCTCTTGGATTACAAATAGATCTGTGAGTAGCAGAGCTAAGGAAGATACAATTTCATGTTTACATCTTCTGGGGATCTAATAGTTAGTGTCTGCACCATGGCTAAACTTTACTCAACAGTTAGCATAGGCTGAAATGGTGACATATTTGGGTAGGACTAGGGATGTGCATATAAAGAAATTGTCATGCCATAAAGAGTGATTGTTTATTAAGGAGTTATTTTCTTACTAGTCTGGTTTTCTGTGAAATACACTGTGTCTTCTCTGCTGCATAATAGATTTGGGCATCTGGGATAAAGCTTTTTTTTCTTTCTGTCCCCTCTTAGAATGCAGCAGCAGCAGCCTGCCAAATAGTTTAGATATTAATAAGGGTACTGCCATCAGCTCCATTTGCCATTAGTTCAAATGCTGTCTTGGGCCAATGGAGTTACATTGCTTTTGGTACTGGAACAGTGTAGCCTTCCTGGAAATATGTGGTGCTGATTTCCCATAGAACCTAGAGAGGAAAAACTGGCTTGTTCTTAAGGCTTTTTTCTTCAGCTGATGCACAATTGTAGGCATTGTCTCAGCCCTAAAAGATTTAGCAGGACAAATTTCTTAAGGAAAGATTTAGCAGTATGAATAAATGAAATACATTAGGTTTGTGAGAATTTATGCCCAGAATTTAGAAATGAAGTGTGATAAAGTCACTGTGGGTTGAAGGTAAAATAAGGTGTATCATAAACAAGGACTTTACTGTTTAGCAATGCCTGCATATATGAAACATTTCATTTCAGCTCATTTAAAGCGCTGCACTTTGCTGCCTCAGTGTTCACTTTTCCCTGACCTGTAAATCATAGGGTGAGTGTTTGAAGGAGATCATATGTCTCAGAGCATGCAGGTGAATGGAAGGTTAAACATTGTGACTGGCATTCAGGTGACTCTTGTGCAATCAATCCCAGTGATATGATACTCAGTCAGAAGAAATGACGGTCGTGAGGAGAAAAAAGGGAGGAGGAAGATGAAGAGGCTCTTGAATATGTTTTCAAACATTGCATTGAAAGAAAAAAAAAGGTCTTTAATTCTTGGCTGCAGCTGGGTCTCTGGCAGGTATGAGGATGTGCTGAGTGCTTACCCAAATGTTCAGGAACACAGGGAAAGGGCTGCAGTCCAGGATCCCCCAGTTGCCATTCTTCCTGAGGTGGAAGGCTGAGGGGGAGGGAGCCAGGAGCATGGCTGTATCCCATCTAACAGTGGCTGTTTCTTTGCATGGTCACAGAAGAGCCACATGTATTTTATGCACATTGTGCTATCTGGCAAAGCAAGGCAGTAGAACAAGAAGGAAAATGTGGTATTTTTTTCTGATGCATCAAAGATTTTGATCTTCATAAATACATAAGGCAATGTTTAGATAGTCCAAGGAAGATTCTAAGGAGGATTAATAAATTCAGTTCAACATGGAGCTTAGGGTTTAATGGGCCAGTTCTAGCAATGGTATCCACACAGGTATCTTTGCACAGTAGCTAAAATAAATTGGTTTAGACCTTAACTTGAGATATAGAAAATCCCTGTACATTTTTTTCCAGTTACTGTTTCAGTGAAGTGCTCTCAGCATATTGGTAACTTCCTAATGGTTAGCATAGATTTCATATTCTTGCCATTATGTTCACAAATATATACTTGATTGGGAAAAAGTCTTTCTGAGGGAGAAGAGGGTAGTGGAGGGTGTTAGTAGAGGAGACATGAAACTTCATATTTCCACAGGCCTTTGGAGGGATACCAAGAGGAATTTAAAATCTGAGGAAAGGTAGGGCACAGAGTCAGAGGCAGCTGGGGATGACAATGCACTCCTAAGCAGTTTCACAGTTCTGTACAAGAAGTAAAAGGTACAAAAATAAAGGCATGGACCCAAAGTGATGGATCATCAAGTATATTATCCTCTTAAAAGTGAAGGATGGCCTATGCCCTCCTTTGCTTTCTATCTTGCTGCAGCAGTGAGTGCAGCTATCGGAGTACCTCTGCTGTCACATCTGACACAGTTACTGTGAGAACAGTCAGGCTTCAAGGTCACTGCGCACCAGACACTGGGGAAATGTAAATACAGTTTATCTTAGGAAGATGGTAGTGACTGTGCCCCTCAGCCTGCCCTGCCCATCCCCACCCTCCAGTAATCCCCTTACCTTTTTAGTACCATCACAGAGGAAGTCTTTGATTGCATTTATTGTATTTAGTTAAGCATGATAGCTAGGCACAGCACAGCAGACAGGACACATTAACTAGGGAATGACAGTATTCTCCTCTGTGTAGGTCTTGTGACATCTACTGTAGCTGTTGCTATATTGTGATTTTAAAGCAGCTTTTTGAAAAGTTCTGTCTACTTCAATGGATACAGCAAGGGAGAGTGTCCTCTAAATACAGAAGTTTCCACCTATTAATAAAGGTATTTTATGCAAAATTTACTTTAGGATTTCATAGCTGTCAGTTTCCTTACAGCTGCCTCTTCTCATACAATCATTAAATCATAGAAGCTTTGCAAATGCTGGCAGGGTTTTTAAGTGCCTAATGCAAAATGGAAAAAGGATATTTGTCCTTAAAAATTTTTTTCTTCTTGGAATAAAGCATTTATTTTCCAAGATTTACTGGCTCATTGCTTTTGGTGGCATTCAAGCTACCTTCTTTCTGAAAACAGTGGATCTCTTGTCCTTTGAAACCCCAAGTTTTTATGATGTGTCTGATTTGATATCCCAAAATAAGGCTACTCTACGTTATCTTTACTCAGCCCAGGTGACCTCACATTGCATCATGGGGAATTTCCTTATAATGAATTTCTACTTAAGTCTTGAATCTCTCAGGCAGAGATGCTACATTATTGTTTTATTTTATATTAAAATACAAAACCACATTAACCAAACCTAAGGCAATGCTTATGAATCCAGAATGAACATGGCAAGTTGACTCCATAGGCTTAAAATTATATATAAATTCAAATTTTTCCAAGTGGTGCTCTATAAAACAGCATGTAATTTTCTCTCTTACACATTTGATACTTTGTGAGCTTGGACAGAAATAACATTACCTGGTATAAGGAATCTAGTTCAAAACAATGAGGAAGGGAACTCTTGCAGTAGTAGGTCAGAAAGCACTTGTGGCTGTGGGGATCTCTTATCAACCTTATTTTTTTTCTCAGCATTATTAATATGGATGAAGATAATTAAATATCTTTGGTGTACTGGGGGTACATAGAACATATACATGTACTGGAGATATATAAAGCACATCCAAAACATGTCTTGTACCTGTAGTAGCCTTCTTGTCACTTGCCTAATTACTGATACTCAGGTATAGTTGTTCAGACTCACAAAGGCCATTTTTATGCAAAGTAGCAAATTACTTTGAGCCCAGGGGCAGAACAAGTGATGTATAGTCCTATTCCAATGGCTTTTGCGATCCACTGGAGACAGGAATGTCAGACTAAGAACATAGCTTATACTTTCCTTGAGATGCAGATCTTACATCTAATTCTGTTAGAAGTTAAGATGACCATTTCTACTACTGCTGTAGTGAACAGGGCATTTCAAAGAAGAAATTGGATGTGGTCATATGGTGTTCCTCCACCACGAAGCCTGGCTGTGTGATCCCTTGATGTTGATACAGTTACTAATTCCTGGCTGTGATTCTTAGGGCTTGTCTTCTATGCCTGGTTCTGCCATTTGGGTATGTACACACATGTTTTATGTATGCCTGTATGAAATCTGCTGTACTCATTTGAGGTTCTACTACCTATGGTGTTATGTAGAAATAGATATGTTGTAGGATCACAAGTGCATTAAGCATTTAAGAAAAATGTTATGGAAAGACATAATTCAGTGAACAGACAGTGGAAAATTGAGCAAAATTATCAGATCAGACTGTAGATTTTGTGAAATACAGTGTGTAGCTGCAATATGTAGCAGCTTTTTCCAAAAAAACTACATTTAAAGTAATTATGTAAAAGAAAAATAGATGGATACACAGAGAATCTGGATCTTGCTGGAAAAAAAACCCTGCACTGCCACCTTTTGTGTGCCAGTTTGTCACTGTACTGTGGCTGTGCAGGTGTGCCATAAGTCATTCCTGACAATCCCACCTGCAACAATTAATATCGACTGAGTATAAAGGCAAACTGGCTGTTTGGCAGCTTGCACAAACGTTGCAGCAGGGCAGTGCAGAGTTGGCTGCAGCTGGCAGAAAGCTCCACTCTGTGGCTGCAGAGCTGTGCCTGTCCCAGTGTCACCAACACACGTGGTAACAGCCATGGCCCTTGGATCTGTGCCAGCAGGGAGTGTGCACACTCTGCTCCCAGCTGTGCCTCTTGCTAGAAAAGAGGCCCATTGGAGGAGATGGTGAAAGAAGCTGCTCTGGCAGCTCCTTGCCTTCTGAGAATTGCCTCTCTACAACAGAGACCACCCAGTCAAATCAGCAGACTTCAGGATGTTTGGAGCATCCCAGAGAACAAATGGATCAGTAACCCAGTTCTTACATGCCGTTTGATTGTGTTATTGAGCTGCGATTCTTGATGCTGAAGGGATCCCTGGGGTCTGATAAATTTGGTGTGGAAAGAGATGTTTGAATTAAGCACTTCATGGATGAAGAGGACACAACAGATCTATTTAGAAACTGCAGTAATACTTAGATTCTGCCTGCAGGTTTTAAATGGAAGGATAGCCTTTCTCTGCTGTAGTGTAGCATTTAATACATTATATATTGTAGGCATATAATGCAGTTATGATACTGTTATGTGTAATTCACCTTTGTAAGCAAAGATATAGAAAGAAGGTTCCTACTTCTGCCATGTTTGTAATTCAAAGTGTATGAAAAACCTAGCAGCAAAACAAATTTGCAGGCCTATGAGTGAAAAATGGCTGCAGGAGTGTGTCCTCCACATGTGGGAGGGAATGTGAATTTTTTCAGTGCTTTTAAAGGAAGTAACTGATAAAGCTTTGCACTTTTAGTAGTGGTGCCCATATTTGCTGAATTGTATGTTTACTGGCATTATTTGTGATAGCAAACATTTGTGTCTTGCAATCATATTCCTCAAGTGTGGATCATTCTCCCTCAGTTCATAAACAACCCTCTAGTCACAGGCCCTCAGACACAACTCCTGCAATGGGGAAATTTTGTTTTTCTTTTGTCTACTTCTATTTGTACTGTTCCCATACACTAAACTTCATGAAGTGTAGACTGTTGCTGGTATGCTTAGGAAGTAGCTGCAATACTAGGAATGTCATTGCAAACTACTGGTTTCTATGAAATCTTCAGTCATCCAAATGTGTTAGCAACCTTACATATATGAGTAGTCCCAGTGGAGTGAGAATAAGATAAGTCTAATGAGATCATTCACTCATATAAAGTGATGGTGATCATGATTATGCAGAATGCCAGCTTTGTCAGAAATTCATTGTTCTGCCATCAAAAGATATTAATACTTTCATAGTAATTTTCTACAGCAAGCACTAACAAGAAAGCAGTTTGGAAAAAAATGGTCGAAAGGCCCATTTTACAACTTGGGAATGTGAGAGATTACATCTGTCTGGAGGTTTCTGATGATTACACATAGCAGTTGAAAACCCAAAATGTAAAGGTTAATACCAAGTCATTAACAAATCACAAATGTTCATTGTTGCCAGGCTTTCCTGTGTATTGCTTACAGCTTCTTCTAATTCTTCAGGACTTACTCATGGATGACTTATAACTCACGTTGGAATGAATACTGTGTACAGTAAATTATGTAAGAAGATTGCACAAGGTGCCTCTCCCATGATGTAACTAACATTAAATTGTTAATCATAAACCTAGGGCTTCTCAGCTTTCAGGAAAATGCAGCTGTTATACAGCCAGGTGAAACACTCTCTGAGGAGCCTGGTGAAGTTGTTCTGTTCTTGCTGACATTTATTGAAAGCATATGGCTGTACATAAACCAACAAGACAGCACAGCCTTGCTACAAAAAAGAAAACCTTTGTGTATGGAAAGAATGCTGAATTTTTGAAAAACTGCTTTATTTTAGCAAGGACATGTTTTTATTTGGTTTTTTCCGGACACATGGCAAAACCAAACCCTAAGGGAAATCATTTGCTACAGCTTAGTGGTGTGTTGTATTATTCTCTGACAAGATTTGTTTGTCAGTTTTAAAAGCAGTTTATAAACCAGTCATGTAGATCAAATATAGAAAACTGAAACATTCTTAAACATTCATCGTGCAAGAGGTTTTTCACTTAAAACAAATCCTCTTTCCTTTTTGCTAGCTTGACTAACATTAAACTTTTACTCTAATGATGACTGGGAAAAAAAAGGTAATCTTTTAAGCTGTAGTTGTGCATGTCAGCTGGAGTGTACCATTCCTAGAGTGTTATTAATCATAAGCCAGTCTATAAAACAATGTTTCTCTGCATGGGGTATGCTAACTAGCTTGCAATGTCACTGGGTTTAGCCTAGCTTTATTCTCTAGTGATCAAAATCTACAAGTAATGCCTATTTCACCTTGAGAGGTGTTTTTCACATCCCATCTTCCATTTTATTGCATCTTTTTCTGGTGCTCTGCCACTCTTGTCCTTCTGTAGATATCTCTTATATCATGTTTATGGAAGGCAAATGCAGAAGCTGGGAAAGTACCAGCATGTTGCAAATTATCAAATAATAGCACATACCTTACACTATAGGGAATCATGAGAAATATGTAGGAGTTGTCTGGATCGGTTGCTAACAACCTGAAAGTTCTGATAAGAAACTCAATAGATTGTAACTATCTCTATTTCCTGGACAGTCACTGGATTAAAAAAATACTGTTCCATTAAATATGTAGACCCAAGGTTTTAGGGCTTGACAGGGGAAATGAAATGAAGTATAAAACAGTTACTTGTTATGGTAACAGTTTCTTGTTGTGGTACTCATAACTTTGAACAAGCCACTTTCATAATTCATGCACTGAATTATACTGAAGGTAGCAAGGGTCATGTATCTCAGTGATGCATGACACCTTAAGAAAGGAAGATAATAATTCTGTTTTGCAGTGTAAGGATTATTTCTGACTACCATGTCATCTTTGAGTTAGAAATAGTAAAAGACTGAATCCACCTCTATGGAATTCACTTTGTATAGGGTCCAGGTACTCCAGTCCAAATGCTTCAGTGACAGAAAATTTGTTCTTTACTCCTGTGAATTTTCTAAATTTCACTCTTATTTCCACAGCATATCTTTCCAAGATGTGCTGTTTAGCCCACAGGACCAGAGGAAAGAGTATGAAGTAGTCCGTGAACCAAATATTTCTGGCTGTATTTCCTTGAAAGAGACTGACAATAGTTGATGAAGCAGTAGATTTTTCATGTCTGCTCTGATGTTTTGCAAGGCCTGATAGAGAGTTTGGAATTCTGCTTTCAGGATGAGGATATGAGGAGTGGGATAAATCACCTCCTCCTCTGTGCTCACATAACCTGACAAAGTTGAGCACAGTTCTCTTTCTACTCTGGCAGTACTCTAGCTACCTAAATTGAGAAATTTGGTTTTTTAGAGAATAATTAAAATCTCTCATGCAATATGTGTCTTTTAAGAATCCATTAGCAAAGGGAGGATTTTACACAAGTTCCTTCTGTTTCTCCTTTGTGTCCTGCTGGGTGTTGAGTTTTCTTTGGTAGCACATCCTTACCTGTCAGTCACTTGCCCAGTCAGAGCTGAGTCAGACCTCAGCTCACAAGTCCACGTTTAGAGTTGCCCCCAGTGTCCCAGTCCTCTTTGTCTGGCACTAGCACTGGCACATTCTGCCTGAGGCTGCTGATGGCTGACCTCTGTACTTGATGACATGGTGGAAAGAGGCTTAAAATATTGCCGTAGGTGCAAAAGGCAATGTGTCACTGTGGCTGCCTGTAATGGCCTTACGTCAGTGCAGTGTTATGACATGCCACACTGTTTTCTTCCACTGCAGGCCATATATAGCCTGTTACACTTTGATCTGCTCAGCAAAACAGAGTGGATTCCTTTTGTCTGTAAACAGCAGCTGGGTGAAAGGAAAGGGTAATGGAGCCTGAAGGTATTTGATAGATTGGCATTAACTTTGAATATATTTGCTGACCGGATAACAATCCATATGTGTATTGCCAGTGTCAGTTTGTAGTTGTGCTTCTAGAGCACAGTTGTGGTGTAAGACAATCTGCTCTGATTTCACCTTGGGAGGTGTGATTCTGGAGGAAAAACGTGGCCTGGCTAAACTGGTGTGCTGTGCCTTCCTGTGACCCTCTTGTCACTTGAGCTGTTTCAAATAAGACTCTCCTTGTTCTTGGCAAAAAGGACATTCTTTGGTGGGTGGCTTGCATGTCCTGTTACTGCTCAATATGGATTTTCACATTTTAGATGTTTCAGCTACGCAAATGCAGTGTCTGTACTGCTCATCAGATGCAAAGCTAACTTAAAATGAGCATATGGAGGCATATGAAAGGTTTGCACTGCAGTTAAATCTGTCTGAGGATCAAGGAGAAACAAATAATTTAGAACAAATACTTGTATTTTAAAACATCTATTCTTAATCTGGGGCAAACGTGCCTGAATCTTTACAGATAGCATCATCTTATCCTACCTCATCTCACATTTTCTAAGCAAGTGTTCATGGTTCACATCTGCTTTATTTGCTGTTAGATTTAATGCGTTCTTATATATTAGAAAATGAATATATCTTCAGATAAACATGGTTTAAAAATGGGATTGTAATCCCAGGGGCCTCAAACACTCATGTTTCAGTGAGAAAAAACAGACTTTTCTGATAGAGTTGGGGCAGAAATTCTTATTATATGGCTCATACTGTGTAAAATGATATAAAGCAGTTCTCTTTTTCAGTATTAAATCACATACTTAGTAACAAGCATGGATTTTGAGTGCAGAATTTGTTAACTCTTACAGTAAAGTGTAGAATGTGAGACATATTAAAATTCTTAGCATACCAAAGGGTGTGAACCAGATTTGGAAATAGGACAGTGGTTTTTAACACCACTTTTAAAATGAGGCAGCTGCAGAATAATCTAATCAAGATGTGTATCCAAAGTATGAAATGAAATCTCTTCTGAACCCAACTTCCTGCAGTTATGAAGTGTACATCCATGAAACTCTCAAATAAAGCAATTTCTTCCTCTTAGAGAAAATGTCAGCTATTTATTATTCAACAGTACTCCTTTTTGTGTACTGTGGACACAATCCTGTGGTTTTTTGCAAAATCTTTCTCTAAAAGTAAACCTTGAAAGCAATTGCAAGTGCAGAGGCGAATGTGCCATCTCATGTGCATTCACATCAGGTCAGCTGATTACATGTGATTATAAATGGGCTGTTGATTGTGGTGGAGGGGCCAGGCCCCATGAAGGCTTCCTGTGGAATTGTGGATTTGCAAATGCAAAGTGTCTGAAACCACTTGCAATGACAGTGAGACTGCTGCAGGACACAAACACCAATTTTGTCCTCCTCCTGTGAAATGAAAGGCATTCCTGTTTGGCTTGGCCCTGGTTAATGCAGGTTGAAACAAGGCAAGTTCTTTCCTTAGCATCCAAAGTAAGGAGTGCTGGGATGGAAGGCAGGTTTAAGCCTAGAAGTGGTAGGGGAAAAAGGCCTTTTGCCTTAGCAGAAAGAGAAAGAGCCACCTTCTTTATTGCTTTCTATGCTTTTCTGTCTCATCTTTACATCATCTTCAGGTAATTACCTGAAGGTCTTTTAACATTACTAAGTTCACTAATTTTTCCTGTGGCTCAAAGTTTTATTTAATTAAGCTGCTTATAGTTAGATATTACTGTAGCAGTAATCAATTGCCCAAGCAGAGACATGTGTTGCCATTTGGAATGCCCTAAGGACCTGCCATAGGACTGGCAGGTGTGACACAAGAGGCAAATTGTTGCTCTTCTGGGGCAGCAGTGGTGATATTGAGGCATCTCACGTGAGACCAGACCCTTGCATTTAGTCCATAGCCTACACAATTTTCTTGGCTTCTTGTGTGGCCACAGGAGAGGCTCTTTCAGCAGATGGTTGTGAGTGCCTGCCTTAGGCATGGAGACAAGTCAGTCATCCCTGTAAATTATTTGTCCATTCTTTTACCAGAGAGTCTAGGCAGTGAGGTAACTTCAGGGTTTCTAATTTGAGGAAGACAGACAGAAGTTGGTTATGGTGAATCTTGTCCTTTGAGAACAAAAAAATATAGAAATTATGGGCTTTTAAAATGAAGAGCTTGATTTCATAGTATTACTAAGATTTATTGCTATAGATGAACTGTGGGAAGTCCCAGGGATGAAACCAGCTAAATCTCATGGTTAATTAAAGGTGTATCTGAAATCTGAATTACTATTTTTTCCTAGAATTAGCTGGTATTTAAAGAATTATGGAAAGGCTTTTATTTGTTTAACCAACCAGAGGAATTTAACTCTGCAGTGTAACTGGAAGATAAAGATATCTCTTTATATTAAGCCATTGCTCTGTTTTAAGCTGGCTTCTCAGCTGTCACCTTTCTAAAGTAGAATTTTTTGCAGCTGTGATGATTTGGGCATACAAATGAAGCATACTTTGTGAGTGGTAACATTATATTATCTTTTTATTAGACTGCTACTGTAGCAGGAAAAAACAAAGGAGCATTCAGCCCACAACCCACTCCTTTAAGGTCTACAAGCTTCTCTATTTTCTTCCATTATTTCAGTACAGCTATTAAAAGATACTACCACTTCTTCCAAGACTAGCCTCATTTATTACTGTCTTAAGGAATGCAAATCTATTAATAGTGGAAATGAGGTAAGGAGGTCAGGATCGTGAACAGAACACAAGATATAACCTTTAGAGTTCTCCCCGTCTCATTTCAATTAGACACAAAATGATAAAAAGATTCCTTTGACATTCTAAAGCAGCACAGGAAACAGCAGTGCAGTTTAGTGAGATATGGCTTTCAGTGCCATTTGAATGCCAACAGCAGGATCCTGAGGTTCAGCCAAGTTATTCAGCACAAAGCTCCAAGAGGTAGGAAAGGACTGGTTATGCCACTGTCATATATCACAACAGGCTCACACGGGGTGGACAGACACATCCTGCACCAGAGAAAAGTCCCTTCCATGTCTTATGGTGCAAGTGAAAGGCCTGTGGAGTGCAAAGCATAATGAAGTCCAAAACTGGAGCTTTCTCAGTGGTATAAATATAACTCTTAGCTTTATTTCATATCACCTTGGTTTACCCTTTGAAATAGACATCATTACTTATACAGAGCCCCTCACTGTAGATTTAGGGTATTCTGGCATTTGGCAACAAAACAAGGGTGGAAGCAATGTATTACTTGGTTTTCATTTTAAAAGCTTTAGAACCCTTTTAATAAAAACAAATTTGCAGTGACCAGCTTTTGAGTTAGCTCTGCCAACAAAGAATTTACAACTAAGGAGACTGAGGGCATTACCTGGTGAGGCTCATCCTGCAACACTCAGAAAAGCCTGTACAAAGCCATCTGCAGGATATTAGACATTAAAATGAGATTTAATCAGCATGTAATGGCTTAATAGCTGTCTTTTGGGCTTGGAAACTGAAGTGATTTTCTGCCCCTTGGCTGTTTTGACATTGGTATTTTGATGCTGGTATTTTAAATGTGTGCAATGATAACATTATTCTCTTCATACTGGAAAATCTTCTGTATAATGGCCACAACCTGCTGAACTATGAATATTTATTTTTTTTTTCTTCCCTGTACTTCTTTGCTTGCTTCCTTGTACATGTGAGAATATGTATGTATAGTTCTTTTCATATTCTTTCCATAGACTACTTTAGGGCAGGTTCTGGTATGCCAGTGATTTCTGGCCCACAGGGTGAATAAGATTTTGAACAGTGAATACTGTCTTGTATGTGCTGTTGAAGTTATGAAAAATTTAACTTTTTTTTTAGTTAAAATGATTTTACAAGGTTATTTGCTGTTGAAAAAATAAGTTCAACTAATAATAGTATAGCATGTTAAAAATATACCTTCCCTAAAATGTGCCATATAATAAAACATCATTTATTATTTTTAGCTCGGCTCACATATGGCTATTTATATTTATTTATATTGCTGTTTCTTTAGAAGAAAGCTTGTCACCATATCTTGATTTTCTTCAAGTACAGCCCTTAGATAGTAATGTTTGCTGTGGAAACAACTTGAAAAAAAGTGACATATCACTTAAGTGTAACCTTTTCAGCTGAGATCAGAGCTGTGCATCTGGAATATCTTAAAGATTTATTGATAACAGTAATCTAAAAAAAGTTAGATACAATAATATGTAGCATTATGAATAATAATGCTCTAAGCGTTCTGCTGTTATTTGCCTCCTTGCTTTCTCAAGCAGGAGCATCTGAACAATATGAATTTTAAAAGAATTTTGCATTTCTGGAGAAGTCTTTCCTTGACCATTGCGGGGCTTCAAGATGCCATTAGAAACTGTATCAGGGCACGAGAGTTCATATACAGCCAGCATAAAAGGTCACTTCAGGAAAATCTCTCTCATGTGAGGTCAATATAGAAGAGACTTGCTGTGGCAGGAAGAGTTCAAACCACAGAGTAGTGATTGTGCTCATACATTTTCTCTTATAAAAGTCAGGAATTTTTGATCTAAGGATGGTAGGACTATTTGCCTTATGTGTGTGTATATAATATGTGTGTGTATATATATAAAATTTTTTGGGGGGGTGTGAATATATATTTATGTAGGTATGTAATAATCCTGGTAAATCTGCTACTTGTATCTGAATGTGCTAAATGAGCAGTTCAAGCCAACTATAAAAAATCAGAATAACAGGTTTACATTGCATGTCTATATGAAAACTTTCATTAGATTTTTTTGAGCTCACTCAGATGATACAATGAAATCTGAAGAAATGTTGATGTTGGTTGTGTATTGCTTAGGTTAACTTAATATATTGTCTTTTGGAGAAATGTCTAATCAATATGTCTAATTGATAGACCAATGGCCAAATGATCCTAACACATAATTTGCTCAAAACTCCTGAGGAGTTAAATGGGCACTCGCTTAAGGCACTTACCTTCTAATCCATGATCAGTGATAAAATTGAGCAGAAAGTTTAAGTCTCTGCAGAGTCAGTGAACTGATATAAATATAGTGGCTATTAGTACTTCTTGTGTCAAAAATATTGGCACAAATAAAATCTTCCTTTATTATTGCAATTTCTTGGTAGCAAATGTATCAATTAAAGCTTAGAAATCTTCAACAAAAGTCAGCTCCTGGATGATAACACGTTTCTCTGATCTACTAGCAGTAGAAAACAGCTCAGCAGTGACATTGAAGTTATTGTTATCCCATGTCTTCATCCAGATCTGCTGAGGAAAGGTAGAACAGTCAATGACTTGGTGAGCTGGAAACAAACTTTAAAAATTAAAGTGAGCCAAATACACTAAAACACTGAGTGAAGTGATGGATTCTCTATATCTTGGTAAATTTAATCAAGTCTGAAGGCCTTCTGGGATATATTTGGGCAAACACCAATGTTGATAGCAACCTAGAGGTAGGAGGGGAACTGTATGATTATTTCAGTTTATTTCAGTTATGTATTAACTGATCTTTGACACTGCAGTCATGAACGTTATGTACGTCAGAAAAAAGAAAACCTCAGCTGCTTCTGGAAATCCATCTGTGAAATGCACAGTTGTACAGCAGATAATATCTCAGTATGGGGCACCTTGTTCTCATTCACAATTGACTGTTCCCATGTATCATCCACAAAATCTCATGGGCATAATAGAAATAGCAGGAGTCAGAGCTTATCATGGCCTAAAACCATGGTCTTGTGGTCATGACTAATAAACTACCTGTATGAGAGCATTGAGTCATATCCTCTGCAAGGCTCTGCAAGACAAGAGGTTGTTTGCATCATAGCAACTGCCATGTAGCCAGCACAAAACAGAACAACACACTTGTCATCTTAACTGCCACCAGAATAACTTTTTTTGATGTGCTGAAGGTGTCAGCAGAGCTGTGTTTAGGTGAAAAGTAATAGATTGTGTCATGGAAGACAAGACTGGATGTAATTACTTTATTTAAAACTCATGAAAATATGAAAGGTAGCATCAAAGCTGTTCATTTTTTACAAAGAGAAAACAGTCTGCTCTCATCAAAACTTTCATAGGCTCAGTGACAACTGCTTGGCTACTGGGCTGGTTCTAGCAAAAGCTTTGTCTTTTCCTTTAATGTATGATCCTTACAGATCCAGGAGTTTTTCTTGGGAATTCATGGTGGCATGGGTGGTTTAGTGGCTCTTGACCTTTGTGGTATTGCCAATGAGATAAACACTGCTTAGGCAGACTTCAGATAGAGCTTTGTATATCATTTTTTGGCTTTTTAGTCTCCAATTGTTATCTATTTTTTGTTTTGTGTTCCTTGCCACTGGCTGCAGAACCTGAACTCTTCCAGTGACAGGCTGTTGGCTACACCTGCTGAGATATTTGCATGGAGGGGCAGGAGCTCAGCCTTGTGTCAAGATCTCATCAGTACTTTAGGAGAACTCCCTCTATCTGAAAAATCAGGTGTTTACCCCAATTTTATATGCTCCAAGAGAGTCCCTGGTGAGGGAATGAAAGTCTGCAGGACTGCAGCAGTACTTGATTTGCTTTCATTGTCTACAGGAGTGCAGACTTTTTCAGAACAACCAAATGCCAGCTACATAACTGCCAATGGTGCAGGTTCTTAGGGCATCCCCTGAATTATTACTTATCCTGTAACAGTACCCAATCTCCTTCCACAGCACTGTTCTTTTGATCAAAGGAATCACATACTAGTAGAGAACCAGTTCCAGGAGCTTACTAGAAGTGCCACAGTTTTGAAGGCTTTAATAGAATGTTCATGTGTTACATATCTATGCTATGCTGTACTCAGAGGTTTTTCTTCATGCAGCTTGCAGAAGTAATGATTGTTTAAAACTGTGCCAAATATGTTTGAATAAACCACTTCTCTAAGGAAGCCACTCTGTAGTTATACAAAAGAACTGAACTTTCCCACAGTACCTCAATAAGAAAAAAATGCTATTTCTCTACTTATTACCCATCTGTAAGTTGCTAAAGATGTTATTTGCAAGTTTGTGTATAACTCTTGCCTTTAGGAAAATTTTTCCCTTCTTTCTTCTATTACACAGCTGAGAAGCATGGAAAAAAGGAATACATTTGGTATCCATTCACTGCTTCTCAGATATTCATTTTGTAACATACTATATTACTTCTCAAAGTTTAGCATTCAGTGAACTAGCAAGAGTGGTTATAAATATTCTTTACTGAGTATTTATGATCTCATGGATGGATTTCATATGCATAGATGCATATGCAATATGCCTACGTATAAATTATGACTGAAATATAGATGCTCTGTTATTTGTTCAGATAGTTAAAAAGCCAAGAAAATTCATATATTCCTGTTAATATTGTTTCATCTGTTTCTATACCTTACAGTAGATTGTTCTATTGATGTTGTTCCACATTGTGAAAACAGCATATATTGCCTAGGCAGCTGCTGCAGGAATCATCTAAATGTGCATCCAACAATGACTGCCCTATGTAAGTGCTAAATATAAAATTATTACTCACATGCAGCCTAGCGTGTGAGGTTGACCCAGGCTGGATGCCAGGAGCCCACCAAAGTTGCTCCATCCTCCCCTCAGAAAATGTAATGAAACACAAATGGGTCAAGATCTGGGGAGAGATCACTCACCAGTTACTGTCATAGGCAAAACAGACTTGACTTGGGGAAATTTTAATTGATTACCAATCAAACCAGAGTAGGATAATGATAAATAAAACCTGAATCCTATATCACCTTTTCCCCATCTATCATCCTGACCTTCATCTTGAGGTCAACTTCACCTCTGAATTCTCTAACTACTGCTGCCTCAGTGGAAGAGTGGGATAAGTAATGGGGGCTGTGGTCCACTCATTACAAATTGCTTCTGCTGCTTCTTCCTTCTCAGGGGGACAGCTCTTTACACTCTTCCCCTGTTCCAGCATGGGTCCCTTATGAAGTCACAAGCCCTAGCAGCAAACCTACTCCAGGGTCGGCTCCTTTCTCCATGGAGCCACAGGTCCTGTCTGGAACCTCCTCCAGCATGGGCTTCCCATGGGGAAGCCTCTTTTGGGGCATCCCCTTGCTCTCACCTGTGGTCCTCCAAGGATTGCTTCTCCATGGACCACCATGGACTGCAGGGGGACAGCTGTCACCACAGGCTGCAGGAGAATCTCAGCTCTGACACCTGGAGCATCTCTTCCACCTCCTTTTCCACTGACCTTGGTGTCAAGGTTGTTTCTCTCACATATTCTCACTCCTCTCTCTGCCTGCTGTTGCTCATGCAGTTTTCCTGCTCCTTCTTAAATCTGTTACCCCAGAGGTGCTACCACCATGGCTGATGGGCTTGGCCTTGGCCAGCAGTGGGTCCATCTTGAAGTTGGTTGTCATGGCAGATAAGGGAGAAGCTCCCAGCAGCTCCTCACGGAGCCACCCCTGCACACTCTGTCACTGGTAGCCACTGCTACCAAAACCTTGACACACAAACCCAAGACACTGAGTTAAGCTGTATTTTGATAGAAGACAATTTTAGTGTTGGCCTCTGGTCTTTATTTTTTCTTGTTTTTCCAAGACATTACACATCAGAGAGGTTCCCTCCATGTGCCATCTGTTTCCTTGCAATTGGGAATGGTAGAATAATTTTCTGAAGAATTGCTGACAAGATGTGGCAGGGGAACAGTAATCCATAAGAGTGAGATTTCTCATTAAAGTCACTCAGCTCATCTGTGATACAGTAAGCTCTTGATTTACACTGGTCACCTCTGGAGCAGGGAGGACAGTGACTGCTAAGTTACATTTTTTATTGCACAGGCTTATGGTGAGGTTCTTGACAGTAACTGGGACTGCTGTCAGATCAGTTTTCATGGCACAGACACTTATCTAAGTGAGATTATTCTAGTTAGACAGTTTCTCATGATAACAGATGTCATCATAAATGCCTCTTGACCTTAGTTACTTCATGATGTCTTAATGTTGGCTGGCTGTTGTCATATCATTCCTTAGGCTTCTGCTAGGAAGAGCAGGTGGATGGCACAAGATCAATCATGAATTATAGCAGATCTCTTCTTTTGGCCTCTTAAACTTTTCCTGTGTGTGCCTCCTGGTCTTCTCTCATGAACAGAACCTTAGTGCAGATCACTGCTGCTACTTCTGCTGAGCAGCCAGTTTATGGCATGATGGCACACTGGACATGTCAGCCAGATGATAATAGTTGCAAGCAGACAAAGGAAATTGCTCTAGGACAATTAAAAAATTAAATATCTGCCATAGAAGCTTGGGTGGGGTGAAGAGGGTAAGGAATAAGATTGAAATGAGAGACAAGGTCACAGAGCTGGTGGTCAGAAGGGGTGTTGCAGGACACTTAGTCTGGCTTCTTGCTTAAAGCAGCACCCTGGAGGCCTCAGACCACAGGGGAGCACACATGGATAGGAAGTAGACTTGGACTTAAACAGGAAACCGAGATGTCCTCTTCCAATTGCAGAGCCAGGCCTTTCCACAGTACAGTGAAATCTACTTTTAAGTAATGATCAGCTCTTCCCTGCCCCTGTATTTCTATACATTATTTCATAATAAATTCCACCTGCCTTTTCAAGAGGGTTCTCAAAGCATTTGAGAATACAGAGAAAGTTAAGCCTCTATATAATGTGAAAAAAGAAAAGTCCTATACAATGAAAACAAGAAAGAATAGTCCATGATTACTGTGTAAACAATCAGCTGGACTAAAGAATTTAATTTTCTTATAAATGGCAGCTCCTATGCTATTTTTTTTTTATTCTTAGTGAATTAGGAGCCTTGGGGTAAAGATCTTTTCCTATCTTACACAAATCTGAGTGAAGAAGTGTAGAAGCTCATCAGCTTTCAAGCAGAATCATGTTTAGTCTTGAGCTGCTAGTTTTGTCAGGTGAATTTCAGAATGTAGGTCTGTGTGCCTCCTGGCTTAGCCACTGTTAACAAGGGAAAAATGAAAAATCTAAAGTTGGACTTCTATCCCAAGCCCTGAAGAGACTAGGAGATGAGCTTAGTTTCATATAGAAATGTAGTTAAATGATCTCAGGACATTATTTCAGCTGAATTTGTGTGTTTGGAGTAGCTCTTCCCTAATTATCCATGCCAAGGTTTGGTAATGGGGTGCTACACAGGTTTTAACAAGAGTGACTGTTTAAGGTAAGGTAGCCTGTCTTACCTGGCAGATCTGAAAATTTTTTTTTCCCCTAAAGTTTCACTCCAAATTTTGCCTTCAAAGTTGGTTATATTACCCCTTCCTTCTTGCAAATGCTTCAAGGAAAAACTGAAAATACATCTGGAGGCTATTAAGCAAAGGAAGATCACAGCACAAGGTAGAATATCTAATCAGAGTAGCTGTTAGGTAGATAAAAGGTGCCCAGCTTAAAGCAGTGAGAGCTCCAACTCTGCCATGAGGTGGTGGATGTACTGACCTGTATTAGGGTGTTCTGCTTTGCATCCTAGCATGCAGATTTGCTTTGCTTTTGTTACAAACCCTCTAGTTGGGATCCTCTGGAAACAGGGGCCTAGAGGAATAGCATGATTGGCTTCAAAGATTATTTTGTTGTGATTGCTAAACCAGCTGCATTTTTCCACTAGCTCACTATGTCAGATTGACATAAGCATGCTCCAGTGCCTAAGCACTCTTGTAAGATGCTAAGTTCAGCCAACCATCTCTTCACTCCTTAGGGGCTGAAAGAGGAGTGTCAATGGCAGACTGTGGAGGAAGAGACTAGCAGATCACCCAGAGCCAGACTGACTGCTGAGTTCCAGTCACTTAGTCAGAACCCCTTAGAACCACCTTAATAATTCAATAAGGCAGGTAATACTTTGAGCTAGGTGAATAGTGATGAAATATTCTGTAGTAGACACCTCATTAGCCTTTTTTCACAAGTATAAGCATTAGAGCAAACTGTGGTTTTGTTGCTTCCCCACGAAGCAACTTGAGAGAATGCTCCCAGAGAAAGTTCTATGGTCCACCTATGCAGCATGGTCTTGCTGCTGGCTAATAACTTCTTGCTGGCTCTTCCTCTAAGCAAAGTACCCATATGTGTGACCTCAGTCTGAAGCTATGCTCTGTTTTCCAGTATACAAGCGCCTTGAATTGAGATCCATAACTCTCTCAAAATATAATACAAAAATCTGAGTCAGCCCAATAACTTCACTTGGATAGCACCATGTAAACAGCAAAATCCTTTTTTGTTGGCTGAAATGTTGCCTAGAATCATTAGAGTCAGTGCACAACACTTGAATATGTTGATAACATGGTTTTGAAAGGCTAGTAATTTTTTGAACAAAAAATATGCAAAACATTTAAGGTATTGCATATAAAGATGAAAGATGTGTGGTTTAACGTGAAAGCTATGGTAGTAACACTGGAATGAAGGTACTGTGTCTAAAGAATGAATTAATCAAATGATTTTTGCCAACTGTTGACTTTTTTTCAGAAATAAAAAGCAAAACTATCTACTTGCAAATAGACAAGTCTAACTCATCCATAAACGCTGTCTGTGTAAATTACATATGGGTTGTTCAAAACCAAATTCTTCTTGTCTTTAATTTGCTCTTGCAATCCTTAGTATTTCTAATGAGTCTGCTAAGGAAGCCCCAAGTCTGAAAGAATGAATTTTAACTCATAATTGGGAAATAAGAATAAATTAAAAACTATCTTCAGGTTTTTTGCATCATGAACGTAATGTGAAAATTTGCTGTTTCTTATGTGATCAGAACTATGTGGATATTTGCAAGTTACATGAGGTCTCAGCAGCCTTGAAATTAACATACATGTGAAATTTTAAGAACAAAACAGTGGTCGTTGACAATATATTTATCACTATAGATCCTTTTGCTATACCTCACTTGTCTTGCATAGGCATTGGCAAGGCTGAGAAGAGCAGTTGGTGATTTCTCTTCATCTCTGTACTTGGGCCTCTCATGATGAAAGGATCCTTTTCTATACAGGAAGAGGGAAAGCTACGGCTGTTACAAATGTGCTTATTAAATCAGAATTATGCTTTCATTCAAAAATATTTGCATTTATTTGGATGTTTTTCTTGATGTATTTTTTCTGTCTGCATTGGTGTATGCATACACTTCAATTCATGCAAAACTTAAATGAACTGAGTGGAAGCCCTCAAAATGCAAATCTTACACTTTTTGAAGCTAGATGTTAGACTCATATTTGACAGTGAATATTTAGATACATACCCAAAAGGAACAAATTCATATTGCCTTTTGTCTTACTAAACATGGTCATTCTTATCCTATGATTTGTGATGATTATAAAATAAGACAAATGTCTGCATTCTGAGAACATGCTGAATAGCTGATGCAAGAAAAAGCAGTTTTGAAGAGATTTGCAACTGAAAGGTCACCTGGCAGTATGGCAACATGTTTAATGAACCAAGAGTAAGCTAGTTTAATGTGCTTTTCAAGGGTTCAGAAAAAAGGCCTAGAGTTCTCTGTGGCTGGTCTCATGGCACTGTGTTTGGAGGCCTTTTAAAATAGCCCAGGCATTGTTAAAGCAAAACTGTCCCTTCCTGATGTTCTTCACAAAGATAACTTGCAGGTTTACATCACAAATGGACATGGACTAGAACAAGTATTTAAGGTTCATGTAGAAAGCTTTACCTCATACCAAGCAGGTACAGAAACAAATACGTTGTGGCATCAGCATATTAGCATATCTAGGAGTTTGGGCTCTGATAGCTGCTGGAGAGAACGACTCTGGCTTTTTATCTTCGCAGCAGAAGGATTTTCAATGTTACCTTTGGCACCTACTGAAGCATTGATTCCTCCTGCTTTGCTAGCCTATGCAAGAGAGAAGGTGTTTGTCCCATGCTGCAGCTCCACTTAGATTCTTCCAGTCCTTCAGTTTATAGTTTGGGAGCTTAAAGGGAGTCTCTTTCCTTTTACTAGGACATGCCTGCAAGAGATTTATAATGCTTTTCTCAGGTGTTGTTTTTTGGTTTATTTTTTTCCCCTCAAATGTGTTGGGCAAAGAATGTCTTTCAAATAATATAATAGGAAAAGGCTTTGTCACAAGCAGAGGCTAAGTACATCTTATTCACTGAAGTTCTTGTCCCAAGGAGAGACTTTTATCTGAAATGCACATCCTTAGGCTGATGTTGCTAGACATCCTTAATGAGCATTTCCTTGTCAGACAGGCGCCCTGTGCTGGTCTGATTATTGGATATGGAGACTGGGATTGTTTGCACTTTGCATAATGCAACTACAGTTATTTGCTGAGACCAGTGCTATTGTCTTTACTCATTGGCTTCTTGTTGTCAGCCTTAATTAAACTCTTGCAGAAATACTCTGTAGAAATTAATCTACTACCAAATATTAAGAGAGAAGTAACATGGCTGAGGCAGAACATTTTAATTCATTGTGAATAAATCTTTCAGAAATCAAATCTTTATACAGCCATGAAGGATACAGAAGAAAAGGTAAAGGATCACATCTCCTTAAAATCCTGCTTTAAATTGTGTTTTCTACACTTAGCCAAATAAGTATCAGTAGCTTCTGATGAGTTTTCAGAAGAACAATAAATAAGAAGTTGAATTAACAACCATGGTCTAAATAATGCCATGGCAAGTATTTGCTGTTTGAGCACTGTAGAGCTTTCTGTATTCAGTATTTTCTTCTTACTTGTTCCACTGGGTGGCACAACTCCTACATTGCCTTTTTCAAAGATATCACTCAATATTTGAATATGTTAAATTATTTTACTGTATTATTTTGTGTTGACAGCTGCAGCCTTGAGTTGTGATCACATTGCCTAGCCAGAGGAAATAGGGAATTAAAGTAATTGGGAAGCAATTGCTACTGTACTGTCTTTAATCCAAGACATAACCTACACCCCCCATCCTGTCTCCCCTCATCCCTCTTCCTCCTTGTTCCAAATTGTGGTTATCTGACTTGGAACAAAATCTAATGTGTTAGGAAAACACATAGATCAGACCTTAGGAGCAACTAAAGCTTTACACAAAGTGCATTGCTTTCCAGACAGAAAATAAAAAGTGTTTGCCTCTTAATGAGAACTGTTTGTCAACCTGCATTTTAAAAATTTCTCCTGAGACCCTCATGCTTCCAGGGTGGAAGGATAAGGAAATTGTCCTGCCTTTTGGATGCATCCACCCACTGTCTTTTATTTAATCCTCACTAATGGCAAAGAAGAATTCTAGACGTACAAATCCTGTCTGCTCAGAGAAATGGCACTTAGGACTCATGACAGCACTTCTCACCACGTGGTTGCCTTGCTGATGCAGATTATCTGGGTTTGGCCTTCAATGTTATAAAATGTTCTGACAGACAAGACTGTTGCTTCACAGCTTCCCTGATTATTTGCTCTCCAGTTCTTATCTCCTTAAGGCTTTTCCTTAAAAATAACATTTAAAAAATCAGTGTATTCCTCACCAATGAGGCCACTGCAATTCCCATTTCTAACCCCATGAAGGACTTCAAACCTTCAAACTGGATGACTCCTGACATGAGCAGGCTATTCTGTTAGCTCAGCTTGTCCTCAGGCAGGGGACATGCAGTGGCACCAGCAGCACAAGCAACTCCTTTGGAGTTACACATTTGCTGCCTCTCATTATGGGTGAGTATGATTAAGGACAGAAATCCTGCAGTGTTTAAATGAAGCATTTTGTTATAGTGACAGGGATTCTGAGGTATTTCCACATGTTATCTTCTTTATTTGTTCGT
The DNA here is from genome assembly GCF_047830755.1 of Zonotrichia albicollis. NCBI lineage: Eukaryota > Metazoa > Chordata > Aves > Passeriformes > Passerellidae > Zonotrichia > Zonotrichia albicollis. Next base: position 21,839,980 of record NC_133825.1, on the reverse strand, counting down.
CACGTGCCCAAGGAAAACCATTGTGCCACTGGGCAGTGATTGTCTCTCTGTCTGTTCTGCCTCCACCTATATTGGGCCCAGGGGTTAATTTCCGTGAAAACTGGAAGAGGAGTAGGTAGGAAACAAAGGTGTCTAAGTGAATAAAAAAATCTGGGAGACTTGGCTGTGACTAGAAAAGAGCTTTCCAAAGAAAGATCACCCTGACAGAACTCATGTTATGTATAACATTTGGCTATAGCTAATCAGTCAAAATGTACCTGAGCATCCAATTAGCATTTCTGCACTGTCACATTAGCTATAACTCTGCTTTCTAGCTGTCTCTTGCAGGATGCAGCTGGAAATATTGCTGCAGGAACTGGGTCATGACAGTAGGGGACAAATCTATAAGAAAACCATTTCATTAGTTATGCTACTCATGCAGCAGCTAATTTTAAATGAAGAAAATGTCTTACTAGTCAGGTTCATGTAAATCTTTAGTGCAGGAGGTTTATCCTTTTATCTTTAAATACATGTTTTTAACTTTTCAAGTAAACATGGTTGGGCTTTGTAGATTTAATTTTCATTTGCTGAAATCCCACTACAGTAGGGTTAGCTCCTTTGTAACTATAAGATGAGCAAGGCTGTAAGGATGTTCTATATGGCAGGTGACAGCTTCAGAGCAGTAAATCAGGATTATATATTGAGGCTTATTAATTTATCCATTTAAGCAAACTTCTACAATTCATTTTTGTGTCTAGAGTGCTTTAAATTTTCTGCTTTCTTTTTAAGCTACAGCTGTGCCCCCAGATCTCTATACGCATGGGATAAATTCCTCTTGACTTCAGCGGAGTTCTACCAGCCAGAAATTTTGCTTCTGGCCTTCTTTGGGATTTAAATGGTGTGTGTTTGGAAGAAAATGTCAGATTAGACTCAGGAGAAAAAGAAATATGAAGAATATCCACGTGTCTAAGCTATGGACAAAAAAAGGAAAGTAGAAACTGGTGCTGAATTATTTTAACTTAAGTTACGTTTTATATTTGCTTGGAAATTCAAATGTGTCCTTAGCTTTCCCAGGTCTGAAGCATTGTTTTGGACAGCAGATATTTATGAAAAAGCTGATTGGAATAGAAATTTTTAGCATCTTTTATGGTATGTGTGGTTTTTTGTCCTAAAATAAAACATGGCACTTTTAGGAGAAATAAGGAGACTATTTTAAAAAAAAAAATCCAGTAAGAAATATCTTTCTTTCGTTTCAGTAAGAAGGTCTCAAAGGAGAGTTTTGCTTTCCTTTTACGGAAAAATATTACTACAAATGTGAATTTTCTTGGCAAAGAACTTTGTTTTCTTAATTGTATTTAATATCTGTGTTGCTCCTGTAGTTCCAATCATACTGATGTGTCCTGATGCGATGTCTGTTAATCAATGTCCTTGCTAGCTCTTGCATTATTAGTTCCCAGTTCCTTATTAGTGTTATTCACAGTTCATTATTAGTGCTGCAGCTCCTGCTGAAGAACTGGGGCTCTGGAGGGCTTGCACTTGGTTAGGTTGCCCTTGCAGATGCCAGGCAGAAATTTCTCAGGCTCTGTGAGAGCTCTGAGAAATGACAGAAATGAAGTTGTTAGGACCTGTGTGTCTGTGCAGTGGTGAATGATTAAAGGGTGACCAAGGCGGGGAGCAGATGGCACCCTAAGTCAGAATGCATGTCTGTGAAACAGGAGTGTGGCAGGCTTGCCCAGGGATTGTGATAAGGAGAGGAATGTTTCCCCTGTGGGCACTCCAAGGCTGGATGTACTCTGGACAACCTTGTTCCTCTTTTGAAAACAAGACCTGTAACAGTGAGAAACAAGGATGTGTGTGTGAAAGGAGAGGTTCTGTATGAATGAGAACCTGCAGGAAACATGAAAGTTCCTCATGCTAGGTGCTCAGACAAAAACAGGAGATAAAGTTGCTTCCACATGTTTTCTTTGATCTATTCTGGTCTGGGTTTTTCTCTCTTATTCTTTTCTGAGAGAGAACAGAGCTTCTCATCCCCTTAGTTTTTCAAAATGCATTTTTCCTGCTGGCAGTACCAGCTGTGAGCATGTAGATTGTACCAGTAGAATCCCCTTTTAGTGATTGTTTTTTGCTATGTTTATGGAAAATATGAAAACTATGCTGGCCAAAACACTCTTTCCAAGGATAAATGTGTCTTTATTAACTGATCTTCTGAGCACTACCTACAGCTTAGTTTCTCCTTCAGAATCTTTGGTTTGGAAAGGAGGATCAGGCTTTTGCTCAGTGCACACAGCAATCCCAATGGCTGTAACTTGGAACTTTTTTCTGCTCCTAACAAAATGAAATACTTTGCTCTATTTACTACATAAGACGTTTTCTTTATGAACTATTATCCGAAAATAGCACATATCTTATCCAACAGAACAGCAATGAATGCTCATAAAACCAAGTGAGAGTTCATGATCATTTGTGGCTTCTCATTAGGGTGTGAATCAAATCCTTTAAACCCTAAATTGTTGATTTATTTCTTCAAGCTGTTTCTCTAGCTCTGATGCTCTCATGCCTAGCTAGATGCATCATTAGCCTCAGCATAAGGACTTCAAATAAGGCAGTGCTGTGAACTGGGTTGTCTGGTTCCTTCTAAGGGCTTGCCTACTGCAAAACACAGAAAGTGTGGGGGTTTTCCTTCAGATTTTAACTTTACACTCTGAGTTGCACGGGTGCCTTTAGTATCAGTAGTAACAAAGAAAAGCAGTAGATGATTAAAAATTATTTTTCAAGATAAAATTACACAACATCAAACTCTGTTTAAGAATACTTATTGAATTGCTTCTACTACCTAGTTCCAAGTATGCAATATTCAACAGCAGACAAATTCTGTATCAGTTACAGAGGAAGGAGCAAGTAATGGAAATCTCATACAATTAAGAATAACTGTTTTTAGAGAACTTTCTGCATGGAACTGAGCCATTGGCTTATGCTCTCTTGGGCAGTTCCAGTGCCATCTATAAGGAAGGAGGGTTCAGGGTCCAAGAATGTCTGTCATGAGAACTGACAGTTTAGGGTATGTTGGGTATGTTGTGTCTGTATGTTATGTTTGGTTTGCAGTTAAATGTAGAAATTTCTGCTATTTTCTCACTAATACTGTTGTTCCTTAGACCATCTATCTCAAAGTGAATTTTATCTGCATCACGTCTTTGATGGCAAGCATTTCCAAGCAGAAAGTCTACTTCTCTGCAGAAATAGAAGGCCCATAAGTAAATGAAACTATAAAAGCAAAGATACAGAAGGTACATGGTAGACCTTGAAATAAATCCAGCCTCTGTGGCACCAAACTGGTGGTATCTAGATGTCTTATCTGCTGGATTATCCTGTAGAAGGCTTTTAATGCCTACAGCTTCGCAAAGTACAAAGTGAAGACTGAAACAGGGCTGTGGCAAAAAGTCCAGCAAACAAAAGAGGTGTTAATGCCAGCCATAAATGATAAGAAATATGGAAGTTGTAGTGATTCAGGTCATGTAAGGACTTGCAGACAGAGATGCAGGGAGGAGCTTCACAAATGTCAAGCATCAGAATGTACTGAAGAGAAAATAAGCTTTGATTGATTTTGAATGATGGGTTTGATGTCAATGACACCAGAAGAGCAGAAACACTTAGCTTTTTCTGTATTGGTGTTTTTACTATTTTCAATTAAAAAGATAAATAAAAGGAGTAGAGGTGTTGAGAAAAGCAACTGACATGGCAAGTTATCTGCTTACTTACTGGAGAAGAGTTATGAAACCAGTATTTGAAGGAACAAGAGGCATCTTTAAGTATATATAATTTTTTTAAAATGTGAATGGTACTTCCACAGCACTCACATTGGCTTGTGATTACTACCAGAGGTAAAAAAAAAACTCCAGACTGCTAAAGGAAACAAGGATGACTGAAAGAAAAGTACTAAACTGTAAACCAGTCTCTAAAGGAATAGGCAGTAAATTAAGTGGGACAAAACTAAAAAAAAAAAAAAATTGCTGGAGAAAACTCTTTTAGTCCTGCATTTAGTAATGTAATTGGTGCTGTATGTGGATTCTGTGTTTTTCCTGTACATATCTGCTTGAAAAATGGGGAAGAGAATGATCTAATACATGTCTTCTATTTCCATATTTTCACATCAGTTTACCCACCCCATAACTCACAGAAACATTTTTTCCAGTGCTGTTCCCCAGTGGCACAAGACACATGACTCTAAATGTACCAAGGACTATCTTTCTGTATCAGTATATTAGGTGAACCTGATACTTTATTTAAAGAAAAAAAAGTGTGGATGAAAGAACTATGAATTCAAGATGTTAAGGTTAATAGGTCACAATCTAACCTAAATAAAACTCTCAATGAGAATTTAGCCTGGGCAAGGACTGTGGGATTTAGCCTTAAGAGAATTAACAAGGTACATCAGGTCTTGTCACTGTTGTGGTTGCCAGAAGCCTGTCTGGACAGTGTCCAGAAATACATTCTCAATCACAGCAGATTAAAGCAGCTAATGCAGGAAATTATGTGTGCTGTTTTACATTGTCTGTTCTGTTATCTGGACAGGTACAGTAATAATCATACAGAGAAAATAAGAGGGAAATATCCTGAATTATTTTAATCAGCTGATGTTTTTCTCATGTATTTCTTTTCTGAGAAAGTAATTATTTGCATGTAATTGTTAGCTGAGTTTTAAAAATCCCGTTATAGTTCTTTCTTCACCTTGGGAATCCTTTTCAATTTTTTAAAGCTCTTGTGGATTCCTCCCGCTTAAAAAAAAAACCCTCATAAAATGTTTACAAGTCTTGTTTATATTCCCATAACATTTTTCATTATGCTGTGACAGCTTCACTGAAAAATTATTTTAATTATCTCAAAATGAATCGCACAAAGAGAGAATATGAAAATATAAATCTTATGTCTGACTGTACTTTAATTGCTTCAGCTAATGAAAGAGGCATGAGATATCTACACAATGCAAAAGCTAAATTGCATCAACAATATAACCAGTATTTGAAATGTGCTGAATTCCTAGTACTCACTCTGCTTCAGTGGGAAGATATGGGGGCTGTACCTGGTTTGCAGTGCTTGTTTTCTGCTTCTGGTATGGCAAACTAATTTCAATGGGAAATGGTACTGAAAACACCTAATAATTATCTCTTCTGCTCTCTAGGTCAGCAGCATGGAGACATTAATGAACAGAATGAAGTAAATTTATGTTCCAGAAGCTGTGGGTCCTCTCCTGCAACCTGTCCACAAGAGATCAGTAATGTGAGTAGTTTTTATACAGCTGTAATGGGAGATGATGCTTGTATATGGTATTAAACCTCATCCATAAAATGTCCATTGATTATAGTAAGTAACCTAATTCTACCAAAAAATTGACAAAGCAAGATAAAATGGGCACCAGGAGGCAATAGAATGATTTTAAATATATACACACATAATGGGTCAAATCTGTAGGTCTAATTAGGTATTATTTGTTCCCATAGGAGAAATGTTTGCCTCATCAGATCCTAACCTTGTGATCTTTGACAGAATCTTATCCGAGACATTGCACAGAGGCATTTTATTTTTACAAACTTCTGAACTTTCAGCTATTAGAAGCTCTTGGTTTAAGGTGATGGATTTAACAAAGGACAAGAGTATGACAGAAAAGCAGTGTTTGAACTCTTACTTTGTCAGTGACTCTTCCACCAACATAATGCAGGAATGCTGCAAGGTTATTAGCCAACAAATCTCTCCTCTGTAGTCTAAAAATATCTCCCAATTGGGTGCCTCCGTGAAATGCCATGTGTTATAAATGGCAAAGCTGATTTCCAACTTACAGACATAGTGAGGAAGGACTGCAGGAGCTTTGATATTTAGCAGAAAGGTAACAGACATGTTGCCACACACGTAGCCAGCCCTAAGTAATTGTTTTCCTCCCTTGGATTAGATGCTTCTTATCTTATGATAATGTCATAAATCAAAGTCTTGCCATTTCTCACCATTGTCTTTAAAGGGTTGTGGGGGTTTTTTTCTGGTGATTTTTTTAGTGTTGGGATAATAGTCTTTAATAATCCTTCAATCTCAGAGGGTTTTCCTTTGGTTCACAAATATTGCACTGAGTTGTAAATCTGTGTGATTAGTGGCAGGCATTAACAGAACAGGCTGACTCAGGAAATTAGTAATGATTAGGAGAGGCTTTCTCTTAGGTCAAATCAGCAGTGACAGGACATTTTCCATCTGATGGCTGGTTTAGGTTTGTACAGCTGGGGATGCTTTGAATTCATGCAGCACATGGCCTCTGCCACTGGGAAGTTTTACCTGCTGTGTTTCCTACAGTAGCAGTTTTAGCCAGTGTAGCAGTGGGCCAGATTTGTCAGTAGTGTAAATTAGAATAATACAGCACTCGCTCCTGCCAGCAGCTCTTCTGATTGCCTGTGTCTCTCACACCATGACACTGAGACATTGAGCCAAAACTGGCAGACTTTTTCTGGAAAAACTAATTTATGTGTTGTTCATGGGAGAAAAGATGTGGACATTGGTAATAAATGCTCTCTCTCGCATCCAATAAAAACATGCAAGACAATATTAATTTCTCACAGTACATAATCAAGCAAGATGCACTATGAAACCAGGATATAAAGTGTGTTAATACCCAGATATGTTATTATTTATAACTGTTAAATATTTTTCTCCCAAGAATGTCTTTTCTAGTTCCGATTTTTTTTTTCTCTACTTCCCACCTTGCAGTCCAGCATTGCATCACTTTACTGTATTGCCTTAACCAGAGTGATAATCTGGCTATTTGTCAGTGTGAACCCCCTTCCTACAGGGAGCATCATTATCTTCCTCTCTTCCATGGTAATGTGATCCCGTGAGAGTAACCTCTCATGTGCTATTGAAGCAATACTTAAGCTGTTAATGGATCTTCCTGTTATTTTGTTAGTTTCATTTAGATATCAAGTATTATAAATACAGAGTTCATATGTAAGTCAAATGAACTGGTAGTAATTTCAGGAGTTATGTTGCAGACAACAGTTACACATACATGTCAGATTAACCAGCCGATTTTAAAATCTCATTGAATGAATAGGAGTAGATTTTCTTCAATTGAACATCTAGCTTGTAAATTTGTTTCAGTTGTTGATTCACCTAAGGAATGTCCCACCAGTGAGCAGCAACATCTGTATTCTTTCTTTTTAAACTAGCTAGATATTATTTTCTGTTCATCAAGCCTTTCAGGGCTTTATAGTCTAGGCTGTAGCTTGGAACAAATAGTTTAGAATCTGTTATTGTGTGCTTTTGCTGCTAATTCTGTTTAACTATAATTGATGTGTTTACTTAGCTCCCTCCAGTGACTTGATGAGCAAATAAGTCCATGGTGTGCTATCATTCTATATATTGCAAAACAAGTTACCAGAAAAGGCAAGATCTGTTCTTTAAGATGATATTATATGTAGCATTCTGCTACAGGATGACTAAATACTATCTGCTAAACCCATTTTAGAATATAATAAACAGAGCATCTAAGATTTACCACACAATTCTACTATTATTTATTGTCAATACTTTTTTATCCTTGGCAGAATTAATGCATTAATTTCAACATCAAGTGGGAGTGGAGAAGCTCCACACTTCTGATAGAGGATTAGTATTTGTAGGAGAAAAAGGAGGAGGTTCAGACTCTGAATTCATTTTATGAGCTGGATTGAAGATGCTCCTTCAGTCTTTGTAATGATATGCAGAAAAATACTAGCTACGGAAACAAAAACTGTTAGGAACTGTATCCTGAGGAAAATCTGTCTGCTTTTACTAATGTTAGGCAGAATAAATTTTACTGAGCTGGGGTCCATTTGTGAAAATGGTACCATTATGAGAAATATATTGTAAGAACAACAAATGCAGTTGTTTATGAGCTAAATTGAATCAGGAATGCTCTTGGAGCTGAAAAGCTATGGAGAAGTCTGTGCAGAGAAATTGCATCAGTGTTCATAATAGGAGCAGGAAAAAATGACAGTATAAAGAAAACTGATTAGATTCTCAGAGGGAACTTTTAGTCCCATTGAAGTAAATGGAAATTTTGCAGCTGATTTCAGCTGTAGCACAATTTAAATATGTGAGGATGAAGCTTTGGGAGAGTTTCTTTAGGTTTGTGTCCCCCCCACTGAAAGTACATCCTTAAAGACTGTAATTTTAGAGGATTGTGCTTTCAGTGTGAAAATAGATTTTGTGGTTTTTTTAAAAAATTTCTTAATACCCCACCCCAATTCCAATAAAACCAAACCAAACTCAAACAAAAAGTAGCCAAATGGCTCATGCTGAGGCACACTCTCAAGAGTTATAATTTGTTATTTGATTTTCTTTAAAATCTAGGAGGCCTCCCTCAGGACCAAATTATCACCATATTAGGCCAAAACCCTCATAACATAGTGGCAGTCCAAAGAATTCAGAGAATGTGAGAAGTTAGTGTAATGCTCCATGAACTGCAGTCAGTCTAAAGGCAGTGGCAGGAATTGAAATTCTGTCTAAGGCTGTTAGCATCTCATTTTCATGCAAAATAAAGGGAAAAAACCCTACAAAGCCAAGAAATTTTTATTTTCTTGCTTACTTCTCTGTTCTACACTTGGCTTTTCTCCTTTGCCTTACAATTTCCTGTATCTTCACTGGAAAAAACAAAGCAGAAAAAAGAGGAGAGGAATGATATGAAAACAAATTTACATTATCTTGAAATTATAAAAAGATGGAAAAATTGCTAAAAGGCAGAAATCAGGGATACAACCTGTAGGAAAAGAGTTTCAAACAACTCCAGGGCATGGAGGGTCATCTACACCTGATGTGAACCATTGTAGAGCTTGTACAATCATAGTTCAGAGTACAGTGACACAGGAGGCAGAACAAGGTCTATTCCCTGACTACTATTTTTTATAATTTACAAATACTAAAGCCAGTTTTAGAAAGTGGGGAAAAAAGCTAGTGAACATCTTTTACAAAAAAAACATGAACTATGAACTTTCTTGTGTAGATTTGATAAATCAATTCAAACAAACAATTGTCAGGAAATAGCATGTCCTGAGGTCTTGGGACTGGATTTGTTTTTTAAAGTGCTTGATGATAACATTTTACTGATTTTCTATACTAGGAATTTTATAGCATAAATTATTTCCTTATGAGCCACACAATTTTTCAGTGTGTGATAAAGTAATACAAAATGCATTTTATTCTTATTACAGCTGTCAGTGAATAAGTATGACCATTTCATGAACTTTAAACTATTCAATGGGAATTCTTGTCTGTTCCTGCATGGGGGAATTTGTGTGTCTGTGTCTATAAAGTGTAACATCTAGTTCTGCTGGAAATATTCATTTCACTGTAATTGCCATGGACCTGCATAATTTTACCCAAAGTGAAGCACTGTCTATCATTTCTATGCTTTCATGCAATCTGTAATAAATTAAGCAGGAAAAGCTGGGTCAGAAAGGTTGGCTTTGTGCTGTGCTGTGTTCATGACAAGAGCACTGCTCATTTGTAACTCTGGTTCCAGAGGGAATATTCTGTGTTTTGTGTCATTGTTCCCAGAGCTGGGGAGTCACTGCCATGCTCAGAATATCTTGCAGCTTCAAGCTCCCCACAGTTGCTACTGGTACAGCTCAGTCCTTCTGACAGCTCTACAGGCCAATGGCAGCCACCATCAGTGTGACCTATCTGCTGTCCCTTGGGGGGATATTGGGGACCTCTTTCTCCTTTGCTCTCTGCTCCTGCTCTTCTCCTATCAATTTAATTGTTCAGGCAGGACAGAGCTGGTGCTGGGCATTGCACTTGGGCACTGAATGCCAGGCTAGGGCCACAGAGGGCTTGGGAGCCCAGAGTTTGAGAGCATGGCTCTAATCCATGGGACACAAGTCTGGAAATCAGATCAGTGATGAAGCAGAGGCACTCTTTGTGCCTCAAGAAAAAAACTTGTCTTCTGTACTAGCTCACACTGAATCCCCAGGACAGGTGGTCTTGTTCGTGTTAGAATGAGGAACTCCACAGCAAGCTTTGTGGGCAGGAGCACCCCATTGCATATAGCCAGATCTGTGATGAGTCAGATAATGCAAGAGCATAACCTTTTCATCAGCAAGTGAAGAAAAATAAAAATGGGCCTCCAGTTTGTAGATCAAACTACATCTGTGTAAAAACAGCATAAATGCATTAGTTCATTTGGCCAGTGAGACAGAAGAATTGTTTATACTGGAGTTGTTACAAATAAGAGTTTAGGTTTTGGTTTTTTAAGGCTGACAAATCAGAAATGTCACCCATCTGGAGTATTACATTTTGATCACAGAGTCAGAATGCTAGAGTCCTCTTGCTAGGTCCTCTGAAATGAGAATGTTGCTCTGTTGCTAGGTCTCTCTGAATCTGAGTTTCTGCTTTTATGTTATAGTTTGCTCATGATTAATAAAATGTTGTCTCTCTTTCTGGGGAGAAATGAACAGATGGAGGAATCAACTGATCTGATTAACTCGGTGTGTACATATACTCAGTCAACAAATCATCACAAAGTAGGAAGGATCATGCTCAGATGTTACCTATTTTATTGCACAATCACTTACTAACTATGCTGCCAAAGGGTGGATTGACTAAGGAAAGTTTATTGTTGTATGTGTTATTTATCTGCTTTTTCATTCACAACAGGTTTAATTTAAAAAATCCAGTTTTGATAAATATTTATTCAGGATGCTGTTATTAAATGTAAATGTGGCATTTTGCATAATGTCAGTGTTAACATTTTGGATTAAGATTTTAAAGAGAAGTAAACAAATCATGAGTATTTCTTAGGAGGCATTTATGTGCTTTTCATTTCAATAACACCAAGTCAGCTGGTAAAATTGTGTGGAAAATAAGTCTCTGGGACATGTAAGAAATGGCTCTGGAGCATATTCAGAGTGTCTTTGACAAGTTTAGGGTTGCAAAATCCAGCAAACACCTCACATAAAGTAGCCTGAACACAACAAAAGACTAAAAGAAAAATAATCCTTGGCTGGTAAAGTAAACTGTATCATTATCTAGTTCACCCTATGCCATTGTTAGAGGGGAAATGTCTCACAGGGAGAGTCCAACACCTGGAGCTCAGCTGTCAGCCTTGGGGATAGGGAATGACCCGAGGGAGGTGTGAGAAAACAGAGCCATTTTGGGGCGGCTGCGCTCAGCCATGGCCAGCAGTGACAGAATCATTAATCCTGGGCAGGTCTCATGCAAGTCAGGGCACTTTAGGCTGCTGCCTCTGCAGAGAAAGCAGGCCCAGACAGGCTTCTTTGATGCAGGACTGCATGCACAGAAAAGTACAAGGCAAGACGAAGCCTAAAAGGAGGCACGGTGGCTCAGTGCTACAAAAATGTGTGCAAAAAGTGATGACAAGCCTGCTTGGCTGTTTCTCCTGTATGCAAGGAGGCAAAAACTGCACCTGAAAAGCCATCATGGATATTTTTGAATTTCCCAAAAGATAGATATTTCGTGATATCTCTTTGCCATAATTGCAGGGTCTGCAATCCTCATGAATTGCCAGCTCCTGTGGATACAGGAGGCTGCACAAGCTGACAGTCAGGGCAAACATCTATGACTGGTTTTGCTTGATTTTTGGAGATTTGAAACATTAGTGCAAGTGCCTGTGTATTTTGATTAAAAAATGCATTACTCAGTTTTGTTTGTTCAAAGATGTTTGCAGCCCACTTTGAGCTCACAGAGTTTGGTGGGGTGCTCCTATCAATTTGGTAGTAGGGGTCTCAACTCCCAGCTTTGCCCCTAAAGTGCCCATATGCTGGCATGGGCAGTTCTAAAGCTTGACCTTGTGGGGGACTCAAGGACACAACAAGCACAGCCCTGTTGGGTATCCAGGAGCAGAAAAGGCACACGTCCAAATGGAAGATAATTCCTGGGCATCACTAGGTAAACTATGTTTGGAGGACCGTGACTGAAAGAAGAAATGCTGTGTTAGAGGGCAGTTCTGAAAATGGGATTTTCGCAGCCTAAACTACCCATTATATTGTTTCTAACCTTGAACAAGAACCACCCACAATTGATTGAACACTGAGCACAGCTGGAGTCATAAAAGACATTTTGCTTATCTATTTCTAACTTCTTTGCATCAGCCCTGCAGAAAGGTGATTTCCCTATTGAATGACAATCAGGCTACATTGCTATTAATAGAATTGAAGAAGAACACATCTGCTCTACCCTCCCCTCTCGCTGTCAAGGCTATGCACCTAGGAGACAGCAAATGTTTCTGTTTACTAATGGAAAAGTACCTGGACAGACCTCACTTACCCTAGGAAGACTAAAAAGTGGGCCACAGGCTCTTTATAGATAAAAAAGAAAGCCTAGATAGAAGGCAAACAAAACCAGCTATGAATCAATACAGGGAAAAGAAAGGAAACATTTGTATTATCTCTACTCATCCCTATTAATTCTAGACAAGATGAACTTTCTAGACAGCTTTCCTGTGTTCCTCAGAAGGTCTGTGTAGAGGAAATGCACAATTTCCCCCATGTTAAGCTTTCTAAGAGGACAAGAGTTTCTGGGGTTGAGAAGTTGCCTCTCCTGTCTAGCCTGTCTCTCTCCAGGTACTCTCTGTACTACACAATCCCGAATCATTGACAAAACCCCTCTTTTTGTGTATGCAAGGAGACAGTAGCCATTTGGAAAAAACATGGTATAACAAAAAATGAATTTCATTTCATGATAAATGTCTCTTTAAGTAGCTCTTTCCAGAAACAACCTTCAGAGCATGCAGTTGGTGAGGCCATTATCATTTGAAACAGGGAAACTGAGGCAGCTCTTTGCAGTCCTTTCATATAAAGTTGTAAGCAAAATCCCTAAGATGTAAGAGGCATCATTAAAAATTACCAAACGTGATAATTGCTGTTTATTGTTTGTGTTGCCTGAGAGCTATAGTGATGAACAGAGCTCTGCTTGTGTCTGTGCAAACGCTGTGTGATCTTACAAACACATTTTGAATGCACTAAGCACAATGATTTGGTTCAAGGACAATTTAAACTTTCACCAGCTTCTTCAGCAGGCTTGACTAAAGGTTCCCTGACCTCCCTGGGATAGGTAGGATTGCAAAGATGATCAGAAATTATATGTAAAATAACAGTCTTATGTGCACAGTTTCCAAAGGCTTCCATATAATGTCTCACTTGGATAGAATAGAGCTTGAATTCAATATGCTGCCAGTCTTTGAGAGGGCTCAGATTAATGCCCAAAATATCTCTTCATGAAGAGGAACCTTCTGTAAATAGTAAAAAATATTTACCTCATACTGTAATTGTTGGACTTTCCCAAGAAAGGATGCGTAAGAATATAAATATTTTAAAAGGCCTTCATAAAATAGCATCTCATATGCAACTGTATTCTTAGTATGTAAATTATTTTATTAGAATATTGATAAAAGTTGGTAAAACCTTAGGTCTCCTGTTTGTAAACTGTAATCTAGCTCTGGGAAGTTCAGTGCTTGAAAAGTGCTCTAACTCTGAGGAAAAATGTGATCCAATGAATTTATGAGTATCTCTGTGGAACAGATCCAATACCACTTCACCTGGTGTCTATTTGGGATACCACAGTGTCATCATAGCCCTAGCTTTTTTAATAACTTTGATTTTTACAGTAGTCAGAAAATTTGCTGAAATATAAAGATTTCCTTTGATAGTGCACTCAAAATAGTTTGTTTCCAGTCTTACTGCAGCTGGCTTTGTGGAGCCACCAAGTGTCCAGAGCTGTCTCACTTGCTGAACATGGCTTGATAAAGAGTATGTGAGACCATATCTTGGAATACTCAAGCACAACTGAAACTGTGCCCATACATGGTTGCTATTGTGTCTGGAGATGAGAACCGAAGCTTCTGATGGAGAACCAGATGTGAAGGTTTTATTTCCTTATCAACTCCGTGATTTGTGCGTGGTCAATCTTTTGGGCCAGGTATTATCAAGGTGAACTGGTTTTGACTGGATTTCTGTTGGATAAAAACCATTAGACAGATGTGCTTGCATCCAAGTTTTATCAAATGCTTGGAAAGATCTTAGGTATGGGAATGACTTCAGTACTTCTGTGAAGTTGTGTTTGTACTCTGAAAAGGCGCCTCAGCATTTTCTGCACACTGCTGGGGAACAGAACCCTTGAAATGGTTGGAATTGTGCCTGTGAGTTCAGTACAGGTCTCCTCCTCTAAATAGCATGTTTTATATTCTGGAAAAACTTAGCACTGTTGTAGTCAGCCTAGTGCATCCCAAAACAAGTCCCTGTAAATTACAGAGTATAAAAGTTGTAATTTCCCCTACTCTCCGTGGGCGAAGGGTAATTCATACATAACATTATTTTAATGGAATCTCCTGCTCTATTCCTTGGTGTGGAGGAAATAGGTAGAAAGTATCAAAGTGGCTAAATATTTCTCCTAGGATATTCATATGGATGTTTAACTTGATTTTTCATTTGATTTAACACAAATACTTTACAATCCCAGGGGAAATTATTTTACTTCATATTTTCAGTGTTCCTGTCTTTCAAGGAATAATTTGTTTTATGCAGCTGTTCCAAGGTGGAGGTGAAAAAAGAATGAAAGGAGAAGAAAAAAAACTAAATTTCAATAAGGGTCTCTCTTCAGTAAGAGAGAGAAAAACCCCAAAACCTGTGGAGTATCATAGGACTTAGCCAAGTCTTCTGTACTGCCCATTAGGCTAAGTTACAGCTGTTCTGTGTGCTTGACTCGTCTGGGAAACATTTGTATTTGAATAATTTTCACAGTATTTATAAGTCCTTCTCAGAAGAAAGTCCCATTTTAGTTGCCTATGTCAAAATACCATTTCGTTGCAGCATCCTCAGCTCTGTACAATTTCAAATGAGAGCAGAGTCTTAACTTAGTGAGGATATTACACAGATCTTTATCAAACTTTTTGGGGTGAGAGTTGTTGCCATTAGGGATTACATCACTGTTTTAGGCAAATTGTCCCAGATGTGCTGCTCATTAAGAGTATGAATCTTTTTAGAAGAACAGAAGAAGGTATTCTTTAGAAATCATAGCGAACTGACAGACAATGACTATTTCTAAATGTAGGTTTCATGTAACTTGCAGCTCCTGAAGTGGAGTAAAGCAGGGAAATTAAAGGAAAAAGTGCCATTTTAGTAGGCAGGAAAAAGTTGAACAGTAAATCACTTATTGCTCTCACTACAACTTGGGCTGAAGACCTTGCCTTTTCTCAGTGAAGGGGGAAAAATGTGTCTTAAAATGTTTTCACTTATCCTTTTATATCACTAATTGGAATTTGTCTAATATATACACGTAATCAGATTTTGCAAGGATAAAGCTGAACAGATGCTTAAGAAATGAGAATTTTCTCTGCATGACAGTGAAAGACAGTCCTTAAAATCACTGGTATGTATGAATGGTTTTGTTGGAGTTGAAATGTTGTGTAAGGGTATTAAAATTCAGAGGACTGTACATGCGAGAACCCAATTCATTCAAGCCCTGCTATGGCTTGCAGTATTGTGCTTACAAGCACATTTTCCTTTCTAAACATTTACCATCTGTTAGAAATGACCCGAGAATCCATAATGGGATGTATGCAAATTCATAAATAAAGCACAAGACTCCCAAATCTGAACATAAATATTGTTCTCAATTATGCACCAAGAAGAGCTGTTCTTCATGAAGACCCTTCAGTGACTGTGCTATGACTGTCCAGACTCTTCTTTATGCCAAAATTATAGATGACTTCTAGTTAACAAAAACTACTCATTTTTTCTCCATATAATTATCTTACTCTAGTTATAGATCTTATGAGAGTGACAGCTTCCACAAACTGAGCACAACTTTTTAAAGAACATGAGACTTTTCTGATGAAGGACCATGTTAAGTAGTCTTTTGTGATAGGAAGAGAAGCCATACAGAAACAGAAATCTTTGGTGTTACTATGTTTTTAGATTCTCACAGCTATATTCCTAGAAAACATTTGTACTTCCAAGTATTTCAGAGTCAGCAGTGTGATAGTTCAGATAATATATTTCACGGAATGTATTTTAGTTGCTTATTTACAGCCACATGCACTCAATAGGTCTGGTCAATGTTTTTTAAACATGGGAAATTTTTCCTTCTTTTTTTCCCAGTGTTTTGACCAGCTTGAGATACTAATTAAGCTTTTGGTGGATTAAAACAGAAAATAGGTAATTAAAAATTGTATGCTATAGAAATGTAGGACTACAGAGAAGAATGTAGGATCTACAAAACCTATGGTTTGTAGGTGGAAAAAGAGAGTGGGAGGTAGGGGAAAAATGAAGAAAGGACATATTTATCATGTGTGCTATTAACATTAAGAGAAGAAATAAATATGTTATGTGATTCATTGTGATTTTTTTGGATATACACAATAAAATTTCACTATCTTTGCTGAGTAGGTACAACTACATATAAATGCTAGTTCTAACTTTGACATGGCTTTAATAAAAACAAAATTAAATCCAGCCTTTTGACAGCATTTGGTTTTGGAATCCTGGAGAGATGAACTTCATGAGCTAAAATATTTTGAGAAGCAATGTGACCAAAATGAGTGAGGTGCCTTAGTACCACTGAATGTTTGTAACCTTCAGTACCGAGACATCTGGCCCTCATTATGCACAGGGCAATTAGCATAAGTTGTTATTAGTGAAATCAGTGATGCCTGGGAGATTTACAGGGGTGTTTAACACGTTTCACAATCTGAGCATTCAATGTCATTTATCCTTAAGGTGCTTGAAGAGTAATGAAGAAATTAGTGCACTGTGTGGAGCTACACTTCTTTTGTACATTCTACATTTACAGCTATTAATTCCAGCTGAATTCCTGTCAGCAGATATAAAAGCAGATCTATCAGATAGCAAAAGAAATACCTCTGCAGCTATTTCAATTATGATATAGAACTCAGAGGATAATAGCCTTGATGTATTTCCTGCTTAATGAAGTAACATTCCTGTCAGATGGGTAATTGCTGCAGCAGGGCTCTGTTCAAAGAGATTTCTTCTATCTGCTCTCATTCTGCTCTCACTGCTGTGATACCTCACCTTCTTGAAGTTTAGGATGCTACTTTCCTTTTGTGAGCTGCAGCCTTAATGAGAGCAATTGCTGTGTGTTGGCCTGCACTGATTATTGGCAACAGATCCTATATTGCAGGTATGCTGTGTGTGATCCCACTGAAGACAATGGGGCTGTAGGCGGAGAGTTTGTTGAAAAGCACTCACAGTTAAATGAAGAGACCGATCTTGCATGTAGTGAGATTAAAGACAGAATCTCCACTGGCATTTGGTGGGAGCAGGGCAGAAAAGAGTCAATGGCATAAAATATGTCTTAAACCAGGAATCTGAGGTTCTGAGAGCACTGGCCCAGCAGAATTTCTCTGTGTTTGTACTTGTACTAAATAAATATCGTTATTGCCAAGTGTATAATGGGAGCCCTCCTACTAGCAAAGTTCAGTGACCCCTCCACTGGGGAACTGATATGGTTCCTCATTAGTCGAAGCTGAAATGAGAACCAGCATAAAGAGAACAGGTTTTGGAAAAATAAAACCTAAAAAACAAGCAAAACCCCAAACTTATGCCAGTATTCCTACTTTTGTCAGTCTTCTGCTATCTGCCTTCAAGCTGCATAAACCTCTGGTCTGAACTGAGTCCCCACACTGATGGTCATGGGAACTATGAAGAAAAATAGTAGCCAACATGAGCCATGGGTCTACTCAAAGGAACTGAAAAGCAGAGGAACATAGATTTTGATCTTTCCCTGATTTTCCTGGTTGCTTCTGTCAGCCTGTGAGCAACTAACACATCTTAGAGAATTGCTACTGGCCCATATTGCTGCTGCCTTTGTAATGAAAGCAACTGTGCAGGTGAATGCTTAGCCCATGTGTTACTTGTAGCAGTGCACACAGATGAATATTAAAAAAGCATTGTGTTTTTTTGTAATTCAGAGTGATTTCCTATCAGCTTCCATAATGAAGCCAGAGGCCTATGAAGACCTCTGGGTTATAGTCTGCATTCATGCTAAAATATCATGATTAAACCAGCCGAACAGAGGATGTCTGTATTCTTTGAGCACCTACATATATATCTATATACATATCTATATAGGTGATAAAGCACAGGGAACAGATTACAAACACTCTGCATTGCTGTCAGGCTTGGAAATCACATTATGCTTTGGCCAATATGGTTTGTTCACTTTCCTCTTACACTCTTTCCCAGTATGTTCTGGGCAGCCACGTCTTTAGGCAAACACTGGCAGAATTTATTGAGCTGAATCAGCTCCATAATAAAGGTATTTCTATGGAGTATTTCCAATTGGATGTTAGAAATATAGATGTCATTGGCATTTAGATAAGCAAATCACATTCTTTCAACAGCCAGGCGAGGGTTAACCTTTTTGTGCAGTTAGATTGAATCCAGTGGAGATTTTGCTCAGAACAGAGGAGAAAATTGAAGTGCATTCCAAGAAAATGAGTTCTCTTTTTTCCTTTTTTTTTTTTTTAATTCAAATTGGTTCATCTTGTAGAATGTGATGTTATAGCCAATTCCAATGACCTTTAATGGCATGAGGAGCTTTGTTTGATTACACATCTAAAGAGACAATGCTAATTTCCCTTTGTTTTAATTGCTCACTGAAGTAATACTTGGGCTCGTGAATCATGAGCTGGATCTCTGCAATTTACCATGGTTTTAGTAATTTCATTGATGATGAGGACAATGTGTTCTACAATTTGAAGAAAGAAAACCACTATGTGCTTTAATGCCGTGTGCATTTTAGATGATGTAGGGACCTGAGCTCATTTTTCCTCCAGGATCATCTGCCACAGCACTAGTTCACTGGAACCAGGAGGCTTGTCCTAGTGGAACTAGTGGGTTCCACAGAAATGGGCATGATGGCAATGTGAAAGAGTGATTTTCCTCCTTTTTTGGGCCTTTTCCCATTATTCTCACAAGAAAAAACAGAGATCACTGCAGAATATAAACAAAAGTAAGGAACCCGTGTTTAAATGACTCTTAAAGAAACTGTGATTGGTAAACATGAATTTTCAGGATCAAATACTTACTGTAGAATGTCGTTAAGAGAGACTGGATAGCAAAAAACAACAACAACAACAAAAAGGCCATAAATGTGCAAGTAATTCAGTTTTCTCTTCATCTGCCCCTTGTTTAATTCTGTCAATCACTGCATGCTCTATATTTCCATTTCAATGCATTATTTAATGAATAAAGGGAGTTTGTGGGAATGCAGGAAGATAATTTGATTTGGACAGATATTAGAATTTCTGTAAACATCTGGTTCTGTTTAAGAGGGTTTTAAAAGCATTTAATATGAGATAATATTAGAAGGTAGCAAATGAATGCTAAGTGTTCTCACTGTGCTAGAAGGGGAATTTTACCCTCCTAGAAGTTTGCATACAAGTGAACTTGAGTCAAGTTTGTAGATAGCTTTTGCAAAAATAACCTTGCATTATCTAGTGTGAGTGAGAGGATTTGCAAGAACAACAGTTAAAGTCATTAAAGACCTCACTGAAAAAGAAGTTCAAAAGATGATAAAGCCCAAATGGATGCATTTCAACCAGCTGGATTTCAGTAATTGAATGAACATAGTTGAACAAGTAGTTAGAGATGAAAAGAGTGTAGAGAATAAAAAGGGAGACAATGAAAAAATTCATGTCACAATGGTCTCGTCTTTTTCTCATTTGGACAGGATTCAGTAGATAACTTGGAGGATTGCCTGTGTCTTTGATATTCTCATATTAAGTGATATGCTCATATGATAACAATGAAGAGTATGTTTTTAGCACAATTCAGTATTAATAGCATGTTTTTTAGTGTCTTGAAACACTTCAAACACTTTTTTTATCCAGTAAAAAGAAATGCTCCAAAAGATATAAATAGGATTAGTGTCACATCTGCAAGTAAATGCACTTGATTTAGAGATTATATTGAGTAATTGCAAGTTTAAAAGTGTTCATTTGGAGAGGAAATAACATAATTCAAGAGTGAAAATGGTGGTTTTGGACCCTACTGCTCAGGCCTTCCTATTTTGCAGGTCAGCTGCTGTTGATGCATGCTGAGCAGGGTGTAGTCAAGGTTGTCCTTTATCCTTGGGTCAAGTTTTCATTTTAGAACAGAAACTCTAAATATATCAAAATAGATTAAAGACAGCCAAATTCCTCTCATTTTCAAAGCAAGAACCTCAAAAAGGTACCTGAGGTCTGAGTAAGCATTTTGAGACAACTTTAGGTATGTGAAGTGTAGATAACATTCAGTGCAAATCTGAACAAAGCTCTGAAAGGAGTTGAATTTAGAGAGGGGACATTTTAAAATCTATTTCACCCTTAGGACTATTGTTAGCTTGCTGGTGGCTTTTTCTCAAGAATCTCCCCTCAGACTTTCTGGTTTATGACTCTGCCTTATATTTCATGTGTCTGGTTGAGCTCGGCCCAGATCAAAGGACAGGATTTCAAACAAAGCAGCTTTGTTTAACATTTATTTTTAATCAGCCACTCTAAATAAGATTTTTTTTATGAAAAGAATAATCAGAAAAAATGTTTAGATTTTTCTTCAAGTTTAGATGCACCTTCATCTTTTCTCTAAATCATCTACCAGTCTTCCTCTTTCACACAGACTTTCTGACACAGTTGCTTCTTTGGCCAATTCTCATCCTCCTGATGTGTTTAATTTAGAATTAATTAAAATCTAAAAGTGCCCTAAATGAAGCTCCAGCTTTTGGATTTATTTATGCTGGTGAAATTGCACTTCAGGAATAAACAGCTGCTTCCTGCTTAGCTAGATGGGAAATGTAGAGCTAGGGTTTTGCTGTTGAGGTACAGTCTTGGTCATATGTACTTAACCTGAATTAAAATAGATGAGGAAGTGCTTTCTTTCATGGTTACTCAAAACCTGAAGTGCCAAATCATGACTTTGTCACACAATCG
Organism: Zonotrichia albicollis; assembly: GCF_047830755.1. Classification (NCBI taxonomy): domain Eukaryota; kingdom Metazoa; phylum Chordata; class Aves; order Passeriformes; family Passerellidae; genus Zonotrichia; species Zonotrichia albicollis. The sequence continues at coordinate 21,819,051 of NC_133825.1, read as the reverse complement.
TAATTTGGCAAGAAAACACTGCCACAGCTGTTAGAATTCTGAACTGAAAAGAACTCACAAAATCAAAGCACAACGGTAAAAGACAAAAGAGAACTTGTATTTCAAGCCTCAAAATGTAGATACATCACAACTCTCTTCCCTTTACAAGGACATCCTGTGTTTTCAGAGTGCTTGCACAATACAGCAGCACCATCTTTCACTGGGGAGAAAAAGGATTCTGTATGCCACTGGCACTGAGAGCCCTGAGAGCAATACATTTGTAGCACAAGAAACATTTGATAAGATAAATGACCTAGCTTGGTCTATTTAAATTTTACAATCATGAATACTGGGAACAGCACTTTTTTACATTTAGAGGTAGGGCCAGAGGGAGAACACAGACAGAACAGTTTGCCTAATTCATAACATGACAGATTTTAGACCCAGTTTGGCTCACAATGATAAATCTTCCAGGGACAGTTTAAGATATGTCTCTGTTCTCCACCTCACCTTCCGATGGAGGTTACTGAACTTGAAGCAGGAAAAGCGGGATGAGGATCATGTGTCTTAACTCCCAGTGCAAAACAAATTTCATGGTCTGGAAGGCAGAGATTCAGCCACATAGTCCCTTCTGCTGCCTTTGCACTGGGAACAGTAATGGTCGTGAGCTCAGAAATGGTAGTCAGGAGCAGTGCCTTTTTAAATCAACTCAGGAAGTTGTGCTAAATTCAAGGGCATTGAATCTTCCTCTGGGAGCAGTATATTTCACTTGAGTCACCTATTATACATGTTGTGCGGATGGTGAATACTAAATGGAATAAAGAAAGTGGAGTAAGAGGAGGATTGAACATAAACTGCTGCCCATCCCCATCCAGTGCTCATGACTGACACCACACTTATGCTGGGTGTAATGAGATGCTATGGTTCAGCACCTGTCTCAAAAGGCTTCAGCTTTGCCCAGGTAAGGAACTTGCATGACACCAGCTTGATTTATTAAGCCAGTAGTAAGTTGCTACTTTTATTGTGAGACACTGGGTACCAACCACCAAAGAAATTAATATGAGTTTCTCTTTCCTTTCCTGAAAACGGCCAAGCAGTATGCAAAGAATCACTTTTCCCACCCCTAATTTGTGAAAGGTCATTTGGGATAAAGTGTTTCAATGTCTTGAAACTCCAATTATCTGCTAAGTTCTCCTTTAGCATAAAGAGTTTAAACAGGCAGAAAATTTTGCTTTCATTACATGAAATCAAATATTTTGTGATACTGCTTTGAATACAACTAGTGAGAGGAGCAGAGAATAAAAGCAACCTAAAAGCAATGGCTTCATTTAAGTACAGTTTCATCTCAGCTTTCTAGGGTTTCTCTTCTTTCCACTTCAAAAGGAACACCAAATAAAGAAAATTAAAAAAAAAATTGCCCATCTGTTAAATTGCAAGTGGGTTTTGTTTCTGTGCAAAATTTCTGTATTATACACTTGTAAATACAGTACATGATTTCTAAATACAATTACACCTTCATTAGATGGTTTTGTTGGCATGAGTCCTGTAAGGAGTTCACAGAGCTCTGATCCATTCCTGAGATGAGTATACAGGTTTTCAGGAGACTGCATAATTTGTCCCTGGGAAGAAAAGTCATGCATTTTTGTCTGAAGAACAGTTCTGTTAGCTCACTCTGTTGGTTGTGGAGTAGAGAGCAAATTCTGCTAAACTCTCCTCACATGTCAACTGATTTTCCCTCTTTTGATTTCAGTGAAGTCATATCCGTTTTATACTACTGCAAGTCCAGAATGAGGATATCTTGGTATTGCACCTGCTATTCTATTATTATATTATATTAGTGTATTCACAGAATCCTCATGCAGTATGAATCATGTAATTGCATTGACATAGGAGATGGCACAGGCAGGTATAGAGCCCAAAAATGACAGTATGTTCTGGCCTTTCAGTGAGGGCTGGTCTGGAGTGTAATGCCATGAGGACTGCATAAACCAATGGCAATTCATGGCTATAACTGTTCCTTAGTTATTGTAGTAATACTTTCAGTCAAAGAACAACTCTGCATCTGACCTCCAATTAGCAAGGTGTACCCAGGTGGAAAATGAAGGGAATGCAATCTTTGCAATTAATTTATCATAAGGCACTCCACAGATTTCCTTGAAAAGAACATTTAGGAGGTAGGCAAGAGGACTGCACAGTACACTGCGTGTGAGAAATTTAATATTTCTCCTAAAATTATATCCTACTTTGTCTACTGCTTACAAAGAGTAGATAATTTCTACTAAGGAGATGCTGTACTGATACAAGTAGAAACTCTTCTCCATTTCTGGTTGTATGAATTCATAGTGGCAGGTATGTTATCCCTGCAGGAAAATACAGAAAAAAACAATAATGTCACTCATTTTCACAACTCTGTTCTGGAAAAATAACTGCTTAACCTGTAAGAACACAGAAGCATTTAATCTAAACCACACTGACAGTCCTACTGCAGCTACATCTTCATCGCCTGTGCCTGGCCCTTGGTGAGAGAAAAGTTCAGTATCTCTCCTCCTGAATATGTTGCATAAAGTGTTTATGTTCTGGGTGACATGCATTCTGGATCATCAGGAAAACTTAGAAGATAATACTTTCAAGCAGTTGCTAGTGTGTTAAATGGATATATAATTTGCTTGCCACATGTTTACAATGGTAAATATATAATTAAAAAAAAACTTAGAAGCATAAAGAATAAGGCAATGACAGTAGCTATTATAGTGGGAATAAGGGGTTTTGAGTTCTGTTGGTTGGTTGGTTTTATGAAAAAGACTTTCTTAGGAGATGTTTTAAATTCATAGTTTCATTCAATACGTTACGTGCAATAAACTTGGGTATCATGCACGGCTGGGATTGAGCACGGAAAAAGGGCCTGACTTTTCCAGCACCCACTGCTGTTGGATAAATGTGTGAACAGAAAATTATGAAAAAGAATTTCTTTTCTATTTCAGCCTTATCCCATAGGACTGGATGGTTCTTTTAAGTTTTTCCCTGCAGGTCATGTTTAACTAAGTCATGTTTAAGTCATGTTTCAATTTTTAAAAGGGCAAAGCACAATTGCTTGGAAATAAAATGCACAAGAAACATGGGTTTTGGAAGATGCCATAAATATGATTATTTTGCAACAGGTTAGTGTCCTCAATACACTGTGATTGAGAGATGTGTCTTTGAATTTTGGAAAATTTTGCAAACTGTTACCCCTCCAATTTTGAGTAGTGCATTTAAAGGGTGTTAAAAGACTCCAAGCTACACACTTCAAAGCTGTACTGTGGAGCAGGCGCTTTACAAGTGCTTATGCTCCTCATCATGATCAGAATGTCCACACAGCTGCCAGCCTTGTGACAGCCAACTTGGAAGCCTGACCTCCTTGGCTGTCCTGGAGCCAGAAATCTTTGCTATCTCTGGTCAATTGTTGTGGCCCTAGGGAGGATTTGTAGCAAGTATCTATTGGATTCATTGGAAATTTGCAAATCATGAATGTTTAGGAAGAAATAGTATGCATTTGCCTGGTTGACACCATTTCATGAATCTGTTTTGGTAATTTTCATATTTTTTTCCTGGAATTCCTAATATACCTTACAAGTTCACCAGAAGGACTGAGAAATGCCAGCAGCTCTCTTTCCTGCTTCCACCCAGAAGTGCCCCATGCTATGCCAGCTGTGTGCAGATTGCTGTCTGGTGTGATTAGGTTGTGGTTGTGCAGCATTTCCATTCCATTCCTGCACCTCCCCATAGTTTAACTCCTTAGTATTAATTCTTTAAAATAAGTAAGGAGGTGTTTTCAGTGATATTTTCCAGTTCTCTTCTTCCCAGGGGATCCTCATATTTAAAGGTTTGGTTTAGGTCTTTGGGGGTTGAGGCACAAACTAAAGATATATTTCACAGCACTATATACATAGCAGTCAGAAAAAGTGACTTTATTTAGCTTTTCTGAAAAGCCAAATAAATTTCTGAGTAACTTGAACTCATGTCTTATTACAGTCTGACTAGCAGACATAATCTTGGGCCTTTAAAAATGTCAAAGCATTGTCAGTCAGGCTTTAATGGCAGAAGAATTATTTTTTTTAGTTCAGATTCAGCAAGTTTCTGTTGAAGCCACAAGAGGAGCTTTGATTTTATTTTTTTTAATTATTCTCAGTTTGAAACTGCTTGCAATTTATTATACTGTTGATTTTTGAAATAATAGTTGATCATTAATCAGAAATCCTTGCAGCAACCAGTTTTGTGTAGCTTCTACAAACAGGGGTTTTTTTACATTTTAGTAAGTTTCTAATCTAATTTCCACATCCTGTTTTTCTGTGGCACTTACCTACTCCAGTGAAATTGTTCAAGGAAATTTCATAATCATTAACTCCCTATCTGCATTTCCGTGATGACTCTTCTTTCCTGGAAATTGAAAGAGGACCACAAAACTGGTTCAGTGCTGGAGAGTTCTCATTTTCTTTGGCTACAGAAAATTGTGTAGAAACATAAATCCTAGCATGGTATGTACACCCTGGAAAGAAAGGAACACTGTTAGCACATCTCCAGCTTATCCCTGATATCATTGTCACCTGCTTTTGTATCTGCTACCAAAATGGAGTGAGACGCTCTTCAAGATTAGCTCAGACTGATGTGACATGCCATTCATATCACATTGTCATGTCAGGGGTGGTATCTCATATGATAATAAAATATCAGGTAATGATGCTTGGCAGCTGTAAGACTTCCCACATTTAAGAGCTGTCATCCAAGTCTCTTTCACAAAAAGCAAAGTATTGCCTATTAAGCCTCCTCAAGTAGTGTTATTCACAAGAGTCAGCAAAGCCATGGAAAATTTATTTTCACATCATCACCACTCTTTATTTGTTTTTATCTCTCACCTGCCTCCTTCATGCTTTCTATTGATTACTGCATGCTCTTATTTCTGATTCAGGCATATTGGAAGCTCCTGTATGAAAAGGTTGCGCTGCAAAACTTTATTAGCTGTCCATAAAACTGATGTTGATCAAGAATTATAAAATTTTGCTTCTGATTTACTGCAGGAATTTTCCCTTTTAAGTTCTCACCACAACGAAAATCCTGCATGTTTATTATGATGCTTATGTTATTTTCTGTTTATGCTAAGGCTTTCTCTAAAGTTGTGTATAAAGATACAGGTGGCATTTATGCTTTAGAGAGGCAGAAATTTTTGGTAGTTCTTATGACTGACAAGAGAGTATTAGATCTTCAACAGTAATTGAAATAAATACTTTAGTATTTAATTTAACCTGTGAAAGGGCACCTGGTTCCTGTTCCTGAAGTAATAGGACCACTTAACTTGGATTACATTTTGACTTTTGTTTAAAAGGTTTGTAAACTAGGTAATGGAGATATTTTATGATTAGCTATCCTTACACAACATTTATGAAGTCAGACTTGTTTTCCAAGACAGTTTCAGTGTTAATCTTTAACAACTCTTGTAATTTGGATAATATAGTAATAGAAATGTAGTGTTAACCAATAGAATGAAAGCACTGAGGATATTTTGAAGTACCTAACTGATATTTATAAATGAACATTAGGAATTATCTAGTTTGAAATTATTTTCAGCTAACATACTGTATATCACCCTATCTTCTATCCAAATATTTAGGGAAAAAATAAAAAAAAAGAAATAAAAAATTGTAAGTTCCAGAGTTGGAAAGGGTTTGGTTTTCCTTGAATCCTATGAAATAAATGGACCTTACAGGACTTAAGCAGGTATATCTCATTGATTTTATTGTGAGTGATATTTTCTACAATACTTTCCATTTGATTCTTCAGAGGAGTAAACAGATTTTTAAAAAAAGAGATTTGACTCTTTTTCCAAAAGTTTAAAGTTGAAGGATAGCTTTTGAAAGATTATATACCCTGCAATTAATACATTGGAAATCATGTCAAATTTATAAATTAGAGTGAACCTCATGTTTCCAGTTTCTGAAGTGTTCTCATCAGAAAAAATATAAATCAGAAATTGTAATCATCTCAGAAGTCAGTTTTAACAAATGAGACCTGCAGAACTTTCAAGTAGCATTTTTCCAGTTGACTAGTCTGCCCATTCAAGGGTAAACACAAACAAAGGTGTTATTTAAAAGAGAATAATTTAGACAAATAATCAACAGCTTTGGATAGATATTTTTCACTTCATAAACTTCAAATTGGTGTATTTTAACAGATTTCTCTTGTATGCTTCTTACAATGAGTTTAAAGTTAATCTAACTAATAAAACAAAGAATGTCTCCTGAAAAAATCATTGCCTTTGTTCCTTGCTGATCTAATAGCTATTATTCAAATAACTAGTCTAAGTAGGCAGCACATGGCAGTTTTTGCATAGAAGTGATTGCAGATCTTGCAGTTTGTATTTTGTTCTAGGGATGAGTGGAGTTTTTTGTACATTTCCTGCTAATGTGAGTGAAGTACAAGGCTGGATTTGCAGTATTTAGTAGTGACCTGATTAGGAGGACAACACATCTTAAAAGTAGGACCTGTCATTCTTAACCTGCCATCCAGAAATTATCCCCTTTATTTGATCTAGACAAAATGTTTTCTACTTTTCCTGAGTGGACCTTGTATTTATCAGTTTTAGATACCTTACAGAGTCTTCTTTAATAATAATGCAAGAAGAACCATCAGGTATAACTAACATTTAACCAGGTTTGTTCTATGGAGAAATATGGTGCAGCTTCTATACAAAAGTGGCAGATGCTGGTAGAAGTGTGGATCATACCTGAGTTCCAAGTGATCATCTTTGTAGAGCTGGAAAACATTTATGTGTGGTGGTACTATTCAAGAATGGCCAGGATTTGTCATTTGTATTATCAAAGGCTTTTAAAGTGGGTTTTTTTGTTTGTTTGGGTTTTTTTTGCTGTTTTTTTTTTGTTTGGTTGATTTTGGTTGTCTTGGGGTTATTTTTCATTCAGATTTGCAGTGATTGAAACACCATTTGTAGCCAGAGATTCCTGGAAATGTCCCCAAGGATTTTGTGTGTGGACACTTCTCAGCTGCAAACAAGCTAGAGTGGTGTCTGTGGCCAAGGCTTGGAACCAATCTGTTTGTTTCAAAGAACCTAAGTTTGTTCTTTCCACAACTTTTGATACAGGTCAGTGATTCCATTAATGTCACCTGATAAGCAAACCATGGCCTTTATAAATTAATGATCACATGCCCTTGGAAACCTAGCCCTTGTTTTAATTTAAAACAGAAGTTCTTTAATTCTGGGAGTTTCCCCCCCTATTTGGAAGCAGTCAACTGTGTATTATCTTTCTGCCATGGCAGTTCCTGAGTATGCCCTGAAATAAATCAAAGTCCTGTGTTAATTCCTACATATGATACACTTATTAATTTTAGTGTGATTTGTTGGACGGAAATATGTGGTATATTATTCCAAGAACAAAAAAGCCAACACATAAGGAACTAGAGCATTAGAATCTCTTACTTTTAGAATAGCAGTTCTGGTATTAAACAGTGAAATTGCCACTTCTTCCCTATTGTTCCCCAGGTTTTATCCTGGATATTGATAGAATTGAGAGATACAGAGAGAATGTAAATATGGAAGTTTTTATTATTTCTGCATTATAGAAAAAAGCCAGTACAAATAATAATAATAATTGAAAGTAGCTTGATCCTTTCAGGAGAACTAGCAGCTTTTCTAACATCTCTCAAAGCATTAGTCTACCAGTGTGCTTGAGGCACACACCCAGGCATGCAGCTCCTGTGACTTTTGCCTGTACTTAAAAACATGTCAGCCTCACTAGGCTTATCTATTCTTAAAGAAGAAACACTATAAAGCTGCTTTAAAGCAGCTGAGTTATGATGTGTGAATTCATTTAGCAAATCTACAACCTCAAATCCTCAGTGATTATGGCAAATTAATTTTCATGAGATCTGTCTTCTGCATAAAGAGAAAGTTAAGACATCCAATCAGTTGGGGTGGGGAAAGTGAGGTTAATGTTCCCAACAGGAAAACCTAGGCACAGGGATTGTTCCATTCCTATCATGTAGGAATTCAGTCAGACTATTTCACACATACATGTAGTGTACAATGTACTATCCCAAACCTGAAATTCGGGCTGCTTTGGATACAGCTTATGAATGAAGGGGTCAAATTCAGCTTTTTGATACAAACCATGAGACTGTTGAACTCAAAAGGAGTCGAAGGTATCATGGATGAATGCAACATAACATTGAGGCGTATTGAGAAATCTGAGCTTACTCTTAAGTGAGACTCTCCTACTTACTCTAGGAGACTCACCATCTCCCTGTGGGATTCCTAGTCCATTTCACACATCAACAAAAAGAATTGTCAAGATAAGAACTGACACTTTAGCTGAGAAATTGCCAGGAACACTAAAATCCAGTACATTCAGATTAATTCTAACCTCTTAAGGAGGTAAATGTGCTGTTTTAAATTTTCCCTGAAGTGGGAGCTTTTGAGTTTGAAACTATTTTTCTTTCAGTTAGTGAGGGGGTTAGGAATATTTTTCTTGATTCTGACTTGGAACACAGCTTTAAGAATATTGGAAAGTCTCTGTAGAGCCCAACCCCTCTGTCCCTTTCTCTTCCTCTCAGCTGGGGCTTTTTTCCCAGGGCCTGTGGCTATTTTTTGATATTCCTCATCTAGACCTTAGGGCTGTAAGAGATATGGTAGTGTGGCTTTTTGCTGGCTGTATGCTCTTCTGCTCAGCATGAATTTCCCAAAAAGGAAAAGCATTGTGCAGTTATCAGGAATCTGGTGGCTTTTTCTGGCTGTGACGTTTAATATCCTGAACAATTCTAAATGTGTATTCAATCTCATTCATTTTGCTGATTGTTTGTGAAAAATTAGCATTGCAGGAGCTGAACTTCCCAGCTTGAAGTAATAAGTAATGTTCTATTATATGTTTACAGGCTCATAAAAAAAAAAATAAAATTAACCCCCTGACTGCTCTGAGAATGGAACAAATCTGAGAATGAAATGGAGGAATTGAGCCTCGTGATTTTCAGGGTAGCCCCATTTATTGAGTAGACTTTCCAATCCTTCATTATATCTATATTTATTTATGCTTGACAGCATTTTATTAAAAACTTGAAGGGTATTCAAGTCACGCTCATGACAGAAATCTGCTCTGTAGGCAAGGAAAACAGCTGTACCATAGAAGGCCTGCTTTGTAGCCTGAGTTGAATGGGCAGGGTAAAAAAGATGCACAACCAAGTGTGTGCGAGGATCTCACAATTGCTGAACCTGACTGCAGAGTTAAAAATGGTCAAGTCTCATACCAAAGCCTTACGGTGCAAAATATTCCTTCTTAGCAAGCAAGTGGATCCTTATTACAGCCATGCTACCCATCACTCCTAATCCTGTGGTGTCTTCCTAGATGTCACTGAAACTGAGCTCTGCATACCTTATGCACTGAGGTCTGTACACAGATGCTTTCAGACTCTACAGGCAAGTTCAAAATAGAGCAATTTCCTGTGTAAGGCATTGATGAGACAATAGATCCCTTTATGAGGCTCTGTTTGACTACAGAAGTGAGCAATTGTTCACATTATATTTAATAAACCCCTTGGCACTCTGTTAAAAGGACCTATGTTTAGCTGAAGCCTTGGCATGAATGTATTTCCAGAGGTTTAATGACCTTTCACTTTTCGAGGTGTTCTTTATTTAAACTAATGAAAATGAGCTCCACTTAAAAGGCTTTTAAATGCTGATTAAAAATTAAATCAGCTGTTCATTATCCCCAGGTGGCCTTGTTCTAAGAACAGTAATTCAGAGTGAGTCAAAAAAGTAGTCTTTTTTTTATGTAGCTAGATCTTGATTTAGGAGAACTTTACTAGAGCTGTTTATGAATCATCACCAACCTTTCAATTTCCAATGAAAATGAATTTTCCCCTCCATTTCTGTCCCATTTGTTAGAAATAAGGAAGAAAACCAAGCACATTTCTAAAGATTCCATGTGCCATGTCTAGCAGAAATGTAAATAGCTGCAGTATTTTCAAACAAACCAAATACTGATGTAGTCAGTGCCATCACATTAATAACAATATAAATGGAATATTAATAACAATAATATATATTTATATAAAATAAATATATCAACAATATTAATAACAATATAAATGGAAATATTAGCTATGGAATGTCTTACTTTACTTATTTGCTAAATTTTCTCCAGGGCTGGAAAAGTTTCAGAAACATTTGCACACAAATAACAATGATAAAACCTCAGTGGATTAGCTTTTTTTGGTTGAGTGGTGTTGTTGTTGTTTGGTTTTTTTGGTTTTGGGTTTTTTTCCATTATGGCTGCTGAGAGCACTGGTGTGGGATTTAAGTAGTTAAACATTATTTAAAAAGCTGGGAGAACAAAGTTTTCAAGTTTATAAAGGATAACTTATCTGAGAAGCATGACACTCACTGCCTGAACACTAAGATAATTTTACAGAACTTTTCCTGTGTTTTTCAGTTACAAAATTTCACTTTAGATAAAGAACTTCCTGATCTTGGAATGTAAGTTTAACTAGTAAGAGATACCCTTGGACAGTGCAAAATATTTGTGATCACTTTGAGAAAAGATAAGGCGGCACATTTTTGAGAACAGTTAGAAACAATAAGAAAGAAAATACTGTTATTCCATGCAAACCTCTGTGTTCCACCACAGATAACACTTTCCTTGTTGTTTTTTATAGCCCATATGACTCTTTGCTCGTTATTACTTGTAGCAAAATGACTGCCCAAAGTTTGGTGGGTGAAATATGTTGCAGAGTATTAGGAGAGCTATGCAGCATTGTTCCTTTGGTCCTGCTGCAGCAGGAAACATGGAAAAAACAAGCCCTTGTTGGCTCAAGTGTTTAAAATTACTTTTATTGAACAGATTATGGCCTTGAATCCTGTACCTGTCTACAGTTATCTGTTACAGTGGCTGCTCTGGGGATGCTCCAGGAGCACATCCTTATATTCACACACTGCTTGGAAAGCCTGGCAGAGCTGAACAGAGCTGTGTATCCCAAAGAGCTGCAAGGAGAGCTGGCTCAGAGCTCGTAGCCAGCTGGTCCTTTGCTGACCCCCACTCGTGAGTGCTTTTGTCTGGCAAATCTTGTAGGTGACCAGGACACTGCTGTCCCCAGGCTTAGGAGCAGAGGCAGAGGAGACTGCTGAGGGATGTTATGAAGACAGGGCTGCAGAGACATGAAGGTGTCCTACCAGCTTGGGTGGGGGTTATGCAGTCACATTCACGCGCCTTTTACCTCGTGACTTTCTAATGGCTTCTGGAATTGGGCACATGACACCAGGGAATGCAGCGTGTGTGTCTGAGGTAATGAGCAAACATCCCTAAATAGGATGCCTGGCTGCAGAAGTATTCAGACTTTGGTCAGTGAAACACTAATGCCCCTCCTGCCCCCCCAGGTTAAAAGAAGTTTATTTTTTTTCTGTCCTTACTGGAGAAAGAATAATTATTTAATTGTAGAGTAAGATTCCACTTTAAATGTCAAATTCTAGGAATCCTTTCTATGCCAATGCTAATGCAGAGCAGATTGTAATGCAGTGGAAAGTGCATGCCTAAAACAATGAGAACACTGATGTTTTGAAGAATGTCCTTGGCCGATAGCTGTATTTAATTTTCTAAAGTAATTGGAGAAAAGTTATTTTCCAAGGTAATGAGATTTGCCCTAAAATCTCCTACTGTTCTACTGCTGAGGAATCTGCACCATGACTATGGAGAAAATGTATTTATAGAAAGTATAGTGCTTTGAATGGAAAAAGCAAAAAAATATACATTTGGAAAAGGGTATTAAAAACTACACGGACAGCATAGCTCTAGCTGTCTGCTATATTGGTATATTAGTATTGCATGCAGTGTTGCACACAGCAGAGTGGGGATTCCATTCTTCTACCTGTCATGTACTATTATTTTTTAGCACAAGTGTAGAAGCCTATATGAAAAGCCATGCCTTTTGGGAAAAATATAGAGAAATGGCAGCTATGCAAACACCAATAAATAAAGAGTGTAGCATAGATGTTTCACCTTGAAATTCACTCCCTCCTTCCTGACTGTTTCTGGTTTCAGAAAACCCTATAGGTGTTCAGGTTTGTGTTTTTTGGGGTTTTTTTTGGTTTTTTTTTTTTTTTTTTTTTGTATTTATTTTGAGTGGTTGTAAGCAATTGTCACTTTCTGTGCAAAGAAATTATCACTTCCTGTTCTGTTTTATATTCTCTCTACCTCCCCTGCAAACAAAATGATTACTTTCCAGGGGAAGGAATATCTCTACGGAGAGGTCAGATCTGTGTGAGCAGGGAAAGAGATTTAACAGGCTCAAAAAGACTGGGAATGAGAATATATTAGTGCCAAGATGTTTCTTTTGCACAGCACATCTCTAATCAGACATCAAAGATGTGACGTTCCTTTTCACCAGCAGCTTTGGTGCTTTTTCACAATTGGAGGGCACCAAACTGTGGTTCTCATTATTAGCAAAAGTTTATAAATTCTCCTGTATGGATGGATATATTACTCCTCCAAAAATGTCTTTCCCCCCCCAGTCATCAAGACTTTTGTAATTACTTCCTCTGTGTGTCCTTAACTTTGCTGCATGAGAGCATTGCTAAATGAAAACCTTTCCTGGTCCCTGGGCTAGATCCAAAGGTCTTGTGTTTTCAAGTGTTCATTGTTGCTGTGTCCTGCTCTAATGTGCCTTGTTTACTTACAGGAATAAATCACTGGCTCATGTGAAGCATGTCAGCTCTCCAGATGATCTATCAGGGCAGTTAAGAGCTGCTCATATTTCAGTTCACTGTACTCTTTACATAAATAGAGCATTCTCAGTCTCATTAAGATGTCATAAACTACCTAGTAAAAATAGCACAAAACTTTGTTTAGATTTATTCATCTTCCTTTACAGAGTAAATGAACGTAGTTGGAATGTGGGGCTGCCTTAAGGAAAATTTAAATTGAGCTGACATGTTTACCTGGACAATTGCTCCAGACCAGGATGTATCAGGCCAGTTTCAGCAGCTCTGTTAACACATAGCAACATGTTTGGTGGCTGTGACTTTACTGCTTGCAGGGAAACATCCCCTGTGTATTTAGCCTAAAATGTGACACCACACCCTCCATAAACTTGAAATATTTTCTTGCTTCCTTCTGCTCTTTTGAGTGTATTCAGTGCTGATTTTGGAGTAGTTCTTAAATGAAAACAGTTTTGTTTAAAAGCACATTCTTAATCTATGGAGTATGTCTTCCTTTAAACAATGTCAATTCTGTAACATGAAAAAATAATTACACTTGAAAAGCTGATGCAATAATTAGATCCTTGAATAATTACTTAGTTACAGCATCTAAAAGAAGACACAAGACTTAGATGTAATCCTAGTCAAGCCTTCTGTCTTTTACTCTTCATGCTATTGAAGTAAGCTTTACTGAACAAGAGGATTCTGAGGTGTCTGAAGAAATTTGCATGTGGGCTCTGAAATAAATGAAGCTATCATTCAAATAAAATGTAGCCATCATTCAAATACTCTCAAAGAATATTCTTTTTCCAAGAGGTTTATTACTACTGCATAAGGAGTAGTGAGTTGGGCATTGTTACTGGTACTGGGAAAAGTAATAAAGAATCATTACCAGTGATTTTATAATAAAACCTTAAGGAGAATTATTATTGTTTTGGGTAGACCTTAAGTTAAACTTTATTTAGCAGCAAGGAAAATATATGTCAGGAGAGGACGTCCCTATTCCCCTTTTAAATTCATCTAAAAGTCAGGAATCTTTTGAGGAATGGCACAAACACAATTGCTATTCTAAAGTGACAAAATCTACATTTACAGCTCTGATTTTGCTGAGAGGTGTGTAAAACCTTACATATTGGCATTCTTTGTGCCTGAGTAGGCTTCAGCAGAAAAATTATTGTTTCCATTTTGACTTAATCTCACATGATTGCCTTTGGATCAGTCTGTCTTAGATGCTAGAATAAGAAAAATAGGTTCACTTTGCCAGAACCACCTATTGTGCCAAATCAGTGACATTCTGTTTATTTTGCCATTCCCAGCATGGTGGATAAAGGCCTTATTATAGAAGCTGTTGTTGGTGTTTAAAAAAATTACCCTGAGAGCACAGAGAGGATGTTGTGATGAAACTCCCCAAGTGAAGGTATGTGTACTTGTGCCTGGAAGAACTGAAAAATGGTATTTGAAATAGGTCGGGCTATTTATATAACTGTAGGCAAACACACCCTCAAGTTTTCCTTTGGGAAACTCTACTGAAAACTCTATCTTGTTGCTGTGGAATAAGTTTAGTCTCATGAAGTAATTATGAAGTCAAAGTCAGGGCACTGAAAGCAAAGAGGTTGTGGGAGGCAGCTGCAAGCTCCATTCTGCAGGGCAGAAATAGGGATAAAACAGTGCTGATGGGACTGCTGGCAGCCCTCAGGCCACAGAGTCAGGCTAGAACTGTCTGAAATAACTTTGCCATAACACACACTATGGTCATCAAATGTTCAGCACTGCTTTGTTCTTGCCTTCTGTCCTGGTTTGAGATACTCCTGTCTGGAGGCAAAGAGTCTGAGAGAGATGTCTCCTTAGCTGAACATTTTGAAACCAAGCTGGAGTGCTCCTGCAAGATCCAGTGAGCAGCTTGGTGTCTCCTCTGGCTTCTCTTATCTATGTGAGATCAATCAGAATTGAGGAAAGCCTTAGAAAATTATTCTATCGTCTGTCTGTCTATCTATCTATCTATCTATCTATCTATCTATCTATCTATCTATCTATGTCTATCTGTCTATCTGTCTATCTGTCTATCTGTCTATCTATTTATTCCTGGTACTGCAGGAATGTTTCTCCAATGCTTGGAAGGGAATGCCCAGCCTAGGTCTTCCTTGAAAAGGTTCCAGACGTGTTAGAAAGACAGCTAATGGACAAGATACAGTAAATATCCAGCACTCCAACAAATTCACTATTTGATTTCAGCTTATGCTACAAAACCTGTAATTGTTTCCACAAGCTCATGGGCTTATAAGTCTAATTCAGAGACTGGTTTTTCGCTATCTTTGTGTTTGCTATTCAGTCAGTGTCAAAATAAATTTCTAATACTGCTGTAGAAGCATCTATAAACTAACCTGCAAATGCAGAAGAATGAATCACTAAATAATATTCTTTAATTCATCAATCTAGTCATAGGGTCAGAAGATGTATTGTTGATATCTTAGGGATTGTCAAGGTATTATTTTCATGAGAAGATAATTCCTGTCACACATCAAATATAAGGATACAGTGTGTCTGTACAAATGCAATATGGGGTATTGTTATAAGGGACTAATAAAAAAATCATACAGACTTGAGTAATAACTTGAAGACTTATTCCATTTGCTGCTTATTCAGAACAAACCAAGCAAAGATTTGGAGAGTGAGGTAGTCTTAAGGATTGCTCAGGGTTGTCTTAAACCTCTTAAAAGGGGTTTGATTTACAGTAATGAAACATTTTTTGAAGTTATTTTCCCTCCCTCTTTATAAACTTGGAGATGTGTTGGCAGCTCAGATATGATCAACAAGTCTTTTCACACTCGACTTTCTCCATAGCACTTTAAGCCAATATCCCATTTCATTTTTCTGCTGTATAGTTTGCCTTCATAAATTAGGTGCATATCTTTAGGATTAAATTCCCGAGCTCATCTCTTTTGAAAACACTACAGCAGCTGATGCTCTTCTCTACTTTAGCCAGCGTGCATACTCAGGCCAAGAAAACCAAAGGCATAAAGGAATGTGGATATTTACTGGATCACTGGTAATCTGCAATTCAAAGCTTTGCAACTGAGGTTTCTCCAACAGTTCCGATGCAGACAGAATTGATTCCATGGCAGAAGAAGACAGATGTTACAGATGTTAATTCATCTTGCATTATTTCCTAATATTGTTTTTAACAATCACCCTCGAATGTTCAAACCTTCTTGAGAATATTCTTTAGGCATGAAAAACCCACAATATGAAAGAAAGAATTTGATTTTCTCAAAGTCTTATGGAAATATATGAGCCCTGCAAATGTGGCATTTAAAAGTAGTTTCTAAGTAGTGCTGAACATACTTTGTGTTAAATGTTTTAGCTGAGATTTATTACACTAAATTTATGACCTCTTAAACATGATGTAAAAGTCTATGCCTGCATAATTAGACAGGCAGAGTGTTAATGCTCACATACTTAAAAAAACATCTGTACCTAAGTGTGGTAAAACAGCATTAAGGTAATCTTGGCTGCAGCCTTTCAAGGTACTTAATGTTCCCTGCACACTCTCCCTAATAACAAAATGTAAGCCTGTTGTTCAACCAAAGGTTTGTCAAGATGGGGTTCCACAGTAATTTCTAATCTATCACAGGAAGTCAATGTAGTTTTACTAGATCTCCACTGAAAGTTCTTCATGTTGGTCCTTAGTTGCCTGGCCGTCTCTTAAGTTAGATGATTTCCTGGGAATGTAGTTCCTTCTTTGTTCTCTTGGTGGCAGACCTTCTGACCTCAAATATATTCACCCCTCTCCTTCCCCTGCTGCTGTCTACAGCGAACAGAAATCTGCACTGGGGAGCCCAGCTGGAAAGGGGAGCCAAGAGCCAGCAGAACTCACTTGTGACTGTGGGGATGATTCTGGATCCCTATGTCTAATACTTCCCTATGGCTTCCATGCAGTCATGCTGATTTCTACCATCTTCCCTACTCCGTCAAGGAGTTAACACGTTAGATGTTTATAGAATCATAGAATTGTTTAGGTTGGAAAAGACCTTTGAGATCATTTCAGACCAACCATTAACCCAGCACTACGAAGCCCACCACATGACCCTGTGGTCCATCTGCACATCTTTTAAATACCTCCAGGGATGGTGGCTCCACCACTTCCCTGGGCAGCCTGTTCCACTGGTTGACAATCCTTTCCATTAAGAATTCTTCCCTACTATTTGATCTAAACCTCACCTGGTGCAACTTGAGTCTGCTTCTTCTTGTTCTACTGAGCAGGACCTGGTGCTTTGACGTGTTGAACTTCACGGAACTGGCTTTGGCCCATTGATCCAGCCTGCAGAAGAGTCTTTCCAAAACCTTCCTGCACTCCAGCAGATCAGCACTCCCACCCAAGGTGGTGTCATCGGCAAACTCATGGAGGGTGTAATTCACCAGGTCATTCAAGCATGACCTGCCTTTTCTAATCCCATGCTGGCTGGGCCTGATCCCCTGGTTGCCCTGTAAATGCCTTGTAGTAGTACTAGAGATCATCATACCCTACTCTGGCACTGATGTCAGACTGACAGGCCTGTAGTTCCCCAGATCTTCCCTCCAGCTGTTCTTGTAGATGGGCACCACATTTGCCAGCTTCCACTCAGTTGTGACCTCCTCAGTTAATCACAGCTGCTGGTAGATGATGAAAAGTGACTCAGTGAGCACTTTCACCAGCTCTCTCCCTGTCCTCGGGGGGATTCTATCCATTCCCATAGTGTTTTACGTGTCTAGGTGGCGTAACAGGTTTCTGATCATTCCCCTTGGATTATGGAGGCTTCTTTCTGCTCCCCATCCCTCTCTTCCTGCTAGGGGTCTGGGTACCTGGAGAACAACTGGTCCTACTATTACAGACTCTTTGCCAATGTTTCCCTCCACATCCAATAAAGGAGGGAGGTTCTCAGCCCTCCTTTTTTGCTACTGTTTTCATAGAAATGTTTTTTGTCTTATACAGCAGTAGTCAGATTAGGTTCTAGGTGGATTTCATCCCTTCTAATTTTTGTCCTGCACAACTTCACAACATCATTGTAGTCCTCCTGAGTGGCCCACCCCTTATTCCAAAGGTCATAAACTCTCCCTTTTTCCTGAGTTCCAGTCAAAAATCCCTGCTCAGCCAGGCCAGTCTTCTTCTCTGCCAGCTCATCTTTTGGAATGGTCTGCTTCTACACCTTTGAGATTTCCTTCCTGAAGCACATCCAGCCTTCCTGGATTCCTTAACCCCTCAGGACTGGGTATTAAGGGACTCTCAACCAGTCTCCTAAACTGGTCAAAATCTCCCTTTGGAAAGTGACAGTTCTGCTGACCCCTCTTCCTACTTCAGGAAACAAGAACTACCATTTTGGGATCACTGTGCCCAAGACAGCCTCTGACCATCAGCTCACCCCCCAGCCCTACTCTGTTACAAACACAGGTCCAGCAGGAGCCTTCCCTGGAGCTGACTCCCTCATCAGCTGCATCGGGAAGTTCTCTTCCACACACTCCAGGAACCTCCCAAACTGTTCCCTCTCTGTTGTGTTGAGCATCCAGCAGACATCTGGTAAGGTGAAGCCTTCCAGGAGAACAAGGGCCATGGATTGTGAGATTTCTCCCAGCTGCCTAGAGAATGTTTCATCTGGCTCTTCATCCTGGTTGAGTGGTCTGTAACAGACTCACACCATGATATCTGCCTTGTTGGCCTTCCCCTATTCTTAACCATAAAGGCTCAACCAAGTCATCACCACTGTTAAGCTCTCAACAGGTGCAACTCTCCCTGACATACAGGGATACCCCCTGCTTATCCATTCTGCAGAGTTATCCTCTATTCTCTCTAATTAATTATTTAAGTTACTGCTTGATGTGAAAGCATAGACTATTACTGTATTGGCAGTGTTAATATTTAATGACCTAAGGCATAGGGAGGAAGAAGGAAATCAATATTTGTGCAGTGTTTTCCATCCCTTTAGAGAGCTAGAAAAATTTTGTTCTCTTCTGTCTATCTATGGATGGTACTAATGTTAATTGGAGCAAGTATATTTGTTGGGAACTGAACCTGGGCTTTCAGACTCATAGTTATTTTACTCTAGCTGTTCTTACTGGTAGCGGGAAGCCAGAGGCTGCCTGACTTCTGTAACATTAAAAATGTCAAAAATCCTCCTTCTCTGAAAAGAAGTTTTTCTCTCAAGAAAATTCCCAGTCTTGATAAACTCTCAAGACATTCAGCATTAAAAATGAGGGTATTTTTAATGTATATGCATATTTCAGGGAAATCTGCTTATAAAGGTATAGAGATAAAAGGCTGGAAATCCAATAACATATGGGGAAAACTCTGAGGCTGAAATCAGATGTGTTTATTTTCAGCAACTCAGTAATCATTGGTCTATCTCGAGATTGGTCCACATGGACAAGGTGTTCACTTTTTCAGACACCAAATTTTACTATAATGTAGCTGTTGTACAAGAATTCTCTCTTTCTGTTCTTAAGAATTCAAAGTGTATAGCAAGATGGATACGGAGGAGCTTTGTGTTTCCTTCAGTGCTGGGGAACTTTGACTTAATTTGGAATAAAATTCTGTGAATGTACTGCATTCTAGCAAATAGAATTGGAAACAGATGTTACTGCCTGACAAAGTGAAAATTCAACAAGCTTTTATCTTTCTAGCATGGTTTTGGATATCTTTGGGATAGGAACCATCTCCAAAGAAAAAAGAGAATTAATTTTCAGTTTGTATCCTTGCAAATGATGAGCATAAGCTTCAGAACAACTGAGAAAGGAGACAATCATCTATCTACTATGCCTTGTGAATTAGTTGTCTGTGTAAGCAAAAAATTGATTGTGTACACCTTTCTGCCAGGATGCTACAAATATCCATGAGACTGCAACTGATGACAAGACAGAGCAAAGTCTACTTTTTAAAAGGGACCTACATGAAGATGGTCATAATCTAAAAGAAGTGACAATTAAGCAGCAGGCTCAAAATTTTCCAAAATTTTCCAAATTTATTCAAAATCCTGCAAACTGTGAAGTCAGCCTTTCTGTTGATTTTGTTTTGGTTCATGATGGATCTTTGGAGTGGCAAAGTAGTAGTTCAGTGTACACCAAAGGAAGATTTATGTCTGTATCAACTGCACTCAGAATGGCACTAATGCACCTTCTAAAACTTGAGGTTTAATATTCCTAATAATTAAAACCAGAAAATGAATATTGCAAACAAAAAATTGATTCAGGTCAGTATTAGAGCGAGTTATGCTTCACAGGAGCAAAAGAACTTTTCCTCTGATCAGAGCTGGTAAGTTATTCTGAGTACTGCTGTGGTAGGCTGCTACAGTGGAGATGTGGAACCAGATTATTCTTTTTCTTCTATGTAGAAAAGTTAATTTGCCAAAAAGTTCCATTTTGGGATCATTAAATCTTGGGAATACTGGCAATGCTCAGTGAATAGCTCTGTCTTTTCCTCTCAAAGCTAGAATGAAAAGTCAGATATCAAAGCAAAATACTTTAGTGGTCAGAAAAAAAAATTGCTTCCAAAGTTTTTCACTTCTCTATGTAGCTTGTCAAGGATCTGTGTCCACCAGCCTAGCAGACTTTGTCTATTGAGAAAGTGCCTTTATTTCTCTGTGGAGTAGCTTCTTATGTATTGCTTTGTAGATCCCCGGTAACCTTTAGAACAATTGCTTTGCATCAGTCTCCTCTCAGAGACGTTGTCAGCATTCCCCGACTACATTGTTGCCTGCTCAGGAATCACTTGCAGTTGCAAATGATTAGACCTGTGACATGGGTGTAACATCTTGCCTGGTGCTTCAGAGAATTCAGAATAGCAGCATATGGGAAACGACTTATTTTCATTACTCTGAGTCTTGATTAAATTCCAAAGGAACTTTTCACAGTCTCTTAAAATACATCTGGTTTCTTAATTTTTGGGTGTCTTACTTTGCTTCTGAGTATGATGGAATGATTAAAAAATTACCTCTTGGGATTTTCAGTGTGTGATGAGACTGAACTGAATAATACGACTACACACCTAATAAATATTTCTTCTTAAAGAATTGTTGTTATAGAGGTCAAACTCCCACATCAGATTTCCCTTAGCCCCCAGAAAACCCACAATCTCCTTCACTCTGTGACCTACATGTGAAATTTTTCAGTGACTGTCCTGCTGAACTGATTCAAGATGGGGAAATAGTAATGCTCAAACTGTTAATCCCTAATCTTTCATCGGGAAACAGCTGGAGGAAGGAACTTGAGCACAGTGTGTATTAATGGAATTTAAGTTAGGCTGAAGGGAGTTTCTGAGACATGAAACCCAGTTTTCTTTAGGGTAATCTTCACTGGTACAGAGGGCCCTTTGTCCTGCTGGCTCTGGGACGAGGGAAGACAAGTGTATCACAAATTCATAGTAAAAAGATTTCTCTAGACAGTGCATATCAGAATAAGGAATAGAAGTATGTGTTTGGTGCTGGACACATTGGCCTACTGGGACCACGCAAGTCATCTGAACATTGAACAGGCAGCAAACACTGAGGTGCAGAAGTACCTGAGCTCTTTTTAACCTGTAAATAAGTATTCCTTTCACACAGAGACTGGGTCTTCAATGGGGAAACAAAGCCATAAAGATCAAATTTTTTTTTCATTTTTTTGAGCTTGGATGTTTTTGCCTATCTCTACCAAACCCACTGGTTAGTTCCTTTGCTTGCAAGTCTGTTCAGCACTGCCAGTGCATTCAAGGCAGAGAGGTTAGGCTGAGAGAGGATCCTTGGAGTCCCAGCTTGGTTAGCTCAAGATACTATGCAGCATTAAACAACCACTCTCAGAGCTGTGCCCTGATTCTGGGACTGAATGAGTCCAGTTGGAATTAATGGATCTTCACCTGTGAGGAACTGCAGAATTGCGTGTTCATGTGAAGATTTTCTGCTTAGAGACAGCAATTGTGCCAGTTTCTCACACAGAGAGAAGGGGAGGGGAAGATCTCTAACATATGCTCTACAAGTAGCATGTGTTTTATATATTGGATTTAGGATGATAAATGCATTCTTTTGTGTGTGTTGGCAGGATTTTCTTTTGGACACGTAATGTATGGGATCTCAAATATTTCATGACTGGATGTAAAAATACCATGTGGATCACAAACTTGTTATATATGCTCTCTCAATGATATTAATTACATATATATAGGCAGTACATGTATGTATGTATATATGTATGGGAGACACTTGTTCAAATGTATTCTCATGCAGTTTCACAGGAAGTTTTTTTGTCCTCTAGAAACTACACAGCCTTATGCAAAATATAGTTGCTCTCTGGTTTTCTCAGCCCTGTTAATGAGCTTAGGATACAATATTAACTCAGAGATTTGAAATAACTGAAAACAATGTAGCTGATAATGTGAATATAACATTAGTCCCTGATTATTTTATCATCCCTTTAATAGCATCTGGAGCCATTATGCCAGACAGCTGATACAATTTCGAGTGTGGTTTAAAGGGCAGTCAAATATTGATCACTCTGTTTTATTCTGATATGAAGAACGAATACTGTCATGCAAATGCAGTGTCCAAAGCAGGGCGTGAGTTCAGCAGCAGCCCTTGCTGCGCTCCCGCTGCCCGCCCCTGCAGGGAAGGCTGCGGCTCCATTCAGGGTGGTGACAGCTCCCAGTGCCATCTAGTGGTGTTCTTCCTGAAAATAACTGGAGGAGAGACATGAAAATACTCCAATCTCCCTGAAAAATTTCCCGCTAGCCTGGTGAATTCTTCCTAGAGGAAATGGTTAAGAAACTGTAATAGGTATTGGTCTAAGCTCAGGGACAACCTCAAAAAGCCTTCTTTTTTATATCCATGCATGCTCCTCTGCCGTTGCATGGGCCCTGGGATTAGGGAAAGGCTGAAGGAATGAGAAACCGGAGGAATCAGAAATACCTCATCTCGTTTTCTGCACAGTGCTCTGATGTCTCAATACACTACCCTTCTGTACTCATCTCGATTTTTTTTTAGGGATTAGAAGGAAGGCTAGCAGGAAAAAAAGTCTGGGTGTTGCCTGTTTTCCTTTAGAGGAAAATTTAAGTGCATTCATTTTACCTGATGTAGCAAACTGCAAGAAAAGCTCTGTTCTTCTCCCCCTGTTCTTACCCCTCCCTCACACCCATTCTGCCAAGGCCTCTTGTAAAATCTCCCTTTTATATCTCACAGGCATATGTTTCAATTTTCACTTGCTGGGTGTGATATTTGGTAACATACGGATGAGTCATATTAATAACTTACTGAATCAAAACATAAACTGCCCTCAATCATTGTGAGATGTGCTCTAGCCTTTGTTTTTGTGGTAGCACCTGTCCAGTCTTAATCCCATGGTGCTGTTTACTGCAGCTGGGCTGTTCTCAAATGTGTTAGACCAAGAAATCTCATCAGTTCTAGCTCTAGCAGAAATATCTCTCCACTCTGATTTCCTGTTGTGAATTTTCATTTTAGGCCAAGAAAGGGCTATGAAAATCCTTTAACACAAACCATCTGATGAGTCTCTTTTTAGAGCAAAAAGCAATGAAAACTGTGGAAATCATTTAAGTAATATTTTTCCTTTTAAAATAAAATATTGGCAAAATATAATCAAAATGTTAAGAAAACAAACCTGAGATTGTGTGTCAACATAACCACATCTGCTATAAGCAATATGGGAGTATTTCTTTTCTGTAAATTGTTATAATTTTCTTTGCAATAGAACATCACAAAATCTGCTTTGAGACTGGAGTAATTTTATTCCATCTGACCAAGTCAGAAATCCTATCCTACAGTAAAGTCTATAATTTTTCCTACATAAAAATTCTGCTGTTAGAATACAGTGATCACAGATCTTACTGAGAATGAGATTTCTAAGGCTCCCCTCATTGTTTCATGGCCAAAATGGCACAGAACTAGATTCAGTTATGAATTCCTGGAGGTGTAGTAAGAAAAAGAGTTCATTTTCCACAGAACCACTTCACTTGTGCTGGATTTTGAATTCCCTCACTATCCAGGCAAACATTCTTAGTCCATATCTCCACTGTGGTTACTTTCTTATGGGGCCAGATGATTCTCACAAGCAGCTGCACTGGAAACCCTGCAGCATTGTCCTGCCAATGCTGAGAAAGGCAGGAGCCAGGTGGTTTGGGCATTACAGGTGTATTGCACGTGATTTTCCACCACCAAGCAAATATTAAATCATCATTCTAGGACACACTAAGGTTTGTAAGAGGATATATGAACTGCTTGAGAACACAGAGGGGGCAAACATCTCTCTTGGGAATAGATTCCTAACCCCTTAAGTCAGCCTGGAGCCAGATTCACAGTTGGCAATTCAGAAAGGCCCAGGAGATACAAAGGAGAGATCAAAATGGCTTTGTTTAGATGAAGGAAGCTGCTTTCCTGAGAGGAACAGGATGACTCTTCTGTTGGGTATGAAATAGCAGTCTGGATTATTTCTGTCCTGATTTTTTGCAGGGTGAATTTGCCATGTTGATGATGACTTATTCAAAATCATCCTGCAAGTAAGAGGAAGAGCCAGCATCGTTCAATGCAGGTAATTTTACAGTTCTTCACCAGCTGTGCCTAACCAAACATGTAAGAGACTGTTCTAACCAGGATTAATATTTCCTTTGCTCCTGTTTCCATTTTTCAATATTTTATTTGAAATTACTGGATTTTTTTTTTCTTTTGGGTATTCTAAAGCTTTTTAATCTGTGGAAAATACTCAGTATAGTATCTTGTTGAAACATTCCTGGAAATATATTTTAAGAAAAAAAATCTTATTAATTTCTACTGTACGGAAGTTTCTTTGTATTTTGCACTACTGGAGCCATTTCTTCTTTTCATAATGACATTGCTACAGTTTAGGCCATAGAGTTAATGGAGTTTAGTCTAGATTTCCATTTTTAGTGTTTTCTGTAACGCTTTCATTTACATAAAGGGAAGAGGAGTGGTTTCTCATTGGGCAGCAAAGCCATTTCACCTTAGAATGGGCTGGTCCCAGCTGTAGTCTGTGAACTACAACCTTCCCTGCCCTGCCTTCCTTTTGGGTAGAAGTGCACTCAGCCCTGAGATCTGGATACGTTTCTGTTCTCTTTCAGCAGAGTAGACATCTAAAACTTATGCTGATTTAACAGTACTAGACAGATGAGTCCCATCCTTACTCTGCAAGAGTCACTACAAGATGTTTATACTTCTTTTTAAAAGGTCTGTTTTAATGACAAAAATCCCACACCATTCCTCTTCTTCTCTCCTTTGAGCTGGTTCTTCCATGATAAAGTACTGAGTACAAAATGTGCAAATATATCAAGCCCAGGCAACTGGTGTGGCAGAATAAAAGTCCAAGAAGTCAGCTCCCCTCTGTACCCACCCACTCTGTAGGTGGTGAGAAGGCACAGCCAGTACACTTGGAAAATGCTTTTCTTCCCAAGACAGCCTCCAATACAACAAGGTATGTGATTGCCATCAAGGGAACTGAAGGGATGCTTTGTACCATCTATCAGAGATCAATTGAGATGTCATTCTGAAAGGTGAAAGGTAAAGTAGGCCTGGAAACTAGAGGGTGAGCCACAGGAACCACAGAACTAGTTTCTGAAAGAATTGCTGCTGTGGTCCTGCTGTGAACCACAGCTCCAGCTGGGGGGTAGTTGGTATAGGGTTAAAACCCAGTACATATCATCATTCTTGAATGCTGCCAGCAGCATTACCCCATGGAGCAGTACTAATCCAGCCCACAAAAAGGGATATCAACTGCAAAGGAATAACCAAACTCAATCTAGGAGATGCAGTGCTGTCATAGTGAGATTTTAATGCTGAGGTCACCCCAGAGTGACTACAGCAGGTACTGATGGGGTCTGAACTCCTCAGTGACAAGTAGGTTTCAAGTAATCATTTCAATTGGCTAAGTTCAGCCAGATTCACTCCAGAAATTTCCCTTCAGAAGGCTCAATCATAAAGGCAAAATGCAGCCCCTGAAAGCAAAGTTTTCAAATGCCTTTAACATTATTTTTATCTAGCACATACTAGTTCATGAAGAAAGAAATTATGTGCTTTCCCTGGGCTGTCTTGATACAGAATTTTATTCTATAATAAAGATTATGGTTATCAGTGCCTGTTGCTGAGGATGCTCATTAGACATTATCAGCTTCAAATACAAGAAACAACCTTTGCTCCTACTTATTTTTATGGGGGAAATGATAGCATGCGACGATTTCTAGGCATCAGCCTGCTTCTCTGACTGTTTGGTCATGCAGCACACCTTAAAGAGATGTTTTTGCTTAAAGAATTGAAGTGTACATATCTAAGTGTGACCTATGGCATTGGAAAAAATAAACAAGAATTGAAACAAAGAGGTTGGACTTTCTGATTTGTGTTATCCCTGAAGGCTGTATGGATAATTAGGACTTTGTGAGAAATTGTATATCGAGGTTGGTTTATATACAATGAACATTTTTTAATTAATTTTTTTTAGTAATATAAGAGATTAATTGTCCAGAAGTTGAGAGGAAGATTCTGTCAACTGTAAATGTAAGTACTGAGTGATGCAATACTGCCAGACTACCTCTGTGTTTAAAACAGTCTTGATTTACACTTTCTAAGTGTTTGCATATTCTGAATTTTATGCTGCTAATTTGAAAAGAAGAAGGAAAAGATAGTAAAAAATAGAACCTTTACTCTTCTTGTTTAATGTGCTAAGGAAACTAATAGCTGAATGTTGCATGTACTGATTTTGCACTTAGAAGATGACTGGATGAAGTTTCAAATCAACATCTCCAGTTAAAGTTGATTTGTTGTCAGTTTGTTTAATATGTACCATATAAACCAGCAGTAACAATCAACAGGGTGTGGTTAGGACATGGTAAGTGTATTTCCCAAGGGTCTTGGAAAATGCTGCCAAAGTCTGCAATTCCATGCACATCTTAGAGCCTATAACTGTGCTAAGGCAATGAAGCATTCAGTATTATTTGGAAAATCTGATACTTAATTTTGTGTGTTTGGTTTTTGGAAAGTCAATTTTTTTGTGGATAATTAGTAAGCTGAGTCCTGTCTTTTCTAAATTCTAGTTATTTGTTCCATTCAATTTAGGTTATTTGCTTCAGAACCACATTTTAGTAGCTATTGAGCTGTGTAGGGAGTTAAATTGATGGCAACTTTCCTGAAACAACTTCCCTTCAAATCCTGTGGTAACACTGATGATTGCTCTAAATGGCATTTGGCTGCTTTAGCCAGTCTGTCTTTTGCAGATACAACATGAGACGACAGAGAGACAAATCAGATAGATCTGTGTAATGTACACCAGAAACATTCCTACCTGGAGAGCATGGGGCTTCTCCTAACCCTCCGAGTAAAGATATTGCTTCAGTTCCCCCAGATCCCAAGTCTCTACCTGAGCCTCCTGCTGTAATGTTACCACAGCATTTTTATGGTCTATTCCCTCCTGCAAGGAGAGATGAATGGGAATTGATAGCAAGCCCTTTCTTAGTTAAATTCATTTAATCAGACAGCATAAATTTACTCATGGATTAACGTTTCATGGAAACTATTTGGGTTTCAGGAAAGTTGGAGCAAAATGCCAAGTTTCTGGACAAAAAGCTGCATACCAGTTGTTTTGCTTCTGCTTCTGGTGCTCTGATACTGTTGCTCCAAGAAGCCTTGCAACCAGGGTTCATAATATTCCTGTCTTCATGCTCAATACTCTGAGAGGACTCTGAGGACTTCTAGGTCATTCTTACCACAGCATGGGAAAGGAACTAACAAGTTCCTCCTGTCCCGAGTTGTTGCTAGTATAGTGCAGCATAAGGAGCCTCTGAAGATAGACAAACACTTCCTCTTTTTCCCCTACATTAAAACCCCCTTCTCAGAATTAGTGATTTTCCAGTTTAAAAAGTTAGTTTTCAGCTTGTTTTGTATCCACAAGAATCTTTAAAATGCTAAAATTTTCATACTTTACTGGAGTTTAGACTTGGGAGAATTTTAAGCTCTAGTGGTTCTTGATAAATAACACATTCTCAGCACTGAGACATGATAATGTCTGCCTTTCATGATTTGTTATCTGACCAGAACCTTCCACTCCTTGAGGCTTATTTCTAAGGATCCACACTAAATAATAGCCATCTTTTCAGCTTCCATGAAACAAGATGTCTTTTTACAGATGGGAAACTGAGGGCCAAGAGGAATGTCATTTGCAGTGTCATGCAAAACTCAGTGGAAAGCTTGGCAAGAAAGAGCTTGATCTGATCTGACTCACAACGCCTTCTACTTGCTCTTCCATGCACACTCCAAAAAAGAAAGACTACTCCTTCTCTCTAAGGAATAATGCTGGTAAAAGCTGGAAACAAAACACTCTGTCCTCTACTCTTTCCTTTCTTCCAGTGCTGATGCCTGGAGCCTTTTAGTGGCTCCATGTTGCCACCATTCCTGGGCACATGGAAAACCTCTCACTGTTCTAAGGTGGTAAGAAATGGCAGGAAGTTCCAACCATAATCTCCCTTATTAGAATGAAGGAACTCTGCCTTTGGCCAAGATCTTTTCACCTTCTTTCCCATTCAGAATTATTTTTTTCTGGGAGAATCCCTTTTGGGTGCAAGTGGCAGCAGTTTTTTGCCTTTCTGTTCCTTTTTGAGCGGTGAATCTCTGTGTACAGCCAGGCCCTAAGCCTCAGTGTCTAATGAGCCTGTCCTAAGCTCAGGCCTTGTGCCCTCATGCATCCAGCTCTGCAGCATTGATATGCAGGCAGGTTAGGAAAGGTGAGAGTATAGTTCTGTAACACAAGCAGAGTGCTTAAATACAGGGCTCTTTTGTCTTTTTTTGTCTTGGTAAAAATGTTCAAGTGAAGGTATGATAAAAAAGAAGAGTGGCTCTATTAAAAGAGAAAAAAATAAACTTTTAAATTGTTCCAAAATCTCCCTAACATTCATCAAATTACCTGGAGGCAGATGATTGAAATAAATGTAAAAGTAGCTGAAATTCAGAGGTACTTAAAAGATACAGAGATAAAAGTACTTCTGTGCATTAAAAGAATAAAATACTCGTTTTCTTTGCTGGAAAATGTACTGCAGTTTGGTGTTCAGTTAGTAGCTGATCAGGACCAGCTGTTGGGTGATGCAGTGGCTTGAGTAGAGTAATACATGAGCATGAGCTGGACATTCTGTGTCAGTAAGACGCCTCTGATTCACATCTCTTCTTTGCCTGATCCTGAATGGGGGCGGGATAACAATTTTCCTTCTGAGTTAAGTTAGAGTGATGACTAAAACGCCTTTCCTTCATCATCCACTACTGACTAAATCAGGCAGCAAGGGGCTGGGATTCTTTCCATGCTTCTCCACATGAGGTGGTGAAGCTGTTGGAAGAACTGGCCTTCTTTTTCTTTATGTTGATTTCCATCTTGAGAGTGGCAGAACTCACAGGACTCATTGCTCTGGGGTTTGCTATTAAACACACTGTGAGTTGTGATAGAAGCAATGCAACTGCTCTTGCTGATGTGCAGCTGTTGGTGCCCACCAGTGCAGCCCATGTCAGAGGTTTCTCTTTAGTGAGGGCAGTAATAGGATCTCCTTCCTTCAGCTTGCTGGTTGTTTTCATGGAACTGGTAGGAATTTTTCTGTTCAGTTGCTGTTGCTGTGCCAGGTTTAACAAACATTGGCTAGTGGGTGTCCAAGCTATTAGGGCAAGAAAATGGTGGCAGGAAGGGATGAAAACATTTGCATAGTATTATCACACAAGGCTCGTTCTCATGTGTGTTCTTTTTCCTTTTTCTAAAGCCAAAATATTTCTGAATTTGGCATGAATTTTTGGAGAGTTGGCTTGAGACATCAATTTCTTTGTCAAATCAACTATTAAAATATTTTCTTGAAGTTCCATCCAGTAGCCTTGGTTACTCTTCAGTGTAGGCTGGTAAACAGTTTGGAGAAGAGTGGGTCTTTTTTTATTGCACCACTTAGACACACAGGTCATTTTATAGTGTAATTCAAAAAGTCTTTCATATGGCAGGATGGAGAAAATGGTACCAAGGCAGCAGGTACCTTAAAAGAAGACTCAGTGTCAGCTTCTGCTGCTTCCTGCAATGCTAATATTCTTGTTGTTGTTGTTGTTGTTATTTTGTTTAAGCTGAAGAGGCATACCATAGAGCAGCATGACAAAGAAACAAGACAAAGAATTTGTTTAATTAAAAATCTGCATCAGGATCACAAATGTATGGTGAAAACAAATCCTCCTTTTTTCTTACATAGAATACGTGGACTTAATGATATTAAAGAGAATAGATATGAGTCCAATAAACAGAAATACTACCTTTATTCAGTGTCTGGTAAATCTGTCAAATTCATTGTCAAGGAAGATTAGGGACTAATATTGCAGCAGGACACTTTAAAGGTGCTGAATCATTTTATGACCACTAACACTTCTAACTCCTTAAGCTATGTGAAATCTCATGCTTTAAATTGTACAGATAGATAGCAAACCACTTTTCACTGCTCTTTTCTTCCTTTATATCAGTGTCTACAGTTTGGCTTCAAGGTGCTTTCTGCAGTAAAGCACTAAGTAGTGACAGGATTTTCAGGATAAAAATCTTACAGCAACTTGGTAGTTCCATAGTTCCTGCATATTTTACATGCACAAAAATTCAGCCATACTGTGAATTCTGTTAGAGCAACAGAGAGCTAAGAAGTTTTTTTTAAATTTAGACATTTTAACATTGTTAGTTTGAGCTTCAGTGTTGTATCAAACTCTGTAAAGGGTTGTTCCAAGTAAGCTTCTCACTGGTAAAATACACAGAGTCTTCTTCTGGACTAAAATGGCACTTTCAGCTTGCTCCAAGAACTTCGGCCCTCCAAAATACAATTTTCAGCAGTGTTTGATATGAAGTAAAAAAGGAAGTTTTTGTACTACTTCTCACACAAGCACTTCCAGATAAAGTCAGGGCTTCTCGCTTCTATCAACTTCTAAAAATTTTAAGTTCATCTGAAGACCTTCTCCTCACTCAATCTTAAGTCACTTCTTCTGCAGTCTTATGTGCACCAGATTTCTAAATTCTTCATTTCTTTTTAAACAGTCTTTTAAATGCATATTTGCTAGAGAAATATTATGTTCTCATGTCCAGCCATGAAGGCCTGTAGTCATATTTCCTGTAGTAGAAGTTCTGAAAAATTGCATTCCAAGATTGTATTTTGCATTAGGAATATGAATTTTCTTTTTTTTTTTGGAGGGGGCAGTTACTATGGGGGCAATAGCATATAACTGTATTCTGTACAATTAGGTCACTTCACAATTGTCACTTGCATTTGCCTCTTCCTCTCCTTTCCCCATAAAGCAATCTACAACAGAGACAAAAGTAAAATTAGATGCATCTCAGAAGACATAGAATTCTTTAAAGAATGGGGTAAAGGGAGGGTCCTGTCACTGTGTTATTTGTTGTCACAGGCATGGGAATCCCAGGATAGGATTCATGGCAAATGAAGATGAGGAAGACAACTGTTAAGGAGAGCAAAGCTTTTGACAGTAGAATAGCTCAATAGCTGCTCTGGACACATTGTAATCATCTGTAATTGTGCCTTTCAAAGAAGGATTCCTGTGCCTTCATCTGTCTTTCACTTTCTTTGCTATCCAGAGTGCTTGAAAGAGAAGTAATTTGGCTGTTGTTTTGTGTGGCCTATTGATTATACCCTTCAAGACTGGTCCATTTCAAAAAGGTTCACCATTGGTGTGCAATATTGTTACATCAGATATGTCCAGAAAAGGCTGCAATCTACTCCAGTCAGCAGACATGTAAAATTAGCTGTGATTTTCAATAAGTAATGTCAATTTCTGAAGGATTTTAGGATCTTATTTTTCATTAAAGTCCTATAATTTTATATTTTTTAGTGCTTGTGTCTCTAGGACTTTGCAAGTAGCAGTTGCAGGCTTTGGATAGACATCTAGAATTACATAAATTGGTTTGTTGCAATCAATTACTCTCTGATTTAAAAGTGCAGACAAAGCTGGGGACAAAACAACATATGACTTTGTCAGGGTTGGCTTTCAACATAAATAGGAACAGTAACTGACTTTGTTGTAATTCATAATACTCAGAAGTGTTTGTCCTCTGTTCATTTTAAGAGAGTGGATTGATTTGTGGCCATGGTGTTAATTGAGAAAAGGGTAACTTTGCAATGGATTTGGCTCAGCTGCCCTGGTTTACCTGAGGTGAATGAAGTGTTGTGCTGAGGTATCTAATTTTCTGTAAGGTAGGCCAAGATTTTTTAGATGGGGGAACAGAATTTCACTTTGTTACCATTTAATGGGAAATTCAGCCAGCGTTGCTTTTTCCAGCAATTAATTTAAATCTAATGTCCAGGATTTTTATTGTGTTTGTTTGCTTGTACAAATTCAATATTAAATTAAGATTTAAAACCCCACAAGGGTGTACAGCAGCACACAGGACTTCTCTTTGCAATGTATCACTGCTCTGCCCTGATGATCTGGACTGTTCAATGGTCAGAACACCCAAACAACCTGATGGTCCATTGATCTAATTGATCTGATCCCATGTCTTTCCCACCCTGCTTGCCAAGGAGCAGTTCCATGGCGCGTAGTGAGCTGACACTGCAGCAGCACTCCTGGGAGAACCCCACTTTGGTTCCAAAGTATGGGTGCAGTAATATCCTTTGTTGCTCCCTTAAAGAGATGACTGTTTTAAATAATAAAACGACAATGCAAAGACTAGAGGGAAGAGCTGTCACAGCCTAATTGAAAGTTCGTTATGCTGCTTATACCATTATCGTAAAACTCTTTATCATGTGTCTGTAAATGTGCAAATTAAAAACCCAGAGGTAATTTTGTATTTTATCTGCATTAAAAAAGATTGTGAAATTATCATCTCTTTCATAGTTAAATAACTTTAACCTGTATGGTGACCTTTGAATATGCAAATAACATAGCTTTGTTGGATGGAATACATTTTGTTAATTGTAACAGGATAAGTGGAGAAAATCTGAAGAAAACAGGAATTCATTTTGAAGTAATCATAGTGGAAGGTTTATGAGATAAGGAAAAAGGAAACATTTTATATTTATGTGCAGGCTCAGAAGAATGATTGTCTCTTGGTGTTCAAATCTGTGACTCTGCAGCTGTAATCAAAACCAGCAGGAGAATTTCTAACTTACATCACCAGCAGCAAACTTGGTGAATACATAATGCATGCCCAGAGACTTGAAGAATTCCAATAGGTTCTTAGATAACAGGGTGCTCTTTTTTTTTGCTTTTTTTTTTCCTCAGTTGGTAAGGCATTTTTGAAAAAAATTTGATGCTGTGACCATGAAACTGAGTAATAATTAAACATTTTTCTGCAGGTCAGAATGATAATTTTCACATAAAGAGGAGAGAGAATGTAATGAACACAAGGAGAGAAAAAGTTGCTCTTAGGCATAGTACAAGTTGGTTTTGAACAAATCTGTCTTCTCCCTTGGGCACACAAGCATGCTAACATGCTATCCTGCTGTCTCCAGGCCTGCTGCCTTTCCTGTGCTTGTGTGCCCAGGGACATTTTTTGAGTGACCATGTCTTGATTTGGTGATCTCTGGAATGAAGTGGGCTTGCATTTCCCTTTATACCTGTGACCTGACTAGAGATGCCAGTTTACCTCTCCAGAGGTCTCCAGTGGGAGTCATGAGCTGCCACATTGCTGCAGCCATTCTGGAGTGCACCCATATCCCACATACCATAACACACCCAGAAGCAGCAAAGTTTAAGCAAATTTCACCACTGATCTCAACAGGAACAGTTGCAAGCTCTCCATGTTATTTATGGCTGACTTGCAAGGACAGGTTTGGAAAGAGCTGGTAATAAGGTTTGCAGAATACAAAGCTTTACTCAAGAGATCCTGGCTTGAAGGTGTGCTTGGTAGTTAAGGCAGAGGAGGCCTGAGCTCCTGATCACTTACTGCTGGCCCCATTCACTGGCAGAGTGGCAATTCGCGACTAGGCAGAGCAGACACCAGTGTTTCTGTCATGATGTTGCTTTTTTAGGCTGCTTGAGCTCTGTTGGATTATATATAAGAAAGAATGACAGAATCAAATTCCAACTGTAAATGTGAGTGAATTCCAATAATGTATTTTTAAAAGCATTTACTTATTTTCATAATTTCCATATTAACAAATGTAAATTACAGTCAAGTCTTTCTTTCATCTCTCATTTACTTTTTTGAGTGTATTTATTCTCCATTGAGCTATACCATGACCAATTCAGATTCATTGCTTTGAGGCTGAAATGTTTGTTTTGCAATTTTATGGCGTAAAATCAGAAGATAACCTCCTTTTGTCCCACTGGATCCTACAAAATTGGCTCTTTCTCACAGTAGATCTTCCTGATTACTGCTTACTCTTTAAGTTTTGACAGGAAGTTAGACAGACTTGGAATTAAGGTTCCAAGGGGCTGCAAGCATGCTATGTTTTGACTGCTGCATATGGATATTTTTAAAGGCTGAAAACTATGCTGTCAGTCAAAAATACATCATATTAGCAAAATGTGGATTCTCTGGCTAAAGTGTGAATGGCTTTATCAAGGGGCATGGACATTTTTAACGAGGAAAATCCCAAAAGACAGGGTTAGTCAAAGTGTCTCAAAAGATCTGGCAGTAATGTAAGCAATTCTTGATGATATTTTGCTGTAAACATTTTTTATAACATTCATGTGCTCAACCTCATAAAGAGAAACCTCTTAGGTTGTTATGTACCAAGAAGTGCAAGAAAGTATATGAAAGTAGAGAAAATTGAATTCTAACATGTAGTTAGGTTATGGACCACTGGTTGAAACAATCTAATATTTGCACCTGCCCTGTAATGTTTCATGAAAAAACTTCAGTGCTGCCATCATGCAAGTCACAGCAGTTGAATTTTCGGTCATTTTCTCACAAACTCCTCCCTATGGGTTTTCATTCCAGAGTTCAGTACTTCTGTTGTTACCTGGTTTTTGTAGGCATCCAAATCATAAAAATATCATGAAGAACTGGCGGCAAATTCAAACGTGGGCCAGACTTATTTCCTTTCAATCATGGAGTGCACCTCATTCTTGACATGAGCTCAGAGCTAAAATCAATGGGAATTGCATAGCTTACATTTCCTACAAAATTAAATCTCTTAGAAACTATGAAAATATCAAGGCCTTGAGTACTGAGGGCACAATACAGCAAATGATCACCCTTGGAACTCTCTGGGCCTCCTCCCAGCCTCCTGCTGCTGGCTGGGGGCAGCTCCTGGGACATCACAGCTCGAACACCCACCCTGGGGCTGTAGGGGAGAATACTGTTTTGCATGGGTCAGAAACATGCCAGAAACTTTTGTCTGCCTAACTCCATAGATGTTCACATTGAACTGCCTGCAAGTGTTTGGGGCATTATTTAATTAATTCCTGTGCTTCAGTGCAGCCATACAGGGCCAGAGAACTGCCATGAAGAGGCATAATCCAGCTACCCATCCACTGCTTTATGCACTCCTGGGAGTACAAGCAGAGTTGTCTGGCAACAGCAAGCTGCAGGGGTTTCATGTGGTCTGAACTAGGATCCTGCAGGCATCTGCCTCAGGAACCCTTAATGGAAATTTATTTGCTGTGCTGGAAAAAACTTTGTTAGATAAGTACCTCTGTGTCTTATCTTGTATTTCAGCTTCCTTGGCAAAAAAGGTGATTGCAAAAGTGATTGTGGTGGTGTTTGGATTACTGGTAATGGAAAAGAAATTCTGTGTACTTTTATTTATTTTTGTGTTGCAAAGATAGAAGACTGCAGAAGTTAGAAACATGAGCAGAATAGTAAAAAACATGTTTGCTACTGGATTCTGGGGAGTATTCATATGCCAAAAGTTTGTTTGTGCCCTCACACTGATAAGAGGCTTATCCCACCAGGAAAGTCAAAGTGCAGACAAACAAATCTAAAAAATTTGAATTCACTAATGTTTCTACCTGCTGATTTCTAGACATTTTGAGGGAGAAAGTCAGCTGGGCCAGAGCAGGAACCTGTCCTAAGAATGTATGAAAGATTCAGCTGCCTATTACTTTCTCTTGCTCTGACTTTATACTAGCAATAGGAAATCTATTTATTGTTGCTGTTCTTAAAATGGAGCTGAGGACAGAAATGCAAGTGACAACTTCCCACACATCTTCCTGTTTCCTCTGTTACCAAAGAAAGCCAGACCTCATTTAATCATATTTACTTGAGTATTCTCATCCATTAGAGTTTAAAAAAAAAAGGAGTGCCATCCTGTGGGAAACCAGGGTTATCTCTTCCCAGAAGCTCCATTCCATCAGTGGGCTCATTTACCTTTTCACAACAGAAGAGCTAATTGTACCTCTGAAAATGCAATGTTCTAATATTTGCCATTATTAGGTATAAAAGTGTAGCCGTACATTAACAACTCCTGTGACAGAACTGAGAAGAAAACATCCTCGTCTTATGCCGAAAGGCTGCATTAAAAATAGGAACAGATTATTACAGAAACTTAATAGAAAAAAATCTTTCCCACCACCATATGGTTGTGATATAACACAAAGTGTTTTCCTGCCAAGATATCACATTACAATGGCAGGCTGCCAGTAGCTTCTCTCTTCCTCATTTAAACAACAAAAATATCCAAAAAGAATTCTTTGGCTGAATGAGGCTGTTGCTTTTAAACATATACTATTGGCTGGTACTCAATCTACATCTCAGTTTCTCTAGAGGCAATCCATTTCACTGTGTTTTATTCAGATGAGTACTGGAAAATGGTTTACCCAGCTCAGTAGTTCTAGGACAGTTCTTTCTGCTCCCGGCCTTAGAAAGAAGAGGTCTTACATGGCTGTAGTCATCTGCTCTGATTTCTAGTTCCTGCTTGAACTAATTTTGATGATGTAAATTTCAAGCCATCCTGGTCATCTCTCCTTGTCCCTACATTAATACTTGAGCAGCTTGAAGAGGTGTGAGGCCATTATTTTACAGTTTGGTAAGGTTCATTTGTTCAGTAGAGTTCAGACTCAGAAAAGCCTGCTGAACTAAACCTTGTCTCTGGTATAATATGCATTTGTCATGGGATCTATAGTTGCTTCTTAAGGCTACTTTATGTGGTTAATATATGTGGCATCAAATTGTAGTTTCTGTGTGTTAAAATGAGGAAGCTGGGAACCTTCTTTCTTTCTTAATACTTACAAGTAGAAAAAGCATAATGTTTTAATCACACATCCTAAGGTAGTCACTAATATCCCCAGTACCACAATGCATGACTAGCTGGGGATGCTCCTTCCTTACCCAGATTGCCCACAGTGGTGCTGATGTGTATTCAGGAAGCACCAGATCTTTGAAACCACTGGTACCTGTTCCTCTACCTGAAATACTCACCTCTGGGTGAGCACCTGAAGTCTTAAATGAGGACGTGGGTGTATGTTCAGCCACATCCTCAGATGGTATAAAATGCTTTTTTAAAAAAGAAAAAGCTTTTTTTGGCTTTTTCACAGACATATCCAATTTTCTACTTCTGAACTGTGTCTATCTCTACTAATAAAATGCTGTTAGAACTAGTTACTTTGTGACTTGATAGCATATCATCAGGACCACAGGACATCTGACTTCATTATTGTTTTCTTTGTCTTTATTTGCACCTTTGTTCTGTGTAGCTCCCTGGAGATCATGGTTATGTATCAAATCAAATAACTGTCCTTCTTGGGGGGCAAAGCAATATTTGCAAAATATTGAACAATTTGTCTTTAGGCAAAATAATTTCTTAGTGTGTGTGCTTGCTGAGCTTTCAGCCTTGTTGAGCATAAGGGTCCTATTTTTCATAGTGTCCTCACCTCCAAACCAGTGAGAAACTGAGTGCAGCCCAAAGAGATGCTCATGTTGCTCTACAAATAATTTTCATCAGTTTCATCTGTGTTAGCATTAGTCACAGGTAATTTCATTTTGTGTGGACAGACTAATGTGATTAGCCACATTTAGATTTATGTGGATGCTGACTTGAGCTGCATTACATAGCTGGTTTTTAGGTGCAAATGGTATGGTGGATGATGTAATCATGTTCTAAATAAGTGTGTTATCGTGACACTTTGCTGCTTTTACTAATAACTACATTGCTTTTTAGTTCAGCTCCTTTAGATGAAGATTGTTCACATGTTCTTTTTCTCAGACAACTAGTGCTGGAAACCTTTGGAAAGCAATTAATGAGTCATCTTGGATACTGCATAAATCTTTGACAATCAGCTTGAACAAATCAAGAACGATACATGGAATGATAGACAGTGGTCCCAAGGCTGTCAGCTAACTGAGGGGTTGCCATTTTCTTGCAAAGAATTTGAAGGTGTGTGACCATTATGATTGGCTGTGAGTTGTAACAGGTCTGATCCTGTCATGCTCTGAAAACCTCTGAAGTAGTTTCTATTTAGCATTGCTCTGCTGTGCTTCACACTGGATCTTGTAGCCTTCTAACACATGAACAAGGGCACAGAGACTGACGTGTCTGCCTGCCAGGCTCTGCCCCAGGCTCCCTCCCTTTGGTCACCTGGCTCTGCAGGTGAAGTTCTGTGCTCTGGGGTGGAGAAGATGCAGTGACCATTGTGGACAGAGCTCTAACAAGCATTTATGCTGGCATGCTTGTAGCAGATTGGAAGACTGCTTGCTGGTAGAGGCTCAGGAGAAGGTATAACAAGACTTTTTTATTTGGACTTGTAGTTTACTGAACACTGGGGGCCCAGGCCTAGCCTTGGCCTTCTATGATAACAGCGCCAGCTGTCACAGTGAGACTGAGGGTGCACTGTGACTGAGCACTTTAGACCAAGTGCTAAATCTTGGTTCAGTAAATTGCAAGACAAAGAAATTTTGTTAGATTAAGCACAGTAAGTGACACATCCATTTCTTGAAACTCAAGGCTATGAAGAAATGAGCAAAAAATCTGTAGCCTCTGAAATAAGAGTGGCCTATTTGCAGAGATGAATAAAGATAATTATAATATGAAAGTCTGTCAGAACCAGAGAAGTTGGTGGCTAACACACACAACACCCTGTTCTTTATATAATTAATGACTGTCAGAAATTATTATTGATCTTTAGCAAAACTCATGTCTACCCAAACATGAGGGTCCACTTGATATGCTCTTGTAGTCATAGGGCAGCATGAGTAGCTGACTGTCCACTACTGACTATTCTGCACCTATGGCCTGACAGACTGGGAAGGTTTTAGAAGACCCTCACTACACAGTTGTGGTTGTGCTCTTCATTTCTAGCATCTATTATCTTCCTTTCACTGTGGCTGAAAATATGAATAAAGACAAATAGAAAACTAAATTAATCACTTGATATTCAGAACAGCTGTGGAGCCCTTAAGAACTTTATATCTTGTAAAAATTGCCAAAGTGGGGACTGTAAGTCACTGTAGAAAAAAATCTCTTAAGTCTCAGACCTGTCTCTAAAATGGTGATTTAATGCAATTTTTTTCTTCCGCTCACAAGCCAACTACAGCAGTACTAGTTATTCCTTGTTAATCCTTTTTCCAGACACATTTGAATTCAGTCAGAGCCCAAAGTGGATGATGCCAAAGAGGTCTTCACTGTCATTACCTTGTGGGATCCCAATTCTCTTTGCTATTAAGGAAATATGGAGATGAGGGAAAACAATGGAAAACTGGCAGAGGTGCTGTTTTCTACTTGGGGAAAGGCTTCATCTCTCTTTGGTCAGTTCTCTACTCCATTTTCTCATCAGTGTCTCATAGTCTCTTGTTCCAGTTGTGAGCACTTATTTTGAATAGATTTGTTTCAGTTAAACCAGGAAAGAATCCAGCCACTGCTGCTTGTCCTTCCTGGGATGCTTTCCAAGTGCAGGCAAATCTGAAGAGCTTTCTGCTGTTCTGTTCTGTTCTGCACTGGACAGAGATAGCCTTGGATAATCTTCCTGTCATATTGTGGAGTCAGCAACAGAGAAAAGAGAGTTTCAAGTCAGTAACAATCCACTAAATGCAAGCCTCGTTGTTCAACAGTTAAGTATAGAAATAGTTTTCTGATCTGGCTCTTTCCAGTTAGGTTATGTGAATTGCCATTCATCAGGCAGTAAGGCAACACAGCTGAGTTTATGCCGCAACGCACAGCGCCTCCTTTCCCCTGCCTCTGCTGCTTGGTTTTCTGCTGAATTCTATCAAGGAGCTGCAAGTTGCCACCAGGTGAGCCCTGGGAGCTGCAAGGAGGAAGGGAGGGACTTGCTGAACTGGCAGCTTGGAGGGTATAAACTTCCTCTTGCAGGGGGTGAATTTGATTAGGTCCAGTGTTTATGTGTCTGTATGTATTCTTGGGTTCTTAGACAGGAAGTGGACCACCCTGATATGGTAAGAGCATTTTCTGTTCTCCTGTGGTGATAATGAAATTGTGAATACAGAAGCTGGTTATTTTGTAAAGTTTTCCTATGCTCTTGGTCAAGGCAGACTGAGAAAGATGTTTGTCATAAAATGTATAGTCCCACAGTAAGAAGAAGGGAACACCAAGCACGATTCTCTAAATTGGATGATTTAGGAGGATTAATTTGTATCTTGAATGCAGTAGAAAGGAAGATAACCCCTTCTAATGGGACTTTTTCCTTTTTGAGTCTGTCCTGAAGGTTTCCCATTTACAGGACAATTGAAAGCAAAGGTATCATAGGTACAAGTGATGATTCCTACTTGTCTTTTTATCATGGAAGATGTGTGGTGTGAAGAGGTGTATGTTGTTCCATGGCTGTGTAAAATTGTGTCAAAGTTGTTAAGAGAGGATTTGAGTAGGGTAACACTGGGGTTAACCAGGATCTCTGCCTGCTCCAGAGTAAGGTGTAAATGCATGTCCTGTTTTTGAGTTCCCTTCTGCCCTCCCTACTTCCTTCCCAGTGCCTATGGCCTCATTGCAATACTTTTGTGTATAAGCAAAGCAGTTGAAAATGACATTCAATTTTATCTGAAATGTTACTAAGTTTTTGAAGAAGTCATATTTCAAGTCCTTGAAATATGCAGGCAGAGGTTTTAGCTGCATGTTTTTGTATGAGCTGAGAACCTCCCTGTGGTGATATCCTCTTTTCCATGTTCATGTGACTATTTGCTTCTCCTAACAAAGCAGTATCTCCAGTTACAGTAACAGTGCATTCCACCAAGACAAGGGTTTCTGTTCCCTTTTGCTAGTGTTCCAAGCTGCAGGGAGATGAAGTGGGATTTACTCACTTTTATTTTCAGGATTTTTGTAGTTTGGGACTTATCTTTCAGAAAAGTAGTAAAAAGGGATCCTTGTCCATGCAGCTCCTTGGAACCAAACCTGTGTAGGAGCAAGGGGATGAAAGGAATCTTGCAGGACGAAGAAAAAATGTAGAACGAGGAGAATTAACTACTCTTGCAGCCATTATGACTCAGTGAAGGACTTTTACCTTCATTTTTTTATAATATGTTTTCCTCAATCTAGAATAAATTCCTTCATGCTCTAATTTGAGTGTAATGTTTAATATTGTCTTTGCTTCTGCTTAGACCTCTGATCTTGCAATGTGCTTATGATGGCTGTGTTGCTAACTCCTCACCACACTGTGAAGCTGTGGATTATCTCTTGTGGGATTGGGCTGTCAATTGAACAATGGGTCTGTTTTGTTTTTTCTAGACACTATGAGGGCAGTTTAAATCTGAGGTAAGGAAGAAGTGCAAGCGGAAGCAATTGTTTCTGATGACAATAAAGTAACCAGAAAAGAGCCTGAAGCCTATAAATAGGACATTACCCAATAGAAATTAGATAATGGGAGGATAGGGAGTGTAAAATACTAAAAGTGGAGAGCACATGGTGTTTTATAACCACAGGACATGTTTTGTGCTCTGTCGTGGCTATATTGTATTTGAGATCCAAGAGCTGCTGATATTCTTCAGACCATTTAAGCCCTAACCATTCTGTGGGGAAAATACTGCTCTTTCTAGTTCCTAGTAGGCACCACTTTCTCAGTGAAGTACAATGAAGCTGCTTTTCTAAAAAGGTTTGGTTTTCATGTGATGTGAACAGTTGGTGTTATGGCACATCTGTTGAAACCACAGTGCCAGGCCCTTTAAATAGCAAAATGGAAATTTGCTGAAGTTCGTTATTGGAAACACTTCCATGGAAAAGCCACTTCTCAAGAAGTAGCTTAGATGTGTAGTCAGTTCCTGTTGTGTTCCCTTACAGTCCACATGTTTTTCCATTTTCACTGCTTTAAAGAGAACCTTTGCTGCAGAGCTGGCTAAAAGGACAACTTGCTCTAAAAGTCCTGTCTAGGATGAGCAGTGTGGAGGTAGACACAAAAACATTTGGTCCAAATTAAAATGTCATCAGCTGAAGAGTTTTTTTAAAGGAGGTACTAAATTAAGAGGCTTCATGTATGGTATCCCATCTATCTTTAAAACATAAGCCTTAAAGTTTTTCTGGAAGAAAGAATAGAAATCTTCCCTTCTAAGCCTTTCTTAATTTCAGAAGGACCCATTTCCTGTACCGGCTAACAAACTGCAGGGAAATACTGTAACTTCTGAACTGTGATGTTGGTAGCTATGTTACTTGATATTTTCTGAGGAATTGCTCTGCGCCTTTAAAGACCTCAGTAAACTTCCAAGTGGTGAGAATAAGAACTTTTCCAAGTCTAGTTTTATGATGTTGACTGTCTCTAGGCCAGTCTACCTCTTGTGTTTCATGCCCTCTTTCTGCAGTGGAAAAAGTGATGTA
Organism: Zonotrichia albicollis; assembly: GCF_047830755.1. NCBI lineage: Eukaryota > Metazoa > Chordata > Aves > Passeriformes > Passerellidae > Zonotrichia > Zonotrichia albicollis. Next base: position 21,776,701 of record NC_133825.1, on the reverse strand, counting down.
GCTGGTCCTTTTTAGTAAGGAAATTGGTTTGAAATCATCTGATGAGTGTGCTGTTGAGGTAACACATTCAGGAGAAAACAAAGAGCCCTTTTAAACCTCTTAATTGTCCAATCGTGAATCTTTTCCAGAGTCCTAGAAAACGGTATCCAAACGTAGTCTTAATTTCAAGTGGCTAAATGTTGGCTACTGTGATGCATAAGCTGCAGGCAGAGTGTGAAGGTTGAGTGTCTTCTCTGGAAGCAGCCCAGCGTGTTAGGATGCTCCTTCATAATGGTGTGTGTAGGGCAAGCTTGCTAGGCAGCCCCTCTCATTTACCAGCTTTTGCTTTGTGCAGTGCTAGAGACTGGGATTTCTGTCTGCATGTTTTTCCTTTACCTTAGTGTTTGTTGCCCTGTGATAGACAACTACCATTGAATTTTCCAGCCTTCACAAGCTTTGCCTAAGCTTATCATTTGATGTAGGGTCTCTCATCTCTCTTTATTCAATTCTTCTCATATTTCAAAGGCATTGTCCCACTTCAAATATCTCTTTTGAACTTGCATGTTGTTGTGGGTTATACTTACTGCTTCTTCTAATTATAATCTACCTGTGAGGTTTTGGGGTATGTCTTTGTTACTGCAGTGAAGCTCAGAGCCTTCTGATATATAGGAATTAGTGTTTCTTTATAATGCAACTTTAGCGTCAGCAATATTATATGAGTGAAAATACATCAGATCCTGTGGAAAAGAACTCCCATACCTTTAGTCATGTAAGATTTCAGTTCTTAGCATTGTTCATTTGGAAAAAGGAAATCAAAATCTAAACATCTCTTGGGTACGTCTATTTGTCACAAATACCCCCTTGTACCTTCACAGTGTATGGATTCTAGGAAAAGTCAGTGTGGGCTTCAAAGTATCCTTAGGCCTCTCCATAAGTGGCTGCTTCTCCCATCTGAAGCTGTCCCCATGGTAATTTTGACTTCTTTCCCAACCATGTGTTTTGACAGGTTCAAGCTGCAATCATTGCCCCATCTTCAGGTGTGGTGAGCTTTAATTTGTCTCCCTATGCAGCCATGGCATCTCTTCCTGTCTGAGCTCTTGCAGGGAACTTGCCTGCCTCTGTACGGTCCAGGTTTCTCCTCAGCATTTGTTCTATTACCTAAAAAAGGTAATATCTTGAGGATGTGTAGGGGAAAAATTAAAAGTGCAAAATATAAGGTGATGGAATTGTGATAAATATTTTATGGAAGGCACATGTATTTTCTCTGTGTATTTCATAAAGATTTTTTGGGTCAGTTATTTTCAAACCTTTAGAAGAACCCTATTGTGCTCCTATTACAGTATTCTGTATTTTAGAGTGAGTTTTTATGCTTGTTCTCTGTGTCAGCAGTCCCTACAAGGTTATTGAGTATTGTGCTTGAAGGGAATGCATTCATTGTAATCAGGCTACTGCAGTGTATTGCTATTCTCTGAAAGCAATATTAGTATGAATTGATGGTGGCATAAGGGAGATTACTCTCTAGCCCCATTAGTTTAAACTTGGAGGAAGGTAATCAAGGAAATGCAGTAGTGAAATCTATGTTTCATTATACATGATTTCAAATAAAATTCTGCAAAATTGTTGGTTGATTTGTTTTATTGTTTGTGGATTGCTCTAAACTGGCATCTATTATTGTCAGTTAAGAATTCCCAAGCTATCCTTTACAACCATGCTATAATTTAAACTCATTTTATTCTTCTCACCTTCTCCTTCTCACTGTTCCCTAGCTTACACACTGTACTGCAACACTGAAAATGTGCAAAAATTTACATAACAGAGTGGTAAGTGTATTTGTCCTTCTAGAACATACTCTATTGCAGCACAAGTACCTTGTAGTGTAGAAATTGCCATAGTAACTACTCATTTCTTATTGATTAGATGGATAAAAATTCTCATAATATACAAGCAGAGTAACTTGCTGGCATATGGCTTCAGGCTACCCCTGTGGCAAATCTTACTTATGCATTCTCTCATTTTTCTGCATGTAAGAGTTTTTTAAAATGAATTAGTATTCCTTGGATTAGACCACAAAATAATTCTTTCTTTTCTGCCACAATGGAGCTTAAATTTTAAGTTAGACTTGATATGCAGCTCCTAAGGCAGAATGTTAACTTGCATTGGTTTGTTACTGGATTAAGACAACTAGATTTCACCTCAATGTGAAATCTGGATGGAGAAAGGAGATGAAAAAACCACCTCCCAGAGTGACAGAGAACTCTAACTGCTTCAGAGCTGACCTTTAAAGAATGAAATACAGTATTTTAGTTTGGCAGTTGTGATAAGTCTTTTTGGGAAGTGCTTTTTGAATGTTCTAATTGGTTGCCTGAGAAAATGAGCCCCATTTTTTGTTTCTGTAGTAATACTACAGCCATAGTAGTGCTCCTGAGCTGTGGCACTGCGAATGTTTACTGAAGGCAGGGTGAGGCCTGCAGTGAGTTATGGTGTCTGACAGCTGTCTCAGCTCATGTGCTGCGCTTGCTGAGCATCCCATTGTCTCCTGCAATCCCGAAAGATGCTCCAACAAGGCTTCTACCAAGTTTGTTGTGAAAGACAAGCTTTTTGTGAATTCTATCAGGGGAATGAAATTGTGAAGCACTTAGGCAGGATGTCAGATAAAATTAAGCCAAGCACATTCTTCAAATGTGAAGCATCAGTTTATCCAGAATAATATAAAATGAAAGAACAGCAACACTCAACCAGTTTTTTACACTGTAAATCTATTCTAATGTTCTTCTGGAGTCTTCTGTGAGGCCTAGGTATTAGTTGTGATTATACTTGCTCTGTCTGATTTATTTTAGGATAATATTGGTTAGATGTATGGGAGACTGAAGATTTTAGAGCAATTTTTAATTCAGCTCTTTCAAGCTCCTATTACAGATGCTACTCATGCAGACCTTTTTACTTGGCTTGGAGGCCTTTCTCATCTCCCAAAATTAAAAATGCTGGGTGAGGTCATCACTTTTATAGTGTACCACCTTTCAACTCTGTTATCTTTACCTACAGCCTGACAGTCTCATTTCAAACTTTGTGTGACCTTACAGTTTGAAAGAGATAATCCATAGGGCCACAGGAAATGATGCTGCTCTTCCAATAAGTTAGTCCTTCACAGAGACACTGCTCAGGAAAAGTTTCTTCTCCCTGTAGTAGGCTAAAAACAAATGGAGGAAATGCTTTGACAGCTGAAGATAGCTTTCATCTTTAACAGGAAGAAATAGGCTTGGCTATTCTCAATCTTTGACCTGAATTCCTGTGTGCTTTTTAAAAGACTTTCAGAGGCAGCAGTGGGAGGTGCAGTGTTTAGCATGTTTTGTCTGTGCTGAGATCTGGAAGGCAGGCCCAGAAAACAGGCAGAAATGTGGATGAGCAAAGAGCAGCATGTAGAGGGTGAGGTAAGGGTTTAGGTTGATAAATGAAGGGGTTTTTATAGTTGCATTGCTTTCACTCCCATGCCTTTTGCCCAATCTGAAGGGAAAAGACAAACCAGTGGAGACAAAATTAGGAAAAAGTTGCACAGAAGATCTCAGTGATACCTTCAAGGGAGACTTGGGATCACTGGAATTCCTGTCATAGCACCTTATTGGGGATATTGGAATGGAGCTGGCTGTTGAGAACCCTTCCTGTGCTGGCTCTGAAGGGCCAGGAAATGTTTTCAGAGTACAGCTCATGTATGGTTATCTCAGTCTTTAATATCTGTTCCATTAGGGGTCTGTACTGCTGTATTTCCCTGCTGGTGCAGTGACCAATCCTGGGAAAACCTCTCTGCTTCTTTTGCCTCTGTGAGCCACTTTTGTTGCCTCACCACTACAGACTAGGAATGATCTGGTTTTTTTCCTCTTGTAAGGAAGGAGAGACTTCCTTGTTCATGTAACAGTGTGAAAAAAAAGTAGAAAATTGAATCCAAAGACAGAGGGGCCAGGGACTCTCCAGCCTCCTGATTTCAAAGTTTGCCTATTTTCTATGGACACAGCAACAGTGAAACAGTGTTGTGCAGTTTTAACACCTTGTGCTCATGTTATGTTCTAATGCTCACCTAAAAAGCTTTATTTTTGAGGGGAAACTAATGCTTGGGTAAATTTCATTCAACTGGGGAAATCTGCATGGAAAGAATATATTCCAGGGAACTTTTTTGTTTTTAATCAGTGTTTTATTCAGAGTATAGTATGCTTATTATTTAAGTTTCAAGATACTCATAATGCTTAGGTATTTTCTGTTTTGGGGGCATCTGCAGAGTGTTCTTACTGGCAGTTTCACAGATTGTTACAGAAACAAAAGCTGTATATTGGGCATTGCCAGGTGTGTGTGAGGGTATCTTAATGCATGTATGTATTTGTGTGTATGTTTAAAATGCCTCCTGTGTGCAGATACTGAACACATCCTCTTGGGGACTGCAGTGTGACTTGCATACTTGGAGGCAAAGGTTCGGAATAAAGAACCTACCCAGAACAGAGTGAAATTAGTTGCAGTTGCTTGTGGGTTTTCAAGGCAACAACAGCAGAATCTGGCCTAAGTAATTAACTTACGAAGCATGGAAAGGAAAAGCAGCATGTGGAAGATATAATTAATAGGAACATATAACAGTCAGCTCTCACATAATAAATTGGCAGCTATGCCTGAGGTAACTGCCTTTTATTTGCAAAATGCTGCTGGAATTTTTTTAAAGTAATTGCACATTTTCTTCCATTTCCACATGGTCACAGAGAACATAGTACAGTACAAATACCAACAGGAATGCAATAAAATCATCGCTGTTGTTTGTTGTTTTTCCTGCTTAAGGCTATGATCTTATTTAAGCCGATGTCCAAAAGAAAGGAGGAATACATTTTAGCTCAGGAAAAGACAAGTGGTAAAACATTTAGTGAGGTTTAATATGGAATAATTTAGAAGGACAAGGCAGGAACAACCAGAATAAATAACAGTAAATGGTCAGATATCTATTTGCAGAACAGATTTATTAATGTGTTCTCCTGGCTTGAGTAAATAACGGTTAAGATAAATGTTCTGAAGTTCTTTCATTTCGGAGGCTTGAATTTTCCCCATCTGAAGGTTGACTGCAGCTTTTCCTGCAGAGCAAGCATGACATTTTTGGGTACACCACAGCTTCTGGCAGATCTTCAGGTGAATCCAGACTACCCCTTGCCTTGTGCAGAGCCCTGGAAGGCAATGGGATGGCACCAGGGCTCCCCACAGCCAGCTGCTGCTTCAGCTGCCTCCAACAGCCTGCTGCAAAACACAAAGCTGCAGTCCTGCTCCCAACATTTGAAACAGGAAACTCAGGAGGGCTTGCAACTGGGGTTTGCTGCTCTGCCCAAAACATACAAGTTACTAGACTTTTTCATTGCCATTTCCAGGCTTCTCAGTGGAGTCGAGGGAGCTGCGTGTCACTCCCGCTGCTACCTGGTATATGTGATTCCTTTCTGTACCCAAGTGGGAATTTATAATACTGCTTTGTTAGCCTGAATTTTCTTTTGGTTTTAAGCAATCTGATTGCCATCACTGCAATAGTGGGGACAAAAAAAGGGAAGCCCAAATCTACTTTATTGTAAACATGAAGAGGATCTGGCCTATATTGTCTGTGAGTGAATGAGGATGGGATCTTGTAAACACCTAACACTGGAGTGAGTTCTTAGCACCATAAATGTGATTAGAAGCTTTACTGCTGTTTAAAATTGAACAGCCTGAAGACCAGGAAATAGAGTTTGCTATGAAATATTCCTGCTGTAACCAGTCTCTGTACTGCTGACCCCAGGGGATCTTGCATTTGCTGCAGGCTGAGTCTAGTAGGCAGTTTGTTGCTGAACGAAGATTTGAAATACCAAGATTTAAAAAAGTACATCCTTGCAATTTTTGTGCTGATGAATTTAGAATGATGTTCTAGCAAGCTCAGTACACTCCAAATTAATTAGCAGTGATCCTTTTAACAGGATAATTACTATATCAGCAAGTGGTAAACTCAAAATGAATATGAGTAGTTCCGGCTTGCATCCACAAGGAAGAGCTGTCTTGTGGTTCTACCAAGTGATTCTAAATTCATCCCAGTGTGAAAGGTTTCAGACAGCACAGATCATCATCAGAACTGTCACTTTTTTACCTCTAGACTTGAATTAAAATCCAAAATGAAGCTGCATTCCATTTTCCATATGTCTACCTCACAACACCATGGCAAGTAGGGATTGGCTTTTTAAAACTGTTGCTGGAAAAAGGCTTAAAATAAGCAGAGAAGGAGGTGTTGCACATTATTACTACTATATAAAGAGTAGACAGGGCTATGAAGCATGTGATACTTCCTTATGGCTGTGCATTTTCTTCCTTCATAATGGAAGGGTCTTATCCTGCACAGAACAGTAAGAACTCACAACTATAATAAATGCACATTCACAGCTTTGGTGTTTGGGCTTTTCAAAGAATAAATGTATCATTGTTGATCAGACTGTGGATAAATAAGTATATGACTGCTGCAATGATGGCAGAAACACTTCCATTCATTCCTGAAACCAGACCCTGGTTTTCAGATAGCTGAGGCTTTAGAAAATAAGTCTTAATTTGGTGCTTTAATAGTGAAATTACCTTAATTAGGTCACTCTATATGCTTTTCTGCTCTCTTTCAGAATGGATGCAGGAATCTGTAAAAGCACCTGCCATTTTCTGTGAAAATAGAATTTTTAGGCAGACTTTCAAAAATCACTTATCTTACTTTCAGCTTCTCTAAGCTAAGTCGAGCAAATGATCTTACACTGATCTCAAGTGCTCTTGGGAGAAATTGGGGCCCATGTTGGTCACTCCAAATGTAAAAGTAGTAAAGTATTAATTATTAGCCATTTCTTAAAAATGGATCTTGACGCTCATCAGACCAGACAATCTCTCAGGTTATTTCATGGGACCTTGTGGTGCTTTATGAAACATGAAGTGCATGCCTAAATCCTTTGCCTTAGACTGCCTTCAGCAGCAGTGCCATCTTCTTTCTAGAGAGAGTCTGTGTCTGGGTCAGGCCACTATTAAAAACTATACAAAATGGAGACATTTAAAAAACTGTCTCAACTGCAAAATCACTAAGAAAAAAGTATTTACAAATATTTAGGTGAGGTTTTCTCCATGTGTGTTGTGTGTATGTTCTAACTGGTAGAAATAGAAAGGCAAGCAACTCTGTAGAAAATGCCTGTAGCAAATGCAGTTGGCTTCCAGTGATTTGGGGGCTGATTTTTCTTTTTGTTAAGGTTTAGGTTATTCAGACAGGTCATAAGAGTCTTTTGTATGTAGTTTCATGGTGCATGTTCTTAATTGCATAGTTCTTAATTGAATCCAGCCAAAGATGAGGTAACATCTGAAGAAGGTTTCCTTAAATTTCTGGAATGAACAATATTCTCATGTCACAGTAATAGCACTAACATGCCTGCACAGTTGTTGCTGCTGTACATAGCAAACATTGTTTATCACGCTGTAGTCATAGCCCTACCATTCCAGTAGAGCTCAATGCTTTTGTGCTTCCTATAAAGGACAGGCTTGTCCTTCCACTTGAATTCATGCAAGCACATAGGTCAGCACAATGCCACCAATGGTAATAACCATTCTTTTAGTGCTCCCAACCTTTCTTGATACTACAAACTATGGCTACAAAATCCCTGTGAATAATATAATATGGAACTAGTCAAAACCCACCGTACAAATGGATTTAAAAAAGGTCCCATTGCTAAGAATTTGCTCGAGGAAAGTTTCCCTACAGTTTAGAAGAAATGAATGTTCTCTTGATGGAAAAGATGACTTAGGCACTGAAGATGTATTTCATCACAGAAACTGACAAAGCCCTTCTGAAGAAGCTGTGGGAAATGCAACCTCTTCCAAGTCAGTAATTGCTCAGTGATCTTCTGATGGAGCTTGGGATTCCTCTTTTGGAGGAACAGCAACAAACTCTTTCATTTCGTTCTCTTGGCGACCAGTAGCATGAGCATGAGCTTCATAAGGCTCACATGGGCAGCAACAGACTTCTCCTTTCCTGCTCTTCTGCAGAACGGTGCTACGGAAGTCTAAGGTGATCACTGCCAGCCGGTACAACTGCAGAGTCACAACTAAGATATTCTTAGCTGTAAAAAACACCAGCATCTGATTGAATATTCTGAAGTGGCCCATGAGAATTGAACGCACAATGAAGAAGGGGCCATCCTGTATGAAAAGACTGACACCAATGTTCCACAGTTCCGCACTGTACCTGCACAGCAGCAGGCTGGGGATCCGCCTGGTCGACGCGCTTGGTTTGCAGCCAATATGCTGTACTGCAAGGAAAACAGTCAAGTTAAAACAATTTTGTGAACTGGAGCCAGGGTTGGCCTAAAGGGCACTCACAATACAGGGTACTCTGGATTATAAATGCATTCACCTGTAAACTGTGCAACATATAGCATATCCAGTTTCTGGGATGTTTTTCAGCAAAACACGCTGAACTCACCTGAGGCACTTATGTGGTCTGACAAACAGGATTAAAAACCACTTCCCCTTTTGTATGCCTCAAACCTCCCAGTATTTATACACTTCTATGACAAAAAGCAGAAATAGACCACCTAATGATTCTTTACAACTTCCTCAGACCTTTTATTTGGTAAATCAACATGCCAGATCAGTATGCATCCTTAAGAAAAAAAACTGTGCTGAAAAGGAACAGCCAGTGCTGTAGCACTTCACTCTCTTCCACGTGAAGAATTGCTTTTAAAATATTCACTAGATAACCACTGCCTTTTTCATGTGTCATAGTAAGAATAAGGTCTGTCAGTGCCAGGCAATATTGAGCACTTTGTGGTTTCTGTCTGCCATGTAAGACTTGAGGCACAGATACTTGTTCTTAGCCTTGTGGGTTTCAATGTCACACAACTGCTGAAACTTGCATACATGGGTTCCCCTTGGCTGTAAAGGTGGTGGTGGGCTCAAATGTCCTCTATGGTGTAGTGTCCAGAGAAGGAGCATCAGAAGGGTTTGTGGGGGGAAATTTGGCTGTGTCTCACAGAAATACATGAAGCTTAATTAACCTGTCTCTTGGACAGGGAGATTTCATTGGTTTAAAAAAACATCGCTACTTGTGATGCGGTAACAACTGCCAAAAATTGCAGCTTGCCAAAACAATTCTATTGTTTGAGTCAATGCTGGGGTGGGGGGAGAAAGAGATGAGACTCAAATGGAAAATGAGTTGTAAAATATAGAAATTTGCTGAATCCATTAGGCAAAGCTTCAGCAGCAGCTAATTTTTTAATGTGCTTCTGTGCCATTGCTGTTTAATAGTCCTAACTGCACTGCTGTAGTCTAATAATAAGTGCCTAAAAATTTCTTTTACGTCATGTTTGTGTGAATAAACATTCTGATGCTTGAACAAAAAGTACTATCTGTGCAACTGTATAGAACTACCTAAAATGAACTGTACCCATAGTAATTTCAGGGAAATAGGTGTTCAGTAATTTAATTTTAACTGGTAGATGTAATTAAATAAATGGAAAAGCAACAACTAGAGAAAAAAAATGAACAGATTGTTTAAGTGCTATCTGAATTTATTTGTGTGCTGGTGATGTATATAGGATGTTTTTTATTTCGTTGGTTGAGGTTTTTTAGACTTGACTGCTGTGCATCTTTAATAAAATACATTTTAGCAGTAGCAGGAATTTTAGCTATGATAAAGCTGAAATGTGATTGCATCTGATATTTTAGGAGGTGAGCTGCTGAGCTGAAAGGCTGAAATATTTTCATAACTTCCCTGTTAGAAACAAAGCCTAGCAGCGTCCATGAAGAAGACTAATGAACAAAATAATATTTCAGGAATTTTTAATTTATTATTCTAGTCAGTGTGTTAGCCTAGAAATCTATTTTGTATAGATGGTACTGAGGATAATGCATTTTTGGACTGCTATAGTTGTTGCAAACTTGTTGTGATTGGAGGCCAAAATGGTTGGAACAGATGATGCTCCAGACAGCTTTCATTGTTCTTTTTGGACAGGGAGAAGCCCTTTCTGCCCAGGAACAAACACAGCCCTGAGCTGGCTAAATAGCTGGCCCTTTTGGATTAAGATAACATCATACAGTCCCAACATCATATGGTCCTTTAGGTCTCCAGTGAATAGGTAATTTCTCCTGTGCTTTTGGCTGTGCTGTTCTGTGGTTCAAGAGTGCCTGCCTCTCTGTAGGGTCTAGGACCTACCCAAATTTGAGACATAATAGACCAGCTCTAACATGAGAGCTCACATAGTGAAGTTTAAGGCAGTAACAGGCAACTGGAGCAACACAATAGTGCACTCATTTTTTCCTTTTCCTGAAAGTAGACAGCTCAATGAGAGAGATCAGAGGTTAGCCAGAAACAAGTATTTTCTCAAAAGAAACCACAATAAGCTTTTTTCAAAAGCTGTTGAATATGAATTCCTCTCCGCCAGAAGTCCTTAGTACAGCCTGTATGTATTGTGTGCACAACCACAAGATGTACCAGCAAAAACTTAAGGGCATTTTTTCTCTTTTCTTGTTTGTGTGCAAGTACTAACCTGCAAGATCAAGTGGAAACTGTAACATACTCCAGGTCCATACAGCAAGAATTGCATTTATGAGAGCGTAATTCTTCCTATGGGAGGGGAAAAAGTGGTAACAATGAAGATGCAGTTTCCTTATGAGATCACAAAAAAGTTTCCTGTAGTGTTTGTAATAATTTAAAGGGTAGCTGAGTGAAACAGTGATTGGTTTATTTATATGTCCTTTTACAATGCAACTCTAAGGAAAACAGAAGCACCTTTTTGTATGGAAGTTTTGCTGTTAAGGCTTACATGTTCCAGCTGTGTAATTACACTAAATATCTGAAGTTAATGTTATAATAATAAGCATATGAGAATAGACTCTGTGGCTCAGAGGGGATATCTTTACCCTTGTAGTGATTACACATTCTTTGCAAGCCTGAAGCTTCTCTGCCAAGTGGGAAGGACTCTTTTCCTGCTCTAAAAGCCTTGCTATGATATTTACAAAAAATAAAATAGTATTTGTTATAGAAGATGAACATCTTCTGTGACTCTTTCTTTATGATGGATGTTCACAGCTCATCTCTCAGCAGTGTGAGGGGGAGGTGAGCTTACTTTCTCGGGGAGAGATCAGAGTGTTGAAAATTCACACCCAACTCTGCCATTCCCTTTCTTCTTATCTTTGAACACTTTGTCACTCTACCATGAAGTACACATGAGATAACCAAAGAAGCAACTTGGATAATGAGTCACTTAAGCCAGCTCTAGTTGCTTCCTTGCCCATCTGAAACAATTCATTAACCTGAAGGAGGCTTACTTTGTATCCAGTGTTTCAGCTCCTGTAGCTGTAAGAACTCCTGGTAGTCAGGCTGCTTGTTTGGCTCCCTGAACCCTTTCATTGTGATGATGTGACATGCTTCTCTGCTGGCAGCACATGAGTAATCCCCAACAAAGCTCACAGGACTTTCACAGGGGGAAAGGCAAGAGCAGGCACACAGAGCCCTTGAATACAGCCTTCTGCTTTCTATGGGAAATGCAGTTTTACCAGTATGAACACTGCACATTACACAAATATCATCAGCAAAGCATCCTTACCGAACATCCTCAATGTCCAAGGTCTCACTAGCAAATTCAAGTATATCTGCTGCTGTTCCCACAAACATGAGAAGCAGCTGAGACAATTGATCCCGGGTGATTTCAACTCCAATGGGGAGAAGCCATCTCCCAACTACTAATAGCAGTAGAAAAGTCTGGTGGAGGGCCAGTGTCCATACTGTCTCACAGATTGTGGAGAGCTGATTGACAAAGACTTTAGCCTGTTTAAAAGACAACAATAATGTATTGTAACTTCAGGAGACTGATGTTAGAGATACTGTCAGGGACTGTATTTGTCTTAGAGCCTGCTTTTGTTCTCTTTCACATTGTATGAGAACAAATAAATTCCATCTGGCAGGCCTGGTTTAAAAAGGCACTTTAATACAAACTTTGGATAATGAATATCAAATCTTTCTCTGTGTACTACTCCTCCTGTTCTCATTTTTCAATTGAGTGTTGTGCTTTGCAGACTCATTGCCCAGGCACTTTCTAAATTCAGTTACTGAGATTCACAAGAGAATGGTAGGGTCACCTCTTCTTTACACAGAGATTGGTCTTAGCAACAGTAGTATGCAGCATGCTGTATTTTCACAATGTGGTTTCCTAAACTACAAATGTATATAATATACATGCTCTGGCTTGTTTGCCTTTTTTTTGTTTGGTTTTTTGTTTTGTTATTTTGTTTTACTCACAAGGTGCTTATCTCTAATTGTCATAAGAACTCTACCAGAAACAGGAAAAGGTGCCCTACCGTCTGAATGATGTGGTGGTCTGTTCCCTCACTTCCATGACTGCTCTCTCTGGATTGATTGAAGTCTTGATTGCTGACATTGACCTGAACAGCCCCAGGCTCATTGCCACAGTACTGTTGTGAACAAAAACATGACACACATGTAAACATCCCACCCAGGAGCAGATGTGCTCTGTAGCTGAGTGTCCTGTTTTGCTGAACTGCAGAGGGTATCTGATGTTTGCAAAGGTCCTCGCTCTTAATGTCATTCCCCCTCTTCTTCAGAAGGGAGGAATTCCTCTCATGAGGACAAGAGTGATGTGTTGGTAGGTTCCTAAGAAATTACAGGGTTTTACTGCAGAAGAGGATGCAAATTCAAAGGCCAATGGAGTGGCCTTCAACAAAAATTTGTTCTCAAAATATCTGCTTCTGTTTTCTACTATCCAGGAAAAGTTCTCTGAAAATGTCACTTTCATTTTTTTGTATGATTTCCCTCAAGGCTGAAAATGAGGTAGGATATATGAGTTGTATCCTCCACCTCTCCTACCCCTGCTGTGCCTTATTTTGTATGGAAATTCATAGAGTGAGAGGTGAAATAAAGGAGTATTTAAGAGAAGTAGACCTGTATTGTTGCCTATCCCTTTGAAATAGAATAAAGGATATTTTTACTTCCTACAACTACACAGTGATCTGGGAAATTGAGTGTTGGCTAAAACATACTGTTACTCCAACTACAGTACAACAGTGGTGGGGCTATGTTCTGTCTGCAGCACTGTCCTGCCTTTCTACCTTCACACCCAAGGTTGGCCCAGGAGCAGCTGGGGGGCACAGCTCCAAGATCTGTCTTCATAACAATCCCTAACATCTCTCTCCATTGTAATAAAAAGAGGATAATTAGAAAATCAAACCATGCTGTTACTAAAGACTTCTATCCTGTCCTATTTTTGCCAGAGAATTGCAGATGATTTGCATTTCCCCACTGGGCCCCCCACCATTTTATTGCATGGGGATTGATTTTCTGCAACAATTGGAATGTGTTTGAGAGCATACTGAGTAGTTGTGTTCAGCATAAAGCCTGCCAATATCAGAGCAATGTTTTTCAGGAAATTTCAGATTTTGCTTTGATACTTTTCTTGGTCTCTGATGTTGTTCAGTATCTGGGTAAATGCTGCCTCTTTTCTGACCTTATGGTAGATAAATTTCCTGTGCCTGGAAAAAACTGGAAAAAATGTCAGTGCTTGTTGCTTTTAGAGTTGGCGCTAAAGAGTCTTAAGCTGAATGCTTGTTTTATTTGAACAGTGGGTGTGAGAGTCTTGAAAGATTGACACACAGATGTGGGGAAGATGATGTTTCCATTTAGTCTAAAGTTCTGGGCATGGAAACAGTGAGATGGAGGGGCTGGTACTCTCTGCCTGGCTACAGCCTTGTAGGGCTAATTTCCCTGGGTTTGCCCTTCAGCTAAAGGAGAGAGAGGGAATGGTTTGTTCAGAGGATACTTTGGAAGTGTAACTTAACTGGTGCTCTGAAGAGGGATCTGTATCTGCTGCCTACAGAAAAACCCTAAAGTCTATGGGGACCCACCCCAAGGACAAAGTCAGGCTGAATTACTTCCACTGGCTGTGTGACACAGCAGAGGAGACCACAACCTAAAAATACTGCATAAGTGTCCTAACCACCCCAGAATACTAAGAAGTGAGATCCACAAGTAGCCTGGGTAGGGCAAAGGGATGACTAACCTGTGCAGGAGGAGGAAGGCTGACTCTGACAGCCTTTGGTTTGTCATTAAATCTGCATTCAAGCTCACCTCTCTGGCCCCTTGCCTGGTCTGGCATGGTAATAGGAAAGCAGCCATGAACCTGCACAGAACTTCACATCCAAGGCTGAGGAGCTGCAGGCCTCAGCAGCTTGACTGCTGGAAGGAGGCAGACGAAACCATGCCATGGCTTGCAGGGGAGCTCTTTTAATGTAGTTCTAGTGCACAAAGGTGCAGGAAATAAATACCTCTAAAAAAATGAATTCACATTATTGGTGTCTTTGGTAGGTGTCTTTCCTTCTATGTCATTTTTGTGAGTACTTTCAGCTGAGAGGTGTGTTACTATTTCAGTGCAAGGCTCAGTGATCTTGGACTGATTGGCAAGCTCAGGGCCAGTCCACAGCTCTTCTCAATTGCTTCCAGGCAGGAAATGGAAATCTGCATCTGCAAAGCCAGTCTCCTGTTTTTGTTTTTTTTTTAAAGTAGGCTTCTGTTTTTTTCATTTAAGTATGCTCATATCTTGTTTGGGTTTGCTCTTCTCTGAATATTTAATAAGTGGTGATTGTAAAATGATCTTTGAAAATCTGGAAAAGAGCCTTTATTTACATCATGTATATGCATGTAAATAGGACTGCTGGTGCCAGGCATATTTACTTATTGATTTATGGATGTGCAGTGACTAAATGGGAATGTGACAATAAGCAAGTGAATAGTATTTTACTGTTTCATGGGCATTTGATAAACATGATTTGCCTTTTTATTTTAGACCCCAGTAAGTCCTAAATGTTGACTGTGTACCAAACCAAATAAAAATGGGTTTGTTTTCAGGTTTTTTCTGTGCAAAGATAAAAGGAAGAGGCTGTACACATTTTGTATCAACTCTGACTTGGCTTACTTTCTTTTGTTTCTTCTGAGATGAAGCTTACTGATTCATAAGCCATCTAATCAAAATGGAAATGCTGTTGCATGACATGGTGATGGCCTGCAGAGAAATTCACTGCCAGTGCATGGGGGACACCTGAAACACCAAACTAATTCAGCCAATTTCTGTTTGCACCTTATTCACAATCTATTATTTTCAAATAAAACTGAGGTTAGCTAAAACTTTTCATAATGGGGCCAGCATTGGGGTGTAAAACACTTGAATATTAGGGTGGAGTACCCTCAAACCATGACACCTATTAATGTGCATGGAGGCTGTCAGTCTGGGGACATTTTGGAAGAGTCCAGCCCTTCCCTGGAGCAGGCCTTCTGCCAAGCAACAGGTACCTGGCTTGCTGTCTGTGCTTTGCTGCAAACAGTGTGGCTGTCACTATGGAAACACATGTGATGTCAGAAATTCAAAGCACTCCTGACTGCTTCATTTTGCTCATACAGGAAAGCTGAAATGTAAAACATGAAACAAAGATTATCTAAGTTGTTTTCCAAATTGAGGAATAGAATGGGTACGGCAAGGAAGGAGTGGTGAAAGATGTAAGATCACTTTGAGGAGCTCATTATGGTATAGTTTTAGCTGGTAAGAGAATCCCACCTCAGAATGAGGCTGAGGGAATGGACAGTGATATTCACTATATCCCCAGAGTGTTCAAGTTAAGGTGGTTAAAAATAATTACAAGGTTTACCCAGTGTCTGTCTTATTCCTGACTGGAAGCCTGCATCATCTAGAGCCCTGGTAGTTGGGTAAGCCCTACAAAAGGTGCTCAGTTACTGCTTTCTGTGGCAGTGGCACACCAGGCATCTGCAAAGGTAACAGAGCCCTGAGATCCTGAATGAATGTTTGGGTTTTTTAATAGATTAAATGGTTTCAATTTGCTTGACAGCAGACAGCAATTTTTTCACTCTGTACAGTTCAATTGACTTTATCATCTCTCCCAAACATATATTTCACCCCCAAATACATTACCACAAAGCAGTAGTTTCTATGCAGTCAGTATTTCACCTCTGATATATGAATGGCATTATATGTCCAGTTCTGCAGTACACAGAGGCAGAATTGCCTCTGTCTTCAGGAAGAGAGATGCCTATTAGCACCTGCTTTAAATAACAGCACTGACATGAGCAGCTGATGCTTCCTGGTAAGGATTCAACACAAGATCAAAGTTCTACTGCCTTAAAGACCACACACTGTTTTCATAGTGTATATATTAAAAGTGTGGATCTAGTGACCGTATAATTACCTATTCTGTTTGCATTTAAATAATGAAATCCCAGGAATACATCAGTATGGAGAGTAGTGCTAGTCTGGGTGCTGTGTTTGAGATAAATTGTTAGGAAAGCTACTCCCCTTCTGGAGGTATTGTTTTTGAATCTGTTAGATTGTGTGTTTCCAGAACTCTCTATCCTATCTCTCCAGGTATAAACTAAGCTGTTAACTTGATATACTCCCTCTTTAATTCACCATAGCAGTATATCAATAAGAACAAAGTATGCCATGTTCTAACATCATTTTGGGAAATAAACTGCTGCCTTTGACTACAGAATTAGCCTGTTTCTTGGACCAGATTTAACTATGACAAATGTTCTCAATATCCACATTACCTGTCTGTGACTGTTTAAGGAGATTTGGGAAAACAAGAAGACAATAAATTCCTGCTGTTGTATTTAGAAAAAGCCTGAGGCATTTTTAGTGTAAACACAATTTTGAATATTTGATTATGCTTCTGTGGACTCTAACAATGTTTCAAAGGAGAAATGAGGCACTAGGTCTTCTTAGTCTAATTTATGTATTTTCTTCTGTTACTTTTTGTTCTTGTTCCAATCAAAACCTTTACTGCTATGGATGTAGGGCACTGCATATGTGCAAACAGGGGCACAGACAAAATTTCCTTTTCACTGGATGGAAGTGCTATAGGGACTTGAAACTAGCCTGCATGAGCTTGACTCAGTGAGACCTGTTGGGTGAAGTGGCTCTGTTCTGGCCCTAACTGACCCCAGAACACCTGCCCTTAAAAATTTTACCATGTGCTTTAGTCCTGAATTGGAATCCAGCTCCTCTCTCTCCTAGATGATTATGCAACACAAAGAAAGGAAGGATGTAAACATTTTCAGATGTATTTCCAGCTGTGGTAACAATCTGTGTGTTCTCCTACGTTGTAGCAAACATGAGGTAACCTGAGTTTAAGACCCCTTTCACTGATACCTGTCTCAATTTTGACTTGCTGGAAGTTGTGGCATTTGCCACTGTGAAACTCACATTATTTTGCAAAGGCCTCTAAAGCAATGGCATTCTTTTACCCTACTGAGCAAGATTCATGCTGGTAACCTGGGGGTGAAAGGCTGTGTTTTTCAAACTTGTAGTCCTCAGTTCCTGAGATAAATACAAATACATGGTCTCATTTTTAGCTAGGAAAGAGTCTCATTATCTGATAATTAGGAAGTGCACAATAGTCATAATATAGCTGTAGCTAGACTGGGACACCCATCAATGTGAAAGAGAGAACTGGAACAAGACTTTGCAGAGTTCTGACTGCATGCCTGAAGCCAACCCATCAAATAATGCATCAATTTCAAACTATTCCATCTTGTCTCATATTAAATACCTGAGTCCCATGATGAATTTCTAGTAGCCATAGTGATGGTACTATGCAAATCAGATATAAAAATATTGCTGGTGAAAACCTGTGAAGGAAAAGAAAAGATATCTTGGTATTATGATACATTTTAAATACTTTCCAATGCAGATAATGTTTGGATATATTGTATTTTGTGCCTCTGCCATATGGGATATTAAGAAATAGGGTAACTGCAAATAAGAATTGCTATTCTTGCTGGTTTGCTTGTGCTGTGTGAGTATTATAAACAGGTTTATCTGTACATCCATCTAAGGTCATATATGGAAATTTATTAAAAATTTCTTTTTTAAGAGCTGACCAGAGGCACTTTGCTGTTGGTATTTCTATCACAGCATTTTCTGTATTTAAAAAGCCTGTAGCTAACATGCTCTTTCTGATTTCATGAAGAGTGAATTAATACATTGAGTCACTTCATGGAGTGATGCTGAGATAAAGATTACTCACAATCCTGTGCATTGACACAGGAAAGGTAGAAATAGCATCAGTTTGCCTAAAACAAGCACTGCTTCAGTAGATCTTTTAGATGCAAGCTGTGCTTTTAAAATGGGTTCATAAAAATGGATCTTGGCCTTGTTTCCCCACTTGTGCTAGAATTTTCTAGTTCTTTTCTCCCTGCTAGTCTTCTATATAACTGTGATGGGTTGGTGCTGGCTAAATGCCGGTGCACCCACGAAAATCATTTATTCAACCAAAACCAGCACAATAACTGATGTTGATGAAGCTTTGTTATCTTCAGCTTCTTTAGCTGGGTTTATTCAGAAGTAAGAGAGATTTCGTAACTCCTACAAGTAGTGATTCTTGTGAGAGTGAGTTGCTGCTGTTTTCTTATTAAACACGTGACATTTGATTGAGGTGGGGTTTTTTTTGTAATTCTGTACTTCTGGAGTAGGAATGAGGTGCAATGCCACAAATTTTGTATCTAGCTCTTCATGCTACAGTATGGACTGGGCATTGCTGCAATGCCCTGGGACTAGGGGCAGGTCCACCTTGGGACATTTGCTTGGTTCCTTCTATTCTGCCTCTGGCACATTCTGCAATGAATTTAAACTGCTTATAAGTAAGCAACTGCAGCAATATTTTGGCCAAATGTCATTGCATTTACTGTTTGTCCCTATGTTGAACGTATCTTTATTTTGGTAATCATGACTTTTCCAGTGAAGATTAAGTACTGAAGAAAACAAAATATCCTGGTGCATAGGGAAATTACTGGGTTGCTAAACTGCTCTGAAATGTTTCAAACTATCCCCTCTAAGATAGTTTGGGTTTTAATTGTGTTTTTTTGTTTTTCAGGGTTGAGGGGGTGTTGGTTTTTGGTTTTTTTTGGCAGTGGGTTTTGTTGCTGTTGTTAGCTTTGTTTTTTTTTTCCTAAAAAAAAAGGGCTAGTGATTGTGTGGGTTTTTAGCCTGGTTATTTTGGGAGAGAACACACCTCTCATTTGAATGGAAGAACTAACATTTTACAGTATTTCCTGTAGGACTTCAGCACACAAAAAATCCATCCAGCTGGCAGGTTAGCAATACTGAGCTAATGATACCACATCAGGCCAAGAGACTTCAGGGGCTTTAACCCTGCCTTTCTTTCAGAAGGAGCAATCTAGAGGAAATATTACATGGCCAGGCTCACAAGAAGACTTTTTTTCCACATGTGCCATTAAATGTTTTAGGCTGGTGTAATAAGTAACAGTCCTCTGTCAATAATGAACAGAGAATATCAGGGTGTTGGAGGCAGGAGTCCTGCTGCATAGCCTGCCCCTGGCCTGGATTGGTGATTGTCTGTGGAGTTGTTTCTACAAACGCTGATGATGTTTGTTCTGTGACTGTTTTCCACTGGAGCAGAAAATTATCCTGATGCAAATAGATGCTGGCCATTTGTCTACAGTTCTCACCTATATATGTACTTTTATTTTGCTGCTTAAAGTGTTGGACCACATCCATTTTCAAAATTTTCTTCTAGATAAATTTAGCCCAGTCTTCTACATATGCATCTAACATGGATCTGCTTTTGGTATCTATTTTTGTTTGGATTTTTTAAAAGCTCCATTAGCAAGTCTTCCTTCATGAAGATTCTGCTGCCTCCTCTCCCAAAATAACTGGTACTGTTCAATCTGCCTGTCTCATAATGGCATTTGGGGCTCTGCTGTTGTTCAATTTTCCAGTGTCCCAGACTTTATCACTGCTTTTATTACATTCAAATTTAGAGCATGGAACTCTTGTGTGAATTGTCACACAACACTTCTTCTGTTATAATGACTTTCACAGGTTGCATGGGCAGGATTTTAAGAACGTGGAAATACTCCAGAGCTCTCTAGTACTCTATTTATCTGAAGGCCTGCCTGCAGTTTGTTTTTAACAATAAAAGGTCCTAGTGAAATCTTGACAATTAGTTATGTGACCGCCTCCTTTTCACAGAGCATTTTCTTTTGGCTGCCTGAGCACTGATGAGCTGTAGATGACAGCAGTAATTCTTTAGATGCATGTAAAACCCCGTGTGCTTGGCCAAGCTCTGCTATGACTAACTTTTTTGTTCATTTCTCGGGCAGCCTTTCACGCATGAAAGTTCCTCTCAAATCCAAGTAGTTAAGCCACTCTTGCTGTATCAAAACAGTTCCAACTCATCTTTTTTTTTTTTTTTTTTTTACGAAGTTTAGGTTCATGCAGTAGCGTGGTGTTAGCACTGTTGCACGGAGGAGAGCAGGGGCATACAGTCCTAGGGCAGGATGAGCAATGCAGGGCACGGCAGGATGGGTGTACATGCAGGGCATGTGCAGGGTCCCTCCGCACCCTGTGTCCCTGCAGGGCTCAGGAGGTGCCCGGTGCCCCCAGCCCGCCGCAGCCCCACGGCATCCACCTCCTGCCTGCAGCAAGGGACACTCACAGCCGCACAGAGCGCCTCCCGCCTAGTCTGCTGTACCATTGCCCCTCCTGAAAGCCCTCAGCATGGCAGCGGATTAGCCAAACTCTACCAGCCTCCATCCCTGCCTCCCGCGATCCCTGAGCGCCTGGCACCACCGGGACAGGGCAGCCCCTGCACTCGGGGGGCAGCTCCGCATCTGCAGCAAGGAACATGCAAAGAAGCAAGCGGGGCTCCGGCGGAATATGCTCACCATTTGTAGCCTCTGCCTTGCTTAAACTTGAGGGTGAGCCCTGTCTCCAGGCACAGGAGAAGATTGAGCAGCGCCAGCAGCCAGTACTTGGGTTCCTTCTTCACGGCGGTCACTCTCCAGACCCCGATGAGCGAGTGCAAGACGAAGAGCAGGCGGGTGACCAGGGCATTGAGCAGCACCATCAGCTCCATGCCGCCCGCCCTGCCCCGCACCGCGGGGCCCCGCCGCTCTTAGGAGCCCTGGCGAGATACCTTGGCAGGCAGCGGGGAGCCTGCGCCTCGCCGGCACACAGACCGCTTCTCCTCCTCCATCTCCACAAAGGGGCCCATTATAACAAAAAAGAAACAGCATCGCCCCTCCCCCAGACTTCCTGAAAACTTTTTGAAGGGAAAAAAAAAAAAAAAAAAAAAGACACGCTTCCATGCTGCAGTGGTTTGCAGGCTCGGAACAGCCCTGGCCGGGCCAAGGCAGGGGTGGGGAGCGTTGTTTCTGTCTCCTCTATCATCGCTCAAGGACCGAGCACGGCGAGGTTTTCCCTCTCGCCCAGTTACCATCGCTCTGCAGCCCCACTTGCTGTTCTCGCCTCGTGCATCTCCAGCAAAGACACAATGAAAGGCACTTTGCTGAAAGTTCCCCTGCGTTTCTGAGAGTGCAAACCAAACCCGTCTTTGTGCTCTTCCCGAAAGAGAATTCATGTTTGGGAGCTTTTAAAATCGTTTAATATGGCAATATAGAGAGTAGAACTTGTATGCTTAGTTCAATTCAATACTGGAATCCCTTGTGCAGCAGTCAGAATCTGAAATCTAGTCAAACCACTCTAACGTGTGATCTACACCCTGCTTCAGGACTAAGAAGCAGGCCAGGTGCAGAACTCCAGAAACAGGGATGAAATCTGGGCTAACACTAATTTTACTGAATTGATCAACAGAGGCATATACAAAACAATACACTTAAGTTTGACTGTTAGGTCAGTTACCTCTAGATGAACTTTTTGTATCCTGTGGGAAAGTGGATGAAGTACAGAATTTGTTTAAACATTTCCCTAATGTTTCTCATAGAGATTATAAATTGTATACAAATTTAAACTTTTCTCTACCAAAGAGAAATATCTTCTTGATCAAAATTGGCACTGTGTTGTTCCAGTTGTGTGTTAATTTACTGCCAAAATACTTAAATTGAGATAGCCGACTGTAAAATGCAAGTGGAGAATCAAGTCCACGTGAAGTACTGTGGTGTTGCAGAGGTCCTAATTTCCTAGATTTAATTTTAAACAATCCTGTTCTATTTAAACACAAGATGGTATTCTTCTGAGAGTTGTGACCTTTCTAAGAAGGTATTTTTCCTCAATTGCTAAGATCCAAATTTTCCTTATTGCAAAGCCAAGCCTCTTCCTTTATGAAGTGCTGGTGCTGGCCAGCTGATATCCTTGGGGGTGGGAAGACTACTTTACTTTAACCCTGCCCAGAAAAAAAAGGAAAACAAAAGTCCATTCCACAGTAGAGATGACTCGCTTGGGAAATGCCTGAATAAATAAATGGACTGTGTGGCATGCCTTTTTGAAGGAACAAAAATCAAGCTCCTCACGCTCAGAGGAAAATGAATTCAAGTCAAGGACCTGCTATAGATAATCTCTGCCAATAGCCACTGTGCCATATCGTGCCTTGGGTGCTGCTCGTTCACAGCCCTTCCGCTGGCGTTAAGGTCAAATGTAGTTAAAGAGGAAACCAGGAGCAGACAGATTGAAGAGATTGTTTAAACAAGATATTCCTCTGTGGGAGTGCTTAATGTCAAATGACTTGGGGAGCTGGTATGTCCTATTGTTCATGGAGATCCTTCCAGGGCAGACAGATGTCACAAAACTTGGAAAGATGATCAGTACAACATTCTCATGCTCAGGAAGGATGCAGAGAGCTTTGCTGAGAGCTAAGTGATTCTGTATATTGAGGACATGTGGGAGCTGAACTGCTTAACAAGGTAATTTCATCAATGAACAATCCAAACTTCAATCAGTGAAAGTCCTAGACTTAAGTAGGAAGAAGATACAATATTGACTCTGCCTACTCAGTGGTGGACCACGATGGCAGCGCAGCAGCCTGAGTAGAGGGGCAAGTACTCATGGACAGCTTCATTTCTTTGGCCTAGGAGAGGCAAATATTGCATCCAGACTTGACAGAGAGCATTTTTAGATGTTGCAGTGGCTGTTTTGTGGAGCAGCTGGTTCAAGAATCAATGAAGTCAGTGCTTGACTTGAATCCTGAGTGGTTTATGGGATATGATGTAGGGAGTAACAGCTGAAGAGGTCCTCTGAAAGGGGGATCTTAATGTGCTTAGATTTGGCATCCTTGCAGGAGTAAGACAAGCCAGAGCTCTCTACCATTGCTCTGCTGAGCTTCAAAAAGGAAAACTAGACGCAGATCAGCAGGCATGTTGAAAATAAGACAGATGGAACACCTAACTCTTTGCAGGGAGTGTGGATATTGCTTCTCTAAATCACATGGAGAGCACAGAGATAATAACTGTGCATCAAGGGAAACTTGAGAAAGAGTGAGAAGAAGCCAGCATTTGCAGGGTAAGTGAGATTGCAGGAGCAAGAAGGCATCCTTCAAAAAGCTGAAATGCTGTCCAGCTGAAGAAAACTGAAAAAATTATGAACCCTAGCATGGACAAACATGATAAGGCTTACTGAAGGAATGTGAGGGACAATTAGCAATAAAACATGGTAACTAAAATGTCTGTTATCTGTTCAAACATATCGTGACTAGGAAGTCTGCCATGGAATTGTTTGGTCACTGGACAGCCAGGTGGCACAGAAGCCCTCAGGGGGTGCTATTGCTGGGGGGAGTGGAGTCCCAGCATGAGTACAGATGTACACTGCAGTGTGGGGAAGCACTGACTCCTGCACAGAGCCTTATAGAAGGGTTTTTTTAGGATTTTTTTTTCCTTCTACGTCTCTGTATGTGCTAGTGTTCTGTCATTTAAATTCTTCTGTAGTTTCTACTGCGTCTGCATAGTTCCATCTGCATCTTAGACTTGTCTGGCTAGTTGACCATGGGCTAGAGAATTCTTGAGGGAGAAACTTTGTTTACCTTGGTTTTGTTCTCTTTCCCTGAGGATGGAGTTAGATCTAAGGCTGGATGCAGACAGTGGAATTAGATGGACCTTTGCTCTGACCTGAAATGGCTGAATTAGTAGAGACTTTCTGATATCCGAAGAAATTGATCCAGAGCGGGTTGTAGTGTTGGATCCAAACTGAAAGCAAGACTTGTGTCTGTCTGTAGAGAGGAGTCTACTAATGATATATCCTTTTCCATACCTTTTTTCTTTCTTTCTGTCTCTTTTTCTTTTTTTTCTGGAAACTCTGTTCTGTGCCTGGGAACCCTTCAGTGTTAATATTTGAAGGAGCTGCTGTACTCTGGCAAAGCCTGGACACAGTGGTGTGAACATGCATCACACAGTGTGGGATTTTCATCCAAGACACCTTGGCAAGATCTGCTGCACAGTTCTGCCATATAACAGCCAATTGCAGCATGTTTGATGCATTTGGGAAATGTTAAACCTTACTGTGCCCCCAGCACCAGTGATCTTTTTGCAGGAATAGGGAATCTGGCACTTTAAACATTGTGCCACGGGATCTCTGTGCTTGAGTTGAATAATTCCTGCCTTTAGGCCAAGTCACTCTGATCATTGCACTAAGCAGACCCCATAACTTTCAGAAATGTGGAATTGCACCAGTTCCCAAAAACAAACTAGGCTTGGAGGTGGTTCTCTAGCTGAACCTGAGTCAGCAGTGATGGAGGGCCACGCTGGCAGGTAGATACAGAGCTGAAACATGCCAGTGTCCTTCTTGTGTGCTTAGGAAGGCCTTGGCTCAGTGAGGGAGGAGCCAGTGGAGAAGGGCAGGAGTGTTTCTATAGTAGGAAATTACTTCCTTAAACAAATGGTTCCGTTTCAGACAGTTAGTGACATCCTTGTTAGGTTGAAGTGCTCATAGAATCACAAGACCCCTGTTCAAGCACCTGGAGGGACTCCAGTTAGGGCTGGAGTGCAGAGCTTAGGAAATCCTGTGAGGAGGAATTCCAGAACTAAAGTTCTGTGAGATTTTGTGAAAATATGCAGCGGTTTTTTGTTCTGTTTTATGGTGGGGTTTTTTTTGTTTCATGGGAGCTCTGAACAAAGAGTCTCAGAATTTACTTTTTGCTTACAAAATTGGATGTTTTAGGCAGTGAAATTTGGGGCTAATGGCTAGTTGCCTTCAGTTGAAGAGATTTTGAAGATGTGATTTACAATATTCATAAAGAAATAATTATAGGGCATTAAGCTGGAAGAGACCAGGGATGAGAATGGGTCATAAATTCAGTGTGAGTCAGCAGCATTGTTCTGCTGTGAAGGAGGCACACTGGGATGTATAAACAGACCTGTAACATGCCAAATTTCAGTTATTTCTTCTGCCTTCCTTGGTGCTGGGAAAAACCTCACTAAACTACCCTAATTCTAGTGATGCTTTTCCAAGGGAGAGCTGACAGGATAGAATGTCCAGAGATGGAGAAGACTGCTGATGAAAGAATAAGATACCATCATTTAGTGTAGAGAAAAGAAAACTGAGGAGAGATGGAAGTGGCCATGTGTTCAGGAATAGCCTGTTCACCAGGCCCAAAGCAGAGGGAAGGAAGTAAAAGGCTTAAAGAGGAAAAAAGGAAAAAAATATGCAATTAGATGTCTGGAAACATATCTTGCTAGGAAGGACAGTGAAGCACTGAAATAGATTGTGAAGAGAGATGTCCAAGTTGCAGGCTTTTAAGCACAGATTAAGGAAACATCTGTCAGGGATGACAGCAGTTTAGTTGATCACTTGGGATAGAGGGCTGACTAGATGATCTCTGGAGGTTTTTTCAAGTCTTTTACCTCCTAGGGCTCTAAGGTTTGTTTCTTTATTATCTAGTCATTGTCTTGAGTCTCTAAGGAAGTTTCTTGCTTAAATTAATTCTGTTTAGTTTTACTTGCATAGGGTTCTTAAAAAAGAGGAAATTGTTCTGCTTTTTCAATGCTTGACTGCAAACTGTGAATAATTATGACAGCCTTATAAAGAGATCACCACAAGTGGCAATTAGTATACATGTTGAAACAAATGAGAATGATTTAGTCATAATGTGAAACAAAAAACTTTTCCAATACTGTCTTAAGTGAAAGCCTAACTATTGCTGATCAAATGCAGGAGGGGAAAGCCAAATCTTTCAAAATATGATATGTGATAGAAGGTACTAGCTATAGCTCAGTAAGGGTGTGAAGGAAATGGATAAAGGAGTGAAAAAAAACAGAGTATAAAAAGATTAGCTCTCTAGTAAAGAGCCAATATGATTGCAGAAGCATTAAAATCCCTGCAGGAGATTTACTGAATACTCTGCCCTGGATTAGAATTTGATATAAAATAATTTAACTGAAGTCATACAATTTCTGTGCCATTTGTAGCTGAGTTAATAGCATATGTTCCTGGAGGATTACAGTCAATGATTAAGGAAATTAGGTTTTGTTTGAATTTAATTTAGTTGTATAAAGCTGCTACAATAATTTACAGCTTTGATATTTAATATTTAATAACCTAGATCTTAAAAGAATCCGAGGTATAGCAATGTCATCATATATTGAAATATTATCCCCATAAGTCATTTATATTTGCTAGTTGAGAAGAATGTTCATCAACTAGATGGGCTAAAACAGAGCTACTTGATAAAAAACCAATGCAGTTTTATAGGTAGTGGTAGTAAAATTTTTCTGTATCTGTTATCCAGTAAATCATAATTCACTTAGAGAACTTCTCAATCTCAGTTTCAGTCTTCATAAGAATATAACCCTGATAGTTTTCTTTTATCTAATTTCCTAGCTTTTGGCTTTATGAACATTACAAATCCTGTCTGTTCTCTTATAAGCATGCTTCTGCTGCTCCCTCCTTTCATTTAAAAGAAGTAAAATGCTCAGTCTCCAATTTAGCACGGTACCCTGTCTGTTCAGAGAACAGGAGGCATGTAAAAACACCCTCATCTGAAAATCAAACCCCCAGTATTTTCAGGTACCTTTCTATTTGCCCCTAAGTGTATAAGAGCTTACAAGGCGTCATATAAGAGTTTATGGTCCAAGTTCCCCTCCATACTGAAGCCACCAACTGCAGAATCCAGCCTCAAAATATTCTTGTGTAAGCTTATCATCCAAAGCAAACATGCACCTATGAAGCAACAAAGCAAAAGGTTTCCAGTTGCCAGCCTGCTCTCTTGCATCTCTCCATGCTTGTAGCATCTCTTCTTGTGCTTGTAGCCTTTTCTCTCCTCCTCTGTACCCTTTCCTAGGAGGGCAGGACCCATCAAATGGTTGGTTGTTTTGGATAGCTCCCACCTTTCGTGGGCCACTGCCTTCCAAGCCTCAGATCTGATAAAGGAGGGGGAGCTTAGCACAGACTTCAGCTCATTTTTAGCACACTGTGAGTGCAGGCTTTCAGAAAGGAAGGTGGAAGCACTGTCTGCTTGGCAGGACAGTTATGAGGGGCCGTGGGTCTGCCACAAACACCAGGCCCTGGCTGGAGTGGGAGGTGCTATGAGCTGGCAGAGCTCCAGACATCCAAACTTCTGCAGCCCCAAAATAAAGCAAAGAGGGTTTTCCCCTCTGATTAAAGCTGGGGGAAAGCATGTCAGCAGTTTATAGCTCCCTACAGGTATACATCTTTTCTGTTGGTTTTATAGTTCAGAAAAAAAAAAAAAGCCCTCTGGAAGACCATCTTTTCTTGAAGAACAGAATGAAAAAAAGGTTTCAGGTATTTTATTAGGATTTGTAATTCCTCCTTCAGCCTGGGTTCTATTTCTGGGAACACACAGTAGTTCTGCAGCACTGTATACTTCAAAGAAGAATAGAAGCAACCTTGTTCTGCAGGCACTGTTTCAACCATGACTGAAGTGGAAGACCTGAAGTTACAGTCAAAAACTGTAACGTTTGTCCTCAGCAAAGAGAAAAACTCTCCATTTTTGGCTAGGAATCCTTGAATTGTCTTCCAAGTCATTCTGTCCTGTTTTCCAGTGTAAGGATAACGTGATGAACTGACTGGAATAACATTGTTATTGTGTTTGGGGCACAAATAAATGGAGGCTGGGCACAGGTTCCTGGTACAGCAATTGCCAGTGAAAAGGCCAAGCTCCTCTCACAGATGGAACAGAGGTTTAGACAATGGTTGTCAAGATAAGCTGTAAGCTAAAAACTAGTGGCACTGTTTTTGTTTACCCTCTGCATAGTCTTAACAAATAAGCTTTTCCTCCGTGGTCTGATTTTACTGGAATTCCTATAAAAGTGTTTATTATGGCACCCAGCCTAAGCTAATGAGTCTGAAGTCAAGCCAATACAACCTGTGTCTCACTGCAACTTGATTTCTTGGGTGTGATGTCCTGCTAATTACAATCATATGCCTCTGATAAACTCAAGTCATAAGTAAGAGGTATGAAAAAATGTACACAAAAAGAAAATCTCCAAACCTGTAATGTTTGGGCTGAGTATCTGGGTGCCTGTATTGGGTCAGCTCTCACAAAGCCAGGCTGTATCTCATGAGGAGACTCATGAAAGCACACTGGTTTCTGTTCTTATCTGTGCTTGATAAAATGTCTTTTTTTAATTGTATTTTTTAATTTTCAATGATGTACAGGTAGTGTGTAGGCCTTTGCTGTGATCTGTGCTCAGAACAGTTGAACAATGGTACTTGGCTATAGTCCTAGCAAGCCACTTTCTTCCCTGGTGATATTGGGATCCAGTGATGATTATCTGCATGTATATTTTATGTGTATTTTTATATACCTATATAGATTTTGTCAGTCCCCTGACACATGTTCAGAATTTAATGAAGAAAATAGTCAGGAAGCTGGGTGAAAAACTCCATAATATTTTTACAAGCTAATTAGTTAAGCTGACATTTAATCTCTGTGCTGGAAGGGGCTGAAAGACAGGACTGTACCACAAAATACAGGTTGGCAGATTGGGAAATTACTTCACAAAAGTAGCCAGGGGTAGGGGGAGCATGTAAAGAAAGCAACTGTCCCGTCTGCAAAAAACCCTGCTAATCATATTCATCATCACTGCAGTAGGAATATGATGACATGGGTTTTTGTCTGAGAGCAAGGCTTCCATAAATGTGTCAAGATGCTTAATTATGGTCTGTTGCACTGGACTGCCACAACCTGCTAAGAGGAAAAAAAAATGTAGTTAGAGTAGATACTCCTTTTGAACCAGAATAGTGTTCTGACTTTTCCTGTCCTCTTGTTATCCGTGAAAACTTCCTAAGGACAAAAATTTCCACATCTTTGTTGGTTGCAAAACATATTCAGTTTTACAAACAAGCTTCTTCCTAAAGGCTGCAGTTTCTGAACAAACCATCTGCTCAATCATTTTCTATCCTGGCAAAAAGAGAGGCTGGGTGCCAGAATTTTTTTTTCCTGTGATGTTTACCCATAAGTTATTAATACTTATCTGACACCCACAGAGAGCTTCAAACTTTTTTGTTGAGTAAAACAATATTGCTGACTTGTCTGACAATATCCAAAAATGAGTGAGCATTGTTTCTGATCACCCCCACTGTACAGCTCACAATGCCAGTTTGTTTATAAATAATGTCATCTGTTGTCTTCTCTGGAGTGTTTTATCCCACTGACTATACTTCCCTCATCCTTTATTTGAGACATCTGTCTCTGCTGGTCCTGGTTTGCATAATGACTTGGGAGGATGGGAATAAAGAGAGCTTATATGGTGTAATAGGCACATCCAAATGTGTTCTGGAATTTAGACTCAGCAATGTCACAGTGTGGTCCTAATGGTCTTTAAACTGCTTTGAAGTCAGATGTCAATTCTGAGTACTGCTGATGGGAAAAGCCACTTAAGAAAATCCAAAACCTACCACCCAAAAAACCCAACTAATGATCTCAGAGAACAGCTACTAATTCTTGTGGATTTGCTAAGTCTGATAAAACAGTGTTTGAAATAGCAAAATTTTACTTGACAGGAGAATCTTCAGCATCTGGCAAGAAATAATGAGATGTTTTAGACTGAGTTTTGTAACTAGTTGCTGACTTTTTCCTGTTTACTATATACTAGTAACAACATTACAGGGTTCAAATGAGATGGCAAAAGAAAGGGTTTGTAGTGATAGGTCTGGCTTGTGTTTATGGCAGCTTTATCCTCAGACTCCTTCACAGAAAAGTTTAACACTATATCCAAGTATTTACCCTGCTAAATAACAGTCATGGGGCATCAAGCTCAGGTTTTTTGGAGGTTTTTTTATGGTAGTGGTGGTGATTCAGTTTTGGGTTGGTTTTTTTCCAAGAGTAAAAATTAACTGTTTTTATCCCACTGCAGTATTTTAGTTATACCATCTTCTGTGAAGTTCCACAGTGAGGCAAGATAGTCCTGTTGCTCTTTAAAAAGCCGTGGCAAATTGATGTTCTCCAGTAGCTCTGTGTTCTGGGGGTCTGATTGGGATCTACTCATCTAGTGTTCTTACTTTAACTTTGTAGCAATCAAAGTTTATCCAAATGTAATATATTTTTAGAAAGAATGGATTCTTTTTGTCAGCAGCTGAATTGGAAAACAGAGGCTCTTCTAAAATTGAATTCATAAGATCCTTTCAGTTCTTTACTTCAAAGTCCCTTTCTGGGTCTCAAGGACAGACAACATGGTTCTTAATGTGCTTGGAAGAGTGTTGAAAGAACTGAGGGAGGTATCTTCTTCACAGAAGGAACTTTTTTATTAGTTTTGACTGCACCAAGTAAAACCAAAATCTTTTAGAAGAAGCCCATTGCATTGTAGATCTCAGTGACAGCCCAAAGACAGAGCTGCTACATTCACAAGTGCTACAGAAATGGACCACAATTAGAGTTACAGCAAAAACCCTTATGTTAGTAATTGCAGCTAGTCTGAGTGGTTTGGGTTGCAGGGGTTTGTTTTAGGTATATGAGAGGGGGGTTTGAGGTGTGTGTTTATTTGGTGAGAGTAGGAACCAGGGAAAGAGAGGTGAGCAAGGATGGTGGGGGGCTGATCAAGCTGTCCCAAACTACTTTCATTACACAGAGGTAGTATAAATCATGGTAAGGTATGTTAGTGTGAACTGCAGCCCAAAATGCCCAGAAGCTCAGGATCCTGATTTACAGCACTCTGGGCTAAAGACATTTTGCCAATTCTTTCATTTCCATGGTGAGTCAGGAAATATTTAGTACTTTTCTTGACCATATTTTGAAATCTCAGGCTTTTCTTAAAGTTTGTCTAATACTGGCAGGAGAGGCCTTTGCAAGTCAGATATTCAGAAATCTTTATTCTTTGAATTCACAGAACATGTGGCTCCCAATTGTTGCAAGGAATGTTGCCTCGTGTGACTCTGGATTGCCATGGCTGTTGTAGAAGTCACGTAACACTTACTCTGCAGTGGTAGATACAGAGCAGTACTGACCAAAGCGACCCAGTGGCGCTCCAGAACTGGAAACTGCCCTCAGTGTGCCAAACCTGAAACACCAGTGTGACAGAATGGGACATAAGCATAAAAATCATAATTTTTAAATCATACTTTGAGGAAATCATACTTTGAGGAAACGTAATACATGTGAATCCTGTCCATATTGTGAGATACTGATGTTGCAATATAGTAGCTCTGGACTGGGTCCAGTTTCTGCATAAACTTTATAAAAATATTTAACTCATTAACTAATCTTTGCCTTGACAGTTCTTTTTCTCTTAACTATCTTGTACATGTTTGATGGCAACAATGAGCTGCACGTCTGTGAGCTGTCACACACAAAGGAAACAGATTCTTACCAAATATGCATTTCTGGAACAGGAAAAGTTCTACCAGAAAGAGACATGTTTGGTTTTTTTTATTTCTTGTTGTAATTATTTATGAGCATGTTTATTACATGGATAGAATGGTAGTATAAGGAGTATCCAGGTATACACATTTATGATTCTCTTTTTTTGTCATTGTATGTTAAGAGCTTTCCTGTGGCACCATTTTTTTCTGCACAGTATGTTTAATGAAATTTAATCCAAATTGATCGTCCATTCAAAGGATTGAAAGGTAGTGGGACTGGGATTTCACTGCAAAATAAGGTGCAAACTTGAATAAACCTTTTGTGTGTCGCTATGGCCTCCAAGAAGCCAAGGGAGAAAGTTGGTGTACCAAATGCAGAAGTTAGGTGGTGTTAGTGTGTAATGAGAGTTCACCTATAGGTAAATTAGGATAATTTAAATAGGCACAAGTTGAAAGAGGCATCTCTAAAGGAAGAATTGAGCCTGGACAATGAGAGCTGGACTTTGAAATCATAGAATGATTTGAGTTGGAAGGGACCTTAAAGATCATTTGGTCACCAGCCCACCACCACAGGCTGGACACTTTCCCATAGACCAGGCTGCTAAATGCCCTGTCCAGCCTGGCCTTGAACCCTGCCAGGGATGGGCATCTGCAGTTTCTCTGGGGAACCTGTGCCTCACCACCCTCTCAGGGAAGAATTTCTTCTTAATGTCTGGTCTAAATCTACCTCGCTTCAGTTTCAAGCCTTTCCCTCTTGAACTATTACAGCATGCTCTTGTTAAAAAGTGCCTCTCCAGACTTCCTCATAAAATGACTCATCTGCTGGTGCTCCAAGTTCAAGAATCTTCCAGTGTGCTGACTGGACATGCATTCCTGACCTTGTAATAACAGTCAGTTCCTGAGCCTGATGAGGAACCAGAAAGGCAAGATGCAGCTGAGATTTCAGATAAGGCAGAGTTGGAGCTGTGTTGGAGATGTTGGAGGGCAGATTTACAAATGCAGCAGGGACTGAGAGAGGGCAGCATTGTATGGTATGATGTCAGTAGTGAAGCATGAGTTAATATAGCTAGTAATAAATGTAGCACATTGTGCAGTGTCCTAAAGGGACATAGAGCATACTCTGGAGGATGGGGATGAACTGTCCACCCATTCTTGGCAAGCTCTTCAGTTTTGAAGTCCTACACACCACGGTTACAAAACTGAACATTTAAAAAATGAGGCATTTGGGAACTGAAACCAGAGCTGCATTATGCTGTACATAAATATGATTACAATCAGAGCTGAGTAAAATAGAGTAGAAAAAATTTGTTTCTTATAATCTGTAGTCACTGGCTCTTCCATTTTTATTTTGAGAAAGCTACCCAAACAAAATGGAGAAATCATAGGATTACTGATTCAGTGGCAGCAGAGAGGTTTTACAAACTCAGCTGGAGTGGCAGGATTGGTATTTGATGGTGGTTTAGTGTTTTGTTGGTTGGTTGTTGTTTGCTAGCAGCTGTGCTGCAGGTTTGTGCAGGCTTTCAAACTCATCCTTTTCCAGCTTTCTTCTCAGAAATATAAATAGCTTTTTTTAGTGTCAGCTTTTTAAAAAGAAAAGTTACTTTCTTAGTGCACCTGGCTTCATCAGTCTGTCACTACCAAAACTTTGTGAGGGGGGAGGAGGTTATGTGCACACTTACCAATCATGCCTTTTAGCTCTTAATTTGCAGGATTATTGCATTCCAAGAACAAGATTTTCTTTATTTTAAGAATAAGATATTTATGCCCTGTTATCCATATATTGTACACCAAAAACATTTGGAAGAGGAAAAATTTCACAGTAAAGCATATTAAATAAGGGACATTTCATGGAATATGGAAAATATCATAAGTCAAAGTAACTGGTCTTGAAAAACTGGCAACTGCTATTGCTATAAATACAGCTGTACCAAAGAGGTGGAAAAAGATGTCTCCATGGAGGTATTTAAAGGTATTTTAGTAGTTCTGTCACTACAGTAACTATATACCATCCACAGGTGCAACTGTAAAATGTTCATGTGTGATAAAATAGCTAAGTAAAAAGTACCACATTATAGCACACAAAAAAGTATGCATTTTTCTTTTGCAATATATTTATTGTATAAAACATGCTTTAAAATAGTCTATGTCTGTGACAAACTTGCAGGCTCTTAAATTAGGATTTTGAATGGGTTCATTCCATTTCTTGCATTAGCCTCCAAGAGCAAGCTTTTAATGGAATTTTGACCTCTCTTTTACTTGGATGTCAGCAGGTTTGAGCTCTTGCAGCAGGGTGGGCTGAGCTGACCCTTGGGTGTTCTCAGGGACCTCTTCTAGACATGATGTCTATGTGAGCAAAGCTACCAGCATAGGCAAATCAGCTGTGTGCTAAAGCTTGGGCAGGTAAGGCACTGTTGTGTTCTGATGCCGGCTACTGGATTAAAAGTGGCCTGATGCATTGCTGTGTTTCTGTCTGAAGCCAATGCTGAAGGAAGCTAAAGGTCAGACTAAAAATATGTTGATGAATCAAAACCCTCTTCTTGCTCTTGAGGAGATGTTAGCCAGGAAATCCCTGAGAGTGTCTGGAGCAAAAGGAAAAAAGCATCTGGGGTGGCTTTTCTCCTTGCCATGGATGGTGCTGTATCACTCCAGGTCTTCAAGGACAGTCCTGTAAGCCAATGTTACATGTAATGAAGTGATTAGTCACTGTAAAATTACAGGTTGAGCCTGCATTGCTAAGCCAGAGACCGGTTTTCAGACATTTCCTTAAAAAAATGTTTTCAGACATTTCATTAAAAAAATACTCCTGGCCAAGTTTTAGATAGTGTAATTTAAGCTTCACATTGCAGTCCTGGAAGAATCCTGGACCTCGAGGAGCACTCTCCAGCTCACCACTTCAGCTGGTCTGAGGTGGTCTTGGTGGGCACTGGTGAGAGGCTGTACTGCAAAGTAGAGCAAACTCTTTCCATTCCAGTTCTTGTCCAGCTGCTGCCTGCAGAGCCCTGGATGGGGAAGTGCTGTGAAGGTTGCACTCACTGCTTGTCTCTTCCTCCATGTGACCAAACGTGGTGTCCCACTACCCTGCCATGCCGCTGCAGCACGGCACAGTCAGTGGTGATGGACAGCAGATGGGAGAAGGTAAACCAGAGATGGGTGGCAGGGATTCCAGTCAGCCAGCAGGGGAATTTGTAAATGCCCTTGTAATAAGCTCAGCAGTACCTCACCATAAAGTCTTGTGAGTCTTGGAAACTCCAGAAAGCACAGGAGTCTCCTCACCCCAGGAGTTGCCAGAGCACATCAAGCCTTTTTTCATTCTGCTGACTTATTACTTGGTATTGAATCAAGTTCAGCTCCTCAGTCCTTCTATTCAGAGACCCATAGCTTAGGCTCAGGCCTGCTAGAAGGCAACTGACTGCTTTGAGTTTGACATCTTTCTCTTCAGACCCGATGGAGCATCCTTATGATCGAGGTCAGTGCCAGAAAGTAGACTTTGCAAAAGGGGTGCTGTAAGAGCAGCTTATAAATTAAGATAAATAAATAAACACTTATAAATTACCCCAAGAGCTAGGGACCTTCAAAGAGCTCATGCCCTGTTCCACATGTAAAATACATCTCCTTGGTTTTGGTTCCTCTAAGATAAACACATAGCTGGGTGCAGGTTTTTTTTCTTTTAATTTCCTACCAAAACAAAATACTTCACTGCAAATGCTTTCCCCCTTGAGGGATGAGAGTACTAATGACACATGACAGATGTTAGTCATGGTCGCTTTGTACACTACTGGAAGGCACTTGGGTGCCACAGAGATGTTTATAGCATAAGAAGTTTTAGAATAATGCAATTGGAGCTTATGTTGGTATTTAAAGTTAATCACTGGCTTTCAGGTTTTTAGCTGCTATGTTGACAATTATTTTCAAGACACGTGAAGGACAGGAATCAGGGAAAAAAATGAGTCATTTTTCTGGCCTATATCACTGCATTAGTAATAAATCATTTAAGTTCAAGGGAACTTGAAATCCAGTCCATAATGGTGAGGTATGAGAAGTGGGTGCATGTGAAGGGGAAGAGCAAATTCAATGATCTGCTGATGTGAGTCTCTCATGTTCTTCCCTGGCCCACTTGCTGTGTTGATAAAGATGCTAATGGGCCTCTATTGTGCATGAATCTATTTTGATAACCATAATGCAGAGGGAAAAAGCATTAAGTTGAAGTGCTGCTTCTGCAGAAGAGAAAAATATTTATTAAGCTGTTCTACAAAGGACAGATCTGGGCTCCCAACTAAACACTAGTTTCAGATATTAAATTCTAGCTATTGGACACATGGCATGATCCTTGTCAGGGAGGAGCTCAGAGCCTGTAATTTTCACCTGATCCTACAGTCATTGGACAC
Organism: Zonotrichia albicollis; assembly: GCF_047830755.1. NCBI lineage: Eukaryota > Metazoa > Chordata > Aves > Passeriformes > Passerellidae > Zonotrichia > Zonotrichia albicollis. Next base: position 21,740,763 of record NC_133825.1, on the reverse strand, counting down.
CACCTCGATGAATACAAATACAGGCAAGTTCCTTAGCATCCCAAAGGGAACTTTCCTTCCTAGTCACAAGGCTCAGCAATTCTTGTGTACAACCAAGTCCAGAATGCATCTCTCTTTCCCAAAGCCTTGTAAAAGATGATGGCTTAACTACTAGCTAGCAGATTTCAACTGTCATTTTAGTCAGAGACATACAGCACACAGTTTTGCATGCCTCAGCAAGAACATCTGTTTGGCAGCTGCTTCTGGTTTCAAGTCAAACCTCCCCAGTTACTGAGAGCTGCAGATGAGAGAAGTTAGCTGTGCCTTGCTTCCAGTTGTGTTGTGTGATCAGCTTAGCAGTGGGGCAACCAGTAATGTAGAGAGCACCCACCAAGTGTGGCTTTTTAGCTGTTACATAATCCACAATGTGGATTTCTGTAAGAAAACTGAATATATACAGAAAGTGTTTCCAATGTGTTTGAAAACTTGTTTTCAGGTTTTGGGGAGATAAGACCTCATCCAGTATCATGGAAGAGCCCTGAGTATTTCTGTCATCCAGGAAACATTCAAGTACTTATTTAAATGCCTTGCAAAAAAGCTACATGCTCCACATAGAATATTACAGTATTTGTTGCTATTTGCATTTGTTTTTTGTAGGAAGAGGTATGTCTGTAAAATGGCTTTGGAGAAGAGGACTTGTTGCAGTATATATTTTGATTTTACCTTGTTATCACATCTATGAGGGCTTGCCACATGATCAAGGGGTTTCCTGGATCCTGGCATACACCACAGTTTGCTTGAAAAGCACAGCATTAAATGATTTTTGGAATAAATGGGGAGCTGAGATGTTTTTAGAAGAATAGGAGTTGATATAGCAGATTTGCCCAAAGAGCAGCTGGGTAACAAATACCATTGTCCAGTTCTTTGGCTGTTGTAAGAATGTGCTTGTTTGTCTGGTTGTTTGCTAACTCTTGCTCACACAGCAGCTTGAGCTCATTTACCTCAGTGAGCTTTCTATTGACAAATAATTGTCAGCTTAGTGGCTAAAAACTGCAGAAATGGAAAACAGGTACCTGAATGCAGCATCTCCCACTGATGCCTCCAAGAGAAGTACTTGCTGCTAGAAGGAAAGTTCAGAAAAAATGGGGGATGTAGATATTGGGGTTGAGCTTCAAACTACATGAGATATGAGTAAATGATGTCATTAAAGGTACTTTAAAACAGTTTTCTCTGAAACTAATTAGTAAGGGCTTTTAATTGGTGGGGGCATATTTTTAAGGACCTCTTCTTTAATCTTTTATGGTAATCAGGCTCCCACATTTACAATTCAGCAGTGTTCCTCATACAAATAACTCGATAAAATTCTTAATTAGATTATAGTGACTGTAGGAAAAAGTTGTTCTAAAAGTGAAATTACAGACTGTTATGACTAATGCTGTACAAATTAGCATAAAGTAGTTCAGACCAAATTATCCCTAAGAGTTTGCAATTAGAAGCACCTGCTATTAGTGCACTTGCTAAACTTTTATCAATTAATCATTACCTCCTCAAATAACAAGAACAAAACTGAATGTTGTGAATGTTGTAAGAATGATTAATTGCTAGTTGTAAATTGCTGACTAGCTCCATTATTACTTCTACTTTAAAGACTTTCAGAAACGTGTCTATCAGTTTTATGAATGCATAAATTACACTAATGTACTTGGTATCAGTTGGATTTTTTTTGTCCTACTTGGCTGGTAGCATCTGTTCTCAGATTTAGATAAGTCAGAGACTTGCAGAGTGTGAACTGTGTAACAGAAAATTGTTTTTACCTTGGATTTCTTTTTCCTCTTTTCTCTTTCAAAATGGACTCTAAACTCAGACTCCTAAATGCTGGGCAACTAAATCAATGACTCTATTAGGGTAATTCTCTCACCTGAGGATACTGACCTTTGACATCTGGAAAGATATTCAGTGTTATCATCATTGCCTGAACTTACCTGTTTGTTCCAGCTTTGTGATACAGCATTGTCCTGCTTCTTTTTCAATGTATAAATTAATATGTGAGGGAGTATTACAACACTGGAGTGTAACTAAGGGGGATGTTTTAGTATTTTGTTTCTCAAGAAGCCTTTGTTTTCATGGGTCTTAAGCATTCTGAAAAGGCAGTAGAATACTAATTAATGGTTCAATAAATGATGTTATTTGAAGCATTTTTCTTTACATTAACTGGGTATCGGAGTAGATGTTAAATTTTGCCAGTTCAGGGGTGCGTTTAGTCATGTGTAATCAGAGGCATTGCAGCTTTAATGTGAATTGAAAAAATCTAAACCAGAGAGCACAGCATTACTGCTGTTGAGTGAAACAACAGCAGGTTGCCAAAATGTATGGTACTATGTTAACAGATTCCTAAGAAATATACAAAAATCTGGAACTGATCAAGAGTTCAAGATCAAAATAGCTAGAATTGTTTATCTTGGCTGTTCTGAGATGAAGTCACTACATGGATGGAATAATTCTAAAGTGCAGCTTGTGAAAACTGTCAGAAATTAAGATTTTACAAAGCTGGAAAAAAATGAGGTTGGAAATCAGCCAGCAGGGGAAGCAAAAATCCAAAAGCTAGATATTCTTGACATGCCTGAGAGATATAAAGGGAGATGGTATGGGTGAAAGACTTTTCTCATTCCCAGATCATCTGAGCTGTAAGGATGAACCACTTTCTAATAACCCTTTAGCTTCCTAGCATAAAGTGTACCTGTCACTTAAGTCTATGGGTTTCATTATAGTACTGTTGAACAGGTAGTGCAGGTAAATATTGCTTCAATTACATAGTACCCAAATGGAGACAACACAGCAGCAGCAGAAAACATGTAGCTGTCACTTAACCTAGCACCTGAAATGTTCTCAAGCTTAATCACGTAATAAATGAGATAATAATAGCCTTTGTCGTAGGTATTGCCATCAGGCTACTTGACATGGTGCTGTGGAAATTCCTCCTGGGAGCTCTTGGTGAGCCAGGCTCCCTGCCTCTCCACAGAGTGCCCCTCATTGGCAGCATTGGGGTTCCAAGCCCTGCTGAAGTGAACTCTTTGTGATTAATTCCTACATTTCATGAAGGAATTTGAAGGCAAATACCATCCTTATGTGAGGCACTTAGCATGTTTTGATAATATACATGCACAATTTTCAGTTCTTCCATCATACAGTTATAGAAGTTATTCTAAATGAAAGTATTTTACTGAGAGCTTCGACTTGAGGCATGTGAACCATGGAGGTGCGGAGGGAGGCCTGTGGGGGAGGGCTGGCAGTCATCTGAGCAGAGGTGGTGGACATGTAATGTAGAAGCACAGTGAGGGAGTCACCAGCAACACTCTCGAGAAATGCAGTAGTCATTAGATAATTTCTTCTATAATTGATAAATGGGCCAAAAGTATAGTTTCAGCCAACAGCGATGAAAATTACAAAGCATCTAATCATGATCATGCTCAAAATCCTGAAGATTTTTGCTGTTTGTCTTGCTGTTGTTTTTTTACTTTCCACCTTAAAGGTCAGGTACTTTTGACAGATGAAAATTTTCTCATCCTCTACCTTATCAAGCATAAGACAAACTGAATTTTTGGTTTTTAAATGAGCCATTTGTATAAGGTGGCTGTTTGCCTGCCTTCTTCTTTTCAGTAGCCCCAGGCTCTTGTTTTCTGCCTTCCTCTCCCTGTATGGAGCTCTCTCTGCACAGCTTACACAAATGAAGCTGGTTATGTATGATACAGTGCTGAAGCCTAAGAACAATTCCCTTGTTTCCTTCAATTTAGCTTGGATCCCACTCATATTTGCACAATGGTGCAAGTAAGAAATAGCTTTGGTCATGATAAGTGACTATCACCATAATTCTTACTCACCTGAAGCTGCTACCACACTATAATAAAAGAAATGGGGTCCTGGCTTTGCTCAAAAGAGGAAAACAAATCCTAAATCCCTGGGACAGGTGCTGAGCACAGCAGCACTGATTGTAAAGAAGCTGCAGTGATTGACACGAGTGGAGTATGTAACCACACAAGGATATCTAGGTCACCAGGGAGCTGATGTTTCAAACACTCCTGCTAGGCATCCCCTTTGGCACTTTGCTTGGCCTAGTTGGGGAGCAAATAATGAGGAAAACAGTTGAGGACTCCAGTGACCACTGTGTAGCACTTTTCTCTCTCTGCTTCTCTATATTCACACAAATCATCAAATATTTAGTTTTAGCCTGTTCAGTCCTTTCTCTTTTAAACATAAGGCAGGAGGTGTCACAAGAGTAAATGTCTCTCATGAGAGTTTCAGCATTTCCCCATTCGGACTTGGTTGAAAGTTCTGCTACAAATCCTGATCTCGTAATACTGCCACTTTACCAAACAAACAAGTATCTTAAATATTTCCCCAACAATTTGTAATAAAAGTTCATGTTATTTTAGTTTTTAGACCAAAGAATGCAGCTGCTCTCACTTCGGTAAGCTATTCCCTGCATTTTGATTACTATAGGCTTCTCTTTTAAAACTGTGCTGCCATGTGGCTGCATTTGAATTATGCCCGTAGCTCATTTGGAAAATTGTACATGGGAACTGTGCCCAAAATGCAGTACTAGAACTTTGTATGTACGTTAGTGTGTGTGATTCATATTTAGGGGAAAAATCAACAGAAATGTTGGTGGACACATATCCGAAAAACAACTTTATATGCCAATGCTTTTCTTGTTCAGTGATCTTGCAGCAAGCAGGTGAGTGAGATCTTGTGCTCCCCCAGCAGACCAAGGGATCCCCTCTCCTGATGCTACACCAGCACCTCCATTTTGAGCTCTGATAGGAATGTAACTGGAATCAGAGGCAGTTCTGGTGCTCAGCTAGCTGGCTGTGCATTCACATCAGAGCCCCTTGGCAGAGGCCAGAACAGCCCATCTGTGTGCTGGACTGCTCCAACCCAATCTGCTGAGGAGCATGGGTCCAAACCAGCAAGGACCACGAGCAATCTCTTCTGCTCACTCAGTATCAAGGAAAAATGGTTGTACTTCACTGTAGTGAAGATTACTCCTAATATATGTGTGTGTGTGTATATGCGTGCATTTGTGTGTTAACACTTTGTAAATCTAACCTTTGGAATTACTTCAAAAATTGCATTGCTATTTGGATCAGGTTTAGATTTATACAAGCAAGTCTGTCTTTTTTTTTTTTTTGTTCTGTACCAAATAACTGTTAGCTCATTTTGCCTCAATTTAATGACATCATAGAAGTTGGAGATATCAAGTTTCTACGTGTTTTGCCAACTCGGAGAAAAGCTATCATGTCACTTGATAGCTACTATGGAAAGTCACAGATAAGTAGGAGAATCTACAACCAAAGTTTGCCCATAACTTCCCAGATATTGAAGCCAATCAATTGCAGCACACCAAACCTTAAAGAAATTTGTCTGTTACCCTGCTAGTTTTCCTTGGGGCTGAATGAATTAGTTTCACAATTCTACCCTTTCTGATCTTTTTCCTGTGATAATTTAATTGTCAAAAAGTTGTTTTTTACAGAAAGTCTCTTGATGATTGTCTGTTGCTCAGTTTCACTTTGTCAAAATTTGTGGGAATTTGAGGAGATCTTTGAAATACTGTTATAGTCAGGGCACATTTCAAAGCCTTCAGTGACACTGCAGAGGCTGAAGTACGTGACTCATTGAGTAAATGTGGCTCATGCTAATTGTCTGGGGACCTTTGTTCTAGTAATACATTGAGTTTCCTGCTCTGAGATTAGTTTAGTCAATAAAAGTCTGCTTTCTTTGAATGCAGGAAATAACTGAAACCCAAAACTGAATATCACTATAATGGTCATCATAGGACCCTCACAAAACAAATGAAATTAGGTTATGGGCACAGGCCTAGTTAGAGGTAACTGACTCTATTCCCTTCTTGAAAAAGTTGTTTCAGTTGCACAAATGCAAGTGCTAAGTAATTGCTTTGCGCCATTTTTCAGTACAGATTGGTCTTATTAAAATTGGCTGGTGAGAGTCAATATGGCCAACTCTTTTAGAGAAATATGTTGCTGTGAGCAAGCAGGCAGTCTCAGATCTGCCTTTGCTGGCTGGCCAGGCAGGAATGGGAAGTGCTGTGTTGCAGCAGTAAGGATTGCAGTGCATGACATGCTACACTACATCGTCACTGCTTACAGCTCACTGATAGTGCCAGACCTCTGAAAATACCCTGAAAGTGGTTAAATTCACAAGGACAAACTTTATCCCACTGCACCCTGCAAGCCATAAACAGCAAGAATGCTGTAATTTCTCAGATGAAAGGTAAACTGTGGTGAGTGCTGGCATGATTTATAGATGTTGATTTGTGTAGGCAAAGGGCAGCGTGTCTTTGTGTCATGTATAGGTTGTGCATATCTGCAGAAACAATCACTACTTGACTTTACCCTTATTCCTGAGTAGCTCTGTGCTGTTTGCCTTCAGCAAGCATTCTTCACTGGTTTGCATTAAGTATTTTCAGTGATTGATAGTTTTCTTGTTCAAGGATTGATAAATGTGAATCTGCTTTTCATCTTGGCCTAAAGGGACCTTTGATGGAGTGGAGCTTTTGGGGGTGTTTTTTCTATAAGCTTTGAAAAGAGACTGAAAGACTTGATGCTGAGTCACTGGGGAATGCAATTTATAATGTGTGGCTTGGTCTGTCACTCATTATGCAGCATAATCAACTAAGTGACCAGTTCAGATGGGAATAAAATCACTGGCAGTTTTCTCAGAGAACGTGAGTGGATGAATATCCTTTGGCAGACTCTCAGCCAAACTCCAAGCTGAGAAACAAACTATGCTGTCTTTATGAGTGAAGAGCAAAATCATGGTCTGGTAGAGAAATGGTGCTAAACAGAAGTGCAGAAGGGGCATCTATGTGCAGATCAAAGCAACTGTTTTGCCAGGTCTTCAGTGATAGCAGAGTTTGATATCTTCACTAGGAATAATAGTTTGAACTGTAGAAGAACATAGCTGCAAGGTTAGATATGTGTGAGATCTATGAGTCAAACCAGCAGGGACTGTCCCAAAAAACCCCATAAAATATGCAGACCTTGGAAAATCTGAACATAGTTTGGAAACAGTGTTCAACATAAGAGGAAACTCTCAACTAAGTAACTATTAAGACTTAATATAAATGCTTATTTACACCAACATACCCAGAAACTTTTTAGCAATGAAAGTGTTAAGTGCAAGTGAACAGAATTTAAAAGAAATAAAAAGAGCATTTAGTGAAGAGGGTTTAAAGAGGGCAAAAATCCATTATGAAGTTACCAGAATAGAAATCAAACCTTTCTGATGATCATGTAGCTTTTGCATCATAAAAATGTAAATGAGGAATATTTATTGCTAAGCCAAATTAAAGACTCAGCTAAACATTAAGTACACTGCTGCACTAACAAAATAAAGTTGTCCATGTCACCAATGGAGAACAATGGTAATTCTTCAAGCTTAGGGTGGCAGCTCTGCCTTATGCTTGTAACCTCTTCCTTTTGCTGTAGTGGATTCTGCTTTCCCTGGTGGCCTAAGAAATCTCATGTCTCCTCCTGTCAATCAGAAGAGAAAAAAAACAAGCAGAGAGGTGAAATAGTTGGTTACACACATGAAACAAACAGTAAATGATGTAGCTGCTGGTGCAGTAGCAAAGTTGGAATACAATGAAATGTTTTGTTTTACTGTGCAAATGAGATAAAGCATAAACAAGAAGGCCTGAAATGAAAACATCTTGAAAGGGGAGGTAGGCAGGGCTGGAGAAAGAGGGGAAGTGTCTGACAGGTGGTTGTGTGTGGGAATGGTGAATTAGAGCAGCTGAACCAGAAAGCATAATATACATGTGTTTCTCACTTCCCAAAAGAAGGTACTGTTGAATGGCAGTGATTCAAGAGGATTTCCAGGTTAAATGCAAGTACTCCAGTTTCCTGTAGACAATGTTGGGTATGAATTTGTAGAAGGTATCTTGCCATCTACTAGGCAGCAAACTTGTTTGCTGTGGAAGGAAACAGCATCTTTTGAACCCTTTAAAGTTGTTAAATAAATGTGACAAGGTAAATAAAATTTAAAGAATAAAGTACTTATAGAAGCTGTAGAAGAAATTATATACAATAGGCTTCTCAAAAGATGCTTTTGTTTTGTATAGCAGTGGTATTTGAATTTTTCAAAAAGCATCTTGTTTAAAATATCAGATCCAAAAAATCTTTGGTGTGGAATGTTAAAAATGCATTATTTTTTTTTATGTTTCACAGTGAATTTTCATTTGTCGGCCAGAGGTTATTTAGATATTTACTTGATGTGAAACTAAGTGATGAGCTGTTTTTCATTGCAGGAACAAACATTGTGATCAAGGAAAGGAAAACCACATCTGCATTAGAACTAAATAGTAGCTGCTATTATTGGCTCTTTAAATCCAACCCAAACAAACAAAAAATATTTCAGCTATTATGTCTTACTCCAACAGGGGAGCACGTTATATCTGCTATTGTTGGCAAGCTGTGAAATAACATTTATAGATCAATTTACATTACTTTAAGCAAAGCATTTCCAATAGATGCTTTTAAAGATAATTTCATTCCAATCTCCTCCTTTATCCTCTATAGCAAGTTTTGCTAAGATGTTTTTATGCTGGGGTGTGAAGGCAGGCTTTGCTAAATCCAGCATTGCTCAGGACAAGCTTTCATGCATGAACTCCACATACACTGATTATTATCAGAGATAAGTTTAATACTCCAGAAACCAGGGAAGCTATATAAAATGAAACTGGGAGGTGCCACCCAACCCTTAAGGCTGTGAAGAGAAGCAGAATAGTAATATGCATGTGAAACACTCGGCTGGATTCTCTCTGGGTTCATGGCAAGAATGGCCAATTTGTTTTGCACCCTTTGCAATTGCTTTGTTCCCACAGGGGTAGTGCAGGGCTGGACACACCAAGCTGTCTTTGCACACAGCTGACCCCACAACCTGGTATTTCCTCTCCCTCCCCTAACAAGGTGCTGAATTTTTCCCCACACAGTGTGATAGCTTTTTTAGGGCTTTTTTTTTGAGGTTTGTTTTCTTTTGCTGTTGTCCTACCAAGTTCAAGCCCTACAGAAGTTTCCATATTAGGTTATTGGCCATTCCAGATTTGAACCAGTACTGTTCCAGTACTTCAACTGAACTGTGACCTGTATCTTCCCATATGCAGGCTGCTCCTCAAGACTCAAACAGGATGAATGTGGGTTACCTGGTATGCTATCATCCCACTTTTCTTCTAGAGAGTGAAATTTTACTATATATAACACAGAAAAGTGGGATGGAAGTCGTGTTTCAGGAATTTCATTTTGCAGCCTTTTTTATTTTTTCACCCTAGCCTTTACTACTTTCCAGAGAAAAGAAGCTAAGATGACTGAATTGAATCTCTTTATACCTTTAATCAAAGTATTGGAATGAAAACAGAGGACTTTAAAAGTCAGAAGTCTTATCTGCAGGAAGCAGCTAATATCATCTATTCTTTAAAAAATTATTCATATCAAACTGTTGGAGCAAATTTTCTTTGGGAAAGGAATTGAAACAAAGTAATAGTGTGAGGCCAAATGCACTCCTTAACATAGCTTGATTTTACAGAGAGGCAGAGCGGGTGCAAAGCAGCTGAATGATTACAGAAGATAAGAACAGCAGTGGTTCAGATCTGTGACCTGCCATTTCATCTCAAGATCCAGCAAAAGCCTCTTCTTGCTCCCTCATCTTTTTTTTTTTTTTTTTTTTTTTTTTTTTTTTTTTTTTTTGAGCAGAGCTAGGGGTAAGGATACCAAGCTGCCCATTTCTCTGGCAGCCTTTAATTGCACAAGTAGCAGATTTTGCTTCCTCCAGACTCTGTGGGCCATTTGAGTCCTGTGCTTTGGAGGGAATGGGGGCTGCTGTAGGAGGCCAGGCAGAGTACTCAGGACAGGAAGCAAGCTGAGAGATACCAAATCCTGCCAAATGCAGAGGAAAATGGGTCTCTGTGTGTGCAGGAGGAGAATGTAGGCCAAAGTTACCAATTGTTGCCTCAAGATGTTCAGTAACAGATAAACCAGCTCATGGAAATGTGGTATTTAAGCAAATACCCCAATCCTTTTTGTTTAAGACAGTCGGTATTTGGGTAGGGAGCACCATGCTGAACCAGTTATCCTAAGCTTGTGTTTCATGCACTGCAGCTTAGGCAGGCCAGCAAACAGCTTGGTAATGCCACATGAAATATCTTGGCATATATGTGACAGCTCATTGGGAGAATATCCTGTAAAATTGATCACCTGACTCCATTACTCAAAAATAAAATTGAGTTTGTGTAGTGAGGTAAACATTGGTGAGGGTGCTTGAATGCTGTTACAGGAAATTAAATCCTCTGCATATATGGCAATATTTATTTTACATTTTGTGTGCTTCAATAGGAAATGAGCTCATATTTATCTTCCCTCCATGGCAAGATGAATTAAGCTCCAGAGCAAGTACAGCATCAGTCTCCAATGGTTTTCAGCCTAAAAACTGTATCCCTGAATCCCTGTTGTCTTGCCTTACATTTATGCTCCTGCACAGGATGGAGAGGGCAGAAGCCCTTTGAGATGCCTTTCTGTTTGCAGGCTTACTTGTTGCAGTGTTATTGAGGAGGGAAAGAGGAAGTAAGAGTAAGTTATTTCTGCATTTAGCTGGAATATCTTGCCCTCTTGACTCTCCTCAGATGTTTGATCAATAGGACTGTTTTGGCTGCATGTTCAATATCATCAGAAATAAAAGTCCTTATATATCACTCAGGCATTGGGTAAATTTGTGAAAATTCTGGACATCATCTGGGTACATGAATGAAAGTGATATTAGGTCTCATTAATCAATCTAAATAGCACAATATACTAAAGAGAAGAAAAAAGCCAACTTTTTAAACTTATTTCTTTCTTTTTACATTATGATTTTTCTGCATTAGAAATTAATATAATCTGTCTTTATCTGGTCGTGCTTAAGTGAGCAGCAAATTGCAGGGTGGAATGGAATATAAGATGTGTTTTACTTTGTGTCTTGAACTCATTTATTTACTGCACTTTATTCCTCATTCATATGACCACAGTGCCCATGACTTGAAATCAACAAAACACAGTTATCCTGTAGAGCAAAATGTGCTGGAGGAAAGTTTACAAGTTTAGACCTTGTAAGGGAAAGAAAACAGTGAAATGAGAAGTGTTTCTAGTGATAATTGAGTAATACATACTTGTCATATGTTAGAGTTGAGTGACCTTTTTTTCCTCCTAACTGTAACACTCAAAAATGTGATAGCAGAGAAATTATCTTATCCTGCTTCTTTATTCCTAGCTCAGTAGTTGTTTGGGTTCCACAATTTAAAAACTACTTTCTCACAGAAAGCCCTTATCTAACATATGGCATTGTCTCTGCAGTGACTGAATGCCTCATGAGCACAGAGTGACTTTATTTTCACAATAGCAGCACCCTGAGATGAGAAAATTTTCAACCCTGCTAACAGGGTGGGGTAGAGGGAGAGAGAGGAAATGAAATGCCTTGCTTATTTTTCTCAGCTAAGAGCTGCTGAGAAGCCTGTCTTTCTTTCCATTGTCTGTAAAGGGGCTGTGATTCTCACAGATGCTAGGAGGATCCTCTCTCTGTTGGGTGGGGAAGCTGGTTGGCCATTGGTGATGTGGGACACAAAGACACCAGCACATCAACATTAAGAAGTAAATATTGAGCCTGGTATGGACAAATGGGGCTGTAAGGTCACTGGCTTTTGAGGCTCAGAATGAAACTGGGAACATTCCAGTTTAGCTAAATGTAGTGTTACAATCAAGTAGTGCACACCTTTTCTTCCCAGCAGCACCTGCTGACCAGTATTTTTCCTAACATTTTCTTTCTTTTGCCCATTGTATTGAAAACATACCTTAATTGACTCTATGTCAGAAACCTGCCCTGGTGCTTCAGTAACCACTGTCATCAGCACAAGAGAAGGAGTCACCTTGTCCTGGCCATGTGCAAGTGTGCAGAACTGAGGCTCATGTCCCAGTCAGCTTTGGCCAAAATGCTGATGTAGGTGTTGCACCCAAGGACACATCTGCAGAGATGAAGCAGCCCCAGTGGAATGTGTTCTGCATGCTCTTGAAATTGCTGCTGTGGAGTCCTCTTACCTTCCAGAGCAAAGAATCTGGCCAAAACCTTCCTGTTGTCATTTAAATAAATCTACTGTGAGAGGTGGCTCACCAGCTCCTTGAGGCCTGTGGCCTAGGACTATTTGACTGCACAGCCAGTGGTTTTACACAGTCTTTTCTGTATAAACATGTGAATACTCAGCATCAAATAGGTGTTATTAAACACTTGGGGTTTTTTCCTGAAAGCTCTAAGTATATTAATAGGTATCCAAAATGTTTTAGAAGCAGGGTATGAACGTGTTTCTGTTGTGCTAACAACAAATACTTCATTTCTTCAGGCCCCTCTTTCTCTTCAACTTTTTTTCCTCCTTGTAGCACTTGTGAAGCATAATGCAACTGTTTTCCAACCTGTCTGTAACCATGGTTTTAGTTTTTTGTTTCCTTTGCTAATGAAAAGAAAAATCAAATCAATTTTATGAAGCTACTGGTAAAGTACAGAGAGCATTTACTGTAATTAGGGCACTGCATTTCAGAAGTGATCTAAAGAATTCTGTTAAATGTCATTGCTCTTAGCAAAGAAACTATAGAAGTTGAAATGGAATTCTGAAAGGGAGAGTTGAGTAATGTGCTTAGCTGTTCAATCATGTTGACTGATGTACTCTTGAGCTGTGTTTAAATTTAACAAGTTGGATTTTCTTTCTGCAGTAAAAGATTAGGAGAAGTCTTTGCTCTAAACCAGGTAATTCCACACTTGCCTGCTCTTTGTTTAGCAGCTGTTATGCCACCTTCCATTCATTCTGGCAGTTGGCACAATGCAGATAATGATGAGGTATGTGATGACAAATACTTTCATTGTCTTATTTCTGGCTGATTTCTTATGCCAGATTGTTCAAACCAGAGTAAACGCAGTGCTGATTAGAGTTTGATTTTTGATTCTTTTCAAGTTTATTTTTAAGGAATATAAATTTCCTTCAGAATATGTCTGGTCCTTCCATCTTATCTATATGGATATAGCCTGTATCATTAATTCTTTGGAAGTAGGTGCTTATCCTCTCTGCCATTGTTGATTGGATTTGCAAGATTGGAGCCTTAATAAGAACCTGTGCATTCTGCAGTGAGGAAACATTGTGTGGTGAAGATCTGCTCATATATAGCACCATTTGGGAATTAATCTTGCAATCAAAATGAATGCAGGATTAGCTCTGAATCCTTTCTTCTATCTGACGCACACTAACCTACCTGTCTAACAGCCAGGCAACTGCTTTGGGAAAGTGGAGACATTGCTCAGTTCCTATGAGCTGGTCAATACACAGTGGAAAGCTTGGCCCTGGCTCTTCCTCACCTTGATTTACAAATGGTGAGGGAAAACCTAGGCTGCAACTTGAGATAAAGTCCACAGTTAATGGACTCATTCAGACAAAGTTTTTTCTGCTTACTTGTTCACCATGCCTGTTCTAGGCCTGCTAGAGTTCCTTATACCTTGGCTGCACGTGTGAAACCCCTCATTCTGCTGAGAGGAATTTAACTTTCTGTTCTTCCTTCCCTCCATGAGTGAGATTGTATCCTCTTTTTTAGCACAACTGTGTGTTCACAAAGTCCCTGGGCAATGCACTGTGGAGGTGGTGATTTTGTGTTAAGTATGTTATTTTTTTCATCCCATATAGAAACATTTCCTTAGATGGGGAACTGTCTGAATTTTGTGACATCAATCAAATGCTGGTTGGGTTGTGAAGGAACTTATCCCCATAGACATAGAATATAATACTGAATATATCAACTCTGTCTCTCCTCTATATGTGATGAAATTTGAAAGAAAAGGATCAAGCAGTTCTTTTACGTTCAGATCCTGAAATCAATAAATTTTCATCTGCCTCCATCTGCCCTCCCCCACCTGCTTCTTAAAGATCTCTAAAATAGCTTTAGACAGAGAAATACATTGTAGTATTTTGGACTCACCTGGTTTGAGGATAAAGTACACTCTGCAGAAGAAACAGGAAAAGAAAGTGAAAAGAACACAAAGGCAAACATTCAGTGGTGATCAAATGTGCCATATTTGTAGACAGAATGTCAGGGTGAAATAGATTATTTTGAAAGCGTGAAGATCTGGCAGTTTAAAGGAAAATAAAAAGTATTCCTGAGAGTTAAACATCGAAACTTTTTTGAAAAGGGGCTGGTGTTGTAATGAAAACAACATCTGGCTATGATTGCTAAAATTTGATTGCAAAAGGAAAACTGAATGATGTTATCTCACATTGATAGGCATTAAAAAAAAAACGTGAAAAAATGGACATTAAAAAGGAAAGTTAGACAGATGTAGCAAAGCAACAGCTGTTGGAGATGGACAAGCTTTCTCAGGGGACCCATTGCCAAAGAAATATAAGAGCCTTATTCTGACTGCCTGTTGCTATAAATCAGCATTAGCTCCACTGAAGTCAAACTTGTCATGCCAGTGCAAAACTGGCATAAGATCAGAAAAAGGTATGGAAAACAAAGTCAAATAATAGAATAGGGCAAAGTTCTGTCTGGAATCTAATTGGTTTGGCATTTTTGTCACATGTACCTGGCTTTGGAACCATATTTATTTTTTATCATTGATAATCAAATATTAGCAGCATGATCAAATTCCAGGTGGATCACTCAGAAGGCTATTCTAGACACAGGAAAAGGAGAAAAGGGTAGGCACTGGTTCAGGTTCATCCTCTTGTGCAGTATCTCAGAGAGAATCTGAGAGAAAACCAGTGCTTACCTATTCTGAGGGATAAATACGGATAAGATGGGGGCAGAACTAAGATGACTTGAGCCTGCTGTGCTTCTCATCTCCTTGAAGGTCATCATTACTTGTTGCCAGTGATGGAGGATGGGTGTTCCCCAAACCAGGAGTGAGACATACCCCAATCCCCAGCTCTGGAGCACTCTGAGCTCTGCAGCCCCACAGTCTCATGGCAGAGCCATCAGTCAGTGTGGTGAGTGCTCAGACTGGGCACCAGGAATTGTCCCTCCCTGCTGCTGTCAGCAGTTACAGACCCAGTGCTGAGGCTGCTCTGCTCAGTGCCCCCAGTGTGAGGAACTCCCCGCATGCATGAGCTTCATCCCCAGCTGTGGTAAAGTAAATAAAGCCTACAAGAAGGAAAACATGCTTCCCAGCCAGCCTTTCTTATTACATTTTTCTAAACAATTCTTTTGGTTTATAGGGAGGTTTTATTTTTCACTCTAAACTGTGACTATATGTTAAGGGTGAACAGTTTCTTCACACCTTTCTTAAATTGCTGTAAAGAGCCTGGGTGGAGGTTGCTGTGTTCTGGTGAATAATCCTTATCCTCTACATCATGGATAAATGCTGGCTGCAAGACAAAGAGCTGGAAGTGAGTGTGAGCAGATTTATAAAGTTGTGGTAGGGGAAGGGCAATATGGCAGAATTAGGAAGGGACAAAGTATTGGAAAATCAGAATGTATTTCCAAAATAATTTTTAAGAGGCTGTTGTTAATGACAATGTTTAAACACACTTTTGTTTCTGGGTGAAACAGAACAGGATATGCTCATAGCCCCTGCTGCAGTTCAGAGAAAGGGAGCAGGGATGGAAATGATTAGGAGAGGGTTGATATTTAGAGGAAAATTTGCATGGTCTGCTTTACACAGAACTCTTGTATTGGTAAAGCTGAAATCAGGACATGTGCACACACATGCCAGTTCAGAACCATTTACTGCATCTTCTCTTCTGAGTGCTGTAAAACCATAAGGATCCCAGAGAGAGCAGCCCCCCAGCACAAGCACAGAAACACAGCTGCCCCAAGCAGTGACAGCTCCCTGTTAGTGCTGTCCCACAAGCATGGTGTAGAAGTACAGAATATAATTTCATTCCATTGTATCTGCTCTCAGAGAAAACACAAGATTAAATAAGTCTCACCACTGCTAACTACTGGCTAACAGTAGAAAGGATGAATGTTCTGCCTCCCTTTCTCATCAGGCAGTTAACTGCACGCATCCTTTGCCAACCACATCTACTTTGTGCTTCAGCAAATTTCTTTGAGTTGAGAGGAATAGGAGTAATGTGGCTCATCAATCGGGCTTTTATCCTGTTTCATCAGAATTCTTAAGCTTTCTTTCCCCCAGCTTTTTGATTTGTTTCTAAATCTTCTATCTCTTCCTCTCAGACCTATTCCAAAGAGCATGTTGTACAGTGCTTTTCTTCTACAGTAACCAGATTTATGGGATTTACAGCATAGGGGGATCTGCTTTGCAGGGACTGTTAGCCCTTGGGTATCAATAGATGCTTTCGATGTGAAGGAAGAAGAAAATCTGTTCACATTTGTGTTGCGTGTTATTGCTCAAAGTCTGGGCTCGAGATCAAGGGGGTCACCCAACTGAAAGTTATCCCATAGCAATGCTTTCTTGCTGTACAGCAGAATAGCTTCCAAACACATTACTGGCCCTGGCAAGAAAGAGCAAAAGTGTCTTCCAAACCTTAATAAAAGAATCTTTTTCAGGAAAATAGTATCATCCAAGTAATTCTGAGGGTTTAGGAGGTAAGGTAATAGCGCAAAATTGTCCTCTCAGTTTGGATTCATTTATGCTAATTGATTTTAAATCTGTTTTGTGGTATTAGGAGGCCTGGTACCTGGTTAGCTGGTTGTTTAATCTTGTAATTTTTTTTTTTTTTTGCATTTACAGAAAACTTCTTTTCTCTTTCACTGTATATGAAATGTACCCATTCTCAATGAATTTGAACTTATGGCTCACTTTCCCTTCAAAGGAATATAAAGAAATGCTATCTGCTCTTGAAGCAAAATTTCAATATTTGGTTGCAATTCCAGTTTATTACAGCTGGTGTCAGTCATAAATACTCTCAGACTTCCATCCTTAAGTGGAAAGCTCAACAAATGACTGATTTCCATTTGCTGTGTTTATTGTTTGCATTTAAAATGCTCTGGAATGTTTTTAATAGGTTTTAAGCAAAAATTCAGCTTCATTTCATCAGACTCAAAATGTGGAGATGAATCTTGCCAGGCCTATAGTACATTGTCACCTAATGTTTAGAAATAGTTTATCACTTCTTGTGTTCTCTGCCACATACATGAGGTCTCATCCCTTCCAGAAAGCCAAAGATTTCCTGTCTGCTGCAATCATAAGGAGTTTTTTATATGGAGGGCAGCAATGGATATGATGTCAGATTGCACTGGATACTGCGGATTGAAGTACCCACATTGATAATCTAATTAATATTTTTAAAATATTTTAACTTTTTTTTTTTTTTTTTTTTTTTTTTTTTGTGGCAGACTGTACCTCTTTTATTCCTGAGCAATTTCTAAAAAATTGCATCCTTGAGCTGGGCTGGAATCTTGCTCATATTTAAACATTAGCTGATAATAATTTTATGCATCATGTAAACCTTTACATAATGAAGTGCTTTGGCATTCATCTCATGCAGTAATATTTGCTTTTTGATGACAAGCTAAACTGTCACTGGTGTGTGTAGCATTCCAAATGCCCTCTACCATTACAGTCTGATTTGCTTTGAACTGTGTGGTTGCATTTAAAATTAATAATATAATATTAAAGCACTTATTAGAAATAGCAATTTCTGAATATTTAGCCCTTCCCAACTGGAATATCTGCGGTTAAGTGTGGTTTGATCTAAAGAACTGCTATTTTCCTATTGTCTCTCAAAGGACTTTCTCCCTGTTATTCCACAAGTGAATTTGACCCTCAGTTTGCAAGTCCCCATTCTTCTTTCCTTCTCATATGCAGTGTTCTGTGACAATAGAAATATAATGTTCAACCTTGGTTTGTCTTGTTAACAGCATGTGGTTAGAATATTATGCTGCCATTTCAGTCACATTTTTACACTTGTCCCCTACTGTCTTGGCTGCTTGCCAGCACGGTGATTTATGCTTTGTTTGCCTCCAGATGTGATTATTGCTTTTCTTTCCTGGATGGGCTCTCTGAAAGAGTTCTTCACACATTAAAATGTTGAAGCTTTTAAATCAGGGACTTGCTTAAACTAATTTTCAGTGAAAATGAGTATAAAAATTCCTAAAGGAACAGAAAACACCTGGATGAAATTTTGATTTCAATAAAAATTGAGAAACTAAGATGTCTTGGCTTTAAAATGATGATGTAGGCTATTAGAGATTCAATATAACCTCATCTATTTAAGTGCAGCCCTGGGCTATATTTTCTAGTGAAAGGAAACTTTTCTGTGCTGCTTAGTATGTTTAGTGAAAACTCACACTTTCATGGTGAAAAGACAGCTTAAACATAAAATTTTTATCGGGCTTTGATTTCTTTCTTCTATGCTTTAAAAATTACTTTAATGCCTATTTTAATTTATTTGAACTTCAAGGAAGTTGCAATTTAATATTCCTAATCAGTGCTGCCTTCAGAGCACTTAACCTTACAAATATATTCTGTTTCAAGTAAGACTTCCTTTTCTCTACTTCCCCAAGCATCTGCAGAAAATAGTTCACCTAAACAAGTCATGATCACAGATGTTGAAGGTGAGCACAAAAATAATAATGCTTTGAAGGGCAAAGCTAAGAATTTTGAATAAAAAAGTGCTAGTTTTTATCATTGGATTCAGCCCCTCCTCCCCACTCCATATACTCTTGAATTTCTTGCATTTAAGTGAATTTTGCCTCTGACTTCAGAATGAATGATAGACTAACATAGTTTTCCATAAGATGTCTCAGGAAAATGTATTATTAATTCAGAGTAAACATTAACATCTTTGTAGGAAATGGCTTGGATTCAGACATCTGGCAAGTGAAAGCATTATGTATTGACCTACTGTAATTTGCTAGGATGCTGGTAACTTCAGATTCATTTGTCTTGGTACCAGTGGAGAGAGCATTGTAGATAAAACCAGAACTGCTTGTGCTGTATTATTTAGAACAGTGCTCCAAAACCAGAGAAGAACTACTGCAGCTATAGCTGATCAAGCAAGATGCATTCCAATTCTCCTGCCTTTAAGTACATGGGGTCACCACGTGTTCCCTTGCAAAGACTTCTTCACTTCTGCAGCAGCAGCAGGAGGCAGATCACCTGTGTAAGCACATACAGGTGGTGCAAAACTGCCCCACCAGTGACAGCAATTTGTGCTTTCTGCAGAGTAACTGGACCAGTTAATCTCTGAAAGTCCCTGACCCAAGGCAAAAAAGGCTTTTTAAAATTAAATAAATAACTGGAGAATACTATGAAATAACAAGGTGCATGTCTAGCTCAGATTCTGTTTATTAACAGCAGAACTGTGCACCACTAGTTCTTTACAATTGTTTGTGCTCCCTTCAATTACTTGCTGAGAGCCACTCAGATCCAGCCCTGTGTCATTGTTTGTATTGCACAGGAACATGAATCAAGTCTGTCACACTTTTGATGTGGCTGCCAAGTCAAAGCACAGTCATTTTAAGTACTTAGCAAAAACCCCTCCACGTTTTCTGCCAATGAAAACAGAACAGTTTTTGCCCCTTTGCTTGTTTTTATCACTCTGTGGAAGATCCATTTAAAAGTGACATTTGTCAGCTGAAAAAAATTATCTTTTCAGGTGTTGTTTTTAATTATAGATTTTGAGATTTGCAAAGTTCACATTTTGTTTTTCATTTCAGGGCATATTGTCTCAAAAAGCATAAAGTAAATATTACAGCCAGCATTTCAGTTTTGTATTTTCTTACTTTGGTAGTTCCTTTTAAAATTCCTCTATTTGTAAGGAATCAGATCTAGCAGGTCCAGGAGGCAGAGGTTCAGACAGGTAGATGTGTACTGAATCCCAAAATACAGTTAAGTATAAGCTATCCTAATCTCTTTATGGCAGAATATTAAGCTGACATTGTCAGTTTAATTTCATCAAAGGCATAAATGTCTTTTTGCCTCAGGGACTCCAGGAAAAGGTATTTTCAGTTTTGGTCATTATGCCAGGCATAATAGTCTCTTTTCTGAATTGGTGTTATGGATTTCAAATAGGAAAAGTAGTGGCATGCAGTATATAGAAAAAATCCATGCACTTTAATTTGGGATATCTGTAATGGACAGAAGCGACAAGATAAAACTATGGTAAAATTCCAGCCCTGGAAGTTAGGTGGTCTTTGTTTCTGTATCTAATACTGTTAATCTGGCAGTTTTCATTACACATTTGATTTGGTTTTGCACTCTTTGGAGTTCAAATCAGTCCTAAATAGTTGATGTAACTGAATAGTTGATGCCAATTCACAGTTTAAGACCAAATGACAGTGCAGAGACTAAATAGATCTGGGTATCAAAGCACTTCAACAATGGATTTATGTAGTCTCTGAAATTACACATCTTCCCTCTTGTGTGGAAGAGTAGGCACAGTCCAGGAAAGAAATCAGTGAGTTAACCTGATTGTTCCAGCCCTGCCACACATCCTTCTTTAGCTGTGACCATCCTCTCCTGCACAGGTGTCCCTGGAGATTGAAGCCATGATCCAAAATCTTCTGCAAGGCTGTGTGTCCCCTGCTGCTCTCCCTGCAGGGCCCCACTGACTCCCTGAGTTTGGGCTGCCTGGTTCTTGCACTCACTGCCTGAGAAGTGCTGGTGCTCACAATCTGCTCCTCTCCAAGGCAGGTGACTTCTCCACTCTCATAACTAAATTACTCCCTTATGCTGTAGGGCTGAGCTGCTACAGCAGGTTGTTTTCTTTAAAACAGGTCTGCAGTGAATTTCTCAAACCTCTTCACAATCATTCTGTAAGTGTCAGGTACTAACCTTGGAATTCTGGATTTAGATTCTCACCTACAGCCCATTTCTCTGATTCCTAATAATAACCGCCAACAGTTAATTTCCATCTCCCTTATTACATTTAAAACAAAAAAAAAGTTAACTTCATTGCTGCTGCTGCCATTGGCCATAAAGCTCCAGCTGTAAGCTTAGTGCAAAAAAATGAAATGAAAATCAACTGCATCAACAACCACCCCCACATCCCCCAGCCCTACTGAAACAGCAATAAGAAAATCTGTGGCTTTGGAGAATGCAAAGATTTCTCAATTTGATTTGATACAATTTATTTCCAATAAGTTTCACAGTCAGGAGAAAAATTTAAAAGTTGCTCTGTTTAGACCATAATAAGAAAAAATAAAATTTAATGGATTCATTTGCATTTTTCTATCAGTTATCCATGATTCATACTTACCTCTTGGAATGCAATACACAGATGAGTCATACAGAGAAACAGCCTCTGCATAGGAAATTACACTGTCATTTATAAGTAACATTGCTTTCCTGAGCTGAAACAATGATGGGCCACAGTAATCACAGATAAATCTCCACTGCCTTGGAGCACTTGTTTAGAAAACCCACTCCCCTGTGGGTGTGTGAAACCAGAGCCTGTCTCAGAGCATATGAAGCATATAGTAACTAATTCCCATTAGCTTTGGGCATTCTGGGAACCTTTCAGGATCACCACTTCAGCTAATTATTTTTTTTTAATACAATACATGAAAGGACACCTTGCACTTTGATGTTATGACTGAGCCTCCTTGCAGGGCTGCTCTCCTCTTTCTTGGAGCCCTGTGGTCAACTGGAGTCAGGCCTCAGACTCCTTGTGTGCTCCAGGCAAACTCCTCCCCTGGCACACTCTTAGCCAGCTTTGACAGAGGCTTGGTGAGAGCCCCAAAGCCAGGAGCATGTGCCAGGACAAGGTGGAACTGCCCGTGTCACAGCCTGGGGTGTCCCACATGCCACAGGGAGCTCAGCAGGGCTGGCCCCAAGAACTGGTTGTTGAAGCACCCTGCTGGGGGAGATGGAATTCCTGCTCTTGTAAGACCTCTGATGAAGCCATGTCCTCCTAAAATTTCTGGAGGCTTCTCTTTTTATGAGATCATCATTCAAGACAGAAGGAATGAAGCCCAAAAGCTTCCTAGTTTCTCCAGGTTGCTCTTGAATATTCCCAAATGATGGAAACAGGAGAGAGAGAGAAAATATCATACCAACAGCATTTGTTGACTGCCAAATGTGTTGTAATTCTCTGGCCTTTTAAATAAATGCTGTTCATATGCATTGCAAAGAGGAACTGAAGAGGAGGAACTGAACATACCAAGATTTGAAGCCTTGTACTCAAGAGGCTGAATGTCATTCAGGCTGTGGGTTCTGATCTCAAATATGAGTAAACCACAAATTTCCCAAATCTGGAAACACAAGACTGCACCTTTAATCACTGGAGTATAGTGTAACTGATTGGTATTTTCAGAGCATCAGTAAAAATCACAGAGGGAAAACAGACATGAAAACTAGAGTGTATGCTTGGAATATCAGTGATTACGTTATATATGCATCTGAGATTTGTACTTAATTCAAGTCAGGATCTAATCCAGCTCCCATTAAGACAGTGGGAATTTTGCCAGTGAAAACAATAGTAACAGGATCTGGCCAAAATAATTTAATCCACCCTCTTCAGCTGCTGTGCTCACAGCAAGAATGTTGCCATTAAGAAGTTTATATGGACATAAATATTCACTTTAATTTCCTAGAGTTTGTCTACTTGCTTAAAATTGCATTTGTGATTAAAAAAAGAGCAATACAGTGTACTATGGCAGCATTTTAATCACTCTAGGTTCAGGAATAAATAGAAAAACATCTTAAATATTTTATACAGATTATATTGCAATCTTGAGTTAACAATTTATATTGGAGTTGTTTATATCTTTTTCATTCTCTGTTGCTTTATTTTTCTTCTGTTGGTTCAGGTTTCCAAGCTACTCTGTGAGAGTGATTGTGATGGGTTTGGAATTTTTCCTCCTATAATCGCATTCTGGAAAATTGTCACTATGCATGTTGTGTCACTGAATTGCATCTTGCCTCCTGCTGTGATTCTGTTTCACGAGGAGGAAAAGTTTAGGGCTGTATCATACTAATACTATGTTTAATGGACTGCTCTAAGCCTTTGAAGGATGCAAGAACATCATCAGGGGGAAGTCTTTAGCAGCTGAAGTGTTTTTGAACAGCATTCAAAGGTTTTATTACACCAGACCCTGCTCGTCAGTGCTGCCCTCTCCCCATGAACTCCATTGGGAGCTGCACTGACTGGGAATTGCTCAGGTGTAGCTCCTTGGCTTAGAACTTCCTGAGGGAGAACAGGATGCCTCTTCTGGAGACCTGGTGGCTTGTGCCCCTGTGCCTGGCATCTTTTCTGAGCTGACCACCCTTGATACTTCTGCTCTGTGTCCTTCTTTTCCTTCCCACTGCAGGAGCAGCAGTGAGCCCTGAGCTGTGAATGCACTGCAGCTGCAGTCAGCCCTTCTCAGAGAAGGCCAGCACTGGTGTGCTTCAGTAAAGCTCCAGGATGGCTCAGGAGTGAGGGGAAAATGCAGTTCTGCAATTGGCAAAGAGCTTGGGAATCTGTAGGAGCTGACCAGGAGTGGCAATGGGGGAGCTGGGGGCTGTGGCAGCTGCTCGTGCTGCTCCCAGGATCCTGCCTCACTTCACAGCCTGCCCCGTGTGCCCCTGCAGGCACCAGTGCAGGGATTGGGTGCATTGCACCTCCTGGCACGGCCACTGAAAGCATTTGGGATTTGAAACAATTGTCTCTGGTTTGTTTCTCTGCCAGCTGGGCAGTGAGGGGGCAGAAGCCAACCGGACAGAATGCATGTGGCTGCCATTTATGTGTAACCACGGGCCTAAAAGCACCTTGCACTGAAGGTGGCCATTTCCTGTCCTGGCTAACTTCAATGTGGGTATGAACATTGTCCATGACTCCCAAAGTTTTTTCTCCTGATGCCCCCACAGCCTTGGAATATCAGCTTTGCCTGTGTTACTGTTGTTAAAAAGTGTTGTGGTTTGACACTGGCCCAATGCCAGGCACCCACTTGAGTCACTCACTCACCCTTCCCTGCTACAGCTGGGCAGAGGGGAGGGGGGAAAAAAATTAATAAACACTTTATGAGTGAGATAAGGACTGGGAAAAATATTTCAAGGGGAAAAACGGGGCTCAGCTTAAGTTGCAAAGTGAATTTTATTGCTAACACAATCAGAGGAGGATAATGAGAATCAAAATAAGCCCTTATTATGAGAGCAAAACCCTCAAGCCCTGTCTCCCTGCATTGCTGGTGGAAGGAGGGAGGGGCTGGGGGAGAATAGGTGTTTTAAGGGCTTATTTTACTTTTCATTATCTTCCTTTGATTCTGTTAGCAATAAAATGCACTTTGCAACTTCAGTTGAGCCTGTTTTACCCCTTGAAATATTTTTCTTTGTCCTTATCTCACTTAGGAAGTGTTTGTTACTTTTTTTCCCTCTTCTCTGCCCAGCTGTAGCAGGGGAGGGTGAGTGACTCTGGTGGGTGCCTGGCATTGGGCCAGTGTCAAACCATGACAAGAAGTCACTAAAATTTCAACTCTTCTTCTACTCTCCCTCTCCTTTTCTTTTCCCCCTAGATGTATTTTCTTCAGTTTCTCAAGCCTTGAAAATCTTTTGGGGTTAAACTAAGGCAAGAACATATTATGCATCCATTTTAATGCCTCCTTATGGTCCCACAGCAATGTCTAATATTGCTGTTCTTCTTGGGCAATCTGAATTTTCTTAGTTTTTAGGACCAAACAAAATAAATCCATCGGGGCACAGTCTGGTGCAGGCAGAGGGGCCCGTGTGGGGCAGTAACTGTGGTTAACACTCTGTACTGGCTGTGTGTGGGTGTTCTAGCCCATGACCCCACTGAGAGATTGGGTATCTCCACCTCCTCATAGGACAAACTTTAATTTGGGTTTGCTCTAGGCTTTTTATTCTTTTCAGTCCTTGGATGTGGTCTCAGTGATGGTATCCAAACCCTTCTCTTTGTCAGTCCTGCTGACTTTGATATTGTGGCTCACTTTTTATTTCCCTTATTGTTTAGTCTTGCTTCCTAGAACTATCTCTGTACAGCAGTATAGAGATATGTGTATTAGTTTTTGGGGTTTTTTTCCTTTGAAATTAATATTATAAATGCAAAGGCTGTTACCCAGGAAATGTTGAATCATTTCACAGTGGATATCTGAATCCTATTAGTGGGTAGTGAAGGTTACAAAATTCTCATACTCTCTCCTAAAAATGTTTAGGAGGATTTTATGAGTGCCTCTGCAAAATTATTTAATTCTGTATTCTGACTATCTGGTTATAAACTTGATTGTATATTAGATTTGGTTTATGAAATAGGCAGCAAAATTCAATGCATGAAATTAAAACCCTGAATAGGAAATATAAAAGCATTCCTCCTGGATATTTTGAGTTATGAGTTCTGTGACTGAACATTATTTTATATTTATATTTGGTGAATTATTTATTTCAAATAGATTAATTATAAATATGACTTTAAAAAACCCCAAGATCTCCCAATGTATAGTTGCTTGATTGTGGGGGTGGGGGTTTTTTTGATTATCTAATCTATTGAGAGAATCCATGTATCTTTATTATACTACTTAATGGCCTGGAAACACATTACAACTGCATAGTAGTTTATTTATAGCTATATAAAGTTGAATTACTTTTAATGAGACATTTGCATACAATTATTGCAATCATGCTGGAAATGGAACAGCTACTTCAGCACATTTTTGAGACTTTGGCTCAAGAACTCTGAGGATTTCCCTTTGCAGCTGCTGGTAAAAGTAAATTTTTTTACCCATGCTCCGGACTCTGGTACATGTTCTACCACTGTTTCTGGAGGGAGGGAGCCCATGTTGCTCCAAATTAAAATGTAAACACTGATTCCCCTGAGAAGTCCAACAGGCTCAGTGCAAAATATAAGCAACTAATATTTTTATGGATGTCAGCTCCCATAGAAAGTCTGTTTTCTATTTCAATTAATATTTTGCATAAATCAGTGTCTCAGTAAAATAAGCAACACCACACTGAAAAGAACACAAGGCAACTGTAATTAAGCCATATGTTTAGTAATGTGCTGAACAAACAATGGAAAAAATTACTCTTTGGTTACTAAATCAATTGTAATCAACCTCATTCCACACACTGATCCACCTCTAGGAGCTGATAATACCTCTGTAGATATCAGGAACAAATCCAGCAACTAAATTAATAAAGCAAAATTGGTGGTTCAGCTACATGTGTCAGCACGAATGTATTGCTCCCTACAGCTTTATCTCTACAAACATCTTTTTGCTCCCAGAGGGCACTTAAAAATCCATACTGGTAAAATAAATATAAAGAAATTACTCAGCTTTATAATTACAGCATCATTTAAGAATTTCTCTGCCTTTTGCCAAATGGGTTGAAATATGATGGATTATTTCTAACAAACTATTTATCTCCAATAGTCAAAGAAAACCTATGAGCTAGTATTGCTTTAGTTTATATCCTGTGAACAAGGCTGTTGGAGTATCTGGTTTGCTGTTAGGCAGCTTGTCAAGCTCACAGTGATGGCCTGAGAGAGGGTTTTTGTGGCACAGGGGCTGCCATCACAAGGTGCAGGATAGCAGCTCAATGTGCTGCTGCCACTTCAAAGTAAATACTTGATAGTATAGGGTCATCTTTATCAAACCTTCCCTCATAGATGTGGGCAGAGGCGTTTCCTGCCTACCAGAGTAAGGGGGAAGATGCAAGGGAGGGATGGGTTTAACATTTTCTGGAGCCTGAAGCCAAAAATTTCATTCTTGTTAACTTGGCAACTGGTCATGGCTGCTGGCTGTTCTGCTGTGGTGTGTCACTGGTTCCTGCCAAGAAGGAGTGGTGTTGATAACTAGGAAAGCACTGAAAAAGTGCCTGCTCCATGTCCATGCGGTCACAGGAAGGAGCTCATCATTCTGGGCTCAAGGCAGCCCTGCTGTTCTGTCTGGGAGCCAGTGGGAACAGAACTAGAGCACACAGAGCCCTGATTCATTTTAGTGTGTGTAACACAAGCACGGCTGGAATACATGCCCAGGCCTTTCTAACCCTTGGGAGCTGCAACGAGGGGATGTCAGCTCAGTTCCCAGTGGCTCTGCTTTGGCTATCCTGCAAATTGCTGTATTCATGTGTGGAGGGATAGAATGTAAGCAAATAAAGATAGTGTAGAAGGCAGTCTCACACCTGAGGAGTTGCAGCTGCACTCATCACCAAAGATTAGGAACAGACCTGCCCTTAACAGGCCACAGCTGTGTCCAATAAGAAGATGAGTGCTACAAAAGAGTGGGTTCGCTGGGTGAGGAGAGAGATGGAGTTGGTTGGATATGCTGTGAAGAAGGAGTCAGTGCTGTGAGGAGGTGCCCATGAGAAATCACCAAGAAGGTATGGGAGTTTTGCAATAAGATGACAACATTCATATATGGCAGGAAGTGTCTGGGAATTCCTATCCCGTGAAGTGCACACAACGTGTTTAATGCTTTTATCTTATTAACCTGTGACTATTAGTCAGTGAACTATTTAAAGAGCTAAGTGCTATTTAACAATAAAGGACATTTCCTCGCCAGCTATTTAATTGTCTTCAAAGAGTAGACGTGGCTTATGGGCACAAAAAAGAATGACAGGAAGAAGCAAAAGTCTCTAATTCCTGGGTTGAAATTCCCTGGAGGTGTTTGTCCAAAGAAGGAAAATTCTGATCTCCAGAGCTCATTCCTAAAGAGAATGTAAAACTGCATTACTTTTCTGTATTTCTTATATAAGATTCCACTAATCAGGATTTTCTGGATAAAGGAGTGTCAGCTAAATCTTAATTTTTGCTGGCTTCCCACAGAGTAGTGCTTATTAAATCCAATAAATACCTCCTGAAAAAATATATATATGCAGTGCTAAAAGTATAATTCTTATTGTAGGAAAAAAAGCTTTACAGCTTTACTTGTAGTTTATAAATATTAATGAAATAATTTTTAGTAGAACCTTGTGAACTTAAAAAATATTTAGAAAGTGTGTACAATTATTACATAATGAAATCAAGGGTTTGAAGGAAGGAAGTGGAGACAAATCCTGAAAGAAAATTTAAGTTTGCTTGGAAGGTTTTGATACATATCTTCAGTGATTTTTAAAAACATTTTGAGTTCTAAGTTACATTAGTGTCTTGATGATTTTGAAAATCTCAAGTGCCTAGTTTTATATGAAAATAATTTTTAAAAAACATTAGCGGTTTGATCAAAACCACAAAAAGTAGTGAGAATTTAAGTTAAGAGCTGGAAATGAAGGTTCTTATTTTCCTTTTTTAAATTAGGACCTGTGTGCATTGGACTGACTCTGCTCCAGCTTTATTTACTCCGTCAATATACAAATGTTGTGATATGCCAGTAGGTCCAGCTTGGAGTATTCAGTGAAATTGCACTATGGGGTCCGTGGATGATGATGAGACATCACAGACCTCACTGGACCTTTTGCATCCAAGTTAGCGAAAAAGCCAATTCCAGCAGCAAGCTCATGTCTTCTGCTCCTGCTTTGATTGTTTGGGGATAGAGGCTACAGTAGCACTGAGATAAAAAACATGAAACTATAGAGAAACCACAGTAGCATGGAAGAGTTGTCAGTGGCTGTGGCTGCAGATCTGCAGTGGGAAGTGGAATGGGACCGGTGTCCTACAAAAGCCCAATTACTTCTTCAAATGTTCTATTGTAAGGTAGTCAGAATAATAAAAGATATGCCGAAAATTCTGGTATTGGAACAGCTTGGAATTCCTTTAGCATACCACTGCTCTTCTAGGGAATGATTTGGGTGCAACAATGTGGATTCTGCTGCACCAAGGTGAGACAGGTTTATTGATGAGAAGCAACTGGAGGACTCTTGAGGAGTAAGTACATCTGTCCCTACTACACAGGCAGTGAAGGCAAGAGTTAAAAAAATCCCAACAGATCTTAGCAGACCTGAAGTCATTCCAGAGTGAGTAGTAGCCTGCTGCTTCTTGCATTCCATCTTTTCTTTATTGGCAGATGTAGAGTATGGGAAATATTGTGGCTGCATGAGATAAACCCAGGTGTACCAAACGGACCATGTGGCAGCTTGTTTGAGAGGTCAGTTCTGGGAGCTGGTGGAAGGGGTCGCATCTTGCCTGGTGTCACCGGCTGGCATGGGGCTGCGTGTCCTGCGAGTGATCCTGGAGAGGTACAATGACAGAAGCGATGCCAGGGGGGCTCAGGCAGCTGAAGGCTGGGAGGATGAAGGGGATGTGAGCCGGCCCTGAGCCAGCCGCCCTCCGACTGGCCAAGGCTGCTTCAGTGCTGCTGCCAAGGCACTTGAGGAGTGCACACAGCTCCACAGGGACACTGCTTATTGCTGGGAAGGGATGCTGGAGGAGCTCTTACACCTTGTTCCCTGGCATCTGCTGGTGCCACAGCTCTGCTCAACTCTCTCAAACTGCGCTTCAATCCATTTAAATCCTTTGTGCCTTATGGCGGCACAGGCACTGTGAAGTGAGGGATGCTCAGAGGAATGTCTGAGCTGCCCCAGCTGGGCCAGCAGATTGAGATGTGGGGCATCAGTTTCTTCCTAGGAGTGGAAGCATTGCCCTCCTGAAATTACAAAAAGCTTGGTGGTCTTACAGTGTGTTTACATAAATTTAAAATAGAATGAATCAAATGGAAGTAAAAGATAAAGAGAACAAATGTGGACTTCATGAAGATTTATAACATGTCAAAACTAGGGAGAAAAATTCACAGTAATGATCTAGCAGATGAAAATAAGTTACTTTGCATTACTAATGGACAGTTTATATTGCAAAGCCACTGTCCCATATTACACACATTATAGAACCTCCTTGCTATCTCAAATAGATAAATAACATTAGCACAAAGCCAAGAAGATTTATAGCATGCATGAATCTCTCTCCATTACTCTTTTCCGACTAAGTTTCTGTAACTCTTTCTGTTGCATATGAATCACTTCACCGACCAAACTAATTCATGGATTAACTCCCTTGGCTCCAGTGGAAGTACTCCAAAGATGATTTTGAGGTGTACACTAAAGTAGGTCATACAGTGAGTAAATGGATGTTATAAAACAAAGTGCTCATGCTAATTGGCAATGGCATCATCCCATCAACCCCAGAGCAAGTGGATTGTTCCTAGCCTCTGTTACAGATCTCTATTACAGACAAGTCATTTCTTTCTTTTCTTTTTCTATCTATTGTTTGTGTTCTAAAGCAATTAGCTCATTGGAAACTATTTTTCCTTTCATCTGGAGACAAATGCTATTTTCGCTTATGTTTTTATAGTTACTCCCTAATACGACTTTGGTCATTCTGGTAGAAACATACTGTTGTACTTGGACTGTCTGTCACCTTCCAACTAAAGAGCCCAAAGTATATGGCCCATCTAATGCCTCCCAACACTCAGAAAGTATATAGGTAATTTTATAGATATTTAATAGACAAGAGGATTTCAAATTCTGTCTTGCCTGGAAAATTCTAGTGGGTTTAGAGTGCTTGCCTTTTGGGAATGATCCTTGCATATTCACATCCCAGATGTTCCTTCTGGTAGAAACCTGAGCATTGCTTGGTGGACTGTGCATCTAAATGGACTTTCTGTTGTGGGTGGAGGTTACATGAGTGCACTGATGGTTTTGTATGGGCCTGGGTCTGCTGCAACAAGCTGTTACATTTCTCCCTAACATGTGTTTGACATCAATGCAGAATTAGCACATCATCACACAAATGATCAATGCTGGGTTCAGTCCAGGGAGGAATGAAATGTAAAAGGAAACTGCGTGTGCACAAGTTCAGATTTTTAAATGGGAGCTGCTGCTAAAGGCTCACAGAAAAATCCTGGCACATATTGAGGTAAGAAAAATGTATTTACAGTTTTAAAATTTCAGATCAAATTTCTCCAGAGTTCTTAGCAGCATTAATCAAGATTTTAAAAAAAAAGCCCAAGTTGTGTTAATTATGCATGTGTAATGGTCTGGGAAATGTGGAAAATCTTAAAGTGATGAGAAAAGAGTTTGATGTCCTATTTAATATTTAAGTTCATTGACACCTCCTGCCCCCAAAATTAACAGAAAGCTAAACTGTGCCTGAGCTTTTTAAAATGCATATGGACTGACACTAAGTATGAACATTTTCAGTCTTAAAGGAATAAAACCGAGAAAATGGCAAGCAATCAGAAACAAAAGTTACATTACATGCCCAACTATTGTATCTATAGTGGCCACTACTACTGCCATTATAATACACAAGAGAATTTGAAAGCATTTAGATTTGCCTTTTCAGCTGACAATCTGCTGCAGGTGCTGTGCCATTATAAATAACTATTCAGCTGTTATGTGTTATTGTCTAAATCACCATTTTGAACCTGAAGTATAAGCTGCACAACCCATAGATCAAATCTAAGAAATTGGCTCTTGTTTGCAATGTAGTTATTTTAAAGGAAGAAAATACCCAGTAAATCAAACTCACAAAGAATTTTAATTACGCTACTTGTTCCTAGGAGCAGTATTACAGTTTTACATTCCAACACTGTGTGCATGGGAAATGTAATACACAACACCTGTTAACAATACATACTCTGATGAATGCTTGGCTAAAAATTGGTGTCTGATTTTTTTTTTTTTTTTAATTATATAGGGTGGAGAGAAAGAAGCTTGAGTCCATTTTTTTCTGTAAGTAGACAAAAAGTATCTATTTAGTATAATGATTTATGTTTTACCATCAGATGAAATCATACAGGGAATTTTTTTGGTCTAATACAGAAATAATTATGGTTGTTCTATCATTATTACATGAGTGATAGCAGGATTTATGCATAACAGCAAAAGGTGTAGGTAGCACTGGAAAAATTGTTTTCATTATAATTCCCTACTTGCAGCCTCTGATTTTAATTCTTATTTGGCATCAAAAATTTACATGGTTGAGTTCAACATAAAAAATGCTTTATTTGGATTGTATTTAATTTCTCTGTATTTTTGTATTTTCAACAAAACTTTTCACTGTGGCTGTGAGAAAAATATTTCTCTGGTATGTGTATAAAACATCCAGTTACAGTTAATATTTTGAAACGCAGCAGAGGCAGTGAAAATTTAAATAGTCATTTATCAAGAGTAATATCTGGCTTGGGTAACATGCAAAAGTAGTTACCAAGAAGGAACGTGTGATCCATGTGCTAGTGTAAAAGCAAGAGGTAGAAGAAAAATTACATTGTGTGTGATAAACCCAGGAAGTAAAACTTTGAGTCAGTTTTGTGTAGGAAAGCCTATAATCATCTTTTGAAGCTTAGCCTGGTTTTGGAGCTTGATCTACTTTTCATCAAAGGGAGTTTGAAAATTTACATCAGAGGAAGTGAAGAGGCAGAAATCAGAGCTGAAAGAGCATCCCCATCCTCCATTTTGGGGACTTTGCATTTTTGCTGCAGTTGAGTTTTAACTGCAAGTGTTATAAATAAGTAATGGCTCAGTCCTCCCATCCTGGCTCTGGCTGAGCTCCCGTGGCTTTGCCTGCGGATGGCTGAGCTGCTGCCCGGCTCAGGCGGCCGCAGTGCTCAGGTAGGGGAGCCCTGACAAGGACAGCAGTGGGCGGGTGCAGCGCTGCTTCTGAGCACACGAAAAGGTTGAACAGAACAACTGGAGATATTACCCAGGCAGCCTAACAAAGCTGTGTGCTTCTGAAGACAAATGTTTTCACTGCAGGGTTCCCAGGAAACAAAGGGAGTCGTGGCCTTTACAAAGTACACAAGTGGCAGAAATACTTGTATACAAAGTCTGACTCACAGCTCATGTAAAGAATATGACAAACTTCTTAGTCTAATTCATTAACTCTAAATAATGTCCTTTCAAATGCCATCCCCAGAAGCAGTTTCTATTGGAGCTATTTTTTATCCTTTTGCCACAGATTGTTTTAAAAGAATTATGGGAAATGACAGCTGTAGAACTAAAGTTCAATTTTTCACAGATGAAACTACAAAATGCATGGAGTAATGTAATCCAGTCAGACAAGTGAGTAAATTATATCTTGGTTGCAACAACGCGCCACTTGCTGAATATCAATAAGGATATGTTTCCTTCTCTGGAGTAAAAATATTTGCTGTTAATGTAAACGGTTCTGAATGTCCCTGGCAGTATAGGCACAGATGCCAAACAGCATTAAAACTGAGCAGAATCTCATATGTTTTGTTTGTGAGGAAGAGGAAGACGGCGTTCACAGATGTTAAAACAAGGAAGATGATTCCTTTTACATTGCTTTACCATAATGAAACTCCATTAACTTCTATCATCTTCTTTCAAATTTCAAGTAAATGAGAAAAGCATAAGCTCCAGTTCAAGGAACACTGTCAAACAGTGCACTCAGTATTTTCATTCTCCTCCTAAATTTCCTAGGATAAGTGTGTGGGTAACTCTGCTCCCTGTGTACCAAAATACCCCTATTCTCCATAACCCAAGTCACAAGTGTCAGCAGAGTATATGTGAGCTGTGCCACATCTTTCTCTTTCTTTGAATTTTGAGTTCCAAAATACTGAGCTCAAGAATGGGTTAGAATAATCAGCTTTCCACTCTGAACAGGCTAATTCTCCCCCATCTAAATCAATAAATTACATTAATAAATACCTTATGGAAATATTTGACCCCTGTTCTAGAAGAAACCCATAATGTTCCATATGACATCACATGCAGAGCTCATGTGCAGTTAAAGTGATATTCTTAGCACAAATATATGTGCTGGCCTTGGATCCTCTGCTCAATGACTTTTTATTTTTACAAGAAGTAATATACTTAAGCTCTCTAGAGCTCTGTGAATTCATTTTTTGCATGCAACTACATAATCTTTTTGGAGTGAATATGGACATTAACTCCTCCTTGCAGCTCTCTGTAAACATATGCTTGCACAGCAGATATTTCAAATTCAGAATCTAGGAAGGAAAGTGCTCCCAGGACTGACTACTGAGTTATATACCATTTTATTTTAATGTACTTTGCCAAGATGAGTCCATAACCTCAAATGAGTCAGGGAAATAAAGGGGAAGGGCAATAACAAACAGCTTCATCGTAATTTTAACCCTATTGCCTAGTGATCACAAAATAAGCTTTATGCTTACATATTTAAGGAGACCACATGGACACGTTCTTTCTGAATATGCTCATCCACTCCTTGGGATTTGTACTCTGTGATTCCAAGTACACAAGGAGAAGACACGTGATCCACTTTGTTGCTTGGATCTGGTGGCAGGGACACTTAGGATGTATTGCCAAACTGCAGAGTGACACATTTCATTCTCTTGGACAGGCCTCTTTCTGTAAAATGGAGACTCATTTGTCATACTGACTCTCCAGGTGTTGCTGCTGTAGGTGGGATCCTAGTCCAAGACATCACTTAAATATGATGTAATTATGTCCCAGTAATTCAGGCTTGCCAGTCCTTATTAAATAACTAAAGAAATATTGAAAAACCTTGGAAGCTGTTTGTGTAGTCCAGCAAACAAACAATTCACAAATAAATAAAAAATACAGTTAGCTTTAGTATACAAGACAATTCAAGTCTTGAGTAACTACAGTCTCTCTATTAAAATCCCCCTGTAATTTCAGCTGGATGTATTTTTTCACTTGCTGCCCTAAATTGTTATATGTTATTCTAAAAGCTGGTTAACATCACATGGAGAAGGTGGCAAAAAATCAATAGAGCTTCACAACAGAGGCATGAAAGGAGTAAAATATGAAACCTATGAAAGAAATTATGTTCCCATTTGGGGGCAAAAGGGCAAGGACAATGGAATCAGTGAATTTATATTTTTTCTGTAGACTTTGCTGTGTTACTAAGATGTAATTCTTCATGTAGTTGTGCCTTTCTATCTTCTTTGGTCTGCCAACAGAATGAAATAGCAGTTCAAATGGAAAAGTCAAGTTTTGTCTATCAAAATGAAATTTCAAGAGAGTTTTCCCAGGAGATTAATGTCTCATCTTTCTCATGGAGTAAAATATCCTCCAGTTCCTGTGAACTTGCCAAGATTAGCAGTAGTTTATGTCTTTAGAAAAGATACAGAGTAGATGGGAATCTGAGCTGAAATGGCTGTCTGAAGAGAGAAGATATACATGTGTATTATATAGTACCAATACTTGAGTATGTGTTTAATATGTAACATTTTATATAGAATATGAATATACATACTCCTGTATTTTACAAGTTTTATTTCTATTTGCAATTATAACTTGTTAAATTATTCTTTCTGGTGATTTTCATCGCTACATTAACTAGCAAATTCTGTACTGCACAACATGTCCTCCTGAAGAATGCAGCTCTCTGCCAATGAAACAATTCTCTCATCAAACCCAAACCCCTGCACTAACCTTATGATAAATTATTTGTCCATTGTCACCGTGTACTTGTGGCTGTATAAGACTTAGGGGACTTAGAGGCACTCAATGGGCTCTTCTTTTTGTCTCTTGTCTTGAATTTGGGACTTCTGAGTGGATTGTTCTTGTTTGAATAATAACTATGAAGAGTTCTTGAATTCTAGAGATTTTGGGTTTTGTTTTATCAATTGATGACCTTGAGGGTAGGTAGTTTGAAATAGCTATGCCCTAAATTATGCATATTGCTTTATCTTATGCAGCAGGTGTCATAGTTTGGGTTTTTGTACTAAGAGGTGTTCAGAGGGGAGAAAAACCTAAGCTTTCTTAGTTCACACCGATGGTGAACTGCAATGTTATACACACATTTACATTATTTCTACAGTTCAATACACAGTAAGGAGCTGTCTTGAACTACTGGCTTAAATAAATTCCTATTTCTGCTTGAAGTTCTTGTTGGCAAAAAAAGTACAGGTCCCCTGGAGATGGGTTACATGTTCTTATAAGTCTTTTCTATCTAATTTTTAGGATTTCTATGAACTCGATTAATTTCTTGGCAATAGATATAGCTGTCTTCTGGCTATGATCAAGAAGAGAATCCATCTAAAATTTGCTTTTATCCTACATTGGGCCACTTCTCTTTATGGTGAGAAGATAAAGGAATCATTGATAGAATACACATTTTACTACTTTCATTTCTTTGTATGCATATTGTTTCATATTGTTTTGAATAATTGAAAAGTTATCATTTGCTCCATTTAACTTGGACTTTGTTATTGCTGGGCAGAGTACTAACTTTACAAGTCTCAAAATCACTGTTAAATCACATGGAAATTTTGCCTCCCTATTAATTAAACAGGCAGGGAGAGGTACTGAGCTGGATTGTGTTGACAGTGAGCAAAAAAGAAGCAGCATCTGTCCCCAGGTAACTCAGAACTCTGTCTGTCCTGCTGCTGATACACCAAAGCAGGTATCCTCTCATACCTGTATCTCATTTTAATTGGATACTGCCTGAGAAATGGCAGAATCATCTTTTTGTTTTAAAAACAAGTTTCCCTGACAACCTGGGATTTATGTTTTTCTTTTCCTAGTACATAATCATGTCCAGAATTTTTTTCTGAAGGTGTGTATCTATATATGTAAAACAGAAGAACATTACCTAGAGGGAATGCTGTTTCCTGGATAGAATATCTGCAAAGAATGTTATAAAGGAGCCAGGAGGGGATGATTAATTACTGTGGTAATGCATTTATGCACAGTAATGCAGGGCTCTTTATTAAGAGTCACGTAGCACTAATGTCCTGTTGCTTTCACAAATTACCCATTGGATACTGGGAGGGTCAAACCCAAATACTGTGTGCAAGTCCTCCACATATGCCTGTGGTTTCTTCTCAATTCTTGTACCACAGGGCATGAGTATAAGCAATTTGTTGTCATAAGGGCTGGCAGCCAGGAGAGCTATATGTCCATCTGATGTTGATGTAACAAGCAAGGCTCTGCTAGGAATTTCTGCCTGCTTTTCATGCTGAATTTGCCTATGGCTAATAACTCTGCTTGGTGATGCTTAACTAAAAGTGACTGGAAACGTGTTTGCAATTGAACATTTTTATAGGATCTCTGTCAATAGGAGGATGTTTCTGTGGGCCTGTTTTGTGTTAAAAAACCTTTGCTTTGTAAAAGGCAACTTCTGAAAATTCATTCCTTTTCTTAAATAAGTAAGTTTCATTTATTCCTGAAATGCCAGGATCTCTGCAATAAGTAACAAAATCAGACTGAATCACCTTGGCTACTAAAACTTTGGAAGACTTGTTGGAATATTTTGGAGCACTTGCAGCTGCTGGATGTGTTCCAATTGCAGGTGGCCTGCACTATCAAAGCTTTGCTTGCAGCTGCGACCTTTATTTCCCTTTTGACATGGACTTGTGTGATGCAGGAGAACCTGCTCCTTGCCCAAAAGATGGAGTATTGTGATGAAGAGGAAGATATTTCTACAAAGATAGCTGTGTAGTTCATTGTGCAGAGAGCAGTGTGGAATTGCCATATTGGTGATGTTTCAGTGCATAATTAGCAAAATGAAAATTTGGCTACTTGAAAATTAAGGGGAACAACCAGCTCTTTGCCCAGCCCCTGCCAGGGCTGAGTGTTAGTGGGCTGTGTGGTGGTTATCTTGTATAGGCTAGAGGTGACCTAGGCACCATGAGCTGAAGAGCTTTAATCAAAGAGAGACAATAAAGAAGTGTGCCTTCCACGATGCTCATGTTCTGAGTGATACCAATCTTGGCAGAGCCTCTCCCAAACCTTAGCTCTGATTGCTTCTCAGACAAATAGAAGAGCACTTACGGTGTAAAGCCAGACTTTCAAATATGTTCTGCTTAAATAACATATTTTAAATATTAAATAACAGACACTTTCAGGAAACCTTTACATCTAACAGAACTGCACCAGTGGAGAAGGAGCTCTGCTGTTCTCTAACCTGGGTCTCTTTGATGATTAGAAATCATATGAAAATCTACCATGGCTACCTGTAGTAGGAAAGGACTACGTCAGCATTTTAAGTTTAGTATTTCTGTGTTGCACTTAGAAGTTTTGCATTTGAAGGAAATCAAAAAGCCACCTTAAATATTCACATACACATGAATGTGGTTTTGTAAACGTGAAGGATCCACATGAAATTAGATGGCATGGTTTGATGTGACTGTTGAATCCTTTTTTCTATTTCTAAGCCTTCTGACACCAGCTATCTAAAAATCTAAATTGAAAAGTAGGAAGTTTAGGAGCTCTCAACTGGAAATGTGGTTTGAGCTTCAATCAGCACTCAGCTTCAATCACCTGCTCAGTTCAGGTTTTGTGTAAGAAAGAATTCAATCCTTTTATACTGAGTAAGAGAAACAGAATTAGCTCTTTCTAAAGGCTTTAAGCCCCCAAGTCTTTAACATTGAAAATGTTCATGGAAGTCAATGGGCATTTTCAGTTCCAGAGGAGTGCAGGGTGAAGTCAAGAATCTACCTGTTACCAACTAGATAACATAATAATGAATGTACACAATCTTGCATTGCATCCACTTAATTCCCCAGTTTTAACACCTTACTACGTGCCGTGCTTGCAGCTCTGAATAATGTTCTTATTTGATTATATTTATATACACTGTAAAAGGGGCAGTAACACAACTGTGCAGCTATCAGCCGCAGAGCACAGCACAAATTGTAGGAATTCACAGTGTGGGCTCTATTTCTTTAAAATTCACAGTATGGGCTCTATTTCTTTAAAATACTATGAATAATTCTACAAAACACTGCAGGATCCAGCTCTCTGAACCTCAAAGATTTCTGACTCCTTTTGGAAACGCGATTGGTCTACCTGTGTCAGTGAGGGTCAGGGTGTTTGAGCAGAACAGGAGCTACAGACGTGTTGAATCTCACACTATACATCACAATCTTAGTGGGTAATGGGCATGTTCTTGTCTCCTGTGCCTCAGCTAGGACACAGGTACTGTACTTTGTGGTTTGCACATTTTAAGAAACTGCGGATGACAACCTTCTGAAGGTGGCAAACTGCTCCAAAGCAGTGGCACAGCTTGAAACAGCTGCAGAAAATCCCGGGAGGCCTTTGCTTTATGTGAGGCGCTGCAAGGAAGTTGTTTTGTCATGCCAGCTCCCTCAGCACATCCATAAACTTTGCAAAGTAAGTTATTTCGCTCTTTGTTCTTTTTACTGTTCACCTACCAAATGTTTGCATTTTATTTGATATTGCGGGTAAATGCTATTACTGTGAATTACTGTTGCTGCGTGCAATACAAAGCTGACAGAGAAAATGTTTCGATGTAGTTTTCGTTCGCTACTGCTCCGAGTCCGTTAAATAGAAACGGCACGCGCTGGGCCGGGCCGCGCGGCCGTGAGGGGCGGGCCGGGCTCTGAGGGGAGCGCGGGCGGGGCGCCGTTAGGGGCGGGCCCGGCGGCCATGGCGGAGGGCGTGCAGGTACCGCCGGGGTGGGAGCGCTTTGGGCTAAATTGTCCGTGCTGAGCTGCACCAAGGGCCGCAAGGACGGTGTGGGGTCTGGAGCATCTCGCTTGTGACGAGAGACTGCGGTAGCTGGGCCTGTTTAGTCCGGAGGAGATTGAGAGGGGTTTTATCAATATATTTAAATGTCTCAAAGGAGGATGGTGCCGGCCTCTTTTCAATTATGCCCGGTGACAGGAGGAGCAAGGGCCATAAACCACAACAGAGGAATTTCCACCTCGATATGAGGAAGAACTTCTTCCTGTGGAGGGTGGCAGAGCACTGGAAGGGGCCACCCAAGGAGGTTGTGGAGTCTCCGTCTCTGGAGAGAGGCATTTGGAGACATTGCAAACCCATCTGGACACGTTCCTTTGTCACTTGCTCTGGGTGACCCTATCTCGGCTGGACTGTATTACCCCCACAGGTCCCTGCCAACCCTTACAATTCTGTGTAGAAAAGAGTGTGGCGTTAAAAAAGCCGCGTGTCTGTAAATATGCATATATACATATAAAAATACACTTGTCGTCACTTTCAGTTCCCAGTGTCAGTTTCCCAGTGTCAGTTTCCAGTGTCACTGTCGTCACCCAGTCCGTTCAATGGAGAGACAGGGCCTGCCCCGGCAGCTCCTCCAGCAGAGGCTGCGGAGCCTGGGCTGGCACAGCCCAGCCGGGTCTGTCCCTCTCGCAGAGCTGCTGCTGGTGTGTGCCTGCTCCACCTCTGACCTCCACTGCCTCGCCAGCTTTCAATTGGTTGTGGACTCTCCTTTTTAAATGTATGGTTATTTCTTGGTATATTGGACATGGGGAGCTACAGCAGTGGTTTCTGCAAGAAGCTGCTGGAAGCTTTCCCATGTCCACTAGAGCCAATGCCAGCCAGCTCCAGGACACACCCACGGCCGCCAAGGGTGACCTCACCAGAGACAGAGATCTGGAATAACAGATTTAGGAGGGGGAGGAAGGAATCCATACAAGAGCAGCTGGAAGAGGGGGATGCGAATATAGCTGCAAACACCAAGGCCAGCAGAGAAGGGGAGGCAGGATGTGCTCCAGGTGCCAGAGCAGGTTTCCCCACAGCCCATGGTGACACAGCTGTGCCCCTGGGCCCATGGAGGTCACGGTGGAGGAGACACCCATGTTGGAGCAGTTCATGGTAGACTCCCTGGTGGGGGGCACCCCATGCTGGAGCAGGGTTAGAGCATGAGGAGTCTTCCCTGAGGAAAGAAAGGGAATGAGGAGGCAGCAGGGTCAGATGCAATGTGCAGAAATGACTGCAAGCACTCTAGCCCATCCCCCCTGCAAGCACTTTACCCCTACCCCCAACTGGTAGAGAAAATTGGGAGTGAAGTTGAGTCTGGGAGGAGAGGAGGGGTGTTTTGAAATGAAGTTTTTATTTTGCATTATTCTACTCTGATTTCATTGGTAACGAATTATTTTTCTGCCCAAACCGAGACCCTTTTGCTCATGACAGTAATTGGTCAGTGACCTTTCCATGTCCTCACCTTTTCCCACAAGCCTTTTGTGATGTTTCCTCTCCCCTGTTCAGCTGAGGAAGGGGCTGGCAGAGAGGCTGTGGTCAGCTCCTGGGCATCCAGCCTGGGTCAAACGACCATAGTGGGCTTTTTTGTGGTGGTAGGAGTCTCCTAATTTTTGGTTGTTGAGGAAAAGGCTTGTGGTTTCCTTTCAAAGAGCACTGGGGCAGTGGAAGCAAGCTTACACTTTCCTTCCAGCAATATCACAGTTGCATTTCTCACCTTTCATTGCTTTATCTTGCTATCCTCTGGAGGATTTTACAAATCCATTGTGTTTGCATTAATATTTGCTTTATTTGCTTGTCTTTGGCCTCCCTGTTTTTTTCCTGTTTCCTTTTTTGACTTGGTTGACAGAGGTGTGGTTTCTGACAAGCAACTCATTTCATGCTGCTTGTCAAGAGATATAAAAGTAAAATTCATTCCTCCCAAGAATGTATGAGGTATTGCATCAACTCAGAATTTCTCCCTCAAGCCTGTCTATGTAGTTGTAGCTACTATAAGATAATTTTCTTCTGCTTGAGCTGCTTTGTTGTCTCCACTGGCCAAAAGTCGCTGTGACTGTTGTGGGAGTGATTAAGCGCCTTCAGCCGTGTCGTGGTTGTGTCTTTGTCAGTACAAAAGCTCACCATTTAGGTTTCCTTAAATAAATAAACCCTCTTCCAAGTGAAATGTGTTGCTAAGTATTCTAAATGCTTTATGAAAAATATATGTACCTTTCACAGAGCTCCGTTAGCGCTCTCTGTAAATATTTTGGCAGTTGGAGCAGCGTAACACTGGGGTGATGCAGTCAGATTGCAGTAAAAGGATACAGGCTGTGCTCTATGGGACACGACAGGCTGTCAGAAATATATTGTACATCTGGTTGAAATGTACCATTGAAATTTTTGTAGATTTTACTTCTTGGCTTTATAAAAAGAATCTTTAGAGGAATTCAGTAAACTTTTTTTTTCCACCTGTTTTCTGTTCCTCATATATTGAAGTTTGTTCTACACACAGTAGCTTACCTTTGTGATATTTCTGTCTATCCTTTATGATTTGTTTTTATTGGAAACCATGTGGAATTGTGTGTTTTTATGATTCTATAGTCCCTAGTTTTGGCTGAAGGTAGCTTAGCATGGTCCATATATAAGGTGTAGGAATCACTATTTTGGTAGTGTTTCTTTATATAATTTCTTACATTTTGAGACGATTCCTTTTATTTAAATTGAATATTTTTATAATTGTTACAGCTTGTAATGACTTTCAGCAGAAAGTGTGTTAGAAAATCTGAATACTGATCTTATCAAGTCTTGCTGCTGCTTTATTTTTAACCACATTTTTCTCATAAGTGGTCTGCAGCTGTGAAAACATCAGTAAAATTTATTGTCATCATACGTTTGGTCAACCATAAATCATGATATATGGACTGTGACATTTTTGAAACATATTTTGTTATTAAAAGGACACTATCATGTTTATAGTGTTCCTTGAAAGCTTTCTTTGCCTATAGGTTTTGTGTTTTGCATTTGACACATCTGCATATTTCCCTTTTGAAGGTAGTTGAAATGAGTGCTGCTATTTTTATTTCCTCATTTGTTTGATGACAAAAGAAATGTTTATGATTAAAAATAGCAACTATTGATCTTAACTTCCCATTGTGGGAGCGGACAAGTGGGGCCTTTTAAAAACAAACAGGAACAGTGAATGTGTTTCTGTTTCTGCCTTAACTATTTGTGTAGAAAGCGTCAAGATTTTCTGCTGCTACTGAAGCATTTGACAGCTTGATAACAAAATGTGTATAATAATACAAATAACAGCCTGTGTTGCTGGTGTAGTTTGGTTGGGTTTTTTTCATTCCCATTTTGATTAAAGTTGTAACTGATATACAGTGCTCTTCCAGGGTACATCTGCTCTGCTGTCAGCCCAGGCAGAGCAGCTGAGCTTGCTTTTCATGAGCTACTGGAAAGCTGAGTCCAGTCTGATTTCCCTGCTAGGGTGAGGACAGCAGGATCTTGGGTTCCTTTGCTTTGAGTATTTGCTACACTTGGCGAGATTTGCTGTTCCTTGTGTATTATGTGTTTGGAAGCCATTTTGCAAAGCATGGTGGTGTATTGTCAAACAAATGCAAACGCTGTCTTCAACCACTGCAGAAGGCTCGTCCCAAAGGACAGGCTTATTTTTCTTGAGGAATGCTGGTGCTCATTTCAGTTGCTGTGTTTCAGGCTTTGGCCACTCTGGAAAGGCCCTCACCAACACCCCACGTAGTGGGGCTTTTTTCCGAGCCAGGGGTGACTCAGTGCAGGTTTGAGCTTTTGAGAGTTCTTTCCCACCCCTGTAAACATTGAGCTTTTTTGCAATTTGCTGTTTATTGGTCTACTGCTGCTATTTCCTGCTTCATGGTAGTGAAGAGAGACTGAGAGATTCAGAAAGATCTTACTTTTTGTTTTAGAATGTCTGGTTTGGTATTTTGATTTGATGCTGTTAACAAGGGATGCCCACAGCATTTGGAGCAATGTATTGAACAGCCAGAAACATATTATGCATTCAGAACAGTTAAAAATCCTTCAAAGGAAAATAAAACCGTAACAAATAATTCTCTACTAGCAGCCTGTATTTAAACAGGCA
Source organism: Zonotrichia albicollis (assembly GCF_047830755.1). Classification (NCBI taxonomy): domain Eukaryota; kingdom Metazoa; phylum Chordata; class Aves; order Passeriformes; family Passerellidae; genus Zonotrichia; species Zonotrichia albicollis. The sequence goes on along the minus strand of NC_133825.1, from coordinate 21,697,409 downwards.
CTCTGCTGTTGGGAGTGGGCATTGGTAGGATTGATAGATTTTTTTTTCCTGACACATGAACAGCATTACTAGAATTAACTCACCTTGGATTACCTCAGTCAGTCACTGCAGTTAATACTAAAATGAACAGTAAATTCTTTGGCACCAATGAACACATAAGAAAAAAACTCTCCTGGTACTTTTAGTAGTGGTTAAAGAGACAAAAGTAATCAATCAAAATAATTGTAAGCTTTTAGTCAGGTGTGTGTGTAGGTTCAGCCCAAACAGAAACTGTCTATAAACACAGGATTGTTTAAATTATTTATGGACCTTCAATACTTTCTTAAATTACAGAAACATTGCTGATTTTAAAAAAATTTAAATCATGTGCTTTCTGTCCCATAGTTCCTCATCTGTCATTTGTGACACTGTCTCTTATCTGATACCTGTGCTTGTTATGGTGGACAGTGGTGCCCAAACCCCATCTTACCATGAGCATTACCAAAACCAGTAATGCGTTGGTGGGAATGTTGCTGCTGGGAATGCTGTTCCAGCCCCCAGGTGATGAAATGGACCTTGGGAAGCATTCACCTTGCCCTGCAAACTGTTCTGGTGTGATGTGCAGATTAGGGAGCCTTATCTGCAACTCTGAGTGAGTTACAGCAGCTGCCAATCTCTTCAGTTTAAACTGCAGCTTGTAAAATATTAGCATTTTGCCTTACTAACAATTGTGCCCAGTAAAATGTTGACTGACCAGTCATATGTAATTTATATAGTGGTGGTCACTGTAAATAATAAAGTATTCTATGTATTGAACATCCTAAGAGAAAGTGAGGGAGGAGCATTAATTCAGTTTCCAAAAGATTAATATCAGTTATTCATTTAATTCAGCCCCCACAGCTTCTAAAGAATCTCCTATTCAACAGGTTTCTAACACTGCAGGAAAGAGTTTATATTTTTTCTTCGTACTGAAATATGTCTTTCGATAATTTTATATTAGCAGGTAGTGCTGTTTTTTTTTCCCTGCAGCTTCAATTATAGCAGCATTACTGACTGTAGGAATATTTTTTATGCTGTTTAAATTACTGCTAATAAAAGCAAACTACCATCATGCTTTTAACTATGTGAAGGAAGCCTTCATTTATTTCATTCCTATTCTTATGAGATAGTGTATCTGAGATTGACTTGTTTACAGTTGGGAACAATAATTTTTCTTATTGAGGTATATGTGAAAGTACTCAAGTACTTAAATAGAGAGGAGAAAATAGTCTGTCCGCTGAATGAATGTTCTTTGTTGCTCTCAGTCTGGTTTTGTCTCTCCTGTGTGTGGTGGTTCTTCAGCTAGTCCAGGATTTCAGTACATCTTGTAGCTCAGCAGCAGCAGGGGGAGTAGTGTAGCTTTACTTGGGGGCTCTCCTTGTCCGGCGCTGGAGTGAGTTGGTGTCAGCTCAGAGCAGTGCTGGTCAGGCTCAAAAATCGGTGTGTGTGCTTTCCCTGCATGAGCTGGAGCAGGATTCTGCAGGCTCTGCCTTGCTGCACTTCTCTAAACCCCAGATCCTGAAGATGTACAAGTGTACCTACTGCAAATAAATTGTGCCAGGGGTTTGTGTGGTCAGGCCAGGCAGACTCGAGCAGGAGGCTGGGAGGCATTTTGGGGCTGGTTCACTCTTGATGAGAGCTGGGCCAGCACCCAGTGCCCAGCAGGGCTTTGTCCAGTTTGTTCTTGAAAGCCTGCGAGGATGGAGATTCCTCTGCCTTTCTGGGTTATCTATTCTAGGTATGAAATATTTTCATACTGAAATATTTTTCTTTATGCTGCCCCATTGTGGATCCCCTTCCACTGGAGCACGGTCCCATGACCACTGTCCGTTTTTCCCCTGCAGTGCTCCTCTCTGATGGGGCTGCTTCATCTCACACCTCACTTTGTCATCTACATATTCTATTGTGAAACCATTTTAGGGGATTTTTTCTACTGATTTTTGCATTTCATAGATTTCTCACTGAATTTTCCTGCTTTTATGAAGACCATTGCATTGTTAGTTCATGCTCAGTTTGTTCTTCCCTAAAACATGTCCATCCTTCCTAGGAACAGTAGTGTCAGATCCTTATTATTCTGTTGCAGCAAATATCTTGGACTTTTGTTTGGCTAGGGGAAGGAGATAGTGTAGACAGTAAATTTGAAAATGCAGTCAAGTACATGGTGGAGAGCAAATAACATAGTAATTTTCGTGTATTCTCATAATATGTTTAGGAGAAAGTTAATTTTAAAATTTAATTATTGTGCAACACAGTATCATGTTGGTCAAATTTAGATTCATGGATTCTTTTGCACCTTTAAATCTCTGTTGTTTTTAGTTGCAAGTTAATTTAATCTTGTGCAGCACATATGTCAGTGTGTTCCCATATGAATTTATGACAAAAATACTATGTTCCATGTATCTGCCCAGCTTTTCTCTGGTGAGAATGTGTTAAGGTATTGTGTTACTGCTGTATAATTACAGCTGTCTTGCATTTTTGGCATTTGTTGAATTAATCCCTTGCATACCTCCTCAATATAAAAATGTTATTTGGATAAGTTAGTGACATAATAAAATAAACATTTTTAAAATTACATTCCTATGTACATGTATGCAGGATGAATTCCGAGATCAGGATGAAGTCCACGATCAGGATGAAGTCCGAGATCAGGGTGATTTAGGTGGAGCAAAGATTATCAATAGAACATTTCTTTCTCTTTCCCAAGTAACTGCCTTGTCAGAAGAAGATGTGGAAGGAGTTGAAAAGTAAGTAGCAGTGACAGCAATGCTGGAACCCATATAATAATGAAATAAAAATTGTAGACTGTTAGATTTCTTTTGTGATGGTTATGTCATTAGTCTTTAATTGTTCAGTTAAATCATTGGTATTTAATATTACTCATCAAAGATGGCAGAAACACTTTTGATCTCAGATCCAGCCTGGTTTACTGGTTTTCCTATATCTTTTAATTTTGCTTAGACTCCTTTTTTTCCACTTGAATTTCACCTTGTCATTGTTTCTGAATTTACAATAGCTTTAAATACGCTGTAAACAAAACACAAAATAAGAACAGGCTGATACTGAGCTTTTTTTTGGTAAATTTCTCTGAGTAACCTTTTTGGCTAAAACACTCAAGATTCTGAACTGTAACAGGAGTTACCAAAAAATCAAAAAGGTCTTGAAAGTTCAGCAAGGGATGGAAAGCTTGAGAAGGCATTAGTAGGTCGCCATTATGGTGCTCTGGGGAAATGGGAGGCAGCCAAAGACTTCTGATGTCAGGCTGCCTTTGTCTTTCCTGTACCAACACTCTCCCTTGTTATTAGTGTTTAATAGCAGCTAAATTTAGGAGGCCAGAAGTTTGACCTGAGACTCCAGATTTATATTTGACAGATGGGACTTCTGAGAAGTGCAAGAATTATTTAGGAGCGTTTGTGTCTACTAGCAGGTTCTTAGGGAATTGAAAGCCAAAGGGCTGGGCCGCTGGTCTGGTTTGGGAAGGAAGAGGTGGGGAGTGTATAAAATCCAGCTTTGTTCCTCTGAATAGGTAACCATTTAATAGAGATTAAAATATTCCTGAAACATATTCTGTTCTTCCTATTTGTCACTATTCTAGGGAGAGAAGGTTTTTCTGGGATTTTTTTTTTTTAAAAAACTGGAAAGAAAATTTGCGACCATCAAATAATAATAGAAAAAATGCTTTCCTTTCCTGTTTTCTCTTGCACAATAGGCCTCTTTAAATTTAGAGGAGACTAAAGTGTACAACTCATGGAGACTAAAATGTGCTTAATATGCACAATTCTTTGTGCAACTTGCTCATCAAGATTAAAAAGAAAAGCACTGAAAGATCATGTGCTCTTTTAGTCTCAGCTGATCACATATGTATTTATATATACATGCTGTACAAGGGGAATGTAAAGTATATACTGCATCTGACTGGAAGGAGCATAGTTACAGGGTATGTTATGCACACTAAGCAGTTTAACAGCAGCATTGAAGATTTGTTTACCAGAGTGCATTGTGTCTATTTACAAGAGCAGTTTGAGGGCCACAGCTAGGGTTAGAAAATCAGAATAGATCTGAGTCTGATAGTTTTGATATTCTGCATTCCCATCTATCAGGCAGTTTTGTACTGCTGTCCATCTTGGTAAGACTTGAGCCCTGTGAAGAAAGCAAAAGCAGGGAGGGTAACTATGGAATCGAACTGCCCCATCATTTCACAAGCGTGTAAAGATCCTGTTGTCAGTGACATGCCTTACAGAATATTGGAAAGATGAGCACTGGCATTGTTAGCAGAATCAGAGAAAATCTAAATCCCTGAGAAGCTCTGATTATGAAAACACAGAGTTGGCAGAAGCTTCAGAGAGAGAGGATATGGACTGTTTCAAACCTTGGAAAGTTCAGCTGGCCATGTTCCACTTCTATTCCAGGACACAAGTTAAGTGTTTTTAACCGACTTGCATGTGTGCAGCTGTACAAATTTGTCATGCAGAACAAAGGAATACATGTTTTAAACAAAACTGATTGGATTATATGCTTTACTCTGTTGGCTATTGAGGCTTTAATTAAAGAAACTCATCTCTTTTGACAGCATATCTGTACTGTGTCGGGTAAAGCCCTGAAACTCTAATGGCTGCAATCAGTAGGTCTGGGATTAATGTCCTCCTTATGAAGGAATGAGAAGGCAGCAGGGCTGGGGAAGACCTTGCTTTTTCACATAGGAGTAGAAACTCTGATCACTGGCACCTGTGTCCTCAGCTGTAGTTAAGAAGCCAAGGATTGCTTTAATGTAAAACTTAAGTACCTGAGACGTGGCCAAAGTTACACTGGAAGAATTGAAACCGAGTCCTAGCCACAGTCCCCTCTCTTCATGTGGAAAAAAGCACACAGTTATTATAAAAGATGTAACTAATTCTGTGTTTGGATAGAGTAGACATAAATGTGTCAGCAACAGTATGGCCTCCTACAAGGGAGTGTATTTTTTCATAAATTTTGCAAGTTAAAGTGAGTGGAAAAATTTTCATGGTGTGCCAGTAAAATGGGATAAGGCTCCTTTTAAATGTTTTGACCATTATGGAAGTGCAATTTAAGCTTCTAAATATTTTAGCTACTTTCAATAATTATGTATTATATTATTTGCATTAATTTTCAGATGTAATTTTTCATCAGAGGCCACATGAAAAATAATCTTGAAATGTAAACAAGACCTTATTACTACTGTAAAACTATCTAAATCAGAGTGAAAACATGATAGTGGAAAGTGGAGACTAATTGTGTCATTTCATCCCACAAACCAATTCCTGATGAGACACTTTTTTTCTCTGGAATTTTCAATGTATTTCTCTGGTTTTGTAATGCACTGATTTTTGTTCTTTTGTCAGTCATATCTTAACACTTCAGTAGTTTTTGGTGAAACCTGCAGGTAATTGTTTACTTTTTGATATGTCCTCTGATCATAAATGCAATCTAGGAATTGATATAGCTAAATTCAAGAAATTATGTACATATGAATAATATAGCAACTAAACAGATGTTATGGTTATAACTGCATGCAGGCCAAGTAAGACTTTGGAATCTGTAATTTATTTTTTTAATTTCATTGTTTTACTCTGCAACTTTTTTAGGAAGATGGCAGAATTTCTGAATCTTACACAACTAAAGACATCTTTGAAAGAAACTATTTTATTCGAGTATTATACTGCAGGATTTTGGTGGGCTAAAGAAATGAACTTCAGTCTTATCCAGACCTCAGGATTCATGGGTCTATTAAATTTCGCCTTGGAGAACCTCAGCAGTAAGTATAATTAAGAATTGTAAAATAAATATCTGAAGTGGAAGGCAAGAATGTTTCCCAGTCATTTTAATAAAGTGATATTTAATTACATGTAATTGTGAAATTATTTACTTTCCTCTTGAATGTTGCTGTGTTAAACCTTGTACCTAAAAATAATTCTTACTGGCAGATCTCAAGTCTTTTGAGTAGAATATTCCTCATTCTTTGTTTGTACAATATGTCATACAAATGGCCCAAGTCCTGAAGAAACCTTTTCTTTGCTATGGTAAAATAAATAATAATTACAGTAGAGAGAGAGAGCAAGGAGCTCCTAAATTCCAATTCCAGCTTTCTCAGTGACTGACTCACTGTAGCCTTGGGCACATTTCTCTGCTGTTTGAGATATTCAGTACATCCTATGTCCAGTAGCATTATAGCAGGTGAATTACATTTTTTTTATCCTCAGAGGTCAACTCTCAGCTTCCTGTATGGCAAATGCTGCACTTCTGGCACAGAATCTATGTTAACTAAGGACTGGTGAGGGAAGTAAACTGGTATTGCTGCTGAAGATGAAAATGACAAAGGACTGTAGCTCCTGTGGCTATGAGGAAGTTTGCCACAAAGCATGAAGCTTGGTCTAGTGGGAATGAAATAGCCAGAAAAAAATGGTAGCACTGTCCTCTAAAACCTTCTTTCTTAGAGATTCTAATGCTTGTTTAACATTCACTTTGAAGGTGATTATGTTCAGAAAAGTCCATCCCAGAGGAAGAGTGAAAGGACTCAGCAGTTTCATTCAAAAGAGAAGGCAAATATTTTAAAATCAAACTCATAACATTTATTATACTTGTTCACTGTAATTTAGTTCAAGGGCCTTTCTGACTTGGAATTTTGACAGAATATGTACGTGCTTTATGATCATTGGAATTCCAGTTGTCCTTCCTGTCTCCAGTGAGAAAGTATCTTAACATATGCTAACTATGTTACTATAACAATGGAGCGGAATGGGAACCCAACAGAAATCAGCTTTATGAGACCATGTAATACATGTGTACACAACAGGCTGGTAGCACAACCATTATTAAAACTGACTGACCTTTTTCAGGAATGTCATCTTAGTTACATTAAGCTTTGCCAAACTTTTAACTCTTTAAGCTTAAGAAATTTTCCATGGCCGTGTCTGCATTTGGTGAATTTTTATATATAAAATTGCAAGTGAAATAGTTCAGTGGGCTTGCAGACAGAGGCTGTGGGGAAAAAAAAAACCAACCCAACTATTTTGTGTCTTTTTTTTTTTTTTTTTTTAAGAGGTCAAATGCCTGGGTGCTTTGAAGTAAAGATAAAGATTTGGCAAGCAAATATTGTGAATTTGCTTTTTGCTGTCCTGTGAAAATCCATTAAGATTTGGCTAAGATATACATGGTTTTTAGAGAAAGTAAATGTAGTTTTTAAATGCTTGCAGGAAACTTCTTATGTTTGCTTCACAGCCCAGGGCTGAGATGAATTTTCTTGTAATTACCAAACATTTCAACTGAAAGCAAAATTCTAACGTCTTTTATATTGATGACTTTCTTTTCTTTTCCCTGCACTGGACCCAGTGAGCCTGGAGAATTAAACTGACTTGGGCATAATGGCAAGAGTAGCATTGAGCAGAAAGAATGGATTTAGAGAAGGAGGGTAATGGAAATGCATTTAAGGCAGGTAAAGCAGCAAGGAAAACTGGAGGCTTTGCTTGATAGGGAGTCAGAATGAGTTACATGATTTGATTCTCTTCTATCCATCGAGGGTAAAGTACTCCTTACCTCACACAAGTGCTGCATGAGTCCCGAGACTGGTGGTTGGGACTGAAAATCAGGTGTGCAGAGGAAAGAAAATTTGGATGAGTTGGCAACAGACTCAGGGCCTGGGTGATCTGTTATGTGCCTTCACTTCCCTACAAATATATTTCTGGTTCTGTTGCTTTTCCTCATTTCCTATGGCTTCTGTTTCCTTTGCATTCTCTTTGTTTCTTTCTCGTCCCTTCCCATACGGTTATTTATATTGTGCTGCCTCTCTTACTGAAAAGTGAGGTGGAATTTTCAAGCCTTTGATTACTGTACCACTAAAGGGCAAAACTATAAAAGTAAAGAAAGCTTCTAAGTATTTTAATTTGCTTTCTGTACAAAAAACCCAAGGAGTATATCAGTAGAGACATAAAACAATGAGGAAAATAAATCTATTTCACCACTGGTGGATATTTCCCCATTTTTTCTGTAGATTTTTTTAGACATAAAAGAAAAGAATAAATTGTATTTGAAGCTTTTTTATTTTTAACTTCCCATGGTACTAGTGATGGCAGACACTGTGTGCAAATCATAAAGATGAATCCTTTCTTTTTATGGGTTCAGCAAGCACTGATAATTTCAGATTGTCCTCTTTGTAAGGACAGTTGTCAAACAGAATTTAAATTCTAATTCCAACCTGTTGTGGCATTTGGTTTTGATTTCCAGGGTAAAAATATAAAGTAATTATCTGGTTTGGAAAGATGCAAAAATGTCTCTAAGTTTGATGATGCATGCAGGGTCTTATGCATATGTTTAATCTGTTATGACTGTAAACACTTTAAAATATTCTTTGCCCTTTTTAATATCTGTTCCTGTATTAATGGCTTATGTTGCAAGGGGCATGGTCAGAAGAATAATCTTTTACAATTCGTAAGAAGTAGTCTATTTTAAAGAAAAACATACCCTGCCTCTCAAATTTGCATGTTATTCTGCCTGTGGTTCTCTCAGCACAGGTAAGGTGAAGCTGTAGTATCTTGAACACCCATTATTGTGATCCTTCCATTATGAAGGCAGAGTGGTGGTTTTTTAGTGGAATTTTAATGGACACTTTAGGGATGAGAATAATGGCAATAGAAGCATTTGACTGCTGTTGGCTTTTCAGTGGTAGATCATAACTAAAACTTCAAGAAGTCTTATAATTAAAATGGACCAAAAACTCCCATCCCTCCTTGTCGTGTTTATACATGGTTTTTGTTCTTTGGGATTACTTTGCAGTCAGACGTATGAGCTTTGGAGACAACGTAAAAGAACTTGAAAAAGCAGTGACTGGAATAAGAGAAACTGAGTCAGAAGAAGGAGGTGACGTGAATTTATTCAGCGTTGACCAAGGCAAAGCAATCATTGATTTCTTGTTTTCCAGGTATTTATTTCTACAGAATCTGTTTTTATTTCATTAATCTAATATAGTGAGAAAATGACTGATAAAATAACAGCAATAATAAGAACAACAACATGAACAATTTTAAAATTATTATTACATTTACACTACTACTAGTAGTATTTTGCTCTTATTTTACTGGATATCCTCCTACTGTGCCAACACACTGCAAACACCAAACTTTAAATGATGAAAAAAATAAATATGCAAGGAGCAGTAAAGATCTGGCCTCAGATGTGAAAGTCCAAAAAAAAATTTGGACTGGAAGTTTATAAAAATATAAGATTATGCTGAAAATATTCCTTTAGGGTTTTGTTTGATGTGCTAAAAGAAAACAAAGTGATGCATGGGCAATAATCTTGTTTTGCTTTTAAGAGCTACTTTTAGATTCCATCTGAATAAAATTGTAGATCTTATTTATCTTATTTAGATCTTATCTTGATTCTGTTACTCTAAGTATTTGTATAGCCTTGACAGTTATTGTGGACTGAAGTGATTTAAAGTTTTTTACTTACAGAATTGAGGTTCTGGTCATATAGGAGTCATAAAAATGTTGCATTTCAAAATCAGCAAAAGTCCAGTATGTACGTGAAAAGGCTTTGTGGCAGGTCTCAGCTTTTAAACAGAGACACAGAAAGAGATGCAAACAGCTGTACATTCATTATTTATTTGAGAAAAATGCTGAGTCTGATAGCACCAGTAACGGCCCTGTACAAAGTTGTGACTGTATAGCCCTGTGTACACCCCATTTCCACTGCACTGCTGTGGTTCAGGCAGCGGCTGCACTGACATACCCCTGTTGGCAGTACGTGATGGACACAATGGTTCTCAAGCTGTTCAACCATTCATCAGTGTCAGGGGCAAGGAGATGGAAAATAAATAAGTTACTCCTGTAGTATATGCTCATCCACTGTACTGCAGCTGTAGCCCTTCAGCCCATTTTCTGACCCAAGTGGGGGTGGAGGGATTTGCAGCAGATGGACATTAAAATTTAGTAAGGTCATGGCTGATCCATATCTAGATTTGCTGGGAATTTTCTGACTTTTCTGTAGGAAAAATGTAACACAGCAAGGTGGGAGTTTTTAGGATGTTTTCCTGAATGCAGAAAAGTATTTTCTCTTGAGGGTAGGCAAAATACTAGGGTAGCCATTAGCCTTCCAGTTTGTAGTACTTGGATTTAAAGGGGGATTTAAACCCATTGCAGGGGTTTAAAACCCATTAAATGTAATTTCTCTTACAATCGGGCTATAAAATATGTCTCTTTCTCCTACTCTCTGATTTTTTTCTTTTGTTTCTTTCTCATGGAAAATATAAAACACTTAAGATTCTTCTCATAAGAAATGGGAACATCTCTTTAAATCTCAAATTTCTGTAGTCAGGCAAAATAATGTCCTGCCAAGTACTAACCCTAAACTAAAAGGAAACTTGGCATTTAAGATGTCTCAACTCCTTTTATTTCTGCCTTCCTGTCTGTCTTTTGTGTATTTATATGGAACAAATGTTCATTCCAAATAGCACATCTATAACTCTTGTGTAAATTATCCATTGAGAGATATCTTGTCCATGAAGTAATTCCTTCACAGTCGGAAGAATTTCATCCAAGAGATTAGGTGCTCCATCCTACTTTGAACCAAAGTATTAGCTGAGCAGAAATACAATCAAGCTGCAAAACTTTTGCAGCAGAATGGTATTTTGGCCACCAGATATGGGTTTATGTCCAAACTGCTTAATTTATTACAAATGGGTGCTGTGGCGATGCCATGGATGTACACACATACAGTAAAATGTATCATATGTGTCCAGTTTATGCCATCCATAATTTCAGTTACTGGATTTTTTTTCTGAATAAGAATGGAATTTGCACACTTAAATGGGTGTATTTTAAACTTTATTAACTCAGAAATAGTTTGAGTTTTATTACAATTCAAATTAATGTATTAGTTCAATACATTTTTTTTTCTTGTTTAATTTTAAATGATAAGCCTGTAGCTTTTTTTCTACTCAAGACAGTGTGACATGTTGTAGTTCAGATCACATTTTTACAGATGAGCTGTAAACCCATGGGATTTATAATGGAAACAGGGACAAATGCTTAACCACATTGGCACAAACTGTACAGCAACTATAATGACACCTTCAGGTCTGGTGGAAGGTGACAGTTATCATCTTTTTATCTTGTCTCCTTGGGCAAACACACATCAACGTAGCTCCTGACATTTTCTTTTCAGGAAGCAGTGGAGCTGGGGAAATATGTCATTGTTAATCACCTTCAGATTCTCATATGACATCATAAGAGGGCCTATTATTAACAATATTACTTACACAAGTAAAATTATTTCTGGGTAATTGCTAGAAAAACTGGTATGGAATTTTTAAATTGTTCACAGCAAATTGAAACAAAAAGGGGCATTTTGTGTAATGTCTGATAGAAGAAAGAAAATTACACTGTTTTTCTAAATAAATGCTGATGTCTGATTTATGTAATTTGATTTCAAGACCATTAAATGGAGAAATTTTTTCCTTCATACAGGATTAGGGGTGCCAGGTTGCATAGAGAAATTTTTAAAAATAAAGACATAAAATTCAGAAATGCCAGAAATTATTACTTATGCATTTGGGTATATATTTTAAATTATATGAACCTGTAGCATAGTCCATGAACAATATCATAACACATTTGGAGGGGAGGGGAAAGAAAAGACCTGACTTTTAGGTGCTGCAAATCTGGCTTATTTCAAAAACACTAGGATAAGAGAACAAATTTGAAATACTAATTTCTGCCAATCCAATTAGAAGGATATATGTCTTATTCCCTGTGTGTCTAGGATGTTCATAAAATATTTTTTGTCTTTTTTCAAATAATCCCTGTTAGAATTTTACCAAATTACAGGTGTGTATGAAAGGGGACACATATTTACATAAATCAGTGTGAGTCATTTCCAGGTTAAGTCCTGAACTCTCTTTAAACATAATTTCTATGTTTCCACTGAAACATGTCAGGAATTCTTTGGTGAAGTGCTGCAATAAAAATGTACTTAAATGAAATTGGAAATACTGTAAGAACTTAATTAATTGCCTGTGTGCTTTGGCTTTGGGGGAAGGCAGCCTCCAGCTGAGGGCAGCCAGACTTCTTACGTGGGCCTTGCCAGTACCGAGCCAAAGGTATTGCTGACCCAACTGATGGGGGTCCCAGGAAAAGAACTTGGGTTCTGTCCCTAGGCAGAAAGCACAGGAACCAGTTACAGAGGTTTCCTGCAAATATTGCCGTACCTTTCATGGATACAGCAGGCAGGACAGCAATAAATTCCTGGAATCCTTCTTCAGCCTGGACTTGGTATGAAATCACAGAGCAACATTTGAAATCATATGTCAAAATGATGTGACAGAAGCCAGGAGTTCTGTATCATGTTTGTAAGAGAAGAACTAATTGTAACAGACTATGACAAACAAAACTTTTGGTTAAACAAATGCTGTATCATTGATCATTAGAAAAGGAAACAAAATTATTTGAAACATGTGAAATGGAAAGCCATACATGTTAAGGAAGGAATATTTTAGTCCATTGACAAAGTCTATTTAAAGTTGCTTTTGTTGTAGTACACAAAACTGCTGTGTGTTAATCTAGTTTTTTAGTTTTTCTTTGAGGAAATACTACGCTGATTTTGCAAAGTGACCTTGAGAGAATAAATACTTCTATTCTTTATTGTTTTGGTGTTCCAAGACCAAACTTTCTCCCTGTCCTGGCAGCCCATCCCAGAATCTGAAAGCTGATTTGGCTTTGTTTCCTTCTTGTCTGCTATTGCTGATAATAAAGGCATAAGTATCCTGATGATAAGTGTTTCAGGAATTACTTTTTTCAGGGGAGAACTTTGTCTTCTCGGAGTTCAATTTCATAAGGACTAAGTGGATGTATTTTTAAGTATCACGCTGTATTTTCCACAGCCATCTGATAATAAATCCTGCAAACTGAATATGCTGCTTGTTGGTTTTGAAGTTAAACAACTGTTTCTTTTTAAAATTTGGACTGTTACCATGCTGGAGGGTACCTCTTAGTTTAAGAAAACTTGTAATATTGTTACCTTTCCAAAAACTTACAGCTCTGATAGTCTATGTTATGTTGTTTTTCAGCTTATTCCAATACTATAAAGCCTATGAATACCTTTTCCACGTTCGTAGAGAAGATCTTGTGCTAAGTAATGAGGTGAGTCATTTATATAGATGGAACTCATTATGCAGAGTTCCTTAACGAGTGCACCATGGCATATGTTTTATATTGCTCAAAGCAACTTCATGTCAACATCCCTGCATTACTAACGTAAAACGGCTGATTAAAGAGTGCAAGTTAAGATGTTTTGATCCTCATATTCAAAATTAATTTGGGATCTCAAAAAAGTGTAAATGCATTGCTTGGTTAAGTCATTAGTTGTGTTAAATCAGGAACACTTTTGTGTAGGTATTTGTAAGTTGATGCATGTAATTTGAATTAGCAACGTGAGTCTGACTCTGCTTTAAAATCAGCAATCAAAATCAGAAAATGCTCTGTGCCACGCTGGTCTGGCCACAGTCCTCATAGACATCTGTGCATGTACAGAGTTCTGTACGTGCTTCTGTAGCCACCAAGAGTTAATTATACTGACTATACAGAAAGAAACAAACTAGAAACTGAGCATTTTGAAATAATTCAGTTAACAATAGTGAGCTGGCATCACAATGAGCTTTGTGATGTGTTCTAACTTATGTGTGAAAAACTACGTAAGAATGTGTTGATGCAAAACATGGCCTTTAATCAAATGGACGGATTCAATTAATCAAATAAACCTTCCTTTAGCTTTTGAGGATATTTGTTATTATACATTAAAAAATATTTCCATTTTAAATTTTTATTAGGAACCAACTGATGACCCAGAGGGGCACAGTAGTGTATTATTTTTGCTGATACTTATATTTTAGCTTATCAGTACACAGTGAAGTTAAAATTAGCGCACTGGAAAAATTCCTTTACGCTTTCAGCTGGTATTTTGACTCTGGTGATGTGGGATAATTGCTTTCCATGTTGCTTTTAAGTAGCCATATTATAAAATTATTTTTTTTCTTGACATGGATACAAATATTTGGAAATTATTCTTGTCATTTGCAAGGTGGGTTAAAATTCCAACTGTGATGAAATTGGTGACAAAACTGTCAATACAAAGGTGGAGCAGGACTTCAGCATTACTATGTTAGGGTGGGGGTTTTGTGTTAGGTAATCAGATCAATGGGTGGTTAGCACTTCTTTATTGATAAAATCGATTTTAATGGGGCTTTGATTAAGTAATTCTTGTGTAAACTTGAATCATGAATCTTAGAAGGTTTCAGACTAGCTTTAAGGAAATGTGTTTGTGTTTTCTGAAGTCACCTTTCTGGGTGGGTGAGATCATCATGCGCAGTCCCAGCCACAGGACCGGGCTTGCCCTGGGCAGACTCTGGGGGAGCACCACCTCTACTGAGGGTACCAGCACCTCTGGGCAATGGTAGGAGTGGATTTCAGGGAATGACTTCAGTGATGATCTGTCCAAGCAACAAGTGCTGTCTGCAGCTACAACTGTCACAAAGCCCTGCATGACAATCTTTAACTGTAACTCCTTTATGGCCTTCTCTTACCTATGGTGCCACTTCACTTCAATCCATCTGTTTTGTATTCTGAGCTACATGGCAGAGAGCTTTTAATTTGTCCAACTACACTCCAACACCCAAGAAAATCAATACTTATATTCTGTTAAGAGTTCATTTTGATAGGGTGATGCATTGTTCTTCAATAAGTAAAAGTTTAAGGTATTGAAGCTGGACATACAAATTTATGGCATTATTTGCACTTGCTTTATGTGTTAAAATGTGAGGAGAGGTGAACTCAGCATAGACTTCAAGTTCTTTTGCTGTAACTTTGTTTTGTTTAATAATTCTTATGCATAAAAGAGATCATTACTTCTATTTTGCAGTCCCTTAGATGAGCAGTTTTTTGGGCTGCCGTGGTTTGGTGTGTGTGGCTGTGGCAGGGACACACCTGGGGTCACTTGCTCTGCAGTGCATCTGCTCAGGGAATGGGAGATCAACTGGGAAATCCATGTGCTGAAAGTTTGGCTACTGTCCTGTTATGTAGGCCAGTGTCTTACTAAAAAAATAAATGCCCTTGCAGACACACCACAGCCCAAAGCTGGATCTGATCCTGACTCTAAGCTGAGTGCAGCTAATGTCTAAGAAGTTTTCCTTTAGCTCCAGCAATAAAAGCCTGTTCTTTTGGAACAGGACACTCTAAATTGTAATGGCCAGATTTGCCCAAATAACAAGAACTGCAGTGTTCCAAGAGCTTAATTACAGCATTATCTCCTTTTGCAAATGAACACTTTGAGACGAGTCAGTGAAATGACTTGCTTCAACGGAATTGATTTGCTTCCACTGAAATGGCTTTAGCTCAGCGAGTATGTGCACCGAAAAAATTACCTACGGAGTAAAAGCCCAGCACCCTCAGGAGAAGATCTGCTGCTTTAAAAGAGATACAGCTACAACAAATAAAAGCTGTACTCAGTGTTGTAATGGATATCCTTTTAGGGAAACCACAGTCTGTGTTTTCCAAAGAAATCTTATAGCGATGGGTTGTAAAGTCATTGGATTTTTTTTTCTCTAGCACAGGCAATTATACAGTGTTCTCAATCAAGTTTCCTTTTTGATCTTTCACTGCAGTTATTTTCAAATGACCCTGTCATTTCCTGTGTGGAATAAAATCAGACAAGAAAAGGGAAATGACTCAAAACTCAGATTATGCATACAATATCTGTGGTCGTGCCACTTAACAAAATGTGAGTTATTTAAATGTAGTACATAATTAGTGGAGCTTCACAGTCTGATTAATATTCTGCATTTGATGCAGCTAGCATAATAAAGCCACCTCTGTAAAACACAGACAGTGTTCAAGTCTTAAAAAAAGATTAAAAATGCCAGGCTAATTTAAATTTTTTTTATTTTTTTTTTTTTTGCATGGGCTAAAGCCTTTAAACCTCAAACTGCCTAAGGTGATCGTATTGCCTAGGAAAAAAAAAAGGTTAAAACAGAAAGACATGAATGCTTGGTTAGATGATAAAACACGCATCACACTTCTAACCTACTTTGACAGTATTTAAAATTTAAAACTTGCCTTTCTAGCTATCAAATCCCTTACTTCTCCTTCATTCCAGATCTACAAAGACCTATATATTATGTATGCATGAATACCTGTTAGAAAACATGACAGTACAAGGAATTGCTGAGAAGTGTTAAGATTGCCAAATAAATTCATTGCTTTTTTTTCCTGTTACTATTATGAGCAGTTCCCCCCATTTAGAATGATTACAGAAGAAGCTGTGCTTTAGCTGTTCTGTGGCTGTGATCCAAAATAAAATGCAAGCAGTGCTACCATACCAGGGTTCTTCAGGAATATTGCTGTTAAAGATACTGGTTTTTTCCCTTCTGCCTGTTCTGGACATTTTGCTCTCTAGCTGTGATTTAGTACACCTATATTGGCTTGCAATTTCAAGGAAAGCAAAAGGAGTACAGACTAAATATTGATGTTCAGGGAGTCAATGGAGCAATTCTTATTAACACGTCAGATCTTAGAACAAAGGTTTAAATTGTTAATACATGAATTGTGTAGAAGTTGATTCTTCTCTATTTCTACATTTAGTTAATATATTTTGCTTTGATAGGATATTACACAATATCTGGCAAATTTTTTTCTCTCATTTACATAAATTGTACCTTATACTGCAGTTCATGGTTTTTGCTCCTCTCTGTTTTGTATTTTTGGATGGTATAAGGCTAAGGTCTTTTGGGATTATGTCTGCTTTGAAACATTTCCTAATAAAAATAATGTGGTTGGTAAATCTAGTTTTATTCCTAGTTGCTTTAGCCAGCCTGATGGAGTAATCTGCTATTTTATGGCTCAGATGACTAGCTAAGTTTGACTTCTTGAAATAGTAGTGTACAATGTAATTTTCTTTAGAGATGTCATAGTGGGTCAGATTGCAATAAAAATATCAAAGATTAAATTTAATGGCAGTGCAGATTCAGTATTATAGCAGTCACTAGATATCATCCTCTGTACTTAGAGTTCCAAACTGGTTTCCATTAATGCTTTTGTTCTATGTACTCCCTACTTTCTGAAGCATTAAGCATTTGGGCTGTGTCTGGTCCTTATCCAGTTAGGGGTTGGGGTTTTTTTTAAGTTTGAACAAAATCCCTTCATTCTTTAAGGAGATGGATAGGAAGAATATGCTTTTTGAAAGCTAATAAAGCTTTGTTTTCTTCTGATGGCAAAAGCCCTAAAATCTGGGACTTTACTTTGATACGAAATCCTCATTAGGTGTTGCATATTTAGATTGGTTAATCAATCATTGTTTAAATGAATTTGCTCCATGACTTCTTGAGAACTACATTTTAGAGATGTATGAAACCAGAATATTTCCATAAGCATATCAGTTCACACTACAGAAACTCATTCCCCAGCTAATGGAGTGCTTTTCAAAGCCTGGAGGTTTCAGATATTTTTAGTGCTTAAAAACCAGTGAGTTGATGTTTTGTAGCTTTGTTTTCTAAATATCACCATGGCAAAGACATCAAGAAGAACATAGGACTGGAAGGGATGTCTTCAATTGTCAACTCTCATGCTGCTTTCTCTTAGGGAAACATTCATAATCCTCTTCATAAACCTGTCAAACTCCAGTTTAAAAAGTTAACTTCATTTTTGTCTTTGCTCTTCAGTTAGGAAGTGCCCTGATGCCTGGTTTCTGTTATTGTTATAAAACCTCAGTTTCTGGTCTGGGTGTATTCATGACAAGCTTATGTGCGTTTGTCCTTGTGACAATTTGTGCTGGTATTGACCTTTAGCTCTCGTTCCATCCCCAGTGTTTATTTTTCTAGTGCACAAAGAGACAGCAATCTTATTGTCAGCCTTCATTCAGCTAGACTAGAAAAGCCAGCCTTCTCTAATCTTTGCTTTAAAGGTAGACTTTGATACACATGTGCTTACATCCATACCAGCTTCTTGTCATCCTGTTGGCCTTCTTCTATAATTGTTCCACTTTAAATCAGTTTTGTTAGAACATAAGTGACCAAACTGACATAATATTGTTGCTGAGATAAAAGCAAGGCCTTGTAAAATATCAATTGTGCTTTCTTTTCCTCTGCTGGGAATAGCCTACATGATAGGTCCTAGAAGTGTTTTATACCTGTATCGTGTGCCTATCTCATTGTACATCTGCTATTCTAGTTCTCCTTTGTTATTGTATTTTCTAGCTGAGGTACTCCCAGTGCACTATAGGCTTTAAAAAAAAAAAGATGTCCCCACAATGTCACCTCCCAATTTGTCATTGAATACAAGAATGAATAGACTTCAAGGGCGTTCAGTCCCATCTGTGTGGTATTCCTGTCTGCTCAGAAATTGATCATGTCTCTCACATTGCTTTTGTCTAGAAAATTATTTATTTAATTTACTATGAAATTAGTCTGGCATCATGTATCTTTGATAAATTGATGTTGTGTTACATTCCATTTCTCTTTTATTTCCATGCTCTTATTTAGTTTTTTCCTTCAAAACATGTTTCTCAAGCCTTTGCTGTTATGAAGATCAAAACTACAGCTTCAGGAGTAGGTTCATTATTTTCTGATTGTGGATGTTTAAAACTGGTACTCAGTCTTTTGATGTCTGAAGGGAAATTTTTGATGTCCATTACAGAAGTGTGCCATACCCAAGTCCAGATTACTGAAGTAAGCAGCTGGAGAGGCAGTGGGTTTTTGACAAAATTCACAGATATCCAGCTCTTTGATCTTGAGGCTTGCTATGGCTGTAACCAGAGATCTTGAAGGACTTGTGATTAGTCTGAATTAAAAGTGGAGTCTGTTGGAATTGTGTGCAGTACTACTTCAATATTTAAGCATCTGTTGTCTAGTGGAAACAGCCTTTGTTTTCCAAAGATTGTGTTGGTACACTCATTTGTCAGTAGGGGAGCTGCACTGATGCTTAGCAGTTAATTTCCATGTAGGTCACATGCTGATGATCTTCTAATGAACTTTTAACATTCCCGAATTTTGGTAGCTGAACTGCTCTGCCCTAAGAGCTGGTGAGAGCACCAGAGAGCTGGTGGAACTCATAAGTCAGTGCTGAGTACTTTTACAAGGCTTTAGAGAATGATTAACAAAACGTTTTTTAAATTATTTTCTTAGGAAACATCAAATACAAAACAAGCCTGCTTCTTAACTCAGTAACATGCGTGAAGTCACGAAAGAAAAGAATTCAGGCAGGACAAGTGCCAAATAGCTGACATGGGCTGTGCCTTCAGTGTGCTGAGCACCATGGTTCTGACCCAGCCAGTCTTAAAAAATTGGGAGCTTTAATTTCAATGGACCTATTCACATACACAGAATTAAACTGAGAAGTGACTGGGGTCACATTGCTCAGCGCCCTGGAGGATGAAAAACTAAAGATATTAGAGAAAAAAAATAGAGGCTCATGATCAATTTACTTCAGTTGTACAACTGACAAAGCATCACATTTTTTGACTGTATGATGTTAGAGAGAGAGAGGGGAAAAAAACTTTAATTCTTGGCAGGAAAACAATTCTGGAACTATGCATGAATTAATATATACACAGATGTGCTCTATGAGTTTTTAATTATTTATTTAGAAAGTTGCTTGATTTCCATATGTATGGAATCGTGTGTGCGTGTTTGTGTGTATGTGTTTGAATGTATGTAAGCATACATAGTTGGGATAAGAGCAGTAATGACTTGTTTATTTGCTGGAATGCAGGTCAGCTAGGAATTGTAGGCTTTGATTGGAAGGATAGTCAGTGCATTAATGACAGCCTGTTTCTGCTATTCATCAGAATGTTCTATAACCCAAATGATGAAGTGCTCTATCAGAAGACTACAGCACATTTAAAAATGGTTATCAATCAAGATGTAAATTTTAATAGAAGACATTGAGATTGGCAGAAATGTATTGACTTGGAGATGTTTTTAAGTGGTTAAGCAAAGTAGCTGAGGACAGACTATTAGGATATGAATTTTCTTTTACTATTCTAGTATTCCAGAATACCTCACTCTGATGCCCTTTGCAAATTCTACTTGTTTAACTTGACCAGCATGAAAAAAAGTACTGGGAGCTGAGCAAAGATCAGTAATTTTGTTTCATAGGAGAATCTGAGAATTTTGCAATTTGATTTAATTCCAGTTTAAAACAAAAAAAATAAACACTTAAGAGGATTGCTATTCTTACATGTCTGTGTTTAAACTCCCTGACACAAAAGCAGTGCTTTTGAAGGTGATTTCAGAGCCCCAGCTCCATCATGGTGCCATACAGCATAGTTGGCTCTACTGGAGCAAGACCCACACAGTCTAGGGGTCCTCAGCTTGCTTGGGGAGACAGGAATCTAGAAAACAGGATTCTTATCAGCTAATGTGGCAAACCATTGGAAGGGCTTTGTACATATGCTGGTGAGAGCCAGGTAGATCACTGCTGGCACATTGGCAGAAAGTTATTCACGCAATAACTCAACTTTAGGAAGTTCAAAGAACGTAACTTGAAAGGAATCTGCTGAAAAAAAGTAGAGACACATTTTATTTTGAGCCCAATGCATTATGTCTGCTGCAGTACAGTGCTATTTTCAGTGTCAAACTCTTCCATGTAAAGTAGCAGGCATCAAGGAGTTATTCAAGAATGTGCCACATTTTGTTTATATTTTGGTGGTTCAAATTTAGCTGCCCTTTTTAAAGTTGTTTGCCAGAAGGTACCATTTTGGTGCCTGTACAGTTTGACTTACTGGAGACTGGTTTTCCAGAGCAGTTGCCCTGTTTCCAAGATTTCCTGCATAATTTATGGTAATTGACTGACAGAGATCCATGACCTTAAAGTACAATTAACAACTGTTTTGTACCCCTTACTTTTATCTGCAGCTTTTCATCATCTTGAAAATCAAATTGCATTCATAAAAGTATTGGTGGAATGGGCAAGTGATGTTATATTTCATGGGAATGTATCCCCATGGGTGAATATTTAAGTATCAAATTCATACATCTTGTGACCTTATGTTATGAATAACATGTTGACCTTATTCATATAAATAAATAGCATGACATTTCTTTACTATGATGATTTATAATCAATATACATTTTAATAAATTTTCATCCATTTAGTTGATGTTATGAGGACAAATGTAATCCAAGTCTAAATAACAGACAAGTTTTACAATCCTTAAAGTTCCTTTTTAAAATGCACCAGAAAGTTTGTGTCTTCTAATTCCACCTTGAATTTTACAACTTGTCATAAGATTCAACATAAAGTATTTTTACTGAATATTGAATCTGATGTATTTGAATATTAATTCATAAAACATTATTTTGATTTCCTATAGATATGCTAAGCTCAGCAAAATGTAGTGTTACTCATTAGAAAGCTAAGTTTTATAGGATGTCTGGTTGGTATTTGAAGTAACTTATATTGCTACTTAGGTTTACATTTAACAAACCTTAGCTAAGAAAATTGTTTAAATTTCAAAGGAAAGATAATAAATAAAATGAGGGCATAGAATATTAATGTGAACTGTGCCTTTATTTTGTTAAAGCATTCAGAGTTAAATAGTGGTGGTCTGTTAACAATCTAGGGCTATTTGGCAAGTCTCTAAACTTACTCAATAATCAAAACATAAAAGGACAATGGAAACTTTTCACAATAAAAGAAAAAGGAGTTGAGTACAGAAACCAAACAAATTATTCTCTGCTTTTTCTTGGTAAGGAGGTGAACTTTATAGGAAGGGCAGCAAGCTCTGTGTTAGGGTTGCCTTTTCCTGCCTTTGTTATAAATTACATCTGTCTGTGAAGAATCCTCTCCAGTTACTTCGTGGTTCATGGCTACGGGGGAGGTGAGCATGTCTATCTGGAATGGGGCACAGAGAGACAGATTGTGGGGGGGCCTTTTCATTTTAATGGTTTGTTTTTCACTGAGGAAATGGCAATTCTAAGCATTAATTTGCCTTGCTTACTAAATATACAGATGGATAAAATTCCAAAGGATCCAGCTGTGTAAATAGAATATTAACAAAACAACTGTTTTCTTCAGCATTTTTATTATTTGTTCTTTGAAGCTTGCTAGACTTTTGGAAGACTTCAGCACCGTTTAGGTTCAGTGTAATCATTCAAAATGTTTTTATTAGTGCTTAAATGAGGAAAACATTTGGCAAAGGGATGGAGTTTATCCAAAGCATAATGTTTGATTCTTTCATGAGAGTCTGAATACAATACTGCAACAATATTGTCAATATTGTAAGGCACCAGAAATATGGGAATAAGCTGCCAAATGGTACTGGAAGGAGAGCCTATACATACCCAATATGTTGGGTGTATACTCCTTCCCCTGCACCTGGTGAGCAAAGAGATCAGGGTGAGGTAGCCCAGGTGTGGCAGTGCAGGGCTCTGGCCCCTTTCTCTCCTGTCTGCACAGTTTCCTCCACCATTTGATCCCAAGGCTGGAGTCATTTGCAGGCTGCTAGCGACAGAGCAAGGTGGAAATTCTGTCTTTCCAATCCCTTCTTCAGTGTGGGCTGATGGCCACCTCCCACCAGCTCCAGCCCACTGAGCCTCACTCTCTCCTCTTGTGATTTGGGAATTGGGCTCCCATCTGCCTCTTCCATCAGCCTTAACTAACCTTGTGCTGCCTGAGTCTCCCACAAATCCACTGTGTTTCTGTGGAAGCTGAGACTTCGTTACGTGTTTTGAGCACTCAGAAAACATCAGATAGGTGGAATATCTCAGGGCAGGCTTGAAAACACAACAGCTGGAGCCTTTTGGTGTTCTTCACAGTTAAGATTATTATCTAAAATTTTTTTTGGTTTGGCTTTCCATGTGTGCTGTTGAAAATTGGGTAGTGAACTCATCCTGAATTTCCTCTTGGCCAACTTAAAGCAAAGAGGATAAATACTTAATTGTTTATACTTGCTGTTTGCTCTTTCCTACTTGTTAGAGTGGGCAGACTGTTTGGCTGACATTAAGGTGCTTATATGGTGAGTGCTCAGCTTTTTTTTTTTTTTAGGCTGATTTCATCCTCATATTTTGTCCTCTGACTGCAAAGCCTATGTTAGAGCCCATGTAGGTTCTGCAGGGTTATCTTGCAGATGGTGTTGTGTCCAGGATAATTCCTAAACAAATACAGATGTTTTTGGCTGAAATACCTCAACATTCTGCTTTCCACTTTTATGACAAGTGGTCCTTTTGACTTCTTGCTTGGTTCTACAAGAATCCCATAATATTGTAAATATACATTGCAGAAAATATTGTTACTACTTCCACAGAAAAGGTCATTCTGCATGAATTACATTCTGATACACATATGACTATTTTCTTAGTGTTAGAATTCCTGTGCTTGATGTGTTGATTCTGTTCTATTCAAATAATACGAGGTAAGGAAAAATATCTCCTGTGCACTTGCACTGTCATTTATTTTGACTGTGCATATCAAATTTGGCCTGTGAACACAATCTAAGGAAATGACATAGATTTTAAGTGATAAAGATGAATGTTGCATGCTTCATTTATAAGAAGGCCATCCAAATATGGTCTCAGAGTTGTGAGAACATCCTGTGCTTGATATGTCTTGAATTTTGCATTGATCAAGGCTGTGGACAAGTTTCAGGCATTAACAGCCTGGAATTCAGGTCAATTTTTAGATTTACTGGATGTTGTGTGTTGTGAAAAGATTGCAATACATTGCAAACAATGCATATAGTACTCTTATATAATAAAAGGAAAGAGTGCTAAGGATGTTCCTTGGAGATTATTCTACTTTGAATATCTACTTTACATTCCCTCAGCGTTTTTCTTAGCATTCATTTTGTATTCATGGTGCCCATTTATCATTTTTGTCTCTATCTGTTATACATTTAGGATCTTAATGATTTTCTTTTGTTCTAAGAAAGATGTGCCATCTTTTTGTATTCATCAGGAATTAGGATGTAGTTGAATACTTACTTTTGGAGAAATGTTAAATTACCTGTAATGGTCAGATTTCCAATGAAGTATTGAAAAGTGTTACTCTCACAATAAACTATTGTCAGTTTTTAGTGTTACTGTTGTCCTGGCAAGTCTAGATTAAAATAAAGCGAGGGCTAGAGCCTAGGTAGCTGACTTTGGGGTGGGGAGGGGGGCAGGA
Source organism: Zonotrichia albicollis (assembly GCF_047830755.1). Taxonomy (NCBI): domain Eukaryota; kingdom Metazoa; phylum Chordata; class Aves; order Passeriformes; family Passerellidae; genus Zonotrichia; species Zonotrichia albicollis. The sequence continues at coordinate 21,673,235 of NC_133825.1, read as the reverse complement.
GGGGATGGTTGGTTTTTTTGTGTGTCTTTTTTTTCACTATATTTTTTTTTTAAGTAATCCTACCATTGGTTCACTGTGGTGCCCTGCAGTGGAATTTCTAAAAATGTCATTATGTTTCTGTCAATTTTGAGAATGACCCCTTGAGTCTATCAATACTGCATGCCTAGAACTGTGCACTGAACCATTAATTTCTGTTTAATAATCATGTTTTGTTTGAGAAATCAAGAAATTGTCAAGGTGGAAATAAGGAGCCAAATGTTACTTATTTTACCATGACACAGATTTTATCTTTTGTCCTTCCTCCTTGCTTGCAAATAGAGCTCTCTGAATTACTGAATATGAAATTAATATCCTTTTATTTGCAACCCTAACATGGCCAAACACAATAGGAGTAGTTAAAGACAGGATTTCAGTCTTATCTCTGTGTTTCTGAACTGCTGCTGGTTTGTCTTCAGTTCCTACTCTTGTTATTCATACTGGTTTTATTGCAGTATATTTAATTGTCTCTTTGTTCTGATCAATCCTCAGTTAAATGGGTAAATAATAAAAGAAAGAGAGTACATAATCAAATTACCAGCAGTAATTGGTCAGTCCAAGCATTACTGGAACTTTATAGTGGGCGGAAAGAACAAGGCTTTGGTATCAGAGTCAAAAAGGCCAAGCCTTTAAAACTGACAACATAAATACGTTGCTACATTGGCACATCTTTGTGAATTTAAATTACAAATTATTGTGCATAATCAGAATCAGAGCAACTGGAAAATCATACAGCATGGATAGACTTTATTAATTTTGGATACAAATGAAAGACATTGGACAAGCTTAGAAATCTGACAGGCTAGGAGAATCTTAATATTTGACAAGTGTAAGATAAAATGAGACTTTGTCTCCTGGATTGCTGGGTTTTTTTCTTTCTTTCATAGTAGTGGAAACATTACAAAAACTAATAAGCAGCAAACCATATGCATTAGAAAAAATGTAGAAGTCTGTGGTAAGAAAGCTTATTTGGGAAATGGGAAAGTTTAAAGGTTATACATTAAATGATCAACAGGGCATTGTGTGTTACACAGGGGACTGAGTTGCTCTAGGAATTGGGAATTAAGCCCTAAAGTTTTTCAGAGCTTGATTGCCATTTTAATACATTTGTGGCTTTCCAGACCATAACATGAGTTGGTTTTGTTTCATTTTGTAGTGAACCAATACAATTAGGAAGACAAATCTGCTTTCTTCCTTAACATTTATCTGGTTAACATACTAGCAATTTTAGTAGCAAAATAAATTGCTTAATCAGATAGGTACCAATAGCTCTAACCTATACAGACATACAGAATTTGATTTTTTAAATTTTCATTTTCTCCTTCCACCAAATCAATTGGAGAAGAATGGACAAAGAGTAATGAAAAGGTAGCATGACTTAACAAACTAAACCCTGCTCTGTGGAGTTCAGTTACATAAAAGGTCATTTTTATAGATTTGTGCTATTTAGAGGATTCTGCCTGTCACATCTGATAAGATCAGTATGGTGGGGAAAAATTAAAGCTGCTCATGAAAAGTACAGTAAACTTGACCAATGCTGCAATAAATAGTTTTGTTTCAGCAGGGTGTTGCAGCTTCATGTTTACCTGGCTTTAGGGTTGACTCTGCCAGCTACTTCCCAGTTAAGATCCAATTTACTCAGGCTGCATAAAATCTTTGATGTGACATTAATGTGCTCTGGAACTCTGTCTTCAGGGAACAGTAATCTCTGTTCATCAAAAATATCTTGAATTTGAAAAGTAAAGAATTTGGGATGGTGACTTTTAGACAAATTTTTCATGTGATATTGCATGAGAAGGCTTGTAAGGTCTGTCTGTCCTTCTGTTACTGTTGTCAAGTATAACATTTTGAGTGAGCTGCTAAGATTTACCATTCAGTTCATGTTTCCTCAATACACTGTGCCCCAAGTAATTTCAGAAGAACTGCTAGGATTGTATGGAAAATAAACAATATATTACCATGGTGTGTAATGTGCAAAATTTGGCCTCAAACTGAAAACTGTTACATTAAAAACACTCTCCCTAATGCAAACATCCCATATTTACAGCTGTAGAAAATACTACTACAACTTTGTGATGTGTGGGTGTATGTGTAAGTAGAGTAGAAAGTGCTGTATTGGTTCATCTTGTGGGTCATTCCCAAATAAGACTTCATTTGAAAACATTTTAACTAATTGTGCTTTGTGTTTTCTGTAGTGAATTAAGGAGCCTAGTTAGTGTTCAGCATTAAGAGGAGGTTGCTGCAGTATATCTGCAATATAACGGGAATTATATTTGTTAATGTACTTTGGGAACATTTAAATTCTAATCACGCAGACGAAAGGAAATTTCAAGTGATGGCAAGTAAATTTAAATTACACAACAGTAAAGACTTTCATACCTTTGAAAATATTTCAGCACTGGCTTTTTTTTTTTACTTGCTTTGATTATCCATGATCACAGCAGCAGAATTCTATTGCTGTTGCCATAATTTCTGAAGCATAACTGTGCTAACATGAAATATGTATATATAGGTACATTTGCCAACTTGTTTTAATTTTGTCGTTGCCTTTCCACCTCATATGTTGGGAGGGGCTGCTGATCAGTGTGGTGGCTGAAGGAGAAGGCAGAATTGTTGCAGGAGAGAAAGATAAGCAGACAACATTTGCAGAAAAAGTAAGCACTTTTTCTGTGGTTTCAGGGTCAAGAAAATAAGATTTTCATCCCATAAAATCTGTCTCTGGGACCTCTGGGAGCCCTCTGTGGCCATGCAAGTGTGAGTGTGGCTCACAAGCACTGTGTAAGGCAGGAATTTTATGCCACATAAAATTGTCAGCTTTGCCCTTGTTGAGCAGTCCTCTGGATCAGGTCTCACAAGCTGTGTATGTTCAGTTATCTAATGGATATAGCTTGGCTTATTCTGCAAGCCGGATCTTGGCTAAGGTAGGAAAATGCAATACAAGATGTGTAGTGACTGGGGAAGGAGAGGACAATTCTTTCCAAGGAAGCATTTTCCTACCCTTCTCAAGCTCAATGTCCTCCTACCATGAGTTATTTCACCTCTTCAGCAACACCTGCTTATTGTAAAAAAGGAGAGGAAAAAACTAAGCACCACTGTGACCAAAAATAGAATTCCCCCTTTTTTTTTTTTAATTTCTGTGTTTAACCTCTGCTTTTTGAATCATATGCAGAGCAAGAAAATGGGATGTGCTCTAGCAACTTGTCAGCTATGAAGCAGTGCAATTTTTTAGGTAAAATCATGCTATCAGTTGGAAGTAAACAATAGGTCTGCATATATTTAATTATTTACTAAATTTTGAGTTATGCTATTCTTTTAATTATGTTAATCAGGCAGGCTCCAACATTGCAAGCCTTAGGGCTTGAAGTGCAATTTCAATGCTTTGTATTAAATTTGCTGAACTTTGGAAAAAGATGAAATGGCTCAGTATTAAACATTTGCTTGATTTAAATTTTACTAACCCATGCACTTTATAACTCATATTATTTCAGTGCAATGTACCGCCCCAGCAGAATGACCGTAATAGTGAGTAAGTGTTCCTTTTGCACACAGGTTTTGCTTATAAACTTGATGAATAAAGGCCTGGCTGTTGAGGGAATGGTTAAAGATCTATTGTGCCTTGCACTTCAAGGTCATTGGTTCAAGCACACATCATTAAAGGCAGAAACTTAACATCTGTCTGGTGCTTCATAACATACATTAAATGAGTTAGTGGTGTCAGTGGAGACAAAGAAAGGAAACAACCAGTTCAATTACAAGAGAAAAGGGTAGGACTAATGCACACTTCCAAAAAGGGGGAGGAATGGGGAGATGCTAAGTGTCTTCCCCTGTATGCAGTCCGAAGGGTTTAGTCTTTTTCAGTCTGGAAAGGTTGTAGCCACCCTCCTGCTTGATCTCATTCGATGGCATGAGCTTAATGAGTTGAGCTGGTTAAATACTTAGGTGGAAAAGGATCCAAGGAAAATGCAGGTAGAAGATGGTTTGGTGATGAAGTAATAGTGAACCTGGTTTGGTGCTGCACAACGGGCTCTTTGAAGGGAACTGCCACACTGATATTCTGGCCACTGGTCATTACCTCAGGCGTATAAATCACAGGCAGAGAACAGTTGGGCATGGTGTCCTCATGACTGCCTTCAAGTGAGTCATTACAGCCTGCCAGTGGTAGTTCCCCAGAAAAGTTAATGGCATGAGGTGCTCTCTCTTTTGGTCAGTTGTGCAGTGTGATTGTTGCTTAAGGCTTTTTTAAAGAAGTAGTTGCTTTTCAGTGATGTCATTCCTTTATGTGAGACCTTTATGAATGTTAGGTGTGTTTACAGGAAGGAGTTTGTGGAATATGGCAGTGATTTTTTTATTAGCCATTTAATATTTAGTTGTCAAAAGGAAGTAAATCACTTCTGTCTGCTCTAAAAAAGTGCATTCTTTTTCCTGCAGCTTTTTCCCTTCCTTTGGTCTTGTTGTTATTGTTTGCTTTGAAATCTGGGTTGACACTGGACCCAGGATGTCTTTACTTAATGTATACATAGGACTTAGTGAAAGAAATTATTTCAGCCATTATAAAAGAGCCCTGTGACATTTCTTCTGTAGTACCTTTATTCAGGAACAGACCAAAGGGGGAGGGGATATCAAATAAAAACTTCACCTAAGTAGTTCCTTTATTAATAAGCCCCCTTTAGAACATTTTGTGAGTAAGAAGGAAAATAAGGTGAGAAAAACTAGAGAAGGAGAAACTCAACCTCCCAGACAAATGAACTTCCAGAGGAAAAAAAAAAAAAAGACATATGCAACCCTGGCTTGGTTTGGTTTGTTTCCTTTGCCCTTTAGCCCTTGTTGCTTGTATAACATAAAGTTCTTATACCTTTGGAAGATGTTTTAGTCACAGGTTTTTTATAGTTTTAATATGAGAATACATTGAAAATACTTAGTAATATTGTGGATTTAATGTTTTAGATTTCTTTTTATTCTCAACACTTCACTGAAGCAGAAAGCATTTTTGGAAGAGGTCTTACGCATCTGAGCCCCTGAATTAGTCTAATGTCACAGTTAATTGAGAGGTGGTTTCACTTAATTGTAATAGGGAAAAGCCAGTGGAAGATTTTGCAATGGAATTTTATGAATGAAATTTTGGTTTACCTTTAAATAAGTATGCACTTCTCAATGAAATGATCTCTGGAACTTTTGTGAATATTTTATTCAATAACCTTAGCCCATGTTTGTTTGTTTGTTTTTTTTAATGAGAAGAGTGAAGTTCCACCTGTCTTTTTTTTAAATTTAAAATGTCAAAAGCTTCTGTATAAAAATATATATTTCAACCTCTAGGTATTCAAGCATTGCAAGAGTATTATTTATTTTCATAAAGGATTCTATCTAAATTCACATAACTTTTTCTAAAGTAGACTGGGGGGGAACATGCATAGAATATGTCAATTCTTTCCTGAAAGAAAACACCTTGTTTATTTTGCCTCCAAACTCGAATAGGAAACTTTTTTGACATAAAAAGCAATTAGGTTTTAAACTTCTTGACATGTCTGTTAAAAAATCACACAACTTCTAAGCAATTAAAAAAAATAAATCTTCAATCTCAAGTTATGGCAACCTGTGATATTTAGTTGGAGGATTTTTAGGATTAAGAAAAAAAACCAAGAGAACTTTTATATTTCAAAATATTAGTGCATCAGCTTTATTGGAAAAAGCTGCAACTGTTCAAATGATCTCAGTAAAACAATTTGGACTACGGTTCCCGGAATGCTCATGAAGCTGACATATCTACATGTTCTCAAAAAGTCATAATCCATCATTCTGATGCTAGATCGATGGATTATGACTTTCTGATGTCAGATCTGTGAATTAAGGCTTTTTTGAGTACAGCCTGCTATCCAATTATTGCCCCTATTCATATATTATAAATCATTATTCCTTCACCAGGTAGTCAGCAGTTTCTATTTCCTGAAGTTTCAGAGCATTCTTTTTTTAGCCATTGTGGCACTCCCATTGAGCAATCAAAAATGGAGAGCGCTGACCTGAAAAATAAAGCTTCTATCACAGCAAATTGTTGAGGGAGCAACAGTCGTTTCTAATTCTTCTAGTTTCTGTTGAAACAAATCTCATCCCTTTCCTGCACAAACAAGCAATATAATAAATTAGTACAAAAGTCAGTAGTTGGCACACACTGACTTCATTTTTAAGTGCTTACGCCTGAGTTTCTTAAAACTGAGGCTTTCTTCTGAGAAGTTTCATTTTTTTATGTGAAGAAAGATCAGCTTCTGATTTAAATCTGGAATTTGCCAGTGTGCTGCCTTAAGTGACTGTGTCTATTAGGTGCTGTTAAACTGAAGCTCCTTTAAATGAATTATTTATAAAGTAATACTCACCTCTAATGTAACAAAATGTATGATAAAAATAAAAAATGCTTTACTGTAACCAGTTTAGGTGTCAAGTCAAAACACATTTAGGACCACTTTATTAAAAGATACTCAGAAAAACAAGAGGAGTTGTTTCAGGACCTATCGCGCATTCAGAAAAGTCATTAAATGAAATGTAATCATGCTATGTTGGAGAGTTATCTCAACAGATTTTTCAAGCTAAGGGAATTTAGGTCTGGTCTGTGTGGATGGAGAAAATCAATAGTATGATCTCGTTGGTTTTTATTTCATTTTGCTGTACTGATATTCTTCATTAGGATACGGTTTTCACAGTAGATGGCTGTGCATAAAATATGCCCAGTCAGTACATTGCTGGTGGAGTAGTTGTCAAAAAGGATGGAAATCGATGAAAAGGAGCGAGGTGTAATGAGTGGAGTAGAATTCATCTTTATTAACTGTTTGTTCTAGTCCTGCGACTGTTGTGAGAAGCTGTCATTGTGCTGGCTCGTGCCTCAGTTTCTCCTTTGGGTGGCCACATGGATTCTAAATCTGTGTTCCAAGACTGTTTCCTTGGCACTCTCCTGATAAACAGGCTTGTGTATCTTGTGTTACCCCTGTTGCTCTTCAGTCAAGGATGTTATCAGAAACTATATGAGAGAGTTAATAGACATTTTACATGTTCTGCCATTAAGTAGTTGGGGGGCAGTTTGTATTATTTTAATATAAAGGGAAACATTGTCTAGGCATATTCATCTTATTCCTTATTGTTTATTTCAGGAGTTCTGGTCATTAATGGCATCCTTGCTCTCACGTTCCTTTTCCTATTACCTCTTTTACATTTCAGATTTTGGCCACCAAGGCTTCCAGGGTGCTGCAGAGCACTGGAAAGAGGTGGTTTGTTGTGAGAACAGAAATTGTTGTTCTATGAATACCTCTGCAGAAAACATTATTTCAAGGACGGGTGCCAGCACAGGGATGGAACTGGGGCGGGGCTCCAGAGCCCTGCGTGTTTCAGACAGCCCAGTTCTGCTGCTGGGGAGTCGCGTGAAGCTCCCGCCACCCACGGAAGTCTGCTCCAGCCCATTTTGAAATTTCCTGTAAACTGCAGATGCCCACTAGATGGAGACATAATATTTTCTACACTAGTGGCTATACAGATGGTAATCAAACCCACCAGCTGCTGCCTGCGCATTCCGGGCACCGCGCCAATTTACTGGCAGTATGTCGACTGGGAAGCAGACAGTGACACACTTTGATCGAAAAGCTTGTATGATGATTTTTTTTTTGTTGTAATATTATTGTTTTTTTAAAAAATGATAAAAGAGATCAAGATGTGTATCTTGATCAAAGGGTAGTGCTGTCTGCTTTCCCATCAGCAACTTCTAATTTATAGAAATCAGATTGCATGGAAGGCAATCAGCAAAGGTTTGAGGTCTTTCTTGTTCTCACTGCCAAGGCACGCTGACAAGTGAGAAAATTAAAATCAGAGAAGGTAGGGAGAGAACTAGTAAAACACTGGTTGAAATATAATTATTTAAAGTTCACAATTTTAATAATTTTAGGGCTGTTAAAAATCCAGTTAAAGAGCTCTGTTTGTCATTCACTTGTATTATAAGAGCACCTCAAGGTCTTTCTCTGATGGAGGGTGTTGCTTTGAGACTAATTTAGCACGGAGGGAGAAATATATCTATTACTTGTTGTCACGGAAAAATAACCTGTCTCTGGTTCTGGGGCCAAGTTTTTCAAAGGTACCTCCTATCAACTTTCTTCCATATGGAGCTGTGCATCCAGTAGGATTTATAAGGGTGTATACATGATACAATGGACACCTGTAAAGAACTCTTAAACCAGTCCTATAAATGTGGAAATACTTTTTACAGAGGGGCTTTACCGAAAATTTGTCTATTATACTTGGTAAGATCTTTTCTCTTTAGGGTCTCTAGTTAAGTCATTTTTATTTTCAACTCTTGGTATTGACTCCCTCTTTAAAAGCCTTTTTGTAATTTTATTTTTCAGTCCTTTCCTATATATATGCAAATTAGCAGTTGCATATGTATATGTGTGTGTGTGTGTGGACTGTGTTTCCATGCAGGGGTCAATATTTCTGGCCAACATAAAAGCACAAACCCAGTGACAGTGGTGAGAATTGCTTCACATTCTGCCAATTTTTAAGACCAAAATGGAAATGGCCTCATAGAAGGACTGGGATATGTGACATTTTGTCTCAATGGAGCAAGGGATGTTGGAGGGAAGAAGCTTAATGTAGGTAAGGAAGTTAATGGGGCCCACCTCCAGGAGTCTTCAGAGTGAGACCTTTGATCTGATCTCTGGGTTATGCTCAGCCTTACTGCCTCTCCTCCGCCCATGAGATGTGGATGCTGCTTCCCCTTGCTCTTGCTCTTTTCTTCCACAGCACCAAGTGAAGTCCTGTGTCCTCATACAGCCTGCCTTTCCCTGTGCTGCCAGCCAAGCTTCCCAGCAATTAGTGATTTTCCTATCTTCTCCTCCACTTCTCTCCTTGGCAATCCAGACACATTGGATTTTCCTGCTGAGTGCTTTCTTCTAAGGGTTAGATCAAAAGACAGCAACTTCAGAGTAGGAGATGTCATGTTTCTGGGAATGGCTCTGCATTCTCAAGAGAAGATGCTGCCATTGGGTGCTTGCTCCCTCTAGGTATTTATGACATTGCTATTTAGGAAAGCTGCCAAGGAAAAGGTGCTGCTGAAAGGAATAAATAAAACCCTTTGGCATCATTGCTTCATTTTTTCCCATCAAAAGCTGACACATTGTCTTTATCTCATCAGGCAAACTGCGTACAAACTTTGTGGTCACGTGTTCTTTGCCTATTTTTGTAGAACAGAGTTTCTCAGAGAGACAAAGCACAAGGGGAGAAGAGGAAAGGCTGCAGTGTACAACTCAATGCAATACCCTTTAGCTTCACTTATTCTATGGCTGGCTCAAGATTTTCACTCCAGAGCTGGAAGTGTTTGCTCTCTGTTCTGAGTGATGATACAATTCTGTATGATTGTGATAATCTTTGAGCAAATGTTAGATTTTTGTTAGTTCTGTTACTTGTGAGTATGGTGATTTTCTATAAGATGTAGTAAACAGAGTATATAAGGAATAAGGAGTTAAGAGACTGTTTTTAATTTGATTTTTTAATTGGAGAGAAATTATTCAGTAGAAATGTTTGTTTCTTCCCATGCATTGCTGAAACAAATTCTTAAAATCCACATTGGATTATGTGATTTGTCATGAGCTTCCTAACAAGTCAAAGCAGAATGAGATTTATGCTATTTTTCAGCAGAAACCATTTCATGCCCCAACAGAAATGGAAATGACTATTCTCAGAAACCTTCCAAGTTGAAGTGGGAGGAGATAATCTGCAAGGAGATGTTACCTTCTCAAAAACAACCTCACATCATCCAAGGTGTGGTTGGCTTTGGCAGTTTCCCAAGGGGAAGCTTTACTAGATTTCAAATCACCCACCTAGCCAAGCTGTGCTGAGGCAAGGCTTTGTTTAACTCCTGCATTCACAGACCAGCCCTGCCCTTACCCACAGCTGCGTTTTTATCGAACATGAATGACAGGATTCTAAGGGAGAGTTAAAACAAACACAGGCACGCACACGGAGATGCAGCATAAACAGATTTATGAACACATATGTAATGAGAGAGCCTCTTTACATTGGGGCACGAAATCATGTAAGGAAGGGAAGGTTTCTGTAGACTAACAGGCCGTGGTTACAACTCTGCTGATTGAAATTCCATAGAAATGGAGTTGTAAAGTAGCACCGATACCTTAGACTTATGTGGAGGGTTTGTGTGTGCTGATCAAATATTCTGGTGTTAAAATAGACTAGTTTCACATAGAGAGGTGACTGAAAACTGTAACTCTGAAATTTCAGAGAGCTGGCTTGCTTCTGCATTCCTGCATTGGGAAATGTATGCTAATGGCTTAATTTTTATGATAAAAACATGAAAAATAAGTCCCTAAAATAGTGTTGAATCCATTTTCTGATAAAACAAATTTGTTTTCCCATTTGTGATTAAAATGACCTACAGTAAGATTTTTTTTTTTAACTAGGTGTTAATTAAAAATATGGAAATGGATTTAAAAAACCTTGCAGTTCACAGTGGAAGAATTACCATAACTGATCTGTTCTCAGAGCCATGCCTGTTCTGAGATGTTTTTAAGATGTCTAAGTTACTGGTTGTTTTTCTGCATGATTGTTTCCAAAGCGAAATGTGATTCCAATAAAAACAGTAATTGAATTTACAGTCCACAGGACAAATTGTTGTTTTAACAGAAACTTACACACTCAGGCAAAGACCTTATGTTTTAGGTCTAATAACAAAGAACACAAGCTCCCCATTTTTATGTGGCCATATATTCTGCAGTTTTCTAATGTGGCATTTTTTCTTTAAAAAAATCTATATTGTATTTTTGAAATTATGTGAGCAGTTTTTTCCCCCTTTTAGCTCTGGATCAATATTCCTTGGGTTGTGTTAGTTTGGGGTTTTTTTAAAGCAACCTTTTAAATGTTAGTGCAGCTATTTTCTGTAGCATCAGCTGGGGGTGAATCAATACAGACAAGCCTATTCACATCTAATGCACCTAATGACTGAGAGGAGTTTGGAGAGAGCTTGTTCATCTGGCATTTGGTGCTGAGGGGGTGTGCAGAGCACAGGGCAGTTGTGTGAGGGGCTTGTCCATGACCAGTCTTGTGTGGAGAACACGCTGATTTCAGAGGAAGTGGGTAGGAAGGGAAGGCTGTCCAAGAGCAGTGGCAGACAAAGGCAGGAGGTGGGACCTCTTTCCAGCATCAGGCAGTGACTGCCCTTCACTGTACCAACAGAAAAATGCTTTTTTTCTGCTGTCAGACTTTGTCTGCAGGCGCCCCTGGGCTCTTTTCGAGCCCTTTTTGTTCTAAAAAGTGGAGGGATTAAGTTTTGCTAGGTTTTTGGCATCTTTACCTTTTTTTCCTGTTTAGGTAAAGCCTGAAGTGTGTGCCTGCTGAACTAAGAGAAGTTTGGTGGTGCTCAGCTCCAGGGGCACACAGGCTGCTCTGAACTGGTGTGTGCAGAGCCTGAGACACACTGGAGATTCACACATGCTGGAAACAGGCATGTCTACATTAGCAGGCTTTTTTTGGAAGTCCTGAGGCTGACTTAAAGCCCTGTGGAACAGTAAGAGTTGGTGAGATATTGCTGCATCTCGGATGTAACACCTGGAAAAAACAGTCCAGGATAGTGCCAACAGCTGTCTGACTGTTCCCTAGACACTCAGGGTGCAGGAGGAACACGTGGTGCTGGTAGTCATCTCTGAGTTCCTACAGTGACCATTTGAATAAAAAAAGGGAATATTTCATGCTTCTTACACCAGGCAAACCAGGGACCCCGAGTGAGCTTTCCTAGGTTCCCCTTGGGAAAAGGCCAGAGAGCAGGCTGTGCTTGCTGCAGTCCAGGGCAGGTATATTAAGGAATTTTTAGGTTCTTAATTTATCTTAGTTGACTGTCTCTCAGGAGAGGCAATTGTCTTTGCACTTCCTGCAGGCAGAGGTTTAGGGGGTTGACAGAGCCCCTAAAGCAGGTGTGATGAATACCAGCCCCCCAAGCAATTTAATTCTTATAGGCCATTTTGTTGCCAAAGGCACATGCTCTCATGCAAATAGGTTTTCTGAGAGTATGGAATTGCAGTATTTATAGAATGTTTGAAGCCTGGTCCCTGAAAGAGGTACAAAGATGCACCTGGCCAGTTTTGTTTCACATTTTTATCAGAATGTTTTCAGCATTCATATTGGTTCTTTACTGATAAAGTAATGTGGTAGGAAAGATGCACAACAAGTTTAAAGCTCCAACCTGATAAAGGTGGATGCCACTGCCTGTTGTTCATTGGGTTCAACAGAACTTACTTTTATGGTTTTCAGATGTGATCATATGAGTAATAAAAGGGCCTTCATTTTTTAAAACCATTTGTAGCTCTAGATAGGTGGTTCCTGTGGGAAAGGTGCTTGTGGTGTTTGTTTCTTTTTTAAATGACTTTAGATTCCTGTTGATTATGATTGTGTGGCCAGTATAGGAGCTGGCTGTTCTTTGCTTTCCATGGCTTGTTCCATAGCCCCTTGAAGTGGAAAGGGGGGAGTTCATGCTTTGAAGAGTCCAGACATGCAAGAGTTGCACTTTCAAGAACAAAGAAACCAAAATTGTTCACCCCTGCTGAAAATCTGTATGTATTTTTTAAAGGGTTGTGTTAGACTTGAGTATTTAAAATGATGAGACGTATCCCAAAAAATAATAAGTTGCTTAAAAATAGTTTGGTTCTTTTTCCTTGCTGTCTAGTTTTTGAGCTTTTAAGATTCATGTTTTCAATCTTTCCTCTGCAACCATAAGAGCTAACTTTATTTTTAAATGAAAGCTGAGATTCTCTTGTAATCCCATAACTCTGGGAGATTTGGCAATGCTAAATGCAATGTGAATTTAGAGTGACCATTCCAAGGTGAATCATTCAGTGATGTGTCCTCAGCATTAAAGCCAGCTGGGATTTTTTTTTAATGTCTTTTATTTTGTCTTTCTAAATAATCTGCAAATTGGCAGCAATAACTGGAAGCTTGGTGAAAGCAGTAGAAGACAACTGCAGCCTAGTAAAATCAGGGGGTTTTATTGCTGGGTTTTTTTCCTGGTATGTTAAGATAGATTCTTACAGAATCTAGGCATTAAGGGCACTCTGCATTAAGATATCTCTGGAGAGGAAGGCTTTGGTTGTTTTTGTAGAAGCACCCTTTTCTACTCAGTCAAGCATTAAAATTGGCAGCAGCTCCTGGAGTAGCAAGAAAATCCTGGTTGTCCTCATGTAGTTACTGAAAACAGTAAGAGGATATGTAAAAGCTTTAACTCCAAGGAAAAATATTTATAACTGTGACATTGCGTTTCCTTACAGTAATTTATGGGCGAAATGTAGGAAAGGAGGAACACAAGCTATAAATAATATTTCTTATGTAAACATAATGGCAGTAGCAAATTCTTTTTATTTAAAAATTAATATTGATGTTCATTAATATAAATTACCACATTTCAGATGACTCTGATGTCCTTGAGGCCAGATGTCACTGACTGATTTACAGCTTCCTGGGGGGAGGAGGAGATCCTGTTTTGTCAATGTAGGCACCAAATTGCTTCAAATAGCTATTTTAGACTAGATTCTTTACTAATGTATTGTCAGCAAAGTCGATTCACATCACAGATCAGAAACATGGAAAACTCTTTTAGAACATATTGACTTGGATTTTTGAAATGCAGGAATAAGAGCATAAAGCCTACCTTGGACTCACTGAACCTCTGTTTCTTTTAGGAATAGTGGTTTGAAAACTCCTGCCCAGGAACACGCACACAGAATTTCTATGTGCATCATTAGCAGCCAGGGACATCCTTCAGAGGCAGAGTTTTAGGCCCTCATTGATCTTAATTCTACTTTTAATATTAATACAAATGTGTGTAGTGAGGGTGTGCAGGAGGAAGCTCTGCCACCTCAGTCACACCACAGAGATCAGGTATCTGGAATAAGTTTTTGAGTGCTTTTTAAAATCCTTTGGTCCTTTGCACCTCATGTACTGAGTTGCTGCAGAAGAGGATGGCAGATGTGTTTGTAGAGCTATCAGCAGCTCCCAGGAACCTCCTGTGGGAACGCTCGTGGGCGATGCCTCCACAGGCAGGTGGGGTGGATTTGTTGTGTTTGCATATGCTGGCAGGTAAAAGGGGAGGGATTAAAAAAAGCAGGCTGGTTTGAGTCAGTGCATCTCTGTCCATTAGGTATTCATTCAAATTCAACCACATGAAATACAGGCATCCAACAAACCGCCTCTTGTAAGTGCCTCTTATTGCAGGAGCTGAAATTCAGCACATTTGTAGGTGTGGGGCCCACCATGTTTAGCATGAATAGCAAACTAATGTAAATCCTGTAAATGCTCTGTATTACAGAGTCTGTTTCATAGCAAAGCTCACATATATATGAGAGAAATCTGTGCAGGCCTCTGGTAGGATAAGGTCCCATGGCATACAAGTAAAAACTGCCCAGGTGATATGAATATAAAGAATAATGCACAAAGAACTCCCTTTTTGAAATTCATCTGCCCTTCATATAAATCAAACCTATATCCATTGAAAGGCTTGGAAAGATGTTATGAGGCTTTAGAAATGGTCCATGTTGAATGTGGGATCTTTTTTCCAATCCTTATAAATAATTATTTTCCTGTGTTTGGTAAGTTTAGCTGCAGAGAATTTATGTTAAGACTGTGTAGAAAGGAGTACAGAATTTCAGGTAATATCAAGCTGAGAAGGTGGTTTTAAAATATTTGTGGTAGAAAAGCTTTCTATCAAAGAGGCGAATGCATTACCCCCTCAGTCTTTTTTCTCGTTTATGAAATAAGTAAACATAAACTCTGAATTCTCATTTTCAGTAAGCATGTTAGTAAAGCCAAACTGACCTTGACCTTAGCTTTGCTAATTCCCAAACTCTGATATTTATTCCTGGAGTAGATTGTTCCCCTTCATACCACATACATAAATACTGCAAACCTTTTCAATGCCTTGAATTAGAGTGTAAGTAAATAGCTAGTTTTAATCTACATAATATTTTGAGAGCAGACATTCTGTGCTATGACTATTAAGATATTCCCAGCAGCCATTTCTATAATACTAAAACCTCTTATATCTATTATTAAAAGTAACACTATCAGCCAGGGCTTGTTATATGCCACAGAAACTTTAAATAATAAAATACAGAATGGATAAAATCTGCAATAATAGTAACTTAAGAAAAATTAATTTAAGTAAGAGATAACATCAGGGAGAAAATTCAATGGTATATTGGTAAGTTATGCAAAGCTAATTTTATTATAACTACCACATCTGTGGAACTCATCTATTAGAACGCTTTACCAATCTTCTTTCCTGTTATTATTCTGTTGTAGAAATTTCCCTCTGTACTATTTTACTGTCTTTTCTCTGCCTACATTTGTAAAAAGGCAATTTGTTACCTCTCAACAACAAGAAAAGTGTATGAGTTTATGTACAGAACAACACAGTTCTTTTTGTACAAACCTGTCTTTATGCAGACTTGTAGCAGTAAGAATTGCAGAGCAGGGCTGTGGCACGGGCTGTGCTCTGAGAGCAGTGTCTGCTCTCAGCCAGGCTGGTGCCCCTGGGCTGGGGAGGTGCTGCTGACCCATCACCCCGTGTCAAGCTGTGCTGACTTCCCCAGCCCAGCGGCCTCCTGGCACCCCAGCTCACCTCAGAACTGGTAAGAATAGTGCACCTAATTGTCCCTTCAGTCTCTTTCAGAGCAGCTGACACTGATATGCCAGCTACATTTGTGCAACTGCCTCACAATGTCTTGATGTTTGAATTCCCGTGGACCCGCTGGACCGCAGTGTGCAGGAAAATATTGCCAATTAATTTTTAAGGCATTATCATCTTGCCAAACTGTTCCTCACATTTCGATAGTTATATTGATTCAAGAGGACACTTTGAGTAATACATCTTTGTCATAGTGAATAATGCTCACATAATGACAAATCTTCAGGAATTAAAAAAAGGAGAGTGGAGTTTTTAATGTAGGTCAGTGGAAGTAATTCACCATAAATTTACTCAGTCTTCAGAAACTAGCAACGTTTTTTTAAACCCTTTGTAACTGTATAAAACTTACTGTGTCTCCTTCTCTGTTTTTAAATAGATTTTACTACAGAGCCATTGGTGCTATTAAACATGAGGTTTTGTTCAAAGGAAACACAAAGACTTAATTGTATTTTTTAAAGGAAAGTATTGCATCAGAAGGATTCATTTAAATACGTTTGTTGGCTTCGGGCTCTCACCACAATTCATTCGTTCTAATTTTCCCCTGGACTTGTTAAGGACACAATGTATAGAAGGGAGCAATGCAGAATGGCATTTTTAGGTCACTATATTTTGGCTGTAAACTGTAGTCCTGCTCATAAACTTGTTATTACTAAACAAAAAGCTTCATATTCTACATTGAAGTTTCACAGTCTTTAAAAAAACTTTTGGCTGACTGTTGGGACTATTATGGCTCATTAAAGAGACTAGTTCTGCTGTAATTTAGTTATTTCTTAATGATCCAAGGGTTATTATTAGACGTGGAACAGATGAGTAAAGAATGGCTCTCTGTAAAAAGACGCAGTGAAGTAAAAATATTATTCAGAAAAACAGAACCTCTAAAAAATCTTATCCATGCAGCAAAAGTGTATTTGATTGGCTTGGAATTGATTCTAAAAACATGTCTATTTTTATTACATAATTTGACTTTTTTTTTTAATTTGGACTGGAGAAAATAAATGGAATTATAATTTAATCTAAATAAAAAATATATTTTTAGTGAATAGGTTACTAAGCAAAAAATATTATTTTAAGGAAGCAGAAAGTAATTTTGAATTGTCATCCACTTCAGCTAATATTTTTAATAAGAGAATATAAGGGAAGAAAATTAAGAGAGTTGCTAAATTAAAAAAGCTCTAGTTTTTTAAAAACTAGAATTTGAATACAATGTGTCTTTGTTTTTGAAAGAAATACAGTTTGAGTCAGTTTTTTCATTTTGATTCCAAGCACAAACTTTCTGACTATTTCTTTTGTGAGTATGTAGGCATTGACAAAGTGCTGAAAATTTGAATTACAGTGATAAAAGAAAATGCTTCTATAACTCTGTTTTTCTCCTCGGTTATAATCTGCAAATCTTTCTGTCAGCCTGTTAGGTTCTTATAAACATGGGCTAATGCTATCTACCTATTTTACTGAGCTCACACATAACAGGGAACCTTGGTGGTAGTGACAGAGTCCAAACAGAAGTTCTGAAATGCTTTTAGGACTACAAAAGAGATTTTATTGTAATGAGGTCCTAGGTCTAACTTTGTATTTTCAGTTGTTGCTATCACTTCTGCAGATGTGCAGAAGCTTTAATATTTTCAGCTTGTTAACTGCAGCAAGTAACTAAATGACCCAAATATCAACCTAGCTAGCATTTCAAAAGTATGAGGAAATTAATTTATGGGAATTGCAATTACCCTGATGTGAATTAATGTCGTTTACTTACACCATCCAAGCAAAATCCTGTTTGTAATCGCTGACTCAGAACTGGAACATCTGCCTCGTATTCTCGATGGGCACTTCCCCTGCAGAGGCCCCAGACACACCATTTCAGTGCTGTACCCTGCTCCTTGCTTGGCCACAAATGCCTTTTTTCGCCCTATTTGGCACATATGTTTTCTGCCATCCATTTTTTTCAAGTAGGACACAAAACCTTCTTCCTTTAGAGGACACAGGGCTGCCTTGTGCGTCACTCCTGAGAACCTGAGCGTGGACTTGGTGTTTCATCCAGCTGCTCCAGGTGGGAAAAGCCATGCCCTTGTCAGAGCATTCCTGGAGCCGCAGGTCCCATGGTCCCCCTCTCTGCAGTGAGGTTCCCACGGTCACAGCAAAGGAACAAAAAGCAGCAGCAAAACTTGGGCCATTAGCAACTCTTAAATTATAGTTACATATTAAAATAGTTTCCTTAGGGCCGTATTTGATTTTGTGTCACTGCTACTTCACTCCAACTGACTCCTTTGATACTCCCCTGCAATTCCAAACTGCAACAGTGTCCCCATTCAGAAGTGACAAATTTGCAGTGGGAAGACAGAATGTTACCTAAGCACTGTGTTTTCTAAACGTAATTATCCACATGAGTAAGAAGCTGTAGTGTTATGAAATTATGAAAATCATCTGTTCTTTCCAAGCATTATAAAGAGGGCCCCTTGAGATGCAACTAGAAATTAAAGCTGATCTATAATCATTTTCAAAATGCTTTCCAGTTCTGAGCACCTGGATAGTAACAGAAAAGGTATTGTTTTTTGCTGTTTGCCAACCATTTCATTTCCATTAAAAAAAACTGCAAGAAACCTCTGAGCAATAATTAAACATAAATTACTTTCTTCTTTTTTCTTTTTTTTTTCTATTTAATACTACCAGGATGAGGTTGAACTTGACCAACCTGCACTTTCCCCCTCAGCTTCAGCAACAGAATCTCAGGTACAGTTTTGTTCCTTTTAGTTTGTTGGGGGGAGTGTTTAAGCTGTTTTTCTATGCATTTCCATTGGATCCCAGTCACTGATGGCATTTATTCTCTAGAATATAGCATGCATTCTCTTCTAAGTTTGAATGAAAAGACATTTAATGCAATAATCAGTCAGCAGAGAACATTTATTTGAGTGGGCCCATCTGGGCTCTCACCCTGTGGGAGGATGTGTCTGCCTGGCCTGGGCAGTGTGAGACAGCCACGATGGTCTCTGTCAAGGCAGTGCTTCCCAAAAGCAGCTCTGTATTGTTGCCTCTCTTTGTGCTGGTGCTGCTGGGTCTCAGAGAGGGCAGGAGGATGTTCTAACTCAGTGTTTCCTCTGGCTGGTTGCTGCTAGGGGACTGACCAGGGGGATTGCGTGCAAGAGCCCTGTCCAGGGGCAGAATCTTCTGAGGCTGTAGCTGGAGTCACCGCTGAAGAGGAGAAGTCTGCAGTGTGTGAAATCCCAAATGAAATTATTGGCAACCTTGAGGTACTATTACTAGAAAGCTATTCACTAATTCTGTCTATGGTTAATTAGCTAGCTCAGTCTTAATGAATATAAACTGTGTTTGTGCTAAAGCTGGCAAAAAGCACATCCATATGCTGTAAAAATGTGAATTAGCCTCTATAAATAACTCCTAGTTTAGTCAGCTTACATATGATAAGATAAAAAATACTCAGTAATATGACAACATATATCTTCAGCCTTACTATGTGTCAAAAACACAGGCCAAATCCTGCTCTCAGTGATGTCAGTGATAAAATTCCTTCTTAAGGGTTCAGGACCAGCTGCTGTGCTGGAGTATATGCAATGTGTGCTTAATATAAATTGTTAGATGCATCTATGTCACACATCCCTCAATTTGTGTAAGAAATGACTCACTTATGCCAATTTTAGGCTTTGTCTGGTAGGTGTGTGACTACACAAGAGCTGCCTTAATGAAACAGATCAGCTGTCAGTATGTGGTCTTCAGACTCTGAGGGGTCTATGATTTCTTTCTGTGAGGTTCATGGAAGAGAAGGAAGCTGCAGTCACTGGAATTAACAGGAAATGATTGAAAGCCAAAGAACAGATTTGCTAGAACAGATTTGCACCAAGGAGCTGCTGGAATTTGGTCTTACTGGCAACAACCAGGTGGCACTGGGCACTTTGAACTTCAGATACAGCACATTAGACACTATTGACTAAGCTGCAGTTTAATAAATACCTAATATTATCTGAAAATACTATGGTATTGGTAAATTGCTTTGCTTGTACTATGCATCAGTGGGAAATATGAATTAGAATTATTGTATGAATTATTATATTAATTAGACTAGATTAGATCATTAGATGAACCTATTTGAGATCATATTCTATTTCAACATGTCTTTAGAAATGAGAGAGAATCTCTGGCCTGTGTTATCTCATTCCTGTCCCTATCAATAGAAAAGAGTAAATATCTGGTTTTCACATGACCTTCATGCCATTAACATCAGTGCCAGGAGGTTTTTTGGTTTTTTCTTTACAAGGCTGCACAGATGAGAAAAATGCTTTCTTTTATTCTTTTTTTTTTGTTTGTTTGTTTGCAACTCTGGTTGTATACAAAGAAAATAATTTCCCCTCAGGTTTTAATTCTTTCACCAGTGTATCATTTTTGCCTGTTTTCTCAGTTTCTTGACCTCCAAAGAAGTCTTATAATTAGATTTTTACCTGATTCATGATCAAACTCATACCATTTTTTGTTATGTGTGAAATATAGTTTCACAATCTTCATTATGTCTCAATATATGCATTAACAAGGCAACTGTTGCTCTAATTGAGTCAAGAAAATAACTTTTAGTCTGGTATCACAGTGCTGACACTCAGCGGTCTCAGCAGCAGCCATAGCAAAGTGTGGTGGCAGATGATTTTCAGTGGAGGTAGGACCAGAGCCAGAGGTGTGTAAAAACTGCAGAAGAAAAGGCATCTGGAGTGGCTGGGAGTTGATTAACCTAGAGGATCATTGTTCCAGCAACCAAGTGTACACATCACATAAAGGGATGAAGACATTTTTGTTGATTCTTGAATTGAATATGGTGAAGACCATTTCCACAGATTAAAAATTGAGAGAGAAATTCCAGCCTTTTGGTTCTAATCTGAGCTACTGAGAACTTTGAAAACATTTCAGCTGTGGTTACCCATTGATATATTGCAGAATAGCACTAACGGGGATTTCTAGGACTGACAAGCCACAAAAGTTCCTACAATGTCAAGTTACTGCAAGTGCTTCTGGTACAAATCCATGCTTCTGGTACAAATCCATTTGCTTTATCAAAATTACCTAAATTCCATTAAGGGTGTAACTCTGAGTTTTGGAATAGTTTATGTAGAGTCTGTAAAAGACCTGTTGAGCTGTCCCAGTTGTTTGAACAAAACTTTATGACTCTTAGAAATACTGTCATTGCACTCTTTCCATGTCTGTTGTATTTTTGCAGTGAGCAATTCTCATACTGAAAAATATACAAGTTACCCATAAAACACCAGTTTTTGTGGCCCCCTTTTCCAGTGATCCCACATTTCCAAGTGCTCTACAATCAGAGATTACTATGCATTATCACTGCCAAAGATTTCATTAGAATACATCACAACCCCTGTACCTTCCCCACAAATGTTACATTGCAAATTAAACACTCAATGTCTACAGCAGTTTGGATTTCCAGAATAAGATGCATATTCATAATTGTGTTTGTAATTAAGACAGACAAGCAGCATCACAGAAATATGGTTTTTTATTGTTCATTTTTAGTAATGCTTTTTAATTCCAGCACTGTTTCAATAAAACACATTACACTAGAGAGCAAGCATCTGCAGCAAAGGCAAACAGTAGGAACAACCAGGTCCCAAAGCAATTTTTCTGATGTGGTGTCTATTGGTAAAGGCTGTCTGGGAATAGAGGAAAATTAGCCTATGTCCAAGACAAGGTTAGGTGAGGAATGGCTGTCCCAGATCCCTTCCTGCTCATGGCAGCCGTGCCATCCATCGGAATCGTGAAGGGCAATGTGATAACGCGCTATCGCCTAAGGACAGGCGGCAACACCGGTCTGTCTGCAAAACAGGAAGGTGTGGAGGATAATGACTGCCTTGCTGCTCCACTCTGTGTCAAGACCACAAAGACAATGTGCACCCTAAGATAGCTCCATCATAACCTCTGCTTTCTTCTGATTTGCTTTACAGGCAGACTTAAAAGAAAAGCTGCAAATGCAGGAAGAAGCTTAGACTTGATGAAGAGAAAAATTGAAAAGTCCTAAATAGCCAGATAAGAAAGGTGATGGTGGGTTTTGTAGGAATTGGGCAGTAGGGGATGGCACATACAAAGGCTGGCTCAGTACCTGAATCAAATTATTTTTGTATAGAGGAAAATGGTTCTGTTAACATTTACTTTGAAGTATTTCATCCCAGTTCCTCAAATTTATGGTGTTCTGCCAGCGTTGTTGTTTAGTTTAGACTTAAGTTGAAGATTATAAACAGAAGGGCAGGTAATTAAAACACATTGAAGTTCAGTTTATTTCTGAATACAGTTCTAAATTCTAACTTAAAAAAAAAAAAAAGGTGCAGTTTTATTCTCCCAGTTGTGAAATACTTAAAAGTTTCTGCTTTACACCTATGGTTTTTTTTCAGGAAATGTTGCTACAAGGAAAATACATAGAGGGAAAACATTTATTTTGAGGCACTGTATCTATAATAAGGGGAGAATTTAATTAACGTGTAATTACGCACCTTGCACTGTAGCTGTTCATTAATAATATGTATGTTATTTTGTTTTAATTTGCTTCCTAAGCTTTAAAAAAAATGTAATAGTTTGCACTTCTTTCTTTCCACCATATTAAAATTGCATAACTGAAGAGTTTGCACTTAAGTATTCCAAGAAGAGGTTCTTTAGATTTCAGTGGATTATTTTCTGGAATGCATGTATCCTTTCATCTGAGAATGTTTCCATATTTTGTCAGACATTATAGAAATGTTTCAGGCTCAAAAGGAATCCAAACAAATAAATGACCTCAGAAGAACCAGTTGAACATCTATGTTTCAAACTTGCAGTCTGTATTTGTTGTGTCACAGAACTCTGTGCCCTAGAAAGCATGTGAAATACAAGTCATGCTTTGAAGCATAAAGGCTGGATTGGATTGCATGTTTAGTAGAATACATGAGAAACAGAGTATTTTATTCATTGCATTTTCATATTTATTGACCACTAAGTAGAAAG
This sequence comes from Zonotrichia albicollis, assembly GCF_047830755.1. NCBI lineage: Eukaryota > Metazoa > Chordata > Aves > Passeriformes > Passerellidae > Zonotrichia > Zonotrichia albicollis. The sequence continues at coordinate 21,650,515 of NC_133825.1, read as the reverse complement.
TTAGATTTTGTTTAATTTCATCCTCATTTTTGGTGGTGGTAAATGAAAAAAATTTGCAAGCCTGACTCAGCCAGTCCAAAGAAGAAAACAGCTTGTAGCAGTTCTCCTAAAAGATCTGATTTGATGCTGCCTGACTTTCAAGGGTGGTGGGCACAGGGCTGAGCGTGCAGCTGGAAGGGTCATTCCCATGTGCCCAGCAGGATGTGGTCCCACAGCTGAAGACAACACCCAGGAGCTGTGCCTGGGCACCAGGAGCCTGGGTGTGCTCTGCAGAGTGCGTGCCCAGTGTGGGCACAGAGCTCCTGCAAACCAGTGGTTCACTGGTTGAAGGCACAGAGCATTTTGCTTGGTCTCGTGCACTGAGGAAAATTCTTCCCCTGGTATGTGATAAGGAGAAGTAAGGCCTGTAATGATTCACTTCCAAGTTCCCTTGATTGCTGTTTCCAGTGCTGGCCAGAAAACTAGTGAGAGCATCCATTCAGCTGTTAAAAACTGACTGTTCTGCTTTGAACAATGAAGGAATTATTGAAGCATTATTAGTTTTGCCTTTAAAAAAATTTTGATTCCTGGTTATGTTCTTTGTTGTTTTATTCCTATGAAATATGATTTTTTTTGTTAACAAGACTTTCTGAAATCAGAATGTCCTTTATTTTGATACATAAATCCATCTCTCAAGACATTATGCTAATGTCACCATTTCCCTAGTTTTGAACTCAAAGGTGAGAACAGAACTTTTGAAGAGAGCTGTCCATATGACAAAGAGTATTTAAAATACTTTTTAGTGAAAATGTGTTATTGGCAATTTAGCATTGTTTAGCACTTCAGACCTAAATCTGAGGGCTGCAACATTCCTGCTGTAGTGCTAAACAGAAAGGGACTAACTATGGTTTATATTAAGACCAATGCTAAACAAAGACTTTTGCCCATAGCTTTTTCTCCCTCTCCCAGATTTTGTCGAACCTCTGGGAAATTTTCAAGTGCTTTGAAGATGAAAAATAGTATATGAACCTCAAGTATTACTGTGATGATTTGTTAGCAGTCAATCTTAGTACATATGCATAACAGCTGAGGTAGTGCAGAAATCCAGAGTGAAGTCCAAATCCCACAAACCGTTTTCGTAACCAACTTTCTGCTCAACTAAATAATGCTCCCAATAAAGAATAGCAGACCCTGGGATATTTTGGGAGTGGGAAGGAGGATGGTTAGGAGCCTGAGGGAGGGAAGATGAGTAAAAGGTAGACATAGCATCTCTCTAAGCAGTCAGAGTGAGAGTTCTGACACAGCATATGAACATCGAATCGAAGAATTCTTTAATGTCTTCAGAATGTTAATATGAAATGCAAAACATCATGCTTTGGATAGATGGGTAAGAACAAAATGTTCAGATGCAATATGGTGCATTAGGAACAGTCTCCATTCTGTATTCCTGGCTTTCCCATTGGTTTAAATCAAGCTTGCTGTTTCTCCAGTCTCTCATGTCATGTTGAGTTACTGCTGTAGTCATCTCTAAAAATAATTATGCTGTCATTCCTTGGACCTACACTTGAGGCTTTGGTATTACTATCTTTGAGTTTTTTTGGGGTTTTTTGCCACACTGTTGTTCTAACAAAGTTCTTTACAATGCACATACATACCATAGTTCTTAACAGATTCCCGCCCTACAGAGCTCTCAATTTAAAGCAGATAGATCTTGTAGAAATGAAGAGATGTTGTGTTCTACCTTGTCTTCCAGAGAAGTGGTGGTTTTCCAGGGGCAGAGGACAAATGAAACAATATAGTTTCTCCTATATAAGGTATAATATTGATGCTTTTTAGCATCTTCATGGCAAAATCTTGGTCTGTACTAGCATTTTATAATGAGACAGTGCACAACTAGTAATTATCCTCTGTGAAAGAAAAGCTCTATTTTCAGGCAGTGCTTTTCTGCATTACACTGTCAGTGTGATGGAAGTTTAGATGGAAAGCAGCTTTTCTAGTAAGAAGCTGGCTTGAAAGTAATGGGAGAGGAGACAAAAAGAGAAGACAGTTTTTTACCTGTTTTATAGTATTTTATCATGACCTTTTCTTCTCAAGCTTTTCTTCTCTTCTTTTGCACCGAATTTTGATTTGAATTTGAAAATTGCCACACTGTTTCTTTCCTAAAATTGTAACTGGCATTCCTAGAAAAATTGTTTTCCTAGAAAAGCCACTGTGCGTAGGCTTCAAATTCAGTTTTTCATAAGTGAGAATAAGACATTTTCTTCAATAACCTACACTGCCAACCTGACCACAAAACATGGGCAAAGTCAACACTGGCCTGTTTCAGTCAGGCTCTTCAGCACATGATCCAGCTGACCACTCACACAAATTCATCCAGGTGGGCGTGTTATACTTACCTGAAAAGCCTCTGGAGTACAGGTTTGGTCCTGGGCTGACCCAGAAGGGTGTAGAAGAGAGAACCACCAAATTCTGTCACCTGGCAGTCTGGGGAGGGCTGTGTTCAAGGTGAAATGCCCTCTGCTTCTCCACCATCCTTCACAAGGAAGTGACAGCAATGACAAAACACTGCACTGCTTGCCACGAGCAGCTCCAAACCGAATGTTTGGAATGAGCATTTCAGCCCATTTTGTTGTGGCACTTTGAGTGTGCAGAGCAAGCTTTGGGCTCCAGCAATTGTGGATTCAGATCACATGTAGCAAAAAAAAAATTTCAAAGGATAGTTGCAGTGACTCATGTAATTGCGAGTCCCATTCAGATGCAGAGCCTTAAAGAGGACATGGGATTAGTAATGCTGCAGAAAGAACGGAATGTAAAATATTTCCAGAGTAGAAACAACCTGACATTTTACACAGTGAACTGCTTTAAATGCAATAGTGCTACTCTAAAGCTTGTGCTGTCCTTGACTCAACAGAGGGTGCACTAAACAGGAGGTTTGTTCATGCACAATTCTTCATTCACTAGGCCTGATGGATTTGTGTTTATTTTTAATGTGTTTTTGAATGTTTCTGCAGCTGTCTCAAAGAACAGAAAAGGAAAAGGTGAGTTGTTACAAGCACCCCACTCACACAGGGTAGAGGGAACAAGTGGAAAGACCTGTAGCCTTTACATCAGGAGGCTGTGAGGAAGAATGGTCCAAAAAAGTTGTTCTAAATAAGCATGGTACTTGTGTGTTCCTGGAGAAAGGCTGGTGGAGCTGTATCACTTCAGGATGCTGATGTGCGTGGTCATTCATGGTGGGAGCCTCTGGAGGTTGTTTTCAGCACTTTTAAGGTGAGCCTGTTCCTCTGGTGACTGCAAAGGTGGCATCAGGATTTTGTCTCCCTTCACTGAGGTCGGTCTACATGAATATCTCAAATTTTAATTTCTCTCTTTCCAGCCATTTCTGAAGATCTTTCATACAACATTTCCTTGACATTTGAATCTTACATGTTTTAAATTTCAGCCAAGACAATTTTCTTGTCTATTTTTATGATTGTATTGATTGTAGCATATAAAATGTCTTATCTGGGTAGAGCAGGATCCAAGTATCCCAAGCTGCTGCCTTTTGCATTGGCTGTGGGAGATGCATAGCAAAGAGCATAGGAACAGGGCATCCTAAGGGCATACCCCTGGCATGGACTGGTGCTTTAGAAACTTGTGGAGCCACAGTATGCACCCATGGGTTGAAATGGAAGGAGTTTTTCCAGTCTTTTTTTGACCTCAGCTTTGCTCCTGCCCACCATACTATTCAATGGCAATAAGTTCTCACTGTCATTTTTGTGTTGTTGGTGAGCCCCAGCTGCAGAAGATACCGATGGCTCAAATTTCCTCAGCTTAGTGGCTTTCAAGATCCTCAGCTGTGTTGGTGGCTTGTATGTCCTGAGAGTGGATAACCAGGAAGACACTGACTTTTCATGTACAGCAGGAGCAGCAGAGACCCAGGTAAGAGAAAGCATCTGTCAGTCTCTACAAGACTCAGCCAGCATTTATGCCCTGTTACTGTTTGTCACTTCTTTTTGTGCCATATCTAACTTGGATTAATCCTCCTGAGCAGAGATGCATCATTCAGTGTTCATCTGTGTGTCAAGGGACACACAAAGTTGCCCTGCCTGGACAGAAAGATACTGACAAATGGAGGAAAAATGACCATCTATGGTCTGTCAGGCAGACAGCAAATAGTTTGCTATTCTAATCATCAGAGCAGCAAGTTTCCTTGGAGCATGTAAGTCGTGAATTACCACGCAGCTCTGAGAGGAAACTTTGCCCTTTGATTGTTTTCCAAAGAAATGTTCTCAATTTCTTTACTGCCAAATTTATATTACAGATCATGCTAACAAATTTTCCCAAGCCTTCTTGACCTTCTCCCTCCTTTCCAGTAGTAAAAGAAATTTCACTCATGGCAGGGAGTTGTTGAAGATTGCTAAATTTTGCTGATTTAGGAACAGAGTGAATGAAACAAGCTTAAAAATATGTAGATAGCACATTTCAGAATGCAGTTAGCTCCGCTGGTAAGGAAAATGAAACTTGTGATAATTCTGCTGTTTGACAGAGTGTTAGAAAATTGCCTGCTAATGGGTAGGTGGGGAGACTGCACATGCTCCCTTATGATGATGGCAGAAGTATGTGTATGGCCCTAGGGAGCCCTGATTTGGGAGGATATTGGTTTTGGTTTATTTTTCTTTTCTCCTTATTTTTCTAGTAAATCTGTGCCTGTTCTCGCCAAAGTAAGACAAGGTAACAGCAATGCTTTGCTTCAAATGAGGTGTTTTACATTGATTAGAGCTTGGGGGGCTCAGTGTTTAGTAGCAGCACTTCCTCTGTTACTGACTCATTTGTAAACAGCAGAGAGAGCCTGAGAGGCCTCCAGCCTGAGTGAGGATTTTGGGGTGTTTTCTGAAAGAACAAGGTGAGAGGAAGATACCCCTTTGCTGTGCTTCGCTGCCGTTGGCAGTTTTGGTATGCAACTGTCACAGGGCAGTTTTGTCACTAACCCCAGTTTTTCATTAGAGTTTTCTTACCTGTCATCTGTCTAGATAAAAGAGGGATGCAGATTTTTGTGTTGGTTTTGCTCTGAGACCATTCCAGCATCCTTTTGAAATGTCACATTTCAACTTAACAAATTGCTGGATCATGCAGTTCCGATGCCCCAGAAACCATTTTCAGTGACATACTACAAAAGCAGGACTGATACAGATCTCCTGACTGCATTTCAAAGGCATACCTTTGGATGACAGGGTTGCAGATGAGACTTTAATTCTGTACAACTCAGTGGAAATATGTTCATTTGCTACCAAAGCCTCTCACTTCAATTTTTTTTATCTTCCACTCTAATTTTCTGTGAGTAATATAGATATGGGGGCTGATCTTCTATTGAAGTAGGGGGATCAATTATTCAAGTGAATTCTGTTACTATCAATGCCAATATTTCTGTGAAATTATTATTATGTAGGGCTACGTGAAGGTATGTCTTTGTTATACATGTCAGCTTTCAGTACTGTCTCCCAAATATAAATTATGAGGATGATTTTTAAGCCTGTGATCTCAGTTTTATTAACTCCCTACTCAGACAAAATGCTTCTTGATCTCAGTAGGCATATTTACCATTACTCAGGTGTGCTGGGGCAGCAGCAGCCAGTGAGGAGCTGGGGGAGCTGGGCAGGAGCCAGGACAGCTGGGATCAGCCCCACTACTCCCACATGCTGAAAGGTGGCTGCCACACCATGGGGAGCCTCACTTCTGCTGGGGGTCTTCTCTGAGTAAAAACAGAGTTTGAAGCATGAATCCATCGGGCTCAAAGCAAGAATTGGGGTCTGTTTGCACATTGTGTTCTGAGCAGGTTAAACACGCGTGTGTGTGATGGTATTGAGAAACAGAGTGATTTAGACAGATGCACGTTATTCCTCAGCTCTGTGTCAACAATCAAAAATGAGCTTTTGGATTTATTAGTTCCCAATCCTGCACCTATCTTAAATCATTACCATATAATAAGGACTCTGTATGGTGCATTGTCAATAAAACCTAATATTGAGAAGATTACCAATCGTCTAGTGCAAATGGAGAGCACTGTAAATGATTTAGAGAATACGTGTCAAACGTTAAAGCTGTCTAATACCTTCTAAAGTAGGTTGATACTCATAAATCTAAGATAAACGACCTGTAAAACCACTTAAGAAGAAATAATACTCATTTAATCAGGCTTCCAGTGGAAAGACCGGGTAGGAGAGCAATTCATAAGGAATTATGAAATCTCTTCTAATTCAGGACTTTGTTGATACAGAATGCATTTGAAACATTCAGTTGATAAGCAATTTTGGTTACTTGAAACTACTGTTGTAATAGCACTAAATTATGGCCCCACTGAAAAAAGAAAAGATCAAAGGGCATTTATTTTATGGTTTATTGAGCTCTTATTTTTCCAGATTCAGCACTGTGTGTATCAGATGGAGATATAAAAGTATTCATTGGAATTACTGTTTTGCTTAATTACAGGGACATGGTGTTGGGTTGGCTTCTGTCGGTGTGGCTGCCCATACTCACTGATAACAATAGATTCATTATTGCATTTCCCTGAGAGGAACAAGTCATCATTTGCTGGGACAAGCCTGGTAACAAATATAGTGAAACAATCTCCATGTTTTCACAGAGTTGAATGGTAACTTGCATGAAATTGGTCTGTTGAGTTTAGTGGTCTTTTCTACTTTTTTTTTCCCCCCAGACCCACTTGAAGAATGGCTAAATGTGTGTGGCAGAAAAATTAGGTCACTAATGATGATTTTCTCTACCAAAGGTCAGATCCTTCAGCTCTCGTGCAGACAAAACTTCTATTCCCTTAAATATGTTTTTAAGGCCACTTGTTAATTCCTGTTCATTCTTTAGGCTCTGTGAGTGCCCAGAGCTCAGCGTCACCGCCAGCATTTATTCGAAGTTGACGCAGAGCTTTTCTTGAAGCGACTGTAGTGGTATATTTAGCCATGGAGCAATCTTTCCAAAGAGCACTGTGCTGTGACTCATGTGACTCTGCTGCTCTGCTGACCCTAGCAGACTTACTCATCGTTTACATAGTGGCAAACAAGATCAGGTTCTGGCTTGATGCCTTATTTCCCTTGATGCAATAAATGTGCTGCTTGCACATGCAATTTTACTTCAGTTCACGTTTTTTAAGATAAACTAGGAATCCAGCTTCTTTTGTCTTACAGTGAAAAATAAGGGTGCTTAACTGCTTCTCTGAGTGGAATTGGAGAATGACATGCAAATGCAGCTCAACACTACATAGCTCATTTGTACTGCAAAAATAACCATGGGATGGCATGTTTATGGTTAAATGCATTATCCATCACCTTCTTTCCTTGCTCTCACAGAGGGCAAAACATAGATGCAAGCACACCTATGCAACAGCTGTAGTCTCACCCTGTGATAGCAGTGGGTTTGTAATGAGCAGGGGGGGCAACCTTGGCAGCACATTCCCACTGGAATTTTTGAGATACTGAAGTCTATCTGAAAAAAGGCTTGTTGATTTACTTTCTACTTTCTTCTCAGCTGGCATAAAGAGTCATTTTACTAAAATACCAGTTAAACCGAGCATACATTAAAGATCATTTCAGAAATCTGTCAGCCTCAAGAATATTGCTTTTCTATTTCCTGAGAATACCTTGGAGTAACTGGCTTTGCTGCTCTGAAGCAGAACAGCTGTTGCATGTATGTGTTGTATTTGCGTTGTGTGGGGCAGGGTATTTGTTATTAGTTTAAAAAGAAGAAAAATCAGAAGCAACAGCTGGACTGACTTTCACCTGGTGGTTTACAGGATCTGTTGTGTTTTGCTGTTGACAGAGAGCAGAGGAAAATTCACACATGATTGAGAGCTGGAGAAGCCTCTGAGAGCTGGGAGCTGAAGCCTTCCATCATGTAAAATGGCTTGTGAAGGGTGAAATTGCTTGGAGCTGATCAATTTTTATTTAGGTGTCAGTGCTTTTTAAAATCTATGGGTTTTTTTAAACAAACTCTAAGGGATGATAGAAGGGGGGTGATGCTAGATAACTGGCTATTAGTTATTTTATGGCAGTCCAGTAATAGTTATTTTATGGCAGCCAGGTAACTAGTTAACCAGTTCTTCAGTGGCAGTTAACCTGGGAGATGCAGATGGCTGGGATTGGATGAGATATCAGCGGTCTGTGTTTGTTGTTGAATCATGAAGAACACTCAAGAGAAAGTCAGGCTGGGGGCATCATGCACCAGCTGCAAACCCAGCCCCAAGGGGGCCTTAGCAGGGCTGAGGACCTGCCCCTCCTCTGCCACGTGTGGGAGACCCCCATTCCTCACAAGCAGGCAAATCACATATGCACTCCTCAGTTATAATTAAATTAAAATCTCACTAATTTGGCAGCATACCTATTGCGTTCTATCCTAGCAAGAAACTATTATTTCTTCTTTTATTCTTTTTTACTTGAATCCCAAGCCATCAATGGCTTTCAAAGAAAAAGGAGGTTTTTTCCTTTAGAAAAAAAATCTATTCAAATTATTCATGATTTCTATCAAGAAGGAACCTTTCCTCTTTCAACTAGCAAAAAAAGGGGGAGTTTGATCTTCCTTGAAATCATTTGAGAACTTTGTACATTTCTTTCCAGAACTAAAACTTTCTACAAAGCTTTGGATATTCAGTGGAATAATGTCTATTACATAATTGAAGCTCAATACAATACCTTGGGGCTAATAAATGGTCTCCTGGTTCTATAGAAAATGTAATAAATCATGATAGTTCTTACTGGGATAAGGCCAGGCACAAATGACAAAGTTGGTTTTGAAAGTGACTTGTGGTCAGAAATACTCTTGGTCCAAAATCATTCTCTTGATTGTCAGGGGGACATTTACTTCCTTTAATTTTCAGCCTAGATTTTATGTTGATCCTGCACACTGAATAAAATCAAGCCTGACAGAGCTGCTACTGCAGCTGTTACAGCTGTAAATGTGAAGAAGGCCATTTAAGACAACTCTGTTTCACTGACTATGTTATTTGGAAAGTATGCAGATTATATTAAAAATGGCTTGATATGTCTTTATTGTGTGGCTTTTTTTTTTAAGGAAGCAAAAGATTCTGCAGTATTGAGTAGTTTATTAACATTTCTGATCACAGCTCTTTTACTTAGAAAATAATTGTTCTATTGTGTGCTATGAAGCTGCCTGTAAACAACTGGCAAAGGAGTACACTGGTTTGTATTCTCCATGAAGAAAAAATCAAATTCAATTGATTTATCAAAGGGGACATTCTTTGATGGCAGGGAACCTTTTCAAACTTTATTAAAAATATTGAATAAACCATGAGCGATCAAAGTTCATAATCTGAACTCCTGCTTGAATACAGTAAACCTTCAAAATAACTCATAAAACAGGAGATGAGATGTCTAATAAAAAGAAATGCTCAGAGTAGCCTATTTCCAGACCTCTGTCTTGCTCTGGATCTTGGCTACACCATTGCAGTCCCACTGATTTTACTGGAGTCCCCCTGTGTTTCCACTGGAGAGACTGGTAATAAGAATTGAGCCCTTAACCTTTTTTTCTGTGACCAATTCAGAAGTATCTATGAAAAGACTGCCTGTCTTTTCATTGAGGGTTTTTCCCTCATTCTGAAAGAAGAAATGAGATTGCAGTCAGCAAAGCTGCACAGTGATTAAAGATAATCTAGGTATGACCTGCAGGCTGAGTGACTGTCCCCTCTTTTCTAGGAGGAAAGCAATCTTATGGCCAAATGCAGGATGGCTGGGGAGAGTGAAGATGAGTGAAATGGAAATTCGCAGAGCTGTGGCGAAAACAGAACTCAAACAGGTGGGATAGCATGGCTTTGTCTTGCAGTCAGCACTGAAATCATGGGCCCTGTGTGAAATACTATGTGTAAAGCTCAAGTGTGTTAGAAACCAAAATGCTCATATTTAGCAGCAAGAAAAAGTTACTGGTATTTTGATGTAAACAATAAAACAATGGAGGATAATAGGATAACAGTAACTGAAGGTATAGAGGCAAAGAGTGAAGCAGAGGGAGCAAACACACTGCTTGATTGATCAGGGCACAGTAACCTGAGGTCATTTCAGTTGGGTCACAAGGAAGAGCACACTCAGCATGTCCATGTTCCAGGCAGAGGTGGGAGGCTGGGGCTGCACCTCGCAGGGGGGTTCTCACAGCCACCCCCAGCAGGGAGGTGGAGCTGGGTACTTGCTGCCTGGGGTATCCTCTGGCTGGAAGGTGGGATGGAGAGCTGGGAGAAGACACCTGATGATGCCCAGCACAGCCTGTCAAACGCCTTTACTCTGAAGGGAGCAATTTTTTTTTTTTTTTGAAGTAGCACCCTAGGCCCAATAGAGTGAAAAAAACCCAAACCAACAAAAAACCCAAATAAACTCCCACCTTGAGAGCTTTTGCAGGGGGTCCATCAGAAAAACCTCTGTCCCTTGTGGGTTCTTTGCTCTGGAAATGAAGCAGAGAGATTTGCAGTGAAGACCCTTTGTCAGTCCCCAGCCAGGGTAAATACAATACCTCTAAAACTCTGAATAGTTGTTTGGGTCAAAAGAGATCATATGCTATAAAAAAGCTGCCTTCCTACATGTCATCCCATCCTGTGCAGCACTGCTGTGGAAAGGGCTTATTCTAAATACTCCATTCTGATATAGCAGCACATGAAAAAGAAAAAAAGACACTTTATTAAAAAAAGAAGCTCTTTCAAAGAGTGACAGATAAATGTAGTGGGAGATTAAAATAAATTTTAAAACCTGAATATTATCCTCTAAGGGGAAAAAGCTCCTAAATACAGGTGCAAAACAAAAAATGGCAGAGCAAAACCTCTGACAATACCTTGCACAGAAACATTTATTAGGTCTCTGTAAGTGATCATTAACATGAAACTTGCATTTAATCTAGTATTCAACCATTCCCTTTTATCTTCTAGCTCCATGTGTTTGTGAGAGACAGTGGTCCTTCAAGCTGCTTTTTTCTCACTGGAGTGAATGTGCAGGGAACATAGGTCAGAGAAGGGAATTTGAATAGCCCTGTTTCAAGCTCATCTCTCTGATTTTAGCTTAGACCAAAAGAGGAAAATGATCACCTCTTCTTTAGAGCTGAGCAAATTCTTTCCAAACCAAATAAACCCTCAGCTGTCCTGTCAGCAGTACAACCCTTTGGGTCACAGCACAGGGGAGCAGTGTGTGAGCTGGAGTGGGCTCATGGGTGCACAGAAATATTACCTTCATTTTCCTGTGTGGACATGCTCTTTCTGGGATGTTGGCAGCAGCATGTGGGCTGGCTGCAGCAATTATTTACTTGTGCTGCTATTGCCAAAGCACCCAGGCAAGGGATTTCTAAACTAGCCCCATGTATCTGCTGTCACTGACATGGTTGCACTGTGAACTCAGCTCATATCCTGGATTTCTGATGAAAACTGTTGCACACCTGGAGTAACATCTAAAGACATCTCCTTGACCTCCTTCTAGGAGTACCTAGCTCAGGGAGGTTGGTAAGATGTGAAATTGCCTCCCCTCTCACAAGAATGTGCCTCACTGCCTCTCTAGGCCATGTTGACACCTCTTGACAAATGTGGGTTGATGGCACAGGTATAATACTCACTTTGGAGGTGTCCAAACCTCTGAGTGCTTTTTTCCATGTATATCCCTTTGTGGTGCATGCCCAACTGCCCTGCCAGTCTGCACTGCTGATTTCAGTGAGTGACAAAGACATTTCAAACTGAAAGGAGATATTTTAAATACAGTCAGGAACAACATAAAAAATTACCTCAAACAATCCCACATAAAGTCCTTTGTTATTTTCAAAGCACTTTCCTAGCTTGACACCTTTACTTTTTTATATCCAATATAAAATTCAAAATGTTATATTCCAGGGCAGAATGTGGATCTAAAATAGAAATTTATTGAACCCCAAACTACCTTTTTTATGCTACTGCTTTGAAACAGGACCTGAAGTAAACTCAGTGTAAAGATCCAGAAAATTATCAAGAAAATTCCACTTATCAAACTTTTTCTCCCTGTGATCTTGTAAATAAAGAACTTCCCTGAAGTTCTCCTCAGAGCTCTGACAGCAGTGAGGAGCAGCCTGGCTGTGGATGGCTGTGGGCAGCAGCTCAGGGCTGCTTGGGATTGACCATGCTGGGATGCCTCAGGTGTGCCTTGCATGGCTCAGCACAAGTCAGCCCTGCTCCTCAGGAGCAGGACGGAGATCTGGAGTGAGGAATCTCAGTCCCATCTCCCAGGAGAACATCCAGGTTTGTACAGTGAAAGCCAACACTGCCTTGCAGGGCCTGGCAACCCCTTCTGTTTCCTGACACCTTTTTCTACAATGCAAAAGGTCACTGGAAATGGTCTGTTGTGGTTCTGTGCCCAAAAGGTTGATGTCTGGTTGCTGCTTTCTCTACTGCTAATTGCTGCTTTTAAATGGCTTTGAAATTACCTCACAGTGACTGAGTGCAGGTTTGGGGCCTGTGTGTACACAGAAGTTGAAGTGAATCAGCTCAGAGATGTTTGGAATAGGCATAGCTGGCAGCACACAGCAAAGAGAATGGCTGGGTGAATTTGCATCTTGTTTAATACATCAAAAAAGTTTTAAGCTGTGACTTGTAGAAGTCAAGCCAGGAACAATAAGCTTGTCTGGAGAATTCTGGTCTTAGAAATGAAAGGATACGGAGCCCTGTCCAAGGTAAATATTGACATGACTCAGGATGAACCAGTAAAACGTTTAATGAAGCTGAAAATAAGGCATCTGGGATAGATGTTTATTGTTAAAAATGAAACATTCAAGCAAAAGTAGCATAGTGATGATGGAGGTTATTCATAGGGAAGCCAAGTTGGGGAAACAGCATCATCTGAAAAAAACTGACTCGGGCTATTTGTGAAACATGGAAAAATGTTAGAATTATAAGAGAGCTGAAAATGTAGGTGAATAGCAAACAGTTATTAAGGATATTCAGAGTGGATTTTGGAGACTGAATCATACCAAGGGAGAAATTATTCAGGTGTCCAGAATAACTCTATTGGCTTTGACAGATTTCTTGGTATTTGCCTTCGTGTAATTGAGAGTTTACTCCCTTATGCCATATGAGGACTGAATATTAAGAAACCTGGAGGGAAAAAAAAGCACTTTCTTTCGTTCCAGTATCATTCTCTTGATGATAGAGAATAGGTCACATTAACTTCTCAAGGCATTTCAGGAACACATTAGGAGATTTTCTGTTTCATGCAGCAGGAAAAGAAACAGCCCTTGCAGAATGCTGTGAAAATAATCAGAAAGGTTCCATTGAACTGGGCATGGGAATGAATTGGGCTGCTATTTTGGAAGTCTTACACCTGAGTCTATGGTGTTACTGGAATGATCTGTGGAAAAATCTGTGGCTGGGTGAGGCAACACTACCTTCCCATGCTCACCAGGGTGGAGATACTGGGGAAGAGATGCCAGGAGTTGGAATTGCCTGCTTAGGTGTGCTCTATAAACCAGCTTTTTTCTACCTCAGAAATGTAACCTTAACGCATAAGAACTGATCGTGTGCAAAAAGTACCTTTGATCTCTTCCCGTGTACCGTGCCTACAGTTGCAGTGGCACAAATGTCAGTTCAGAACTGTCTGGTGATTGTGCACATGCAGCTGCAGTCCCCCAGATGGCTTCCTAGTGCAGTACAAGGGCACACATCCCCCCAGCCCCAAGGCACAGGATAACCCACACAGCTGACCATGCTGGAGAAGGAGTAGAGGCAGGGAGGGATGCCTGGGGAAGCCAGCAACTGGGAGAGACTGCTGTGCTGAGGCACTGCAAGTGCCCTTGCTCCTTGGCTGCTTCTGATGGATTCAGGAAAACTGTAATTGTGTTTGGCTCTGCACCATCTCTCAAAGCTTGTATCCAGGCACAAAGTGAATGCTACAATCTCTCTTAGTCCTCCAAGCAGTCTTTTGGAAAGCTGGGGTCTAAAATAATTGAAAACTTAAAGCATAACCATCAACTTCTTGGACTAGATTTAGAAAACCCACAGTCAACCCATCCACTTCCTTCATCTCCTGCTCACTGAGGAGGTTTCCTTTGGCCAGGCTTCTCATTGAGGCCCTAATCAAATAGTAGTTGATGGTAGATTTTATTACTAACATAAACAAATAGCAGGTTATTTTGTTATTGTCCCAAGCTTCAAAGCTGGAGCTGATCTTTTGCATCAGTGGGCTCTACCAGTACTGACATGCAATTGGAATGCAAAGGGGATGTTGATTATATAAAACATATGTTGCTTATGCAGATCACTGAGCGTCACTTCAGTGCTCTCTGCAAAGCACCTCAGCCTGTTGATCCTCCAGCAGCCTCAGCCAAAATAACCCAAGAGCTGCACATTCTCTGAGCTGCTGCACAGCAGCATCCCAAAGGATGCACGCCCTGGAAAAGGATGTTGACACAAGCAGCAGGTATGTAGGATCATATGCTGGCATTGCTGTTTGAAACTCAATGCAGAAATGTCTTCTCTGGGCAGAGCAAGAAGGATTTAGTAGATATAAAAGCACATCTAAAGCAAATAAGGGATTTTTATTGTCATTTTCCCCCACACCATTTTATTGGTTTTGTGCTTATAAAAACATTAGCTGATTAACTCACTATCAGAAAGGCAGAGCTGCTAACCAGAAGCTGTGTGCAAAACCAGATACATGCAGTGCCTTGATAGTGGTAGGGTGAGATTTTTCTTTTCCTGCTTCCTCACTTTTAAACCCTGGCCAATAAAACTCTTTTCTGTCATCATAACATTTGGCACTATTCCCATATGTACAGATTGCAACATCTGCAAGTTTTAAAAATTAATATAAAGTTCTGTAATTGTATAAGCCTTGCTCATTTTAATGGTCCTGAATGAGCAGCTCTGATGCAAGTGAGACTGGGGCAGCAGATGAAGTGCTCTGCCTGTACTGAGCAAGCTGCTCCAATGGGGCAGGATGTCTATGTAGTTGGTGCTCATGTGGGTGATGATCACGGTGTAGGATTGTGCTGTGCAGGAACACAGGATGGACTTGAGTTTCTGGCAAACAGAAATTCAGTAAGTTACCTGTAAGTGCAATCATGGGTGCCAAACTGCAAAGTAATCACATTTGGTAGAGCTCGTTTCTGTCACCCACGGTCCATGGAGATCCAGCATGAAGGTGTGAGGTTTCACTTTGTCCATTTTAAAACCACATTGTACATGGACATGTAGGTGACCTTTCATGGATCTTACTGAAAGCCATAAAAGGACTTAGTCATTACCTACTCAGGGTATGTTGGAAGTATGGTTCAGTATTTCCAGGTTTATTGAAATACAAGCACTCAGCAAGCAGTTTTAGGAATGCTTTGCTTTTCCTGTGTGTATATAAAACCTTAGAGAACTCTCTGATTGTGGCATATTTCAGCATAAAGGAAGTAGAAATAAAATCGGGCGCTATAATTCATGTATTCAGTAATGGAGGACCAAAGCAGGAAGAGACAGGTGCTTTTCTGAAAGGAATGAAAGATCTGAACAGCTGATTCATGGTGAAGTAATATGCCTTTAGCTGAGAACATTTATTGTAGCTGAACCTCATGCCACCCCTCAAGCCAGTATCTTAGATGAATCAGCAACTTGCGAGCTTTATCTCAGCTGTACCAATAGAGTTTATAATATTGTTCTGTCAGTGCTATTTATACATCATCACATGGCTGACTACTCCAGGCTGTGCTTTTTTTACACAGCCTTGGATGATGTCACTGTGGAGTAGGCAATTGTACTGAACAAAGGCTTTCTTCAGAGCAGCAACAATTAAAGCTGATGGCAGAGTACAACACCGGCGCCATGGAAATACAGAAACAAGCTCTCCAGTTTTAAGGTAGCTCTAGAAAGGCTTTCAGTCCTTCAGTAGCTGGTCCCACTGGGAAATTACTTGAAGTGATATCCCACAGCTCTCAGTGCCCACCTGGCCTTGGAATGTGTAGGGAGCAGTGTGGTCTGAAGCCTTAGGCTGCTGGGCAGAACACTCACTCACCATGTAATTGTTTGGGGAAGAAAGAAAGCAAGCTCCTCCAAGAAGGAAGATCTGTGGATCTATTCTGCATCATTCACTAAGAGAAACAGTGTCAGCCTGGAAGCCTGCAGCCCTGCCATGAGTATATTCCAAAAGCCAGGGGACTGGTACCCATTGCAGTAAGAAGCAGTGAAAGGATCTACAGATTATTTGTAAAGGAAGAATTCAGCATCCTCAGCTGATTGCCCTTTCCTTTGTGATGTTCCAGTGAGCCTGAAATTCTTCTCTAGATCCCTATTCCCCAGTGCATCGTGTGCATTTCCAGCTGTTTATCATCATTCCATAAGGCCAGCAACATGTCAGCATCAACAGCTGTGTTCTTCTCATCTGCTACTTGTACTGGATCTCTCAGAGTTATACACCACCACTGCTGACCCGCGCTGCTCGGGCACGGCGCTGTGTGTAACTCTTCCCTGGAAGCTGCTTCTCAGGAGCTCCCTCTGTGCACCCTCCAAGCACATCACTGGGTCACAGGTGGAGGCAAGGAAAAGAGAGTGTTCCCCCCACCCCTGCCTGTGCTTTGCAGAATGACTGCAGTAATGAAGTGGTTTATTTCAGAAGTACTCATAAATTGGACACAATTACTGGCTACCTCAGAAACAGAGCTGTAACATGCTTATGCTGCATGTTTTGACCTCTCTTGCTTTGCAGACCTTTCCTTCCATTTTCCAGTGCAGGTTTAGACTCAGGTGTGGAAAACTGCTGTCAGCAAGGTTGGTTTTTCCCCCGTTAAGTTTCACAGACTCTCTAAGTACATTCCACAAATCCTCAGAGATCTGCATTTCCAGGCAGTATGATAGCACTGGCCTACTCCTAGGGACTGGTCTAGTTGCCTTATTGCAGTTAGAGTGGTCACCCCTCTCTAGGGAATGGCCCTTCCCAGTGCTCTGACAATTTTTATCCTCCCCTTAAAAATTGCTTCTTTCAAAGTTTGGCTCTGCACAAAACATGCCAGCATCTGATAAAGGCTCAAAACAGAAACAGAATGGCATAAATAGAAATTAAGTAAATTAGGAAGATGTGCCAAAGCAGCAAAACTCTAATGATAGCTGTGGCTGCATGTGCTGTGCAGCTTCCAGCCCCTGCCAGAGTGCCAGGCTGCCCCTCAGTATTCCTGGGAACATATGCATTCACTGTGTCACTGGCACTGCCTGCTCCACCTTGGACTGCATCTTCTCACAGACTCTCTAGAAAGCTGGGGTTCGTGCAGGGAGTTGGTGCCAGAGCCCCAACCAAGCCAGCAGCAGCCCTCTGTGGCTGGATGATTTTTCCTCACTTGCTAAACTGTGCTTGTGCCATCTGGTCAATGCAAACAGCCTTATCCTCTCTCCAGCCACATTTTGTGGAAATTGTGGTCTACCTGTGTTGTCAGCTCAGCCATGATACTATATGGTTTATTTCCCTGAGGAGCCAGAGGAAACCTGGGCCAGATTCCCAGCTGGTAAAAATCAACATGACTAAGGTGAAGTAATTTTGGACCATCTGACAGTCTTTGTTAATGGCCAGGGCTGGAAAGGTAGAGCACATCTTTTGCTACTTATTCATTATTGATGCTGTTTTTTCATGAGACCATTGATCACAAGTGAGCAGGAGATACATATGTGAGAGCTGTTCTCCTAAGCAGCATAACAACTTAGGGTTCCAGCTGAGATCCTTCCAGAAATGGCTGTGTGTGGTGCTGGCTCTGCTCAGGTAGCCCTGAGTCCCTCAGCTGGGCTCCCACCACTCTTTCCCACAGAGCACAGCTTGGTCCCCCAGAGCTATGCTGGAGTTAACCTACGCCAGCCTTATGTTGGTCTTGTTTTTGAACCCTGGTTCTCTTTATTCCATGAGTTAGGACATTCTTAGTTTGAAAATACAGGCAAAGGTTTAGAAAACTATTGGGATGAGAAGAAAATGTGGAGCCAGTTGAGAAGCGATATAATAACCTGTAACTCTTGGGTTGCTCTGCCTATGCATGTTTTGGCCTTGCTGAATATTGAACTCTGGGGACCTGTGCTTTTGTGGGAGAAAACCTAGACAGGGATGTTTATTGGATCTTGGGCAAAATCTTTCTTGCCTTTTGTTGCCTCCTGATGCCCTTCCTCACCAGCTTGGCTTGCTGGTCTGTAGGAGGGGTGGCCCTGGGGCAAGGGAGAGATAAAATTTGCACTTCTATGAACAGCTGTTGGTCTGAAGCTCACAGCAACTGCCAAGTGTGAGCACAGTCAAACTGGACTTGTTCTTCTGTGACACAAAATAAATGGTGAAGATCAAGAGTGGTGGTTTAGAGAAAGATAACATCTCCTGTCAGACCAGCTGACATGCTCAGGAGAAAGGCGATGAGGTTTTCAGCACATGGGTCTGTGTAATCAAAAGGAGTGCACTGAATGAATGGGCCTGGAGTAAGGGAGGCAAAAATAGAACCAGCCATCTGTCAGCACACACCAGGATGGCTAATTGGGAAGCCTCAGTGCTCAGCTGCTGAACGTCCTGCCTGCTTTTGTCACGGAATGGAGGCGGCCGTAGCAATCTCCCCTTGTGGGCTGGGCACAGCTTGGAGCGATGGGGTGTCTGGTGAGCTCCCCCAGTGCCCTTCTGCAGCACTTCTGAGGTCCTGTTGTGGGTGACAGAGGCATCTCTGTCCTGAGGACATCATATTCCTGTGGTCAGGCAACAGGAGAAGTCCTCAGGGCAGAAAAGGTAGGGAAGGACTTGAGGCAGGTTCATATCTAGTGCCTCCTCCTGCATGGGCAGGAGAATTCTCTTCACAGGCAACAGCCCAGCTGCAAAGGCTGGAACAGAGGGGAGGCAGCCCAGCTGGGGCTGTTGCATTTATCCAGAGGAGATCCTAACATTACTTTGAGATGTTACCTCTGCCAATGGTAGTCAAACATTATAAATATATATGTAGTGTGAATGTATGTAATGATTGATTTCATAGTCACCACACAAGTTGGAAACATTGCTAATGTGATGCTTATAGACAGAAGTTAGTCCAAATTAAAGGCAGGAAATTCCAAGGTATTGTTCTTATGGAAGCTGTGACAGCTGAATTATATAGGCTTGTTAAGGAACTAAAAATAACCTCATTCAGAGTAGATAAAAGCATTATGTATGAGTAAGGAAACTGAATTACAATTGCAGTGGGAGCCATAAGTCTGAATATCTTGACTGTTGCGTGCAGTTAAATGGAAACTCCACCATGCTGTTATATTAATTTGGTACTTTTTATTTAGGGACAAATCTTCAAATTCTTTACCTCAAAACACAATGAAGGCAATGGATAATTTCAAATACAGAAAGATTCAGACATGGGGATTCAATGCCTGGGTCATAAAGGTAGGATGAACTTCTATCTTGCTTGTTTCTGCTGTCATGATTTGATGGTGGGTGTAACTGTGGGAAGCATCCTGCATTGCCTTCAGACTCACCAGGACAAGACTGTAGAAAGTAAATAAATCTGGAATTCATTTCTTGCTGATCCCCACCTTTTCTGGGACAAAAACCATGGCAGGATCTTGGAGAATAGAAGCCTGATGTGGTAACATCCATGGCACCCCTCAAGGCCGTGGTACCCCTTGCCACCACAGCACGTGTCTGCTTGCCAGCAGGGGCACAGCCAGGCTGTGTCCCACCTCCCATAGCTCTCCCTTGGGATGACCACTGGGATGAAGGACTGAGGTTTGTGGCTGCCATCAGCCCTGCTGCTGCACCCTTGCAGATGCCAGGCACTGGGCTTGGCAGGAGATCTCAGGGAGCCCTTTGGGCTGAGGAGAGCATCCTCAGCCAAGTTCACTGCTGTATTTGTGTGGGAGCACTGAAGGACACCCTGGGGTTCAGTGCCTGTGTCCCTGCTTGGTGTCCATGCTGAGGGAGCATCCTGGCAGACACTAACCTGTGCTCTAGGCAGGCAGAGGGAAAGCCTCTGCTGGCAGATCTGGGATAGGATGCTCTCCATTTAGCATCAAGCTGAAATTTTACAACATGAAAATCTGATTAAAACCCATATTTCAGCTGGCCTTTCTTCATCCAGTATTTGAAACCTGGCATCTGTGTGCTGGCTGCACTTCTGAGACCCAGCAGAGCAGCTTTTGGAGATGGGCTGGGGCTGGACTGGTGCTCTGCCCCACATCTGCCAGAAAACAGTGGCTGGGTTTTCCACAGTGGCTCTCAGAGATTTTTGGTAATTTTATTGCAGCATCTCTGCCTTGCCACTAGTTTTCCTACTCTGAGACAGTAATTGGTGTACATTTTGTTGCCACAACATTACTCACCTG
This sequence comes from Zonotrichia albicollis, assembly GCF_047830755.1. Taxonomy (NCBI): domain Eukaryota; kingdom Metazoa; phylum Chordata; class Aves; order Passeriformes; family Passerellidae; genus Zonotrichia; species Zonotrichia albicollis. Next base: position 21,630,252 of record NC_133825.1, on the reverse strand, counting down.
GAATTTGAGACATTTTGCTTCTACTTTGCTTTGTTTTAATCAGACTTCCTTGAAATGTCACATTGAAATGAGAAAAGCAGCGAGGCTGTAGAAATCTCAGCCATAGACTGCAAGGCAGGAACTGCATACAGAGCTTGGCAGGAGGCACTGGGACTACCTGAGAGTACCTCTAATTGCCACCTATAAATATCAAATATCAGTATGTGTAGAGAAGGTGAGTGCAGAGGACAGAAAATAGTTTTACTCTATGCTGTAGTATGATTCATGCTTTTAAGATCAAGATTAAAAGTCTCTGTTAGGTTCCAGACTATGATTTTATTTTCATTTACATCAAAGGATTTAAGAGCTTTCAAACCCCAGCATTTTTAAAAATAACTTTTAAGCATACTGTCTGGCAATGTGAGTCCCACTTAGCATGGAAGAAGCCAGGTTCTCCTCATATAAATCAAATAACTGAAAAATCTGAATTAAAGAAATACCTTGTCCTCAGTTTAACTCTGACAGCTTGTATTGTATTTTTGTTTCAGGAAAAAGACTTTATGAAATGTGGGCCCTTGTAGCCAGGACATAGGCCTGGCTGATTAGCCCTACAGATCAGCAGAAACCATGCACCATAAAAGCCTGTGCTTTTATGCAGGGTTCAGAGCCTTAATTTGAATTTTTGGGCTTGTTTGTATTTCAAAAGCAAAAGCTACTGAATTGCATATTGAAAACCACATTTCAGGGCAAGTATCCTCAAAACACAGCCCAGGTTTGATCAAAAGGTTCTCAATTCTGCAAACCTTTTGACAAACCCAATGAATGTTTACACTTTCTAAGTAAACTCCAAACCATAGGCTGGCATCTTGCTATCGAGTTTTTTCAGATTTTCTCTCTCTTCCTCTCCCCCTCCTTACCCCCCCTTCCTTCCCCCAGCTCTTACAAAAATCCAATCTGTCCTTCCAAGATGGAAATTTTAATATTTTTATTAATAAGCACATGAGCAGGCACAATAAATAAATATCTACATGCAAGCAAAATACTGAGCTGTGTTTGTAAAATGCCAAATAAAAAACAGGTTTGTATTTTGGCTTTATTTAATGTCCATTCCTGTGGATCAGACTGCACAGAGTTCACTTGTCCAAACCACTAAGATAAACCTTACCACATATAGAAATAGATTTTAATTACAGAGCAATAAATACTGTATCTTTTTTTGCTGTATGCATTTTTCTATCAGCAGACAAAAGCTGACATTTATTTTACTGATAGCCCTATATTTCCCCTCCCGCTACCACCGCAGCAGAATTTCCCTTGCCTAAGGAAATTGAGAGGATCAGAGCACATCTGATGTTCCATTAATTTAAAACGGCTGCCAGGACTTGCATATTGTAGCAGCTTTAAAGTGATTGAATTTGGATTATTTCAAACTCTGGAAAGTCCTGCCTTGCCTGACAGAGGTGTCTTGAGTGACAAAATAAAATATGAATATGTCGTGTCTGTACGTCCTCATCCTCGCATGCAGCATTGCAACAAGCACAATAGAAGCCATGGAAAGAACAGCCCTAATTTTTTTTTTTTTTTGGTGGCAGGCCCCCTTTTTAAGCTGTAGCCCAGCTAAGTGGAGACACCTGGTGTTTGCTGCAGCAAGTTCACTAAAAATATGTGAAAGGGGAGGAGGAGAGTAGGGGTGTCTTGGGTGCCCTGACTGGGACACAGCCAAAAATTCCTCTCCCGTTGCAGGGGCTCCCCCTGTGAATATAGCCCTGCCCTGACCACAGAAGGGCTGCTACAGCCCAGCTCTTGTCCTGGGGGGAAGCTTCACCCTGTCAGGTGTTAAATAAAACACCAGCAATATCTGTTTTGTAATGCCTAGTGGGTAGCTTATGCAGCATAATTCCAAAAGCAGAAAAAGTTTATGCACGGCCAAAGGAATATTAAAGTTTCACTACAAAAGAAATATTGTGGCTGCCAGGGCCTGATTACTCATAAACCCCACAGCATTATCACCATCCATCACTGCCGAGCTTTAATGACCAAACTAAAAGGAGAAACATCAAAGTGGGGGGGTGGTGTCGTTGTCGTTTTTCAAGAGTAAGATTCCCTAAATATAGGACCAATAGTAGAGCTCGACATATTTTTTGACCAAAAAACTTGAAAAATCATTCAAATGAATCACAAAACATATGTTATGTTTTGCTGTAAAAGCCATGAAGTTTGTGCAGTGCTCTATTATGGTGACTGCTTGGCTTTTCATGCATTCCTAAATTACCATGTAATCCAAAACCTTGTTTTCAGCTGCTCTATATTGGAAAGTCCCTTGCAATAATCAGGATGATTACAGGCTAGTGCAGAGAACAAAACTTGTTTGTATTATTGCAAATAAAAATGTCGTTTATCAGAAATTTTACCTTTCAAGGGAAAAATAAAAATAATAATAATAAACTTTCTCTTTTCCCTGGCTGGAAGTATTTTAAGCATGGGATTAATTCTGGCCACTCTACGACTTAAAAACACATGGATACTTGGTATAAAAATATGTTTCTTTCCTGTAGGGACTTGACTCTAATTGGTGTGCCAAAACTATCTCACAGAGATTTCATTGTCTTATCTACTTACATCATCTTAATGCGATTTTATTTTACTTTGTCAAAGTCATATTAATGTAAATGTGTTCTTGATAGCAAACAGAGTTCTTTTTTATGCTAAACAGGATTCAGCTGACTCTAATAAAACAGCTTGCAATCCATTAGGCTATAACTGTAATATAGTTATTTTGTTTCCCAAATAAAGACCGTGTCAGAAAGCTGTATAAGGATTTTTGTCTTGTTTTTCCACAATAATTGCTTGGGTGGGGTTACATTCTGATCTTTAAATGAACAGTATCGCTTGGAACAAACACTTCATATATCTTTTATCTTCCTCTTGCAATACAGTTCTGAGTTTTCTTTGAAAATGCAAAGCTACTTTTCCAGATAAGTCATCAAAATGTTTCCAAAGTATTTTAACTGCCAGATTAACTATATCTTGAATACAAAGATAGATGGCTTACATTCTTTATGCAGAAATCCTGCCAATGCATAGCAACTAGCAACAAATTAATTTCTTTTGCAACAGTGGGAAGGAAATAAAAAAAAGAAACCCTGCTTTGCTATGCAAAGCTCAAAAAGGTAAATAGATATTTAAAAAGAAAATAAGGTTACTCGTTCTGAAAGGGTAATCTGTAAGCAAAGAACAGAGGATTAAACATACATTTGCTCTCTTTACAGAATCTGTGTTCCAGCCTTCTCTTAATGTATTCAGCTAATTAAGGACTGCGGTGACCTTGTGGCAGATTCTGAAATCTAGGAATGTCTATTTTTTATTTAATTTTATTTTTATTTCTTTTAATGCTGCCTCTCCCACAGAGCTTAATACAATCTGTTTCAGGTCAAAGTCTGTTTATGTCAGCAATGTTCATACTACACAACTAAAATGTTTTAATGCATTTATCAACTGAAAATATTGCAAACATTTCATTTCCTTTGATACAGACACAAAAAACCCTCTGCCTTCATTGCAAATTCTTGTTCATATGAATCACTCTGAGTAATATTTGCTTTAACTTTCGTGTGGTTCTACAAACAGCCTTTATATGGCTGGACTTCAAAGCTGGTAGAAATAAAGGTTAGAAATGTGATAGGAGTAATCTATTATTAGGCATGAAACATTAAACCACTTTTAGTTATAAGCCTTAAAACCTGAATAATATAGATTTTTAACTTGCTGCATATTTATTGTGTTTTCAGTTAGTTAAGTCATTTAGCATGGAGGAACTGTTTGGAAGAGAAATATTTTCCATAGGAACACAGACCACAATTGGGTTTAATTTTTCCTAATATTTAATTTAGAAAAACTGCAGTATGGTAACAGACATCTCATATGTCAAAGCTGAAATACTCTGCTTGGTGTTCCTTGCAGTGTAAAATTAATCTCTTACCAGCACGCTGACCCGAAAGGCAGGTTTTAGTGAAACAGGCATGGGGTGATGGGAAGGGTGTGGGAAGGGAAGATAAAATCTCCTTCTAATAGCAGGGAAAGGGAAAAAATTAACACAGAGGAATGTCACAGAGTTTGCCACTGACATCCAGTGACATGAGCTGATCCAAATGTGTGTGTGAGGGGTTTCTTTGACCAACATGCCCCACACCATTCACGGTTCATCCCTGTCACCCCACAGAGGTTTGTGAGGTGTCAGATCTGCAGGGGACATTGCTGAGGAGGGATGTGCCCATGAGCCCTGGCCTTCATCCCTTCACTCCCCTTAAGGAATTCACATGGTCCAAGAGGAGCTGGACAGAGAGATTGCCATGGTTTTGAGGGAGTTCAGCCTGTGCAGCCAGTGGAGGCTGAACAGTGTTGTTCTTGTTCTTGGTTAGGTTTGTGTACTAACACAGGAGCATAAAAATAAGCTGAAAACATGTAACAGTTCAAGCCAAACAGGTCAGCCAGAAATAAACTACCATTTAAAATCTAGAATTTTAAATCTTCATGAGCCTGGGAAAGACTGGGGAAGCAGCCTGGGCCCAATCCTGTTCCCAGTCCTAGCAGTGGGAATTTTAACATTGACAATACAAGACACATTGCCCTTTTCTAAAAATCTAATTTTGTTTCCTTAGGTCCAGCTCTGCCAGCTTGCCATGGCTGCTGTCTGCCCTGCACGAGGTGGGATGAGGGGACTCACTTTGCCCTTTCCTGGTGGATTCAGCCACAGCACAGGGACATCGACCACCTCTGTTCATATCGCCAGGGACACCTTGGCAATGTGGAGAAGGAACCCACTGCATCGTGTGGAGTGGGTAATATCCAGATTGAGGGTACATGTCTGGGGCAGGGGGCATCTCTGAGCTGCCCTGCTCTCCCCTTGGTGTCACTGCAGCAAGGAGTGGGGAATGGCTCACTCAGCGTCAGGGAGTGGAAAACTCTCACTATTTATATTTTGCTCAGTGGAAGAAAGGGTCACACCCATCCATCTCATTAGTATAAAAAAGCATTGACAACACCATAATCCCCACCTTTCCTTCTCCCATGCTTCTCCAGAGCACCTGGTGCAGTGCCAGAGGGTTTAATAGGTTACCCTGCAAAGCCTGGGACCGTGGTGTCACGCAAGGTTGCACATTCCCAGGAAGTGCATGTGCACAAAGCTGTAACAGACAGACTGAGGAGCGATGGCCCTGGCTGGCAGTGCCGAGAGGTGCTAATATTGCTGGGGAAAGTGAAAACATAATTGAAACCGTTTATTTTGGGGGGCATGCAGGACACAATGAGGCAATAACTTCTGAGCAACAGATACCTGTAATTCACCTATCCTGGTCTTACAGACTTTTAATTTGCTCTACAAATTTGGCTGGTTGCAGAACATGTAAACACCCAGAACTGTACTCGGCAAACCATTAAACATTAACTTATTGTCGACTTTAAAAAAACCCTACTCATGATATTAAAAACATAAGGGGAAAGAGATGCCAAGCTAGTGAATGAAGCCAGCTGACTGCTGAGAAGAGGCTACGGGGTTTGCTCCTTAGCTTTGCTGTTTTCAGTAATCTGAGTCACTGAGATATTTTTAGACACAGTAACAAGTTCCATTGTTAAGTAATTTTTCATTTGAATTTTTCTCAAATTATGCTGTCCTCTTGGCCTGCAAATCCCTTTCTTCAGCAAGGCAGTGCTGCTCTCCACACCCCAAGGAGGAAGGGGAGCTATGGAGGACTCTGATGATTTGGACCACATGGTGGAACAAGATAGATCTCAGCGTCAGGTTGGCAGGATATTTCCCTTTCTTCAAAGGTCTCCAAACCCAGCAAGATTTTCTTTGATATCTCTCCAAAGGGATTTATCAGCATTGGGGCATACATTTGTTTAGATTGTTCCTGTAGGGTGGGACTTTCAAAGTCTTTCAAAGGAGCAAAAGGATGCCAAGTGCCAAATTCTCACCAAGCTCTCCATAAAGATTTCCTTAGCTTCCTTTGAAAATGTTAGCTGTGCTCCCCATTGCTCTGTGCATCCCTGCTGGAAAGGTGCCCAACGGTACCATCACAACGTGGGCACAAGGGATACAGGAAAGATGGTGACATTTTAAAAAACAGGAGGAAGAACTAGCCTGGGAGAGAGGAAATGCATGAAAATGTGCAGGTTGGGGAGGAAACAAGGAGGGAAATGGAGACCAAATTCCCTAGACCCATCATTGTTTGGGGTTTTTTTTATTCTTCCTCTCTGCTTATTATTTCTCCCATGTTTTCTCTGAGAGTTTTTAACTAAATTGACATGTTTTAGTTAAAACAAGAGATGAGCATCTATTGAGATCATGGGCAGAACTTGGGCCCTGTGACCAACTTCTGCTCGTGCTCTGGCTTGAGACATGTCGGAACACTCAGGTGACCTGATGGCGCCAGGCATAAAGGTGGTCCCCCTCAGGGCTGCCATAGGAAAAGCAGAGGCTGTGCCCTAGGACAGGGCCACAGGGAAGTTAGAGGTTTGGCAACTGGTTGTCTTATGTACTTTTCATGAAGCAGGGGCTAAGTCCTCCCTGATGGTAATGCACTGCCTCAGACATAGTGGGAGATCTGCAGGGAGCTGCATAGAGACATTCAGGCCAGTAGCTCCCGAATAACAAATGCACTGATGTCCAGGAGAGGACTTCCAGAGCAATTTGTTTTCCTACCCTGGGGAAAGGGCCTGATGAGGGCTGTTTGGAGAGGATGTCAGAGAAGGAATTTTTATTTTACGAGTAAGGAGATACAGAGGCTCTTTCTGATCTGTTATAGGTGCGTTAATGATTTGCGAGCTGAAGCAGAGCTTGTCATCCTCTGATTATTTTGCAGGCTGAGAAGAGCCTTCCAAGTTCTCTAATACTGTATTTGTAGTCATGTACCTGGCTGGGTTTTTTAAATGATAAGTACCTAGAGATTGCTGAGAGCCACAACATCTCTTAAACCTAGTTTCTCCTTAGTGCTTGTTGGTTTCCAGATACAATTTAAGATGTTGATTTTGCCCCCAAGCCCCCATGACTTAGTGTTGCAAAGAAAAGTGGTTCTGTTAAAATTTGTCTTATATCATGAGCTAAGTAAACCTCAGCACATCCCTTCTCATCCCATGTTGATCCAAGGATTAGATGCTAGCTCCCTAATTCAGTGAGGACAGGCACAGACCTGCTGCAGTAGCTCTGCCTGGTGCTTTTGAGGGGCTGAGGGCAGCAGGGTGCTGAGGCAGAGAGGGAGCAGGGGCTCTTGAGTCCTTGTCTCTTGCAGAGAGATGGAGGGCAGAGGGAAGAGCCTGAAGAGACTCCCAGTTTCTCACTGGGGCACTGAATAGGGCCAGCAGCCAGCTTGGGAACTCCTCGGATCTCAGCCAGCAATGGTTGTTGAAAGGAGCTTCATTAAGCACTCCTGAATGTAAGTTTTGGGAAATCAGAGTTTCACTTTGATTTATTTCAAACATTCAGCTACCAAGAATAAAATAAGGACCTCTCATATGTGTTTTGGAGAGGTAATAAAACTTATTTACATGTCTGCAAAGTCCTTTGCCATGCGCACTTAAATCAGCATTGCAAATCTATCTGAACGTGGTGCTCTGGCATCAGCCTCCAGATGACATGTAACATGTTTGCAGTTTGATGGTCTTCACTCAAAAGGCTGGCTACAATATTTTTATATTTAGATTTATTTTTGGAGTTTATGGTTGAAAGATTTCAGCTCTGGGCAGCCTTTTCCATGGCTTTTAGTAGCGACACTTGCAGTTGTGTTTCACGTAATTAAACAGCCAACAATACTTAATGAAGAAATAAATAACATCAATAAAGTAGTAAATAATTATATGCAGGCAAACACCAAAGACATTATCCATCAGGCAACAGCTGTGAGCATTAGTTTTGATTAATCAATAATGTTGTACAATAGGAGCAGGAATGCTGGCCAGGCCTCTGGGGGAATCACCAACGCTTTTCTAAGCAGCAAGCATTGTGATTTTAAGCAGAACTTTCAGCAGAATCTTTAATTAAATGTAACAACCAAGATCTCCTCCAGCAGCATTGCTGCACTTCTCAAAGGCCATCGAGCAGCTGGAGTTTAACCAAGACCCATTTAAGGAATTTTCTGTAGCTGGGAAGGTTTCTTGGTACGTCTGTGTTGGGAGATGCCAGTTGGGTACCATGTCCATCAGCGAAGGCACTGTTGGGCCAAGGGTGCTTTGGTGGGGTTTGGTGACCCTCTGAGCAAGGGACCAGAAGTGCCTGGCTTGTGCCACCTAGGCAAAATGAGCTGGAGCTTTTGGCTCTGCCTTCAGCAAGGTGGCAGAGGGCATGCCTGCCCAGCCTGCAGCTGGAGCCCTCAGGACCTCATCCCAGTCTGGGCAGCTCTCAGAGCAAGCGCCTGTTCCGTGTTTTCTTTCCAAATGTAAATATGGCTGACATTTCCCACCCATGCTGCAGCTCCTCAGGAATCTGGTGTGGGCACGTTCATGACAAAATCAGCAAAGTCTGGTTCATCTTCATCTGTACCTCCTGGAAGAGGAGCCTTAATGAAGCTTCCAGGAGGAACAGAGTTCCTACCCCCCTTGCTGAGCGTTCCTGTCACCAGCTCACGGAATTCTGTGGCACCGCTGTCTACTCAGGCAGCATCCCTGGATTGTGCTGATGTTCCACTGCAATCAGCCAGCCAGAGCATTGGCTTCTTCCTTTCCTTTATACTTCTTCCCCTTCTTTAGTGTCTAAGAGCTTGAAAAGAAACTAAACCATTGAGAAAGGCTGATCATGGCACCAGATCCCAACTTAGATAAAGGCACGAAGTTTTATAGCCATTACCCCTTTAAAAGAGAAAGAGCAGAAGGGACAAGAAGGGTTTCTGGCATGTCAAGGACAAATTTCCAGAGTCTGCACTCACATCTTGAAGGTTTGTTCCTTATGAAACCAGTTGCTGATGACTTCTTGGCATCTGAATAAGCAACAGCACCACATTGCTTCCACCATGAGTCCAATGCTGGGGATATCTCCCCAGCAGTGGAGACAGGAGCATGAGAAGGGAGTGAAGCAAAGGCTGTAGCTTGGCTTGACATGAACGAAACAGATGTGCAGAACCACTCCTGGAGGGTTACTTTTATTCTCTGAATTGGCAGATGCACGTAGGAATTTTGCAAGCATAAGGCACGTGGGTTTGTTGAGCTAAAAATGGCAAATCTCCAGAGAGGGATGGACAGGGAAAGCCCTTGGCTCTTGTTTGAGAAATGGAGGTTTGCAGAAGGCAATGGGGGAAACATCCACATGACTTAAAAACTCAAACAGTGCCCAAAGACCAGTCTTGAAGTCTTTTTTCCCAAGCCTTCTCAGCAGGAAAACCAGGAACAGAAATCTCACACGATAATTGCTGATAGTGCAACAAACCCCAGAGGGTTTCCTTACCCACTTCTCAACATGCAGGCACTAATAAACTCCTGTGTTAACATTAATATTCCTGATAGTCTCTGTGGGCTCCTTCTCCCAAACGTGAATCTCATTAAATTCTGTAAACCCAAAGTAAATTGGAGGGTGTTTAAAGGTGTATCCTGTAAACTGGAGAGCTGCTGCCTGCTCACAGCCCCTCAGAGCACCTGCCAGCCAGGTCTGGTTGCACTGGCTGCACTTCTGGAGTCTGGTATGGCAAATGGGTAATGCTAAATCTACACAAATCTGGTACCATCTCAGATAATGCCAAGTGAAAACCGCTCACATTTCTCCTTCAAAATCAGCAGATATGATTATGGTTTCCTCCCTCGCCTGTGAAGGACATGTGGGGTATTCCCAGGGGCATAGAGCACACATGTACATTTCTCTGTGGATGCTAAGACTGGTGAGGACAAATTGACTGTTTCCTGCAAAATAAAATCTCAGTTTCATGTTTTTAAATAAGTAATGCAGTGTAGGTAGCCTATAAAACTCAGAGCTTTTCCTTTCCTTAGAAGACAGGAAAGCATGTCAATAAGCCACACATAAGGGCAGGGTTTAGAGGTTTTTTTAGTTCTTTGTCACATTCTTTCACAGAGTAATCATATTGGCTTCTCCAGGAACAGTATTTAAGGCAGATATTAATTTGTTCAATGAGATAACTTTAAAAATTACAGATAAAGAATAAGTTTTTGGTAGGATATGGATCTCTTTCCAGGAAAGCAGCATCTTAATAATAGATAGGGTATGGACACAACTTCAGAATAAAGACCTATTCTAGGTCCAGGTTTAAAGTACCTGAAATACTACTTTTTCCTAACTGGAATAAGGCTTCTGCAGACTTTTTCTTCCCAAGCAGATAATATTTGGCATCTTATGCACTGCATCAGATAAGATAAGTGGATGATCTTCAGGTATTTCTCTGCAGTCCTGTTATTCCTGCTTAGTTTTATTGAGATGAAGCTCTGGATTCCTAAACTTGGGAAGGGCAGATCTCATCAGGCCTCCTCCTTTCTTGCTGTCCTGAGCCTGTGCTTGCCACTGATTCTGCTCAGAATGGCTTTTCCCTTGGGTTGCTGTTTTCTGGTAGTTTTGGTAGAGGTGGAAGTGCATGGTGCCCAGCAGCCAGCTCTGGCCTCCCTGTGGCTGTCACCAAGGACCACGCTGTCCTCTGCTTTCACCAAAATTCAGGGCTTAGGAGTGAGATCTTTTTGAAGAACTGCAAATTTTAGATCCCTTTTTATTGCTAAGCTAGGTAATGCACCTCTCAAAGTCATTATTCAAATGTGGCATATGTTTTGCTGTGAATTTGCAGTAGAACTCTTTCCAGTGATTTTCAAAATAAATGAGACTTTGCATAGTACCTTTTCCGTATTTAACATTGCCTTCCTGGCTTTGCAGCCAAGGCTTTCTTTTAAAGGCATGTGCATGAGATTATGCAATCGTAGTATTCCGGATACCCAGAGCAATTAAAATAAATCAGGCTAGGTATAATGAAGATGAGCCAAAGCATCTGTTTCTCAAGAGGATTTAAAAAAACCCCACCAACACTATCATCCCCAGGGGCCTGAATCCATGGTGGTTAGACCTCAGAGATTCTTGTACTTCAGAAATGTGTCCAGCACTCTCTTGGATAAGAAAAGGAGGAGCTGCAAAGGAGGAGAGGACTCTGGTATGGCCACAATTCCTGCTCCCTGGAAACAGCAGCTGGATAACCCCTTGTGTTTGGCAAAGCTGGACTTGGAGATTAATTCCATTTCCCTTCTAGTGTTTTAGTTTGACATGTGTACCTGGATGAAGAGGAGAAGGAATGATTTCTGCATCCTCTCCGGTGTTTACCACACACATCTTGTGTTTATAACCTGTAGTTATTGACAATGGTGCCTCAGCAGGAGGTGCAGAAATGTCCATCCCCCCGTGCAAGGGACCACAGTGACCTGGGTCACTGTGAGACAAGAAGGACACTTCAGGGCATAGAGTTGAGGTACCAGGAGCTATTTTGATTTGTTTTCCCCTCCACTGCCACTTGGCACCAGATGCCAAAAGCTGTTTTCAGGCAAAACCAGGAAGGGAGCCAAGTGTGGGGCAGTCTGCAGCAGGTTGGCTGCTGAGCTGCCTTGCTTAGGTAGGATGGCTCAAAGACAGCTTAGCCAAAGGTTAAATGTCACTAAACTGTACCAGATGATTGACTCATCATTGTAGCGACATTTGTAGCTCAGGTAAAGGATGAAGATGCGGGAATAACTGCAGAAGAGACTGCTAGTGCTTACCAGGAAAAAATCTACATGCAAAGGAAAGAGCAAGTTGTGGTGGTGGACACTTTAGCCCTGCAGGTAGCGAGGGGACCTCAGGAAGGCTTTCTCTGTGTCGCTGCATCTCATTCTAGAGCTGGCAGGAAAGATCTCAATAACTGGGAGATCAAATGTCCTTGCACAAACCAAACTGGGGAAAACAGAAAAACTCATGCCAAAACAGATGAGCAAGGGTTGTCATAAGCACTTAGGCATTAGGAAGGCAGTCAGAGTCAGTAAGGAGGTGAAATCCTGCTTTCATATGATGGCAGGGCAGAACAAAGCAAAATCTGAGTTTGGCTGGTGCAAAGCCCACTTTGCCCTGACTTGCTCCCCAGCAGCACTGACTGCTCCCTCTGAGACAACTGCTTACTGTCCTCTGGGGCCCACCAAATTTTTTTAAAAAGGGAATTTTCTAAGGAAAAAAAAAAGCCACAACAGCTCAGACCTGCGAAGTGGAAAGAGGTCAGCTTGTTTACTTAAACCGATTTAAATCTGGCACACTGAGAATAGCAACTTGCTTTGACCACTGACTTGGGTAAATATGGCCTGGCATTCTGGTGATATTTCCAGCCCCAGCTATCCCTATCATGCAGGGATATATATATATATATATTTGCACATGGGTATATTTTCACTAAAAACAGTTGAGGTAAATTATTTGACAGGAGCTGGATGTGAAATGACTGGTGTGCATTTCCTGTGCATTTTTTGGAAAGTGAAGCCCATGTAAAGTCCTACCAGGCAACATGCTCCTCCAAGCTTTATGATTATAAAAGAAATAATTTGGTCACATTTAGGAACATTTCCAGTAGAGAAATTTTTTTCAGGATTTGGTGAGAAGGCAGCTATCTTTAGCAGATAAATTAGCATGTTTTCTGAGAGATCCACACAGGAAAGGATAGCCAGGGATTGCTTGCTGGACAGTATCAGCATTCCAGCTTTGAAATGACAATTCAGCCCTTGTAACATGAGATGAAATTATCTCCGTGGCCTCGGCTCCCTCTTTCTCCCACAGCCATCCACGCTACCACCACACGTAACAAGACATAATTTTACATAAGTAGAAGACTGTGCTCTGAGCCAATATCCGAGTCGTGCCTGATTGAATATTGCCATTTCAGAGCCACCATCTAATCACATTTTTCAGGCCGCGTGAACAAAATAATGTTGTTATAATTACACAGAGTGTTTGTGTGTATGCGCGCATGTGTATTATATATGTATAATGACATTAGGATGATAATATAGCTGTTTCTATTAGCTCTGTGGTATTAATAAGGTATGACAGAAAGTTATTTGATACCATTTGAAATCCCACTTGCATTTTCATATTGCTCTCAGATGTAATTCAGGGACTTGATTTTTATGAGTTATGGCTCTGATGTCACTTGTATTTTTGCCCGTAATAGGTCCCACTGGAGCAAAATTCATCAGACTCAATTAACAGCATCTGAAAAGTGTATTTGGTTAGCAACCAATCAGGCAGAAATGGTGTGGGCTGTGTTTTAGCTGACCCATCACTCTGTGCCACTAGATGAAACCAGCTTTGCAGGCAGCAGTTAGCAGCCGCTGGAGCTCAGTTACTGTGAGAGTAAGGCAACTATTTTGGGGGCTAGTCAGCTGCTGGTTCTTCCTGTCCCATGGCTGCACCCCTTGTTATGGGTCTCAGAATACTCTGCAGCCATCTGGGCACCCTTCTCCTTTCTGCATGTGCCACCAGTCACTATTTTATTGTTGAATATCTTGATACTCAGTGATGATTATTTTCTTTAAGCAGCCTGGTCTGGGAGCCCTGGGGCAGTGGGGTGCTTGTTCCAGGCAGCTGCTAGCAGTGCTGTGGGGGAATTAAAAACACACAATGCCAGGGCAACAAAAAGAAATGCAAGGTAAATAAAAATAATTCCAAATGCAGATATGAATTGAAGACTGGGGTTTGTAAGCTGATCTCACGTAGGATTTCTGCTCGGTTTGGTCACTTATTGGAGCTGGTGGATCTTTTGAAGGGAAGATAAATGCTCTGACTCCTGGCATTATTAATGCTTTGAGCTAGTGATTCATACATCTGATCTAAAGGGCTCCAAAGTGAGAGACTGATCCCAAAACCTGCTGAACTGAACATGGGGCCTCATGGCAATTTCACAGGGCTTTGCATCCCATCCCGTGTGCTGAGTGGGAGCAGGGGCTGGCATCACCCTCACAGTCCCTGCTCCCGCTGTGACTCCATCTCACACCCTGAACACTCCTCATAAAACTCCCCCGCGTCTTAAAGGCCTGGGAAGGAAAAGCTGTGAGCAGAGAATCAGTAAGTGGCCTGGAGCCCCCAGCACTGCTGGCTGCCCCCCCGTGCAGGCACAGCCCATCCCAGCCTGGATCAGGCTGTGTTCCCTTCCAAGCACAAAGCCGGGCTTCAAGACTCCAATTGCTTCCTGTCTCCCAACATGCCTGACCACAACTATTTTTAATTGTAAGGCATGAAAATAAGGTTATTTAATAAATTAACGCTTCAAATGCTTTTTGGTTCAACTTTGGCTGTTTATTAGGAGCAGCCTTATTTTGGCTTCTATGCAGTCATTTCCAGCTACCACTCTGTTTGATCCCCATCTTATTTCCTTTGTTATCTACTGATCTTCTGTTATTATCGTTGCTGTGTTTTATGGTTTTACATTACTTTATTGACTCAATATACTGTAGACTGCGTTTTTTTTTTTGTCCCCTCTTCACTGAAAATAGCCTTTTATGAGAAGCTTAAGCAAAAACTTGGAATGTCCAAGAGAAGGCACAGAAAAATTACAACATTTTGCACATTTCCTTTGGCCAGAGAAAGTTACAAAATATTCATATGAAGAAACTTATTCAGTGCCTGCAGGACAAAATCCAACTTTTGATAATATGTGGAATTTCAATTTCTGCTATAAACAGGCTCTGTATTTTTTGTATTTATTATTTTGAAGTATAAAGAGTTTTCTGGGGGGGAGGGGGAAGGCTCCTATAAAACTGATGTCAGAGCAGTGATGAGTATGCATGCCCTCATTGCTGGGAATATGTACACTTCTGCACTGCCACAGCCTCTGTTCCTATCCCATTCCAAATGCTACCAACATTAGCAATTTAAACAGGATGCTGAGGGTCCTATGAGCCAGCAGCCCTGAATGAAGTAACACCAAGGGCTGGGGGCTGGAGCCATGGGGATGGAGGGTGAACCCTCCTTTTGTTTATGTGAACCCTCCTTCTCCTGCCCCATGGACAATGAGCTCCTCTACAGATGAAGGTTAGATAGGGTCCTGCAGGAACTCAGTACATGGAGCAGTGACTTGGGCCATCCTGCATAACCCCTGCCTCCCAGCATCCTGCAGGGATGGATAATCATCCCTCTGCTCAGAGGACCAAAGCATGCTCTTACCTGGCTGTTCAGCCTCACTGCCTTTTTCATAGAGGATATAACACCATGGCTTGGAGGGATGCTTGGAGGAAGTCTGTGGCTGGTGGGAAGGATGGGACCCGGCAACTATCAGAGCTGTGAGTAATGGTTCATGCAATGGGGAGGAGCTCAGGGCTGGCACAGAGGCTGCCAACAGTGCCTGGGCCCCAGCTGCTGGGGTAGAAGCAGAGGGATTTGGGCACAAATGGAGATGGGAAGTTCTCTTTGCTGCTTGATTATATATGGTGGGAAAGGAGCAGCCCTACCAGCCTGAGATAAAGAAAACGAAGAAAAAATACAAACCTGTTTGTGCCCAAAATATTGTAGCAATTGTTTGAGGACTCTTTTATCTGTGTGAGAATATAACCCTGATTAAACATGCCAAGGTCAGTGAAAACAAAGGTGAATTGCAGAAGAAATGTGTGTAATTCTGGCCAGGAATTCACTGGGGGTGAAATGGAGCAGCACTCCCTGTTTTGCAAGGATGTGTCGAGGTGTGGGTCTCACTTGCATCACCTCTCATACCTGTCCAGCCCCTCACAAACATCCTCCAGGGGACTGAGCTCCCAAGCACAAAGTGACTTTATTGGCCAAAAGGGCTGCTATGTGCAGCTCTCCTGAGCTGTTCTCCTGGGTTTGCCCATCCAAGCCGTGCTGGTGCTGGGTGGAAGCCCAAGCAGCGGTACCCACTGGCTTTCTGCTGTCTTCAACAGCATCCCAGCCTGCCCCCGGTGCTCACAGCGTTCTCACCGCTGTACGAGCCGTGAGGCCACAGCCCGGACAGACACTCGGGGCATCTCAAAAGGATACAGGGCGGGAAAGGTGAAACTTCTTACAAACTGTAAGGATTTGGTAATTCCTCCAGAGGAACCAGCAGAAAATCAGCCTGCCCCTGCAGAAGCACCAAGCATCCTAGCCAGGCTTGGGTGCTGAGGCTGTCAAGATGAATTCCTCATCTTCATGGCACCGGTGCGAACCCTGCCCAAATTCCCGCGCCTTCTCCGTTCCCGCTACCCGGGGCCAAGCAAGCCTTGCACCTCGCGTAGGGGTTCCCGCCACCGAACATCATGGCTTGCAGCGGGGAGGGCCCCTCGGTCCCAGCGGGATTTGAGCACGGACCGTGCCCCACTGTCCGGCACCGCTGTCCGTCTGTCCTGCCCCGCCGCCCGCACCGCAGCAGCGGCCCCCGCTAGGGGGCGCCCTGCCCGCGGCGCCGCCCGCACTTGTTGCTGCCCCCCGCGGCGCGCGCTGTGTCGTGATGCACGCGGCGCTGACGTCACCGCTGGCGTCATTATTAACGATCTCATGCATTTATTTATTTATTTGTTCGTTTGTTTATTTGCTTATTTAATTATTTATTTGTTTCCGTTTCACGGCGCCCCGCAGGGGCAGCTCCGAGCCTGTGCCCGCCTTTGCCCCCCATCCCCTGGAATCAGGGCCTGTGGAGAGGGCTTGGGAGAGGAATGAGCCAAAAATTGGGAAGAAAGTGCCACTGCTGAGGAAAGCGCGGAGGGACATGCTCCCCGCGGAGCCGCTTTGTAGTGCTCCATCCCCCCCCCTGCCCCGCAGAGCCGGGGCTGGCTGCGCTGGCGGGCGGTGATGGAGCCCCGGGAAAAAGGGCGAGAAGGACAGAGCTCCCCCAAAATGACCCGCCCGTCCTTGTCCTGGGGTGGGCGGATGGGGGCTCCGCGGGCGCGGGGGCCGCGCAGCCCGCTAGCCGCAGCAGCATCTACCTGCGGGGATGCAGCTCCCGGAGCCCCGATGGGAACTTTCCGTGCCCGGCGCTGCGGGGCGGCCCTTGTGCCGCTGCGGGAGCAAGTGCGAAGCCCGCGGTGCTGGCCGAGGCTCCCCGCGGCTGAGGCTCCCGGCGGCGCCCCGAGCCGCTCGCCTCGGGATAGCGGAGGGTGCGCGGGACGCGCGGAGCCGGCGGCTCTCTCTCCCCGGCGCGGGGCGCCGCCGCAGGGGGCGGGCGGGGCGCAGGTGAGGGGCCGCCCCTCTGGGCGGGGGGCGCAGCCACCTGTCCGCCGCCCCGCGCCCCTCCGCGCCCGCGCAGCCATCGCCCCGGGCCCGCGGCGGCAGCCCCGGCACGTGCCGCTGCGCGCCCGTGTCCGCGGGCGCGGAGAGAGCGCGTCCATCGCCGCCGCCGCGCTCCCGCTCCCCCTCCCCCTGCGCTGAATGTTCCGGCCGAGCCGCGTCCCTCCGCGCAGCGCCATGAATATTGATGTGTTTATATAATCGATAACCCACTTTCCATCCCTTCCCGGGGAACAGCGATAAATAAATTAGGGACGCGCCGCCCGCCCTCCGCGGCCGCCGGGGGGGCGGCAGGGGGGGCGCAGCCCCCGCCGTGCGCTCCGCGGCTGCCGGGGGTGGGAGCGGGATCGGGCGGTGGGAGCGGGCGGTCCCGCCGGGCGCGCGCGGACGAGCAGCGCCCCTCGCGCCGCAGGAAATGGTCTTTATATTAGACATATACGGGCAGGTCCTGTCAGATCCGCAGCGCGCCCGCCCGCCCTTTCGGCCCCCCAAAAATCGCCGAGCACGGACAGGGGCCCCTCCGCCGCCCCGCCGCCTCCGCGCCACCCCCCCGAGGCCCGCAGCCGCCCCGCGGCATTTTTGCCCGGCCCGGGCGGGCGTTGGGGGCCCGGCCGGCGTCGGGTGGCGCCGGCGGCGGGACGCGGCGGGGCGGCGGCGGGGCGGCGGAGCGGGGGGCGGGCGGCAGGGGGGGGCGTCGCCGCGCGCGGCGGGGCGGGAGGCGGCGGCGGCGGCGGGGCGGCGCGGGGGCGGCGGCGGCGGGGGGCGGCGGGCGGCGGGGCCGGCTTCGCCCTGCCAGGACCTGCCGGGCTCCATTCACGCCAACAAGTTTGGGAGAATGTTGAGTTCAATCGCGCCGGAGCCGCGATGGAGCGCAGCGCACTGCAGGTACCGCGCCGCCCCGCGCCCCCGCCCCGCCCCGCGCCCCCCGCCGCCGCGGAGCCCCCTCCCTCCCTCCCGCGCTCCCCTCCCGCCGCCCTCTTCCTCCTCCTGCCCCTGCGCGGCGCGGCGCGGCGCGGAGCCGGCGCTGATGCCGCTGCCGTGTTGTTGTTCCCCGCAGTGGGTCGGCGCCCCGTGCGGCTCGCACGGCCCCTACGTCTTCTACAGGGCGTTCCGCTTCCAGCGCCGCGGCGGCGGCCGGGCGCGGGTCCTCTCCCTCGGCGACTTCTTCTTCGTGCGGTGCCGCGCGGAGGAGCCCGCCTGCATCGCGGAGCTGCAGCTGCTCTGGGAGGAGCGCACCAGCCGGCAACTTCTCTCCAGCGCCAAACTTTATTTTCTCCCCGAGGACACCCCCCAGGGCAGGACCAGTGACCATGGCGAGGTGGTAAACGCGGCGCCGGCCCCCCCTTCCCCCGCGCCCGTCCCCACCTGCATGCCCGGGCTCGGCTCCCCCCTCTCCTGGCTCCCCCCACCCGCGTCCCCCTCCCCGCCGTGCGTGGCGGGGCAGGGCGGAGGGGCCGCGCCGTCGGGGCGCACCGGTGCGCGCTGACCGGGAACTTGTGCGGGAGGGGGGAAGGAGGGAGGGGGTCGGGGTGCGGGGCGGCCCCGGCCCGGCGGGCAGCGGAGAGTGTGTGCGGGGCTCGCCCTATCCTTCTGCTTAACAACAACAAAAAAACCAACAAAACAAAAAACCCCGAAAGCAAAACACACGGAAAAGCGAGGGGGGGGATAAAACCACGCTGGGGGGATTTCGATATTGTTCGGGGCTTTTTTTAAGTATTCGATATGTTTAAGAGGGCGGAAATTACGAAATGGAGGCAGAGGGAGATCAAACGCTCTCTTGCTGGCAGGGACGTGTTGAATAAAGTGATAAATGACAGGTACGGGAATAATACATTCAAATAACTTGCAGATATGCCTGGGCGTATTTCGGAGCCGCCGCGCTCCCGGCGCAAACGCGTTGCGCGCCGGCACCCTCCGCCGGCGGCCGCGCAGCCCGGGATGGGGCCGCGCAGCCCCGCACCGCCCCGCCCCAGCCCCGAGCCCTCCCGTTATCTGCTTTTCAAATTCATTGCTTCAGTCTGGGGCGGGGGACGGGTGAGGTACCCAGGCAGGGGGCTGCGGGGATGGTAGGGGTCCCCGAGAGGGGCTGGAGACCAGGCGGGAGGGGGACGAGATGTTTTGGGGGAACTTAACTGTTGGAGATGCCGGGGGTTGGGTCCAAGGGGGGGCTGTCCGCAGGGGCTGTTTTCGGAGGCACGCGTGGCTGTAGGTGCCGGCGTAGCCGTGTACCCGCGCACACGCGTACGCAGCCGAAACGCGTCTCGGAGCCACCTTCGCTCGCTGCCACCTCTTCACTTTAATTTTCTGTGCGTGCCGCTGAGATAAGGGAGCCTTTTCCTAAGAATCAGGGAGATGACAGTGAGCAATGGATGCTCTGAAATTGCCCGTGGTGACTATTTAAAACTGTGCCTCTGCGTGTCTCGTGTGTGTGTAAAATGAAAGATATTTGGAAGGCAGGGGGGTGGGGAAAGGGACACAAATCATTTTAATACGCCTTAATGATCAGCTCATGTTACTGTGGTAGGAACATCAGAGAAAATTAATCCTACCATTACGAGTAAAACACTGCTCCAGTACGAGAGTTCTCAGCTGCATGTACCTTCCTAATAATACGCACGATTTTATTTATTTTTACATGCAAACACCGCTAGTAATTAGCCGTGTGATTATACTTGTGCATTTCATTGCGGCTTAACTGATGTCATTCTGCATTATTCAACCATATGAAAACAATTTTCAATTAAGATAATGGCACGCCTTGAAATTATGCAAATGCCGGCCGTATTGTGTAGAATAATTATGACAAATGTAAAGCAGGTAAAAAGTTTCCTAATGCAGTTGTGTTTTACACCCTGGTGATGTCATTTCCCCTCTGGCCTAAGTTAGTCATTCATTAGCAGAGTAGCAGCAGCAGCAACAGCAACAGCTCTGAGTGATACTTCTCTGGCAGGGAGCCTACAGAAACCGGCACTGAGAGCCAGGGCCTAGAGAGGGCAACATAACACTCCCATTAAGAAATGTACTTTGTTTTCACTTACTCCATTAACTTGTTTATAGACATAGGAATGATTTTTTATGATCGATTTTTAATAGTTTGGAACAATCCGAGCAGTGCTTGGGGATGTGCAGGCAGCAGAGAGACAAAAAGCTGGGTGCTGGCTGGCTGAGGGTA
The DNA here is from genome assembly GCF_047830755.1 of Zonotrichia albicollis. Classification (NCBI taxonomy): domain Eukaryota; kingdom Metazoa; phylum Chordata; class Aves; order Passeriformes; family Passerellidae; genus Zonotrichia; species Zonotrichia albicollis. Next base: position 21,609,904 of record NC_133825.1, on the reverse strand, counting down.
GCTGCTCTCATTGGGGGACAGGGGCAGCTGTTTCCCCATGGCACCCCAAGGTCCCAGTCCCTTTGGTAAATGACACTCGTCTTGGTTCCCAGAGGGGCAGCAGGGCCGCCTCTGGGGTCGTGGGGCTTCCTAGCTCTGGCCTGGGCCCCTTCTGCAGGAGGAGATGTGGCTCTCGAGTCAGATGCGGCTTATAGCCATCAGAGGGGACCTTATTTGTGGTGAGGGATTGCTGATGGGATAAAATACCTCATTGTGCATTCAGGGAGTAGGGATGGAGTGAGCCCGTGGTTAAGCGTGTGTTGCGAACCTGCGGTGTCCGAGGCAAAGGGTGACAGGGCTGTCACTGAAATGGCTGGGGAGGGGAGCAAGTGGCTGAATTGCAGGCTTGTGATCGAGCCCACCACAGATTTAGGCACGGTCTCCAGCAGCTACCTGCGCTAGCGGCGTGATTAATAGAAGCAGCTGGCTGCCTGTTTTCCGTAATAGCAGCACTGACACTGTGACAATATTCAGCTAGTGGCTGCAAGGAGGGATGTAATGCTTCTGTTACTCACAAATTTCTGATGGCGTATTTTATCTGATTGCCAAATGTTTGAGCTAATCAACAGTAAGTGTAAATATAAGTCTTTTTATAGCTAGCTGAATTCATCATCCAGATTTAAATATAACCCTGAGTGCTGCTGAAACCGGATGTTTCCATGCACTGCCCAGATCCAGGGAAGGTTCAAGCCCAGGTGTGCTTCCGCTTCAGTACCCTTCTTTCCACCTAAGGCTCAGCATCCCCATCACCACAGTGGAGAAACTCCCTTTTGATGCCAGGAGCTGACAGAGATTGTTTCCCAGGGACTCTCAGTGGATGGTGAATGTGGGATGGGGTGGCTCACATGCAGCAGGTAAGGGTGCTTCTGACCCTGATGCTTATTGCATCCCAAGGAGACATGCGTGAAGAGCATGTCCTGGGACCAGCTCAGGCATTATGCTCAGACCAGGGGTAGAGACACTTTTTTAAGAGCAGCAGGGCCTGGGAGGCCACTGCTAGGTGAACTAGAAGAGTTTGGTGCTACTTCACTGAAAACTTTGTTCCTGCTTCCAAAACAGGGTGGCCTGGGCATGCTGCTTCCCACCTCACCATCAGGCCCAGACACTGCAGCAGGTGCAACACTGGCCAGAGAGCCAGTGTCTCTTTTCCCCCCAGCAGGGAAGAAGTGATTCTCCTCCATTCCTACAGAGCCATTACCAAAACAGGGTCTTTTGGTGGAGGAAGTCACCACCTTGCCTTGATTTTCTCATTGACTCTGGTCTGGTGGGGTCCCGTGTCACCTTCCGCATGGGCAGGGAAGATCTCCTTGACGGCAGGTGCCTCACACAGGGGTCAGAACATAATGCCTGGAGGCCTATGAAGATCCAGAGGGAGCACCTTTAAGGGCACCCCATTGTGTTTGAAACAGTTTGATGGGGGTGCGTGTGGAAAGCAGGCCCCCAGCTTTGCTGGCACCCAAGTGTGAGAAGCTGTGTGCTGTCAGAAAGTGCCTGCTCAGGTCCTGTGGCATTCGGGGGCACGAGGTGGGCTCACCCTCCAGCTCACAAGGTCTTGGCAAACCTTCCTCCAGCTCATTTACTGTTCTGTGCTCCAAGGGGTGGTGTGGGGTTGTGGAATGACTGACCTTTGCAAAAGCAGTTGTAGAGCAAAATGCTTGTTAGTGCCTTGTGCTTTCATGTTTTTAAAGGTGTTGGCATTAGTTAGACTAGGCTTAAAAATGCATTTCAAAGTTGATATCATTAAGTCCAGGGATAGTATTTGATGTGATGAATACAATTCCTAAAAACCCCTAAACAAGCAGCTAATTCATTTTGCGTGGTATGACATTCCCTGCATTGCTCTGCATCATGGTGAGTGCTGCTTCCATTGAGGCTGGACTGTCAGTGGGGATCTGCCTTCGGTTCATTCATAGCAGCAAAGTTTACTACGAACTCATGTTGATTTCATCTCTTCTCCCAAACTGGGGATCTGATGCAATGCTTTTCGCCTTGCAAATAATCCTTACTCATGCAAGTAATTTACATGAGTAAGCGTTGCTCATAGAGAGGAGAGGAGAGAGCTAGTTTCCTGTAATTATTTCTCTAGAAGTATTTTGCATTTTCAGACTAATTGGGGTAAAGGAAAAAAAAGAAGTCACTCCATAAATGTGTGTCATTTATAATTGCAGAAGAGATTCTTCCAGAAAGTTAAGGGAATCAGTGGTTTTGTTCTCTATTCAATTTGGGATAGATGCTGACAGCATCCCTCGAAAGCCTGGTTCATTTTGTTGGGGCTCTTGACTTGTGGGGGTCCTACCCCAGTGCCTAAAGGTAGCATAGGCTGGCCCAGGCATGGTGTCTTGTAAGAGCACTGCTTTATTGCCACCCCCCTAGAAAAATGTGCTACTCCCTTTTTACAGTAATGGATTTTGGTTTTTTTTACAGACGTAGGAATCTGTACGCTCTTATTTGAAATGAGAATAGCCTCGTTTTAGCCTCCACGGTGTGTGCCTTATGCTCGTATCTGTCAACACTGGTAATGGCAACACGTTTCAAACATGCAGATTATGATTATTAAAGGGTGCTTTAAAATCATGCTAATAGCATCAATCTCCACTGTACACTTGCTCAAATTAATTCAGCTTTGGAAATCAGGCACACTGTAATAGCAGTGTTAGAGAAATGGCATTTGTCATAAAATATCGTGGGTTTGGTAATTGCATATCCACTCTGTATATTTTTATCTCTCTTGCCACCAGTAGCATATGCTGGCAAAGGAAGGACAGGGCAATGATATTACTCAGAGAAGCCACATGTTGCTAGCCATTAGCCAGCAATCTGGAGTATCTAGTCATTTAATGCAGATTCCTTTAAAAAAAAAAAACAAACCCAACTTTTTATTTTATTTCCTTTCTTCTTTCCCTCCCCTTCCCTGTGCATTCAGACTGTAAAATACACCCACTGCTTTCCAGAGTTGCTGTTCCCAGTCTGATCAGTGGCACTAAACATTAAACTCTTGTCTTTGGAGAATAATAGGCCTCACATGGTACACCCTCAAGCATGTTGAGATACTGTGCAGGCTGGAAAATAAAAATGTTCTAATTGTGTCTTTTAAATAAGCATAGGAGTGAATTAATTAGACTATATTTTGTCTTTAGTTGCTTAGTTACACAATAGTATTCCTAAGCGCAAGTAAGATAAATTGGCTCTTTTTGTGCTGCTTGTCCCTTAATCATAATTACTGTATTGCTCAGGAGAGTAACGCATACATAGATTTTGCATTTTTAATAATATTCAAACAATATGCGAATGATATAGAAAGTATGTTCTGATTCAGGCTCTTGTATGCTTTTATTCGGGACGAAGTTCTACTGCTATGGGAGCAATATTTGCATTAGTTGCTCAGAGATGTAGTTCTGGGAAATACATAATTGAAATATTCTTGCAATGCTTGTTCTGGCCCTTTCATTCGCATTCAAAATAACAATGCCTTAAGTCTCTGAGCAGTCATCCACTCTTGATTTAAGAGCTTTTTTTTTCTTTGTGTGCGTGTGTTTGTGTGTGTGCAGTGTGGGTTCACACCCAGCGTTAACCCTGCACAGCCTAGACACTCGCGTGATTCATGGTGTTGTATCAAGTTGAGCTTTTTATTTGTAGCTAAAATGCAGTCAGAAGGTCAGATGAACATCGGCATTTTATGGCATTAATCCAATGACCTTAATGCTTGGCAGGCGTCCATGTTTCTATGCGAAGGTGCCAGGGTTATAGATAATAAAAGAGTTTGTTTTCATTTTCTGGATATTTTAATCTTTCTTTGCAAAGCGTAGCCTCGGATTTGGGGGGCTTGGGGCTACTCCTGGGGGCCAAAACTTTAATGTCTTACTGGGTTGTTGAACGTTAGCTGCTAATGATGGGCAGATTGATACAGATACTGAACAATGGAAGGTTCTGGCAAGAAACCCCCTAGACATGCTCAGTGGATGTATGTGAAAATTGGCTCCATTGTTCTGCTGTATGAAAAGCAAGTAAATTATTTACAGATATTTGCTAATTAAAGCACATATTATTTTACCAGCACAATAGAACACAATATAACAAAAGACAAAAGAATAAGCTTGCATAATTTAAACCTGCTAATGCCATGTACTCCTTGTTAAGAAAAAATATAATTATGTAATCTATGAGGAAAGCTTCTCGTACTGTAACTGTAGTAGGCAAAATTAGGAATGAATTGCTTGTCAACTTGCCTAAACTAAAACAGCTCTTTGAGATCTGTGAGCTATCTGACGGCAAAACATTTTGACTGAAGCCTATTTTCTATTTGGTCAGAACTTCTATCTGCAATGACAGATATAAATTCAATTTGAACCTCTGGCTGGGAGTGGGAGGAGGGAGAAAAAAACACCCCAGTCACAAAGGAGGAGGTTCACAGCAGAAATGTCATGTCTAACTGCTCACAGCCATCCCTCTGTGCACCCCATCTCCACCCCACTTCCAGGACCCCAAAAAGCATCCTGCAGAGACATGGTGGTGTTCTGCCTCAAGTCATTTTGCGTGTCTGGCTTTGGAATTACTGAGTCATGTGGAAAATGCTGCTTGCTAATACAAGGGAAAGCAAAAACCATAGGGCTTCACGTGCTTCAGCCATGTCCTTTTAATTTGGTCTTTTCTCTTGGTTTTGGACCCTGGAAGAAGCGATGAACACATCAGTGTGAGTTTCAGACAGCTCTGTGCAGCTGTGCTTAGGCTGGGGAAATACCTGTCACCTGAGTTTAACAAGATCATTATAGCCCTTTAAAGTAATTAGGAAAGGATTAACAGATGAAAGGTTCTGCCTTGGCCTCTTTAAAATTCTCTAGTGGGCCAGGTAAATTCCTGATCTATGCATGTTTCCCTTCTCAAGGCTCTCCCCATAGGTTCGTGGGTGGAAAGCAATGGTCTCTGTGGGTCCCTGTATGTAGGTACCTCCAGGGAACAGGTCCAGACCCCAGCACTCAGTTGTGCTCCACAAATCCTTTGGGGCACCTCTGTCTGCCCTGGGCTAGGGGGTGCATGAGGAGATGGCCCCAAATGAGGCACTCTGAGCAGGGTCAGGGGAAAGAAAGCTGCCCCTGCCTGTGCCAAGCTCTGCAGCCTCTTGTGAGGCTTCCCTGTCATTCAGTGATCCCACCTGTGGAACAGAAGGAGCAATTCCCACCTGGCAGAGCTGTGCCCAGGTCTGCAGCATGCTTACAGCAGGAGAGTCCTTCGTGTGCCCTGTAAGGGAGGCTGAGCAGGGCACATCCCAGAGCCTTTTCCACCACACAGCCAGTTTTTTAGCTAGTTTGTGGTCCTGCAGTCTTAAAAATTTTTGTGCATATTCCCAGCCCACCTCTTGCAGTAAGGAGACAGGACTATTTTACTCTAGGGGAAGTCTCTGAGAGTAAATCAGCCCTGTACAAATGCTCTTTCCCCCTTTAGAGCTGAGTATGGTCCCTGAAAGGAGTGCTGCTTTTAGGAGATGCTTCTGGAGACCTGGGTTCAGGTTCCTGAGTGACTTTGGGTGGGTAGGTTAGGGCTGAACTGAGATGACCTGGTTTCTTCTGCTGTCCCAGTGCCCTGATAGTGTCTGGATGGCAGAGGAGAGCTCTGGACTACAGACTGTGATCAGGGCCTTTTGTTTTGACTGTGCTGTCAAACAAAGCTGATGGTACTTCCCTCAAACATCCAGGTAAAAGCCTTCCTATGGGAGAGGTGCTTATTGGCAACAAGCTCCCTCCTTCCCTTCTGCATGTCTGCAGCATGGGCTCCTGCTCCTCAAAGGGGTCTAGAGCAGGGAACAGGATTCCTGAGTCAAGAACTGCCGTGTTACATGCACATGGTACAGGAAGGTCCTTTTCACTTCAATTGCAAGCCCCTAAAATATACGTGGGGTGTAAAACCAGCCCAGGATAAGGGCTTTATGCCCAAATGAAATAACAGTTCTGTTTTCCCTGGTGAATGCAGTCTGTAAGAGTCACACTGTATTTTTTGCTCCTGTGGATAAATGTGTTTTCATCAGCAATGTACTGGGTTGTAAAATACGCATCCCCAGCTATCTACAGTGCTAAAGATTTCACAGAAAAGGCTTGAAGATGTTTTCTAATGCAAATCATACTGATCAGATAAATGACATACAGTGTCTCCTGTAATTATCAGCAAGAGTTTTTACAGTACATCTCCTGTTTCTCTCTAGGCCACATATTTGATGTTAGGAGACAGCCAAGCAGGTGTTTGACTCGCTCATGCCCTCCAGAATTCCTTAAATGACCTCTGGAAGTACTGGAGTGAAAACAGTCTCAGCATGTCAAAATTTTGAGATATCTCAGTTGCTGTAATTCTTTTAAGGCTGCCTCAATGTCTCTAAAATATAAATCTTTCCTAGTTATTGGCAATCAGTAAGGAGTTGTGATGTACCGTATGTGGGTGTGCAATCAAGATGTATGACCTCCCTGTGCTGCCCTGTGACTCCCTGCCTTGTAAGAGTTAATATTTCTTCTAAAAAATAATTATCTGCTTTAAGCATTATAACTACCTGACCTGTTTCCCTGAATATAAGCATTTCAGCCATCTGCTGAGTCAGGCAATATAGCATTCTGTGCTTTCACGAGGCTGTGATGGTTGCTTAGACAACAGTGACATAATATTTAAGCATAATGGCTCTCGAGAAGATGCTGTCCTCTTCTCCCTGGATGACTTCTCTGGAAATGCAAATCCAGTATGCTCTTAAAAAAATAAGAGATGGATGAGAAGGGTTTGTGTCACCATCTTTCTTAACCATCTCCCCATTTTCTACTTGATAGGTGAAAGAATTGTACTGTGCTCAGAAGTCTTATAAGACATGCTAAAATTACAGGCTGACTCAATAACCGTTTTTATAGAAGCAGCTAAAAAAGTGCCTCTTTCTATAGTCAGTGCTTATTTAGAGATTTAGACAACATTATGGCTGAAACCATTGGTCCATTGGGCCACTGACCAGTTGGTCAGGTCCACTGGATAAAATCTCATTCCTGAGCAGAGTTGAAATCTCTGCTGGTTGTTTTCTCTTCTTGCTGTAGCAGGAAAAAAATGGTAATTAAAGACTTAACTGTGCAATGGAGACCTCATAAACATATCACTTCAGAGCATAGCTAATACATGATGAGTTGATTTTGTATAGATAGAGATATATATGCACTGTTTGCTATGTGGGTGGTTTTTCATGTTTACACAGAGATATAATTATGAATGACATGAAGGTTATACAGCAGATTTCTTTAATCTTCTAAAGGTTTGTTAGTCATGTGTCACTGTGTACCTGGTTTTTATTTTTTCAACATCTGTATTCCTTTGTCATCTTGTTGAAGGGCTGTGGCAGCAGATAGTGGTTGATGCCACAGGGATATAGGAGCTCCTGTGGCTGGCAGAGCTCTGCAGGTCCCAGAGCAACTTTTGTTGTGACATGGAGCTTAAGCAGAAAGGAGAAGGACCCCTTTGTCACCTGCTGCTCTAAAAAACCCCTAAACACCACAGCAGTTTGGGACTGAGTGCTTGGAAAGGTTGCTGAAGAATGTACGAAAGCGTGGCAAGGCAAATTGGAATTGCAGAGCTGGTGAGATAGTTGGGTGACCTCTGGGTGCTGTGGTGCGAGGGCAGGTGACCTCTGGTGTCAGCAGACTGCCAAGATGTGGGCAAGACAGTCCTGCTGGAGCTGCCCGTGGCTCAGGATGCTCCAAAAGCAGAGACTGGAGCCCCTGCCATGCCTGGCTGGGTGACCAGGTAGAGACTGGAGCCCCCTGCCATGCTGGCTCAGTGTTTGCATGGTGAGGCACTGGGGTAGGAGCACCCCTGGAGATGCAATCCCACACGGGTGAGATCTGCATTGGCAGACGAGGCCTGCGGGCTGATCCGCAGCGTTTGAGGAGCACTTGAGGAGTTGGGAAGAATGTGGACAATTCTGTGTGAACTGGGTCACAAGTGAGTGCTGAGGGAGGGGAGCAGGTCTGTCCAGTCCTGCTGTGTGATGGGCAGGGCGGCCCAAGGCAGGCTCTGAGGTGGTTCAGGTCATTTTTCCATTTCCCGCCTAAAAGTGAACTAGGCCGCGTTTCCCTGGTGCTGCTGTGGGGATCGCTGGCAGTACCCGGGAGGACAGGGACTTGGGGCCAGCCTGGTGCCCTTGGGGACAGGGATTTGAGGGCCAGCCTGGTGCCTTGGGGACAGGGATTTTGGGCCAGCCTGGTGCCTTTGGGGACAGAGTTTTGGGGCCAGCCTGGTACCCTTGGGGACAGGGATTTAGGGCCAGCCTGGTGCCCTTGGGGACAGAGATTTGGGGCCAGCCTGGTGCCCTTGGGGACAGGGATTTAGGGCCAGCCTGGTGCCCTTGGGGACGGGGATTTGGGGCCAGCCTGGTGCCTTGGGGACAGGGATTTGGGGCCAGCCTGGTGCCTTGAGGACAGAGATTTGGGGCCAGCCTGGTGCCTTTGGGGACAGAGATTTGGGGCCAGCCTGGTGCCTTGGGGACAGGGATTTGGGGCCAGCCTGGTGCCTTTGGGGACAGAGATTTGGGGCCAGCCTGGTGCCTTGGGGACAGGGATTTGGGATGTAGCTGCTGCAGGGGTGACCAGCTGTCCTTGGGGACAAGGCTGGTGTGGTGGTGGCCGGGTGGCCCTGACAAGGGGCCAGCAGCTGTGGACAGAGGTTTAGCCCAGTGCCCTTGTCACAGCACAGGGACAGCGTGGACTCCTGTGTTTTGTATTTGTGCTGGGCTGCTCCCTGGTGCCATTCTGGGCACCCCTTTGCACTCTGTGGCTGTATTTGGATGCTTGGTGTCACTTTGCAGAGGGCTGAGGGGTAGCAGAGAGTGACATTTTTGCTGTGTCTTTGTTTTTCTGGCCCCTCACATCCATGTGGGGATGCTGAACACCTCAGATTCCCATGGCTGGATGTGCTGCTGCCACAGGAAACTCATGGCTGGGGTGTGCTTTCCCCAGCTCCCCAAAAGGTCCCCTGCTCCTGCCTCTGCAGTTCCCCTCCATGGCAGCCTGACAGACTGCACCAGTATCGTTTCACCCTTGGTACAGTAGGGCTTTTTGGGGGGATTTTTGTGGTGTTTTTTGGTTTATTTTGTTTTGTTGTTGTTGTTTGTTTGTCTTGGTTTTTTTTTTTAAATTCAGTTTCTTTTTCCTTCTGTGTCCACATCATGTGCGTGTGTGCGAAGGTTGCATTCTCAAAAACAAGTTTATTCATTGATGATGTAATAGTGATTGTACTTTTGGTTAATAAATTGTCTGCTCGGCTTACTTTGTATGCCAGCCAAAATTAGTCATACCAGTTCTTGGAAAGGATATGAAGAAACTAGTAATTGAAATCATAATCATTTGATCATGAGAGCTATTTGGAAAATAATATTTTAACCAGAAGCATGTCTGATCTCCAAGTCAGGTTTTTGTTGGTTTTTCAGGTTTTTTTTTTAAACTGCTGCTAAGTAGATTTCTCTGGTATGGAATATGAGAAGTTGTGTAGTAGCTGGTGATGGTATTCGACACCCTAAGAGAGGACTTCATCCAGAAATTGCTGAGACTGTCTGCAGGCAGCCTGATATTTATATATATGTATTATTTTTTTCCATCCTGACATTTAATAATCACCATGTAATAGCTATAAAATGCATAGCAACTACAGCTTTTTTATTTCAAGTGGATGGTGTAATGAAATTGGGTGAAACCATCCATTGAAATTGTACTTTGTAGTACCCAGTGCTTGTTTACAAAGTATTGACGTTTGTCATAAACAGAGATTTAAAGCATCACTGTTATTGTTTGTTGTTTGGTGGAGGCTCTTATGCTGTGCAGCGATAAAGGAAAAGATTTTATTACAAGCTTGCTTAGCATATAAACATGCTGTTCACTTCTGACCAAATATTTGTTATTGCACTAAATGTAATGAAGGTGCCTGCTTATAAAACAGTTTTGTATTATATAAGGAAGAGAGGAATATCAGATCTGTTTTTTTTACTAGAATTACTTCAGGTTTTGTATTGTATGCGACTTGTCACAATAAAGATTTTTTCTTTTTTTTTTTTTTTTTTTCCATTGAGCAGTATTTTATTTCCTGAGGAATGTGTTCAGTGGACAAAAAAACACACAGAGAGAATCAATCGTGCTTTTCCCTTTGTTTAATAACTCAAAGAATTTCTCTCCCCTTTGCAAATACTTATGTTTATTTGAGAGAAAAATTGGATTCTGGTTTATTTATTTCAAGAACCTGAAACCTTATTTATTGTTAGAAATGTGTTGTGGGCAAGGTGTGGTGTACAGCCAGCTCTTGTTATAACATAAATTATTTCTGCTGTTTTAACAAAAAAAAATCTGGAGTGTATCTTGCTGGATATGTGTTTGTTTGTTTATTTTTTGAGGCTTTCTTGATCCTATGCTCAGTGGAGTCAGCTGTAAAATATTCTGCTTATTCATCATGACTGAGAGGAGTTGATTGTTTCCTGGAAGGTTAAAATCCAGCAATTAGGGCTGTTTAATTTGAGTGTATGTTCTGGAGGCTAAACTAAGTTTAAGTGCTCTTCTTAGAATGTATGTTTTAGAAGGGGGGAAAAAAATTACAGTTCTGATCTTGAAAAAGGTTTTAAGAAACATGAGAATGTGCAAGTTTCTTTTGGTGGGAAGCACATTTATGTAGTATTTCTTTTGGGATTACATCACAGTTTTATTTAATTTTAAGGACAAAAGTTAAATTCAATATTTGTGTATAAGCCAAGGGAAAATGTACCATAAACATAGGAATTTTCTGGTGAGTCAGAGTTCCAAGAATCTGAGATTTACTTAGTCCATTTATTTCAGGACTAACTATAACCATTAGTCATCCAGCCATGAATTTTTACATTTGCAGCTAATTGCACCTAAAAAGCAAACTTTCCCTCAAGGCTTTGGGTTATACAGAATGTGATTTGGCAACCTGCATTTCAAATGCCTTTTAGGATCATTGCCCTGGTTCTAGAAATTGTCTTTAGATGCTGTATATTTGCTTCAAGTAAACAACTAATATTTCCACTTAGGTGGCAAGAGGAATAAATTAAGCTCCAGCTATTCTGTGATACAGAAAAATTACTCAGCCTGCAGCAAGACAGGCTTTTGCAGGAGTCAGTGCAGGATGATATTACTGGTTTCTCAGTCATCAGGGAGCCCAGAGTGACATGTTGTATTCTCATCTGATCACTTCTTGCAGGATGAAGTTATTGCTGTTTCAGAAAAAGTGACTGTGAAGCTTGAGGACTTGGCAAAATGGGCACAGTCCGATTTCTCCAAGTGGAAGTGTGGTTTCCGGGCTGAGCCGGTCCAGCCCATGGATGTGGGGAAAAATGGGCAGAAAGAAGCCTTGACAAGATACAGACAATCCACACTGAACAGTGGCTTGAACTTCAAAGATATTCTGAAGGAAAAGGCTGACCTTGGTGAGTATCCCTTACTTTCTCTTGTGGGAAGGGGCCTGTGGGAGAGTATCTTTTGAAAACAGATGAGCCTGATCCTGCCATGCCATTGCAGATTCCCAAGGTATGTCTGAGCCTGGGGCAGAGGTGTGCCCATGAGATACCTGTGTGGGATGAGTGGTGGTAGTGAGCTCATCTGGAGCTCCTTGCAGACTGGTGTGGGTAACACTGTGATACCTGTCTGTATGGCCCCGAGCACTGCAGCTCAAACCCTGCAGATGTGCATACAGATAATTGTCCCAGGCTGTCCCTGGGGCTCTGCAGGCTGGGGGATCAGGTCAGAGCTGTGCACTGTGGGGAGAGCAGGCTGATGTCTTCCTGGGGCCTCCTGTGAGAGGCAAAGGCCTTTCACTTCTCATGTCCCACCTTCCAGGAGCTCAGAGGTGCTCCTGCTGCTTGCCCTGACTCTGTATGGCTGGCTCTGTGTCACATTCAGCAGGGATGTGTCCCTTCCATGGTGTTTCCTTCTCAGCTTTGTGTTGCTGCAGGGCTCTGTGAGCACCCCACTGTCTCCATGCACAGCCCTGTGCTTTCTTCCCCTGTCTGTTTTCAGAAAGGGGCTTGGTAGCTCTGCTGCCTTGGGCGGTTGCAGACAGGCTTGCAGCTGTGGGACTGCTTTGTTGCACAGGCACTCACACCTGTAATGCCTGTGGTGGGTTCCCAGGTCCAAGGGAGATCAGTGTCCTCTTGGTAGATGTGCCTGTTTGTGGGATTAGGACCTTGGATGTGTAACAGCTGTCAGAGATGGCACTTAGAAGTGCATACCAGGGACATTTCTCTCTTCTGCCAAGTTTGTAATAAATGGTCCATGTTTGAAAAGCATCAAGTTTAGGCCATAGTGTGTGAAAAGGTAAGAAATTAAGAGCTAGGTCTGATGCATTTGAGGACATGCTTTTGGAGTGCAGGGCCAAGTTCTGTTTCATAGTGTCATGGCTAGGTTGGCATGGAAGCCAAGTTACATGAAGCTGAAGATCTGTCTTGGAAGATTTATCTTCTGCATCTCGTTTTTCTGATCTTATCAAATGGTGAAATGATTGCATCAATTTCACATGTTACCATTAGCTGTGTAGGTTGGAAGATTCAAGTACAACTGGAAGTTGATCTTGTTTTTCATTGCATGTCCAGGGAAAAAATAAGCCATGCAATTCTTTCTCTCTTTGCTTTTCTCTGTGGTTTCTTCTAGTTCATAATTACATGCAGTAATTTTCTCTGCTATTGCCCTGGTATCTTTACGCAGTACATTTATTTGCATTTGTTTGTTGTGTCAGAAGAATCTTAATGTTTTTCAGACAGAACTTTTGTGTGCTAATGTTTTCTTGTTTTTGTTTTCAACAAACAAAAAACTCCTTGTGGTAAGTTATGAAATTGCTATTATCTACCCTAGGAGCCAGAGAAAATTATCTTTAAGCCCAGGGCTTATAGTTGCATGTTAAGCCTTTCAAAGTAGGGGTTATACTGAAAACGCTCATGGAATGCAAACTATATGGTATAATTTTGATAACCCCATATTCTGATGTTGCTCATTTTCAGTTGCTGGCTCTGGCTTTATTGTTGCCTTGGGTTTTGGGTTTTTTTTTTATTTCCAGTAGAAAAGGGAATTTTGGCTAATGTTTGGTTATGACTGCCTTTATCTTCATAATGACTGGTTGACAGGAGTGAAACCAAAGGTTCACAAAGACCTGTAGCTGACTAGATACATTGATATAGACAATTGATCCAGCCTATTAAAGGAATCAAAGAAATTTCCTAAATCTGTTATTGAGATTACTTTTTTACCATTTGAAAGGGCCAAGAATTTAATCCTATTTTGCTTCTTGGATCTGACACAAAAACTCAGAAGAGTGGTGATCTTTGAAGCTGGTGGAGCAGCCCTAGTTGGTATCCTGTAGGCAATCCATGAACTCGGGTGTTTGTGTCATCTGTGGTGAGACAAAGAGGATTTACTCTCTTGTTCTGAGTGGTTGGTCAGGGTTGACATTGCTGTGGGAGTTGTCCTGTCCCCAGCTGGAGGCAGAGGCATGATGTGGGGTGTCTGAGGTGTTTGAGCTGCTGGTGTTGTCTCATCTCTGCTGTCAGAGGGCAGCTTCACTGCCTGTTAGGACATGTGCCCACAGACCTTTTCCAGTCCTCAGTGCCAACAGAGCAGCGCTCAGCTGCGGTGATCAAAAGATTTATTAGCAATCACTTCTGCAGCAGGTCCCCAGCACAATGGGACGGGACAGTCTTTCCTCTTAAAACAGAGCTGGAAGAGGAGCACAGTGCACTGTCACACAAAGGTCCCTCCCTTGGTGCTGGTGTCTAACCCTGGCTGTAGGTGAGGAGGTTGCTGACCCAGGTGTTGAAAAGGCCCATATAAACAACATGATCTCCTGGACCCCTTTTTTCCTATGAAATGGCATGTTTCCATTACAGGAAAAAATCCATAAAAGCGAGTAGATTCTGTAGCTTTTCTTCTAGATGTTTTTGAATCAAGCTCTAAAATGTAATAGGAAATTATATCCCTAGCAAAGAGCTCCAAAAAGCTTTACAGAAGAAACAAAACCAGTTTTCACACATTACCCAGGAGTGGTGGGGAGTGAAATAACCCGGATGAAAGGAAAACATGGCTGAGACAGACCCAGAGAAGTGTCACTGTGCAAACATACTTAATTAAACACGTTGCTGCTGGGAGGAGGGCAGCTTCAAACAACAACCAAGCAAAGTGAGGCCTCGTGTGAGCAGTGTACACCCTGTGCCACGTGCTCAGTGGCACTTGCTTAGCCAAAACTAAGGCAACACCTGGTTAATCCACAGCCTGTAGAAACCATGAACCTATAACTGAAAGTTGACCCTAATTCAAACAAGGTAGTTCTGTCTCCTTTTTTTGTTCTCTCTTTCGTCTCTTTTGTTCTCTTCTCCCTCTTTTCTCTTTTTTTTTTTTAATTCTTTCTTTTCTCTTTGCCGTTCTTTTCTGCAGAAACTGTTGGGTTGGGTTTTTTTCCTGTAAAATACTGTTGTTTTTATCACTAGTGAATTATGCAGAACTTTTCCTTAGGACTGTATTAAATAAAAGATCGTGCAATAGCATTTTTTGTGTGAGCTTCAAGATTTCAGCCTGAAAAATGATTTTTAAGAATTATTTCTTTCTGCCTGTTGAGATATTTATGTTATACAGTCTGTCCCTTTCTGCAAATATGTCAATACTGAATGCTAGCAGTTTATGTCTTAAGACTATTTATAGCTTTCTGAATATTTCTTTCAAATGTTGAGGAAAAATAAAGAGCAACAACAATGCAGCATATAAAAATAGAGTTGCTCAGGAATGTATTATTCATAATGAACATAAGAACCTGTTTTTCCAGAAGAATTGGTCTGATAAAATCATTCACTGCTGAGGCCGCTAGTTATTTATTTTTGTCTTTAGAATTATTTGGGGAATTTTTCTTTGTAATAAATGGACTTGTATACCCATATTTGGTAAACTAGTGGGAAGTCACCAAATGAGGAATTATTTCATTTTACGAAATGTTTAACAACTAAGCAATGTAAACACTATCGGTTAAATATGGCAAAGTTGCATATTTGTATTCCTTGGGCTATAGTTCAAAAAAAATTCAAATTATTTTATATAACATTGCTTCTTACAGACTTCCTTTAAGTGAAGTATGAAAGCTGCAGTGTAAGCTTTATTGGCCTATAAATATGTCATTATAGTTGGACTACATTTATATGCTTTGGATTGTTGTTTAAGCCAAGAAAATATGTCTCTACAGGTTGACTTTTTATTGAAACCCTTTGAGGCATACAACAGAATGTATTTTAGGCCAAGGTTATTAAAACAGCATTTTCATTTTTGCAGCAGACTCATTGTCAATTATGCTGCCACAAACTGTCTGTGGATAGGCAGTTATGAATGGTTTCATCTCTAAATGTGTCTTTAGAAAAAGAAATAAAAGATAGAGGAGTCAGAGCTGAAATTGAGAGAAGAGACTGAGGGGAAAATGACTGAATTTAGTGCTCGCCAGCTCTGCTGGTTTGGGTTAGGCTGGGCTGCAGAGCTGCCTGGGTTTAGCCATGGAACAAATGGCCACTGGGCCAGGGAGGTGGGAGCTGTGCCACAGGCAGGCAGTCTGCAGCCCTCTGGCTCTGTCATGGCACAGCTCTGGGTTTGGTCCCCAGGCTGGCATTGCCACTCTTTTTATCCCTCCTGCCAAAATGGGCGGTTCAGGCTCCTGCACTGCAGTGTTAGGAATGGGATGGGCAAGTTCTGGTGAACTGAAGGGGTTTTGCTGCACTTACTTCTTGTTTGTTCAGGTCCAGCAAGGGGAAACCCAAAGAAAATTTAACAATCGGTTCTGTCCTGTCTTTCATTCCCCACAGTCATGCATTTGAGGGTATAAAATCTGGATCTTGGTTCCCTGTGAAACCCAGGAAATCAACTACTGCTCCTAGCAGAGGTGTATATTCTAGCAGTCACACTTTTCTCATCCATAGTTTTCCAGCAGTGGCTCCTTTGGACTCTCCAGAGGAGCTTGCTGGGCAGAGCTGGGTGCTGCAGGACTGGGTCACCCTCTCATTTTCTCATCTTTACCACTTTCATAATTTGCCTATCTTCACTTGGAAGATTGCAGTTCCTTGCTGGACCTTGTGTTGCCACTCAAATTGGCCAGTGCCCAGCAGATTGCAGTGAGTTTGGAAGGATAGGCAGAGCAAGGATGAGCTGTCTTTCTGGAAGGTGCCAACCACACAGCTCCCAGCCCCAGTGCGCACTGGGCTGTTGCCTTGCCCTTCCAATTTCTCTTGCCAGTGGCCTTCCAGCAGGTGTGACTTCACCAGATGAGGATTATCAAGTTATAATGTAGTCAAACCATGCCATTATCAGAACTGATAATCTGCAGCTGTAGCGTGTTCAGACACTTGTGGTGACTTCTGATCTGACGCTGACTCTCCTTTTTCATTGTGTGTCGCGTGCTGCTCAGTTCAGGCTCACCTGGCTTAACTTGATGCAATAATTTTCTGACCAAGTAATCATTAGCTATTTAGAGTACAGCCACTCTGCATACTTTGTGCCTAAATCATGCCTCTCTTCCCCTCCCACTCTTCTCTGTCTGTGCTCTTTGCCTCTTCTTGTGCCTTCCTGTCCTCATTGCCCTAGTTGAATGCCATTCTGATCTTGATAAAGTTCCTGTAAGTGTCCCATTATCCCATTTTCCCCTCTCTACCCTTGTGCACCGTATGTTGTTTTTTGTCTTGTGGGTCAGAGCGACCTCTCTAACTCATTTTACCCAGCCCAATTGATACAGTCCTTTGCCATAGATGAGGCTATTACATGACTCTTCTGTTGTGCTCCATGGAGCCTGAATAGAGGAGGACGACTCCCTTGGGAAAAAAGAGGCTGTGGCCTGGCTTTTCTTCTGTGTTTGTGCAGCTTATAGCACGTGCCAGCACTGCTGCAGCAGGACAAGAGCACCAGCAGGCTCTGGAGCAGGAAGCTCTGTTGGGGTGACTGTTCAGAGAGGGTGTGAAGCAGGAAGGCTTCATTTGGTTCAACACCTTCTTTTGGTTTAATTACTGCTTACCTTTGGTGTTAACATGTTTGGGATCAGAGATAACCTGAGGTGCTGAGCAGACAGACAGAGATAAATATTTGCTTTATTACTGGTCAACCAGTTAGTTTAAGAAATACTTGTTGGCTTCAGTTGTTGGCTGCCTCTTAAGTGCTGAAAGGTGATGCAGTTGTTAAGTCCAGTGTACTTCCAATATTTCAGTCCTGAAGAAGACCCTATCTTCAGTAGCATTTTGGGGCTCTCCCTCCTCAGTTGCCCCTCTCTCTTGAGCCACTGCTGCTCTCCTCTGCACCTTCCTCCACCTCCCTGGAAGGAGGTTGTTGGGGTTCTTCCAAGGTTGTCTGTCCTTCTTTCAGCCACTTGTTTGCCTGAATAGTGCTGGGATGTTTTAAGTGTTGTTATTTTCTTCCTTACCCTGTGGAGAGCCTACTTCATTGCAAAGGAAGCAGATGAGGGTGAGGTTGAAAACATTTTAATATGCACTGACTATGGAAGCCTTTCACTCACCACTGGGTTGTGTTGAGCCTCCTCCATTTGTGATTCTTGAAAGGAGTTTTAACACTGCACACCTCAAACTTCAAGCATGCCTTATCAAAGAGTTTTGGATTTCTTATCAAGCTTTGGCCTACCTTTCAGCTTTTATAAAAAGGGGGTGAGAGCATCATTGTAGGGGGATAGAATATAAGAAAATAAAGGTGGTATAGAAAGTAATCTTACCCCTAAGGAGTTGCAGCTGAGCCAATTATTAGAGATTAGGAACAGGCTGGACTTTACCAGGCCACAGCTGTAGACAATGACAAGAAGAGTGCTATAAAAGAGTGGGTTGGTTAGTTAAAAGGGGAACTGGTGTCTGTTTGCTGCTGTGAGAAGAAGGAGAGTCAGTGCTTAGAGGAGCTGCCTATGAGAAACATAAAGGAGCTGTGAAACTCTTGCAATATGGAGACAACAATATGGAACCTTTGCAATATAATGACAACACATCAGCCCTGGAAACAGAGGATGCAGTATTTTGTTCTTTGAAATGTGGAAGATATGCCAAGAAATGTAAACAAAATCCCAGGTTAACTTCCCTCTTGGTAGCCCCTAACTCACAGTGGCTGTTCACCTGGCTGCAGCAGGAATGAGCTAACATGATTCTCAGAGTTGTGCTGATAGGCACTGTCACTGTGTCAGCATTTTCAACTATGTATTGGTATGACAGGGCACTTGCCATTCGTGTAGAGCTTGGCCGTTTGCAGTTGCAGTTCTGGTCTATTCAGAAATATCAGAGAAGGAATCACTGCTGAAACCAAGAGGAGGAAGAGTTAAATTTTACTCTCTGGCCTGTGAGAACTGCCTCATGTTCTCTTAAAGTAAAGTTGTAGTAGTTTGCATCATCAATAAGAGTTTTGTTGCAGCTTTTGGCTGGAACAGGATAGCCTACATAATTACAAAATAAGTAGATTAAAAAATAAGGACCATTCACAGACAGTGTCAAAGCAGCCAGTGTGGGACAGTGTCCCTTTAAAAATGTTTGATGGCTTTTTTTTATTTTTGTCTGCTTTTAGCACCGGGATTGACCTTGCCAGGCTGTGTAATAACCCACATGTGTCTGCTCTCCAGGATTTTTTCCCTGCTAGTCACTGTTGGATCGTGCATTTAATTCTTACTGACCATGGGTTTTTGTTCCTGTAACTGGAAACGTGTGTGTCCTGGTGCAGTTCTGCTGTGCTCTGAATCTGACTTTATCTCAGTGTATGCTTTTTTTGGTTGTTTTTTTGTTTTTAATCATTGGTTTAGAGGGTGCTGTTTTACTCCCCAGCCTTCCCTCTACCTTCCATTCCTGCCCATATTGTGTCTGGGTCCCCCCTGCTCATATTGTGTCTTCTTGAGTTGCTCTTTCTTGCTCCTGTGCCCAGAAAGGCACCTGGCCCTTTGTTTATAGGCACAGTATGATGTGTCTGGTTTCTCATTATCAGTTGTCCTAAATATCCTAGTCTGGTTCTGATTGTGTTGTTGCAGAAAGGCCAGTGCTTTCTCTCTGAGATACAATATTCCTCTTCTTATAGATGATCTGTCTTGTGTCATGAGAGGTTGTCAAAGAGAGCATCCTTTGTGCATCTGAACTTGAAGGTGGAGATTTGCCTTTTATTCCTTTTTTCTCCTTCTTGAGAAATTGTTTGATAGGACAGAGGCACGCAGGAGTAAAAGCTGTCAGTGAATGGCCATGTCAGCATTTATGGAGATACCAGCACCAGCAAGTGGTGGCTCCTCAGCTTGGCAAGGTGGACCTTTGCTTGGGCAAGCAAGGGGAAGTGGGAGGTGGGGACACTAGAAAGAAAGGGAAGTTGTTGGACAAGATTGTGGGAAGGGACTTTGCTACAGCAGCTGAGTGGGCAGTAGCAAATGTGCCTTCCCAGCCCAGGGATCTCCTCCAGCACTGTGTGTCACCTCTGTGAGCCCCAAGAGGGGCTCTGGGGGTACACAGGAGAAGATTGTGGTTCTGGGGATCTCCTCCAGCACTGTGTGTCACCTCTGTGAGCACCAAGAGGGGCTCTGGGTACACAGGGGAAGATTGTGGTTCTGGCAGCTTTGCCTTGTTGACTGAGTGTAAAGAGTCTCAGTATCAATTCTGACTGCTTCCTCCCATTGGGTTAATTTGGGTCCTGCTTGTCTTTGCTGGCTTGGTGATCCTTGTGTGATGAGAGCATTGATAGATGAGGGTGTTTGGGAAGGGAATGGTTAAACCTGGCATGTCTATAAATTGGAGTGCGGTTTGTGGGAGTGGGTGACAAGGAAAGCATATATTTAAAAATTAAAACAGCATCAGTTCTAACTTACTGGGCAGGTTTTGTATTAGAGAACCTTGTGGCATAACCTTTATTTACTTCATTTAGTAAAATCTGTACATGTAAAATAAGTTCCTCCTTAATTTTACTGCTAATAATAATTTGCTTGTAAAAATGAATCCTCAGCACTGTAAACCTTCAGCTTGGGGTCTGTCTTGCTGTGTGAAGGGCAAATAGTTAATGGCATAAAGAGGCTTTTGTTAGTGATAGGTAATGTGTATGATTTTAGCAGCTTGTGAAGAATCAAGGTGAATTTTTACATCTGCATAGTTGATATATGTAGAAGCTGAAATTCAAAATAAGCTTCTAGGAGAGCCCACATTTGATTTTCCTAAACATTTAAATATATGTATCACACCCTCATTTTAAGATGCCGGTTAATGACTTTATGAGCATGTTGGCAGCCAGAACATTACATGTGGTTTGAGAAATGTGTCTGGATATGCTTGGTAAGCAGTATTGTTCTGACAGTGTACTAAAGGCCATCTTCAATTTGACTGTGCTCTACTTTGTTATGCTGTGAAAGAAAAAGATAATTCAGCAGAGCTGAATTGTCTGTCGGCTGGAGACGCCACACTTCAGAATACAAATATTACTAGGGATAAATGAATCATTAAAAGAACAGTAGCATAAAATATCTGATGAATGAACTGCAGGAGTCTGTGCTGGAATAAATTTAGCATTCACGGACAGTACCATAATATGTGAAATAATAGTATCAGTTCTACATTCAGATGCCAAAAACATTTATGGACCCAGAATAATTGTGAATTACAAGGCTATAAATACATGGAGGGGATTTGGTGATATCATAATAAACCATGAGAAATTCGCTAGGCTGGTTTCTAATGTTACCAGAACCTTGAGATATATTTACAGCCTTGTTCACACTCCTGCAGTTTTAGGGGGCAATTCTCCTCTCACAACACGTTTGTCGTTCCCATTAGTGCCAAGGGGAGTCAGGCATGTGTGTCATGAGTGGAACAGATCCCCACACAATTCAAGGATCCTATAACGAATATCTCATTTAAGAAAGAGGTGGCAAACATTCACTCTCTTCCTCCTCCAAGTTCCCCCACATCCCGTTCTGCTCCTGTGATCGAAGCTGGTGAATACAGGTAGAGGATGACAAAGTTGCTGCTGTGTTCCTGAGCACAGGAACACAACTGCTTCATTTTTTTTCACTTTTTATTACTGAGAAATGAAACAACCAAAGCCCAGATGTTCTCATCCCCCCCAGTTTTTTTAAAGTGTAGGCTAGTGCATTTTAAAAGCCTGTTGTAAATACCCAGGGGAGGCTGGCATCATCAGCCTGTCCTCCAAAAGGAGACTTCATTGTTGTGATACCAGATCCATACCCGATAAGGGCAGTTAATTAGGAACTGGGGCTGAACCTGATGGGATATTCAAGAGCCAGTTCAGATTTCAGCATGTCCCATGTCACCTGTTTGTAATTGAGCTGGTGTCCACTGCCTTGCTGCCTTGGGGCAGTGGCAGTCTCTGCAGGTACTTGAGTCATTCACACATCCCAGTATTAGGTGGGTTACAGCCCTGTGCTCTAGGACCCCTTCCCCTCCCAGCATGTCCCCCCAGCCAGCTGTGCCATGGTGCCTCATCCTTCCATAAGTCCTTGGCAAAATGCACACGTTCAGTGTGGTGCAGAGCAATCTGCTCAGTAATTCCACATTCCTTGGTGGTGGAAGTCTCTTGACTGCCCAAGCTGCAGTCTTTCTGCTCATCCCTCTCCTGGCTGTACATCCAGGCCTGCCAGGGGAGCCTCTGTGGTATTCACTGTGGGAAGGGTCTGTGTCTTCATTTATGTCCTTCCACGTGGTTCCTGTTTTACTTTTTGGGTCTTGGTAGAGTTGCCCTCTATCAGTAGATGAATCACATCCCTGAGATATATCCTGGACCTTCAATCCTTGTCAGCCGATGAAACAAAGAGAAGATAATTACAGGGTCAAAAAAATGACAGCAGTGGAGTGGTCATCAGCAAGAGGGGTGTCCTTGGCAGCCTTGTAGATCTGTAGGCTTTGGTGTATCAGTGATAGGTCCTCACTTTGCTTTGTTCACTGCCAGCTTATTTCATTGTCTTTCTCTCTTGAATTCAACCATGTTTTTGCTATGGCATGGTCATGGGATTATTGATTATTTGTTTTTGTTAATTACTAGTGACTTTAACTTGATATTGTTCGCAATATCTGTGTGAGCTCTTGTGGCAAACCCAGTTGACAGGGTGTAATGCAATCCTAATGCATGCTTTTCCCTTTAATTATTGTGAAACCACAGTCTCCACTTTTCTTTCACACTGAGTATTTCCAAATTAAAAGCTTTGTGGGATGAAAAATTAAATGAGAAGTTACTATAAAAATCTATTCCAAGAATCTCAAATGCTTCAGCTCCATCTTTATTTTTAGTTTTCTTACTGCCTGAATGACCCTTACTTGTGACAGTGTTTGTCACTATACACTTCCAGTCTTCTTGCACAGAGAAAATAGATTGAAAAGTCCTTTTACGCTTGTGTTTTTAATCCTCTGCTCAGATACATAAAAATGTGGCCCTGTAAGTTCTGTGGTACAGTAAAAAAAAATAAATAAACTAACCCAAATAATTTTGGCAGTTCAAACGCAGAAACTAAAAATAATTTAATCTGCAGTGTGAACATAGTTTCATATTTATACTAGCATCTGGCCTCAGGAATTGAATACTCCATTCTTTAAATAGCTTCACTCTGGCTCTTGAATGCTTTGTGACTAGAACATTACCCTACAGTCATACACCTTGTTTACATATTTCTGTTAAAAGGCAAAAGAACTTACAGTACTTCAAAACAGTGGTACAAGCTCCCTCCTCCCCTCTCGCCTTGGAAAAGAGAAGTTAAAAAGAAAAAAGTGCGAGTGGTCTGAAAGTGCATTTTAAATTTAGTTCTCTCCGTTTGCTACTGGGTACATATTTTACTGTCATTTGTATGAAAAACTGGAAGAAAAATTTTCCAAAGAAAATGTGTGCCTTTCCAGATGCCCAGCAGTAGTCAAACACAAATTTATGTACCCTTCGTCAGTTTGTTTTTAATCTGGCAAGTGTCTTTGTCTTTGCCTGGAGACAGTGGGTGTTTTTTTGTTACCTTTGTGGTAGAAATAAGGATCCAGGTCCCTGCAAGGAAAAATGATCTATTATAAAAAAAAATCATAATAATGTAATAAAAAGATAACCACTATAAACAGTAGGCTAATGATTAGCTTCTTACAGTCTTTAGGGACAATGTATCTTTTTATACTTTTATGATCCTTGCCCAGCCTGACTTAAGAAGGAATTGCATTTTCAGAATTATGTATTTGTAACTTCAGCCAGCTCTACAAATTTAGTAGATCCCTATTTAGTATCTGTTGGTGAATGTAAGTCCAGCCTGATATTCTTAATGCTATTTTTTCTTTCACATGTCTTGAGGTGGACCTAGGAGCAGAAGAGAAAATGTCCCATTTTTTTAAACCTTAATCCAGAATCCATTCGTATGAGTCACTCAAACAAAATCATAGTGGTTTGGCTAAAAAAGGCTTCATGTCCAAAGGGAACGTTCCTTAAAATGCTGGCGCATTTCCCACAGTGTTTCTTGAGTGCATTTTCTATGTTGCCTTTGTGCTGTTGTAAAACACCCGAGGTTGGGTGCTGCAGTTTGGGGTGTGGGAGGCTCCTGGTATTTTGGTGGACTGGTCAGTTGGGATGAAGGCAGTGGGCTCGTCCCTTGGGAGGTGCTCTGCCCCCTCAGCTGCCTGTGCTGCTCTTCCTGTGGAGGAGCCTTCCAGCTCAGGTAGGGAGAGCATTTCTCTTTCTTGTGGTGACTCTTCCACGCTGCAGCACTGGCTTAGGCTTGCTGCTGTGGTGTTCAGAAACACCCTGCAGCAGTGAGAGAGGCAGGGAAATCAGGCCCTGTCTGCCTTGGTGAAAAACTTGGAGAGTAAGTTGTTTTGTTTTTCCTACCCAGCTATTAGAGCCCTCAACAGGAAGGAGCCTCTAGGATAATCATTCCACTTGGGTTTTGGGAGGTCAGTGCTCGTTTCTGTAGGTTTCAGAGCAGCCTGGGACACTGAGAACATGAGTGCTGGGGCTGTACTCCACCATGCCTTCCAGCTTTGATCCTCTCGTGATGGAGTGGGAAAGAGCTGGTGCAGAGCTGGATAGGAGCAGGGGTGAGGATGGTTGGAGACAGCAGGAAGGGCAGCTTCTCTGCCTTGGCCCTGGGATTTTTGTTTGCCTTCTCTGCAGGGAGGCTTCGTGCTTATGTTTTACTTTTTTTCCTGACCTGGGTCCCCTGACTATTATATAGTGAATGAGAATGGTGCAGGATTTAGGCTTTGGTGACTTCTGATACCATGTGATTCTAAGGCACAAAACATTTGATTTATTGGTAAAGCCTATTTAATATCTTAAAAGCATGGAGTAGGAGATGAGATGTGAGCATAGCAGCCTTAAAATATATTCCCTGACAACATACTTAAGAATGTTTAGGCCTATATGAAATATACAGGAAATGAGGCCAATTTTTTCCCTGCTGTTTTGATGGCAGGGTCTGCAGGGGAGATGGAGAGTGTGTGGACAGGAATTCATGTGTTTGATAATGTGAGCCCAGCATATTTGCACAAATGGAATAGGAGCATTTTTCACCCTCTGAGAAGAAACTATTAGTAGTTTCTCTGCCTGTTTGAGAGACTGTGATCAGATATATCAGCAAATCCATGTAAGTAAACCTGAAAAGTGATTCCCTCATCTCTGGCCAGTTATGTACGCTGTTTGCACAAAGCAATGCCTCTTTGCCATTTCTGGTGGCTTAGGGAAGCACAGAGAGCTAATTCTTAATAACCAGAGATGAGGAGAGGCTGCTGTCCTCTGTCAGGCCCTTTTCCCTCATCACCTTGTAGATCAAGTTAGTCTACCAACAGGAAAAGGTTTATGTACATTTACTCTGAGAACACTTGTTAAATGTTCTAAAACAGAGGACTTTCATGAACAGTGAAACAGAAAAGCAGTTACCAGAAGGACTTGTAATGATTTCTGATCATGCTAATGTCTGACCATTGTCTTCTGGTGCAAAATTAAATTTTCTCTTTTTTTTCTCAAGAATATCAGACTGCTTAGTGTATGCCTGGTTTTCTTAAGGAAGCACTTAATTTTCTACTTTTTAGGAGAACAATGCAATTAAAGTTCTTATATGAAGAGGAAGACTGGGCCAACAGTACTTAGAAATTATGTTGTCTAGGCTGTAAAAATATACTGAAAGCATTATTGATACCTTGCTGGGTCTGTGGCAGATTTCCTACTTAGTCATGTAACATGTCTTGAGCAGCAGATGTTCTTAGTTGGGCAAGTAACAAAAGTTTTGCAAATGTTTGTTTGGGTGGGTAGAAACTTGGAAAATGAACTGTGGAGACCAGATTTATACCAGAGTGGACCCTCAGCTTTTGTTTCATGCTAAATCTTCAGCCAGAATCTGTCTTCAGATTCTGCTTCAAAGCTGTTCTTTTCAATTAGTTTACCTACATAGCTGGTATCAGAAGTGCAGTTGCATGTAATAGAGTTGATTTTTTTTTTCTTTCCAGGATCAAAATGTTGAGGTGACAGTCACTGCTAGGCACTCTGAAATTCAGGTCTTCCTGCCACAGTGTCTCAGAATTCATGTCCTGGTTTATCATTCTGTGTTGCTGGCTAAGTGCTGTGTAATTCCCACTGAGCTTGGAGACCCAGTGCAGCAGAGCTCAGGTGATGTGCTCTTCCAGTGTCAGGAATCCACAGAGCAGCTTCTCCAGTGCTGTTGCTAGACTTGGCTGTAAGGTTGGGAGTTTGGGAGAGCATTATTTCAGTCATTGTTTGACTGCCAGAGATCACACTGGAGTCACACTGAATACTTTGCTGTGGCACACTCTGGCTTTAGTGAGAAAGATTGGTTATTTGCCCTTTCCCTACTAATTATGACTTTTCCAGATTTTGCTTTCTGGATACCATCCCTTCCTGTTTTCAAACCCTCTGATATTGTAGGCTTGAATTACAAGGGGTGTTTAGCATCCTCAGGCTTGTCCTCATGCTGGTGCCGGAGGAGGCAGCTCATGGGCCAGGAACAAAATGCTTGGCATCTCTCAGAAATTCCCATCTCACTTGCATCTGGTAGAAATGCTCCCTGCAGTTTGTTCAGTTGCTCATCACGAGCACTGTGGCTACTGTGCAGTAACTATTCTTTTGCATATTCTGTTCTTCCTGGGTTTTGTAGGAATTACTGCACCAGTTGAGTACTGATGAGAGTGATTAGATGAGAGTGAAATGTTATGGGTCATTAAACAAACAAACAACCCCACCTCCATTTTATTGGAGGTACCTATAAATCTCATCAGTTTTCTGCTTTACAGCCAGTTGATCAAGGATCTGTGTGAAAGGGCGGGCTGTTAGCTTAAAGCAACTCAGGCTGTTTTAAGTGGCTGTGAACTACTTTTATAGTGCTACCAGTCTATTTCATTTCCAGAAAGTGAAAGTTTGAAGTAGGTCCTGAATCTGGTTTCTCATATGTGAGATCATTTTGCTACCCATGACCTAGAAACCAACAATGAATGTGTAAATTACAGGCAAGAAGAAAATTCAGAATTGACTGTAAGGTGAATGGGAGTTGAATAATTCTCTGAACTTCAACTGTGAAAAGAAGATCACTGAATTCCAAAACAGACTTCAATAGGGACAAAGAAAATGTTATTTTAGCATAGATTAAACTTATTACTAAGATATAGATGGATTATTGTATCTGTTTCAGATGTAATTTCATGCCTGAGAATTTACATTGGAGGCAAACTGGTCTGGATCACATTAGCAAAGGCCCTGTTTTGCTGTCAGTTTAATTAAATGGAAACTGCTGGCAAGGTGACCTGAGTAGGTTTATAGAAGCAATACTATTTTGTATGTTGGAGCAGGAAACTGTTAGGTCTTCCAGTTTGAAAGGGACACAGAAATGAAATCCGTGATTCATTCTTGTTTACAAACTCCCAGATAGTATGTGCAGTGACCTTAGTGATAAATTAGCTGCAATTACACATTATATGAGGTGGGCTTTACAATAGCTGCAGACTTCATGGTTATGAGAACCATGACCTTTGACAGGGAGGTTAGAACATGAAGTTTTTCCAAACAGTGCCTAGATCTTCAAAAGTATTTGCATTTCCTTCCCTGTTTCATGGGAGTAGATTGACAAGATGTGTGGTGGGTGTTCTGTTTGCTCACCACAAGATTGTTGTCAGGCACAAACCCCCCAAAACAAAAAAGCCCGCCCTTCAGGAACATTGATTTATCTGTTAACTGTGTCTGGCATGCTGCCTTTTGGCTTTGATTTCAGAGAGAAACATATTTGGTTACTTTAATAGGCAAAAGCACTGAACCTGACTTGTAGGGGAAAAAATTGTTTTCTTTCCCTTTTTCAGTTCTGTTTATCAGATCCTGACGTACTGTATCGTAGTTGTGCAACAGTTCCAAGTTGGAGTAAAGAAAAGTAGAACTGGATGTCAGGCTCCATCAGCCTCATTATTTGAGAGCCAGCTTTTCTGGGTGACTCAGTGGGACTGAAAGTGCATGTTTATGCCAGTTAATAACCACCCTGTGACACCAACTTAGAGGATATCAAATGCTTTTTTGTTCTCAAGAATTGTTCACATCACCTATTTATATCTCCTCTTTTTTATTTATGTTGTTTTTTTTATCTTAGAAATTTTTGCTGAGCTGGAGTTGCCTTTTCCCCCAGATGTTTTTGTTCACCATTTTTTGCTTCTTTCAGATATACTGAAAGAGAAGGATTTTTTCCCCCTGTATTCTTTGACCAAGGAAATCTAGGTCCTACCTAGTTTTTGGCAACTTTGCCAAAAAGTTGTTTTTGGCAACTTCTCCAATTTGATGATGCAGTGTGCAAGAGTAAAAGTGGAGAATTTGAGAAAGCAAGTTTTTTATTCTTGTTACAGTAATTGTGTAATTTATTCTGTATGTACGCACAAACAGAAGGTGATTACACAGACAATGCTAAGTAGTCATCTCATATGTGAAACTGCACATATCTATCTCCTTGTGTGTGCACAGTATATGCTGCTGAGCTCCAGTACCCATAAAGCACTTGGCCAATAGAGTGTATTTTTGAAAGGCTTAACATTCTTCACATAAGTATCAGAAGTAATGAAATACATAGCTTGAGACCCACAAAGATGTAAAGAGAAAGGAGGAAGAAAAAGAGTTTTTAAAAAACTGTAATAGCAGCAAGAAAAACAGAACAAGGAGATTGCATTCACAGGGACGGAGGTCTCCCAACAATGTTTTTGCAGGGAAGCTGTAGGAGGAATCCTTGTTTTAATATTGACTTCAGTCATGCTGTAGCCCAGTGCCTCCAGTAAGCAGGAAGCTCTGCATGGCTGGAAGGTTGGTGGAGATGAGATTTGGAAAATGGTTGTGTAACTGAAGGTGGGGAGAGGGAAGAAACTCTTCAGCCGCCATCAGTGCTTTTGCCTCTCCCAGTAACCCAACGCAGTCCATCCCAAAGCATCTCCTGGTGTTTTCCTACATGCTCAAATCTGCTTGGTCTTCTGCCTTAGCTGGGCAGTGATCTCCCGAGGCCCAGCTCCCAATGGCAGTTGCTTAGCACTAATTAAAAATGAGCCAACCAGTGACAAACTCTCTTCACATCCAGGGGCCATCCATCCAAGCTGCTCCCCAGCTCTTGCTTGTGTGTGCTAGGGGTAGAAAAAGAGAAGAAAGGGTTCGTCAGTTTTGATTCTGACAGTGGTAAGAAGTACAGAGAGGTTGGGGAGGAATTAATAAATCATTTTGTGTGCATAAGTAGCACAATACCTAACATGGTGGGACAAGAAATGCTCAGTTTGCTTTGCTTCCACTGCAAGGAGGGACTTCAGCTGTCTCCCCCTAGAGCTTCTAGCAGGACAGACTGCCCTAGTGATGGCCCCTGTCCCAGCAGGCATTTGGCTGCCAGTGGGGAGCTCAGGTTGCTTTGTCTCTCTCAGCCTGGCTCCCTGGTCCCACTGGCTGCATTGCAGGCACATCCTTCCCGCTCTGGCGTTGCGGGATTCCTCAGTGGAGCTCTGCCAGTTGTGTTGCAAAGCTGTAAGAAAGCAAAATCTTTGTGGAGGAGGTGCCTTTCAAGGCAACTGGAAAGGATAAAGGACTTTTCCAGTTGTAGTGGTGGTAAGACTCAAGGCCAGTAAAAAATTTCAGTCTCGAGAAAGTAAAATGAAATTCTTTAGCAGCTAGTTTATTTTAGTTTTTCTTTTCCTGTTCTGCTTCGTGACAGAACTTCAAATAATTATGTTGATTTATGATTACAGGTATTTTAAATCTGTAGTATGCTGAAACAAAGCAATGCCAGCTTATTGTTTCTAGCCCTATCCAATTATACAATTGAATTTAGGCATGTAATAATGTTACAACAGAAATATCCATCATGATGGATTGAATTTCATGAAGTACAACACAAGAATATTTATAGCTTCATTCTTAAAGCTACTTTTGAGTCAAAATGTGCCTCCTTGGTATGGCCTTTATAAACAGGAGAAAATCTGAAACTTTTTTAATCTAGCCCCAAACATACCACAACCCATTGCCTACACAGGAAGGGGGTGTAGGTTGATGATAAGCAGAAAATGATAGAATAGAGTAATTATTTCCGCTAGAAAATGAGGATCCGGCATTATTTGTACAGTAACACAAAGTCATTATTTGGCTGTGCCACTGTAATGAAACAATAAAGATCATACTTAATTTAAGTATCAATTCTGAAGAGACTTCTTACTCTCCCTCTACCATTTTAACTGTTAAAGCAAATTTGAATTGCTAGTCTAGTTTCCCACTGTTTTTTAGCAAGTGGAGCGGGCAAAACCTCCCCTCCTCCCGTCTCTGTTTAAATGTAGACCTTTGGCATTCCAGAAATCTGACCTTGTTTGTAGGGAATGGCTCATTTTTCTATAATGTAATATGAAGCACTCTTGTGTTTTGATTCCATGAACTAGAGAGTTTAATGTTCCAGCTTGCTATGATAAGGATATGATCTGGTTAGAGATAGAAACACTAAAGGAAATTAGCTATTGTACTATTCTTTAACATATTGTTTGCCTAGCAGTTTCATTTAGAATCATTTGGAATAATCTTGGAGTACCTTTTTAAAGGATTGGGTGGTTTTTTTTTCTTTTTTTCTTTTTTTTCTTTTTCCTTTTTTTTTCTTTTTTGTTGTTGGCCTGGATAAAAAGTGGGGCTTTAAGATATTTCTCCTAAAATAAATGTGAGGCCGCCTCATTTATAGTCAGCATGCCTTGATTACTTGCAGACATGCTGGAAATTTACATGCGCTTTTCTCCATTATAAAACACTGATCTGTTCAGATCATTAGCTCCCTCATGACTAGAGTTTGGCAGCAAGCCAAGGCAGGCTAAATCTGTAGCTGTAAATCGTGAGTTGAAATAGCAGAAAGTGGATTTGTAACTTAAAAAGTGTAAACAGTTTGGAAAATGAAGTAATTTTAGAGTATGATTGATTGCCTTAAGATTGCACTTTAAATTAGCCCAGGGTCTCCACTGCAGATATATGTACTAACTGCTCATTATATATTTTCACTTTTCTTTGGAACAATAGCATTGTTGGTAGGCTTCGAAACAATGTATGTTTCTCCTGGAGTGACCTTTGAGGAAATGAATAGTTTTATTGTGTGTCCATTACTTTGCCTGGAACAACATTTTTGAGTTATTAATTTGCTGTGGTCTATAAATAAAGGAATCAAAATGCAAAGCAGCTGTATTATGCTGCATATAGTTCATCAAACTTGTGTTTAAACATCACCATTTGAGATTTGTAATGCACTGTATAAATAATTTTTTTTCTCTTTTGAAAAAGAAGTAATGTTTTGCGTAGCCTGGAGATTGGTGCTGTAATCTCATAGAAGCAAAATTATTATTTTTAGCACAAACAATTGGTGAATGTTCTGAGGGATTGCTGCACTGCATTCCCTCTTTCAAGGACTCTGCTTCACTTAATTGTGTGTCCGTGGGCTATGGGGCTGTGGGCTGAAAGGGAAGGAGTCATTGAAGGGCACACTTAGGAATGTGGAAAACGTTAGCTGGATGTGGAGTGTTAAAATTTTAGGGCATTGTGTGCCCAGCTCTGTCTGTGCTGCTCGAGGGCAGGTAAGTAGTGGGTGATGCAGCAGCCTGGTGATGGAAGAATGTAATGCCATATAATGTCTGGTGTCATGTGAGCTCGGGCTGTTTGCAAATGGTGGCTGAACCATTGCTGCTCTTTCCCAAAGAGACACAAAACCTTGTTTTGTGATTGTGTTCCATTGATAATGGAATTCCTGCCTACCCTGGATATCTGAAGTCACAAGGGTTTCCAGTGTGGAGCAACATCTCAGTGTAGCTTTGTGGGTGTGGGCACATAACTTACATGTATGTGCTGAGCATCTGTGTGCAGCCCAGACTGTGGGCTTTGACCATTCGAGAAATTAGAAATGTGAAGGTAATGAATTGCTGTTAGTGGTGGTTATGAACCACAATAAATAGCTCTGACTGCTTGAATAGATTATATAATAAAAACTTATTCAGTTTTGTTTCAGTGTGTTTTTTCAGCTCTTTCCTTGTTCTAGATTTGGTGTCTAGCATTCAGTAGATACATAACTCTGTTTTGTTGTTCTTCTGGAAGCTCCTTTCCCAGAGAAAATTCTTTCTTTGTGTTATTACCCCTCCTTGATCTTTCTGCCTCCACGTTTGAAATGAAGATTTGCACTTGTGAAAGAGGTATGGCTGAGAGGTCTGAGCACAGGTCTGGGAGCCAGGACCTGCTGGGTGCTGAGCTCAGTGACTCATTGGTGGCCTTAAGCAAGTCAGAACATCTCTGATGAGGTTATTTCATATGTAAAACAGGGGAAATAATACTTATCTGTCTACCTGCCTCATAGGAATGCCCTGAGGACTAATTAGTGCTCATTAAGTGCTTTGAAATAGGCAGTGCTGTCTATTATTAGAGCAGGTTCCAGACTAGCAGATAGTGTATTAGGATTGTTTCTTACTTGGGATCCTTCCTTTCTGTTGGGTGTGGGACCACAGCCCAAGCTCTGGTGTTTCTGGAAGATAGGCAGGGCTGTGCTGAGCCCTTCCTAGGCAGGTTCATTGGAGACTCAATGCTCACACTGAAAACTTGGAACGAGAGTTTGCCTAGAGAAAAGAGTGGGAGGATACTTGCTTGTTCTCCCCAGCTCATAGGCATAACTTCTCCTGAAATCCTTTCTCACCCTGCCTCCACCTGAGGCCTTTTCTGACAATTCAGGTAGCACGGCTTCTCCTCTTTTCCAGGAATGTTTTCCTGGTCCTGCAGAGGAGGAAGAGAAATCCTGTATTGGTTCTCAGGAGGAGCGTGGGGCTGGGTTGGAATGTTCCCATCACAGGGAGCCCTTTCTTATTCAAAAAGCCATTCCTCTTTCTTGAAGAGCAAATACTTACATTCTTTCCCTTCACTGGATAACAGACTCCTTTGCAAAGTCCTTAGAAGGCAAAATCTAATTTTGGGTATAGGATCCTAAACTCTGCAGGTGTGTGTCTGCTGAAGTCTGGGAGTCTTTTCATCATCATAACAAGGAGGGTTGTCATCTGACCGGCAGCTTCTTTTGTTCTCTGATGCATCTTCTCTCACCGTATACTTTTGTACCTCTCTTAGAGATGCCATAATAATCTAGTTCAAAGAACCCAGCCCTGTTCTCACTGAAGCCCACATGCCTGGTCTTTCTACCAGTGAGACTAGGACTCGGTCCAAATTACCTGGAGAGAAGCTTTATTTCTCTCCATTTGCTCCTCACGCGTCTCTCAGGCCGTGAGTAATTTGCAATGAGACGGGAAAGCCTGTGTGAAATTTTCCAAGGGAACTTTCTCTATTTTAATAATGTTAATGAAATTGCTTAACACTTCATCAGCTTTTTCAGCGTATGTTGCTGGGATTTTGGTGCTTTCTGATTTTTCTTCAGTACCAGGAGGCCTTTACCTTAAGAATGTGACTGAGGGGCTCATATGAGCATTTGAACCCACTGTTGAACCCCATTCCTGCAGAATCATTTTTGCACAGGTATAGGTAGATGCCATTTTGAGGAGGTTCTCTGCCTCTCCTCTTGTGCCTGCAGGAAGGGGAAGGAGTCAGGAGCAATTGTCCCACAAGCTCTCACATGCCTGCAACTAATTCTTTTTCCATCAAAATGAGGCTTTGCCCCAGGAATAACTAATGATATGACCTTGGTCACACGGGAGGGCCCTGGCATTGCTAAATTTCAGCACCGTTGCTTTGTCTGTCTTATACTAGATATCACTCAGTTTTGGCCCTTGTATCCTAGACAAGGATGTAAGTTAGCTTCCTTTTCTTTTAGACCTTTTTCCTATTACTCCTTTTCAGCTCCAGTGTACTTTGTTGTGATGCAGAATAGGATTAAATGAGCAACCACAGTCTTATGAGCAACCACAGACTTACTCATATGCCTGTAACAGCTTTTAAGGCCACGTTAGAAGGCTACATGAGCAGCAGTTTGGGGGCTGTTTGGTGCAACCCAAGTTCAGTTAGCAGGTGAGGGTTTCCAAGTGGCTGGGGAAGCGTGGTACTGTCCCAAGGGCAGTTGGGTCAGTGGCCTGGAGTTTATCAATTCCTGTCTGGCCTTTCCTCATAGTCTTCATGTTGAGTTTGATCTCTTCAGTGCAAAGGAGAGGAACCTGAGTAAGGTTCTTTCGGGGAGCAGGTATATGCTCCATTGGGATGAGATAGAGGACAGCAAATTCTTGGAAAAGTATATATGACACTAGCCTTTTTGTAATTGCTCTTTTGTTAAAAAAGAAATGGCATTGTGTTTCTAATTCCAATTTTGTGCCACTCCTGGGTTTAAGCATTATTACACTGCAGATGATAACACGAGTTTATCTATAAAATTCTTAAACTGTGGTTTTTGTTTCCCAGCTTGACTTCTTTTTCTCTTCTTGTCTTTGATTGGCTTCCAAAAAAGTTATTAACATGTTGCAAAACAAATACAAGGGGCCACTGAAGCTTATTAAAAATGGTTTCTTTTGTTCATATCTGGCAGTTGACAAATTGTGTTGTGCTCTATCTTATCTGCTCCCGTGTGAAAGGTTACATGAGAAAATGGCTGCAAATAAATTGCTATTGAATATTGTTGAAGACTAAGCATACAGCTTCTCTATTAAGGGCCTCTTTTAAAGCTCTCTATTCAGACTCCCCCCTGCATGTCTCTCTAACACTTGTCTGTTATATTATGTTTGGCACAGAAGGAAACATTAAACAGAAAAGCAACATCTGACTGTGGTGTTTCTAGACCCTATTATCCCTCTGTCAAATGTCCACATGAGCAGGGTACAATTTTTGTCTATATTGATGATGATTTTTGAAGGCTTTACGAACTGTCTTCATAGTGAAATGCTAGAAACAAATGAAATTGAAAAGCATATTTTTACAGCTTTGGAAATCTTACTTAAATCAGTGTAATGAGACGCACTCAGTAAAATGTAATTATTCTCACTTCTCCATGTGTCAAAGAAATCAGCAGTATGGTTAGGGAGGGGAGGGTTACAGTGAGCTTGTTATTTTTATACAGAGCCAGATACTGCTCGTGTGTAGTAAATTGTAAATAGTAGATAATGCAGTTTTTATGTGCATTAAATACCCTGCCAGAATTAACGGGGTTGTTACTTCATTAAGGGTTTCAAAGAGGGCATAAACGTCAAAAGCAGGGCTTGAATGTTTCAATCACTGGACCGTTTCCACCCTCCACCCCTCGTGTCGCAGCTCTGGGACCGGCGGCTTCTGCCGCTGCTATTTCGAGGAGGGCGCAGTTCCTCCGAATTTTCAGAATGATAATGAAAGAGCCCCGTGTGAGACACCAAAATAAGGCTTTTGACTCATACTTCTGGGTGCAGTGGAAAATGAAGGCGGTTGATTCTGCCGCAAGGAAGAGGTGATGAATCAGTCCCTTATAAGTAGGGCTTGCGTTTCCTTGTCTGTCATTTATGTTTGAATGGTGTGCAGAGGTGAAAGAGAGAGGAGATGACAGAAGACCTGGTTAGTCTGATATTAAACCCAGTAACTCAGTTTAACTCTCCAGCCACTTCTTTTCAGTTTTTCATGCCACACAAGTATGGATTTGTCATGGGCCTCTTCAGCACAGGAGACAGATAACAGACCGTGAGAATAAAATTTGTCAGTCCATGGAATATCTTGACGTTCAGTCCTGAGCACTGGGCTGGGGAGTCTGTTGCACCTTTGAGCTCATTGTTCCAATGGTTAATTATCACTGCTGTAGAAATGTGTGCCCCTCTCTTGCCAGGGACTGTAGTTGCATGTTTCTCCACCAGAGCAGGGTTTTTCATTCTCCAGTATTTTCTCATCAGAAAGGGGGACCAAGACACATGATCATAGAAATAGTAGTAATAATAATACAGAGCATGAGAAGGTGTTGTAGGGAAAGTTAGGGGATGTGAGGATGTGGCCCCCCCTCACAAAGGTGCTGCAGGGAATGTGTGACTTCACCCTCAGCTGTAGTACTTGTGTTCATAGCACAACCCCCATGCTCAAGTATTTGCAGGATCAGGCTTTATGTGTAAGTACTGGAGTGTAGTTCAGTGGTATGTTGGATGGTGTTCAGAGATTGCTGAAAACAGTGCATTAAATAGCACTTTGAATTGCAAAGTGCTGGTTCAGTTTTGTCTGTGAGAATGATAACGCTTATTATCTGATTGTTCCCTGTGCAAATCTCACCTCAGGAAAAATTAAATTATGTTTGAATTCAGCTAAAGCAAAGTATATCATTATTTTCTTTCGTTATTAAAAGGGATTTTTGCTGTTTGTTTGTTAAAACTGAAGCAGCTGCCATGTTAGAGCCTTAAATGCTTTAAAAGCAAATACAGAGGTAGAGCCATTTACAGTACAATTGGCTTGTTTAATGTGATTTAATTCCTCTTGTTGGCTTCGTCATATTACCAAATTATGTTTTCAGCTCCCCTCCCCTTTTTAATTCTTTCTTCTTTTTGTTATCAGCAGAATTGAAGCTGCTTATCAGTAACCACGACAACCAGGATAAATACTTGTTTTAAAGCTGATGCACATTCAACCTGAATGGTCCGCATGACCCAGAACATTCAAGAGGACAGGCAGCATGTGCTCCCTTGTACAATCAATCTCCCCCTTCCCCCCATCTCCATCTGCTTTAGAAAGCTAATAGGGCAGTTTAGAAACCTTTTATATCAGAGCGGTTTTCTGTAGCCCTCCATGGCTGTTTGGACATGGGCTGGCCCATGCTTGTGTCCTGAGGAGTAAGGAGAGGGAAATTTTGGGAGGCAGGGAGGCGATTTCACAGCCACATCTGCAGTGTCAGCTTGCTGTTTTGGGGTTCCTCCAGCTGTTGTCATGGCAGTCACCTGCCTTGGGCAGGAGGGTGAGCTGCTGCTCCCCAGACCCTTCCTGAATGGGGAGATAATCCTGGCTGGGCAGCAGCTGAATAGAACGAAGGAGTGACTGGAATTGTGTGGGACAGGGAGTTGTGGTAGGAGAGAAGCCTCAGCACAGAGCCACCTGATCCATGCCCCCCATCTCTGGTGGAGGCAGGGAGGCTGGCTGGGGTGACCAGAGACAGTCACTTCCCTTTTGAAGAAATTTAGGGATCTCCCACTTACCCAGAAATTTCCCAACAAGAATTTCTGCCTGGCCTCTTTGCTCTCTCCCTTGCACTCTAAATTGCTTGATGCTGTAGAATAAATCCTTTAAGCTCTCTCTGTCTCAGTTTCTCTCTCTGTGTAATGGGGATAATAATTTTTACTCATCTCCATAAAGCAGTTTGAGGCCTGTGGATGGAAGGGTTATATAAAAGCTGGAAATGATGAGTGTCAGTCACTCTTCTTTTGAGTCTAGAAACACCTCATAAGGTTTATGAGGCACTTCCTAATGTGCAGGAGGATCCTGGGAGTGCAAGGTTGGAGCTGCAGTTATGAGGAGCTGAATATAGGATTAGGATCTGAAAAGGATGTGGAATACCTGGTTGGAAACTTTTTCATATTAAATTTCTTTTGTCTTCTTTAAAAAATTGGATTTAGGATTTGAATTTCAAGTGATTTAGTGAGATAAATATTATAGAATATTTGATTATATGGACATACTGTCAGTCATTGATCAACATACTTGGGTTTGTCCCCGTTAAGTAGAACAACTCTGATCCAAATAGCCGAGTGAAAAATATTTTTCAACCATGTGCTTTAAATAAGTATTAGATGATACTGTCTTTTTTTCTTTTTTTTTAATGACTCTATTGCTGTTCAGTTGAACAGTAGTTTCAATCTCCAGTAGATTTGTAAGTATTCTCTTTCTTTCAAATGTTAAACTAAGCTTAGGAATTCTTTGAAAGGCTGATGCTCTGCTGGCACTGTGACAGAAAACAGAGGGCTGGGGAAGTGGCATGAAATTCTGAGAAATAGCTCTGTCTCCTCCTTAAAAGGGGAGAAATATCTGACACACGCAGAAAGGCTGTACATTTTATTCTCACTATTGGCAGAAATGACTTTTGCCTTTTGATCAATTTAAAAGCAGAATCAGGCAGGCAAACGTCCATGTCAGAATTACAGGCAACTTGTTAACACCGTCATTATCTGGTAAACATAAATGTAATCACTGTGTTCCTATCCTGCAACACATTGCCTTTGTTCTTGATTGCATTAGCATTCAAATAGAGGGGGGTTCTCAAAGCAGGGATGAGTAGCCTGAGTCCTGCCGACAAAGAGGTATCCCTGTTGTGTCAATAATTTACCCAAATTTATTTAAAACCAAAACCACAGATTTCCTGTCCCATCTCATGTGGCTAAATCATTACTGTATTTGCATTTATCTGTGAGAGAAATACCATTCTTAGATTAATATTTTTAGGTCTTGTGATTAATTAGCCAGCTGAGGCACACTGAGCGTCTTTACTAGTGCGAATAAAGACCATGGGAATGAAAAAGCAGAGTGGATTGGAAGAGCTGTGTTTGAGAAATCTTTCCTAACCACTGGAGAGAGGGTGGATTGCTGTGCTAGAGCATGCCTTGTGACCGTGATGAGCTACCTGAACTGCTCAGCTGTTGCTCCTAGTCCACTGCAGATTCCTACTGTGGTTCCTAGCCTTGTGTCTGTGCAAAGGATTCAGCAGGAGCCAGGCATGATCCTCCCATCAAGGTTATTTCTCTGGGAGAGCTGTCCTTGCCCTCACAGGAATCCCCAGAGGTGCAGGAGATGACTGTCATTGCTGCTTGGCCACCTGCAGTTATTTTGGAAGTTTGGAGGTGCTTGGCAGGTTTTAGCTGGACTATGATATGGAAAGGTGTTCTCATTGCATCACTCCTCTTAAAGATTTTGAGGTTATAAAGACCTAGTTTCTTACTCCTCTTTGTAGTTATTCCTTCATCGTTCTGCTGTTTCTGTTGCTTTTGGACCTTTTGAGAGATTCAGGGGTTTTAGGTAGTTGTGTGGTAAGTTGATTTCCATCTGCTGAAAGCTGTGCGCTCTTTCTTTGGGTTTTTATTAGAACAGGCAGCTCTGGTATATGTAGAGCCTGTCTGACCTGCAGATACTGGTTTTGAAGGGTGAGCTACACATCTTTGCTTCATCTACACTTGTGTTCTCTGGCAATGACTGCAGTATAGGCATGAGAAGCAGAACAAGAGAAGGAGAACTAGATGTTAACAGCTGCAGGGTGTTGGGAGGTGAGTGAATACACTGCCCTGCAATAGTCAGGGCACCTTCCATCAGAGGGGTCAGAGCCCTGTTCTTCCAGCATCTCACCAGTCCCTCAGACACCCAGGTGCATCCTGCATTACCTCTGTATGCCCTGCATATTGATGGTAATGGTCAAAGCCTTGCATAGAAGCAATGATAAGCTAATTGTGGTATGTGAATCCTCTGGGAGACCCCCTTAGTAACAGAGGGTTATGAGAGAAGGCAGAGGAGCGAGGGCACCGCGTGGGAGAGGAGCCTGATGGACAGAACCCTGCAACTTCCTTCATTTTCTCTCTATATTCCACAAAGCTCCCTTGCTCAATTTGCTACCCACACACCAAAGCATTGTCCCATTTTATCTGCTTCCCCTGGTACTTCCATTGCTTATCTTACGAAGATCTGTGTCAACATTTATCAGAACAAATGGCAAGCCTGGGACCTTTTAAGTAGTTTTTTTAGTTAATAAAACCAATCTTCTACTTCTGTTATGTTAAAAGTACATTATCTTTTTATTACAAACTCTCTACAGCTCTGTCTGTTTTCCTTCTTGGCAATTTCATGACTGCTCCAGTTGATTGCTGTATGGAGAATTACAAAATCATTAAGGGTGGGGTTTTACCAGCTGACTTACAGTACAAGCCATTTCTCAAAATAACCACAACAGTGCAATACTGATGTGTAATTTACGTCACAGTATGTTTTTATGAAATAGTTTGTGGGTTATTCATTTAGATCTAGAACTGAATATCTCTTCTTTTGCTTTTTAATCAAGCCTGCTGCCTTTTTTTTTTAACTTTTTAATATTTTCCACTCTGAGGCTTGGCTTGCCTCCAACTTACCAGCTACATGGAAAAGGAAAAAATTGATTTTTTTTTTCTTTTTTTTTTCCTTTGCCTGCAGTTTAACTGCAAGTGTTGTTTGCCCTTTGATGTATATATTTGTGTTAACTGCCTCTGAAGAAATGGTAGATGTGTGGTATAATATTTTGTACAAAGGTAGAGCAGAGAATTGATAAGAGACGTAAAAGTTTGCAATTTCAAACCATACCAAGCAAGTGTTTCTGTTTAGCCTCCTGTGCTGGTACATTTCCTTTTTAAAAATTACTTTCTGTATAATGTCTTGTAATTAGAACAGGAAATCATTGAGTAACCGTAAGAAGAAAAAGAGCACTTAAACTAAAAAAAAATTTACCTTCTGAGAAATTATATTCAGCTTTTTTTTCCCCTTTTTTTTTTTTTTCTTCCCTTCACATTACTGAGTTGTTAATGATAGTAACAGATGTACAGACCCTTATCTGTATCATTGTTCTGCTTGTGTTTTCACAGAGGGGAGGGGGGGATTGGGCCGAAAAAGTAATTTTCAGTAATGCAAAAAATGAATGGACAGAAAATGGGAAAAGCCTAATTACAAAAAATATTCTGTGTCACAACAGAGTAGCAATTAAATTGAAACTTCAATATAATTATCAATAACAGTCGAGCCTGGAAGGGTGCCAGGCGTGTAAAGTTGGTACTCAGCCTTTATGTGGTTGCTAGGAGGACGGCAAAAAGTATAAAGCTTAGAGAAAGGAATGTCTAATGTAATAAAGTAACAGAAGGTAGCATAAATCATTGTGAGAGCAGTTCATATTGACATTATTTTACTTAAATTGGGTCAAAACTAGACATTTAGTCTTACAAGAGGCACAAATTCATATTTCTTCTGCAAGAATAACTCTGTGCTTTCTGGGAAGAAGTGGAGTGTGCTTTCATAGCACCAGCCTCATACATATTTGGAATCTTTTAAGCAAAAATCTTAAAATGTTTGTTTCTGTTGGCATCCAAATGCATTTGCACTAATACGATTAAAAGAACTAAAGGGCAAAATACTTGGCAGCTTTTTCAGTTGAGGTAATTAGGTACAGGAAGGAACATGCATAGTTTTTCCATCAAGCTCTATAAAATCCTGGTGTGAAGGTCTTTTTAAAGAGAAATAATGCTTACTGATGTTGAGGGTAGATTATGGCAGTTAGCAATAACATTATAGGCTGATGTTTCTGAAACAAGCAAACAAAAAGCGTGTTACAGGGGTTTTTCTCTGCTCTCTCTGTAAATAGTTCTGGCTCTAGATGGATTTGTTAGGAATTCGTCCTTTTAACAGGCTTTATTTTTTTTTTTTCTTTTGGGGCTTTTAATTGTCTTGCCTTACATATTAAAAATGGTTGTGCTGATTTGAAAAGTCAGTTCTTGCATAGATTCATTGTGTTTGGCATTTCATGCATCTCTTACTTACAAAGACAACTTGAAGAACATGTAATCCAACATAAATGCCAGGCTGTGCCAAATCCCAGCTCTCTTTACCCCTGACAAAGGGAACTGTTGGATTATATCTCTGCAGATATAGGCAGTGCTTGGAAGGCAGGGGTGGAACTTTGCTTCCTAATTACAGTTTCTCTGTTTTCAGCCCTGAAATATAAAAATAAATGAAAAGTTGATGTTGGAGGATGTTATTAAACCACGCAATTATGATATAAGCATAGGATTAGAGTAATTTCAGTTGAGCCTCACAAGCAGAATACTGTAGATATTATCTTTTACCGTGTTCTGTCTGTGGAATCTAAAATGAAACTCAGAAAATACAGCATCTTGGTTTCCTAATATCTCAGTTGTATGTTTATAGAAGTCATGTTGTTTTTCTTAATTTTAATGGAATGGGATCCACATTTTGAGCTTCTCTTCTCCTAAGAGTAAACTCTTTCTGATCGTATTTCTGAAAAATACTTGCAAAATTCACTAAGTCCACCATTAAATGGCACGTGTGAGATTTTGATAAAAGCAAATAATAGTTCGTCTTTGGGCTTGCATTTTATTAGGGATTGGTCTGCTTTGATTTCTCTTTTCTTATGTGGGCGTGGTTGAGGAAAAAAATCTTTGTTCCAGGAACACTGTGTTTGTCTTTCACTAAGCAAATTTTCAGTTTATTCAGCCTTTGTTCATTCTTTGATGTATCTATTGAACCTGGAGTAAAAAAGGAAAGGAAACAAATGCATCACAAAGTACTCATTGGAATTGCACAAGCATGTATGAAAGTGATCCTGTAAAAATTACTTGGTTTTAATTTATGCCAGGGGGTTTGAGTTAAGTCGTCAGTTGTCAGGGGTACAAAGTTTGTGTAATTCTGCCCAGGGACTTGCAGCACATTTGTCTAGAAACTAATGGTTTACTACAAAGGCACGTGGGACATACATTTATATACACCCTGTTTAAAAAGCTGACCACATCCTGGCATAAGAAAAGTGCTGTCAGATCGACAGATTCAGCTCGGCGCTATCTGCACAAAGGTATAAAGTATAATAACCGTCAGGCAGGCGTACGTGCAGCTCTCGAAGGAGTTAAAGGACGGATCATGTGCTTCTTAATTCCTAGAACACTTTTCCTGATCTGATTTTTAGAGTTTCCTAATAAAGAAGAGAGAGCCTTATTCCCAGGAGCAATTGGCTCAATCGTGCTGTTGTGTAGGCTTATGGGATACTTGTTGAAACAAAGAAAAGCATGACCACATCCTTATTGGCCAAAAGAGGTTTTAGGGCCATCAATTTTATTTTCTTAGAAAATGCCAGTGCTGTTTACCAAAATGCATAACCCTTACTTTAATTTTTTTCTTTTTTTTAACACAAACAATTTTATCTCCTCACCTATCTATGTCAGGATAGTAGTGAGAATTCTAAGTTTTTAAAAG
Source organism: Zonotrichia albicollis (assembly GCF_047830755.1). Taxonomy (NCBI): domain Eukaryota; kingdom Metazoa; phylum Chordata; class Aves; order Passeriformes; family Passerellidae; genus Zonotrichia; species Zonotrichia albicollis. The sequence goes on along the minus strand of NC_133825.1, from coordinate 21,567,509 downwards.
TGATGGCTTTCAGGAGCTGTGCTAGTGAAGATGGTGCTTTGCAAGTCTGTCTGTCGTGTTGAGTTGTTTTTTTTTTACAGCATTGCATTCCTCTGCAGTGATGACATTCTAGGTGATATATCTGCTTCCAGAGACTTCTTAAAATTTAGCCTTTTATGTGTCAACATTTTCATTGCTTCTCTTGAATCTAGATGAGTTGTGTCATCATATTTAGTTGGGGAGAACTGATCTGACTTTTCTTTCAATGTCTGAAGTGATTTTTACTTTAGGAGTAAGAATGATTTCAGTATTGGTAATGGGATTAAATAGTAGACCTTTTGTCTCTGGCAGAAGAAATAGCTGAGTTATTCAGTAATCACAGTAGAACAGAAAACGTGAAGTGAATGCTGTTGCTTTGTCTTCATGGCATGCCTGGAAAGTCATGTTCGGTTAGGTACCTGAGGAGATAAATGAGCATAAAAAGTGATGTTGAGTACATACCTGCAAATGAGTAATTTCTCATGTTTGTATCCCTAGTTGAGTTTTTTTTTCCTCTTAGGTTTCCTTCTGGTTATATGATGACACTTGATTGTGTTATTTCAAAATCTACCACCTTCATATGTGATATCATCTAAACCATAGAGGAATGGAAAGCTCTGAGGTCTAGATTGCTTTATATTTTGAGCCCAGCAGCACAAGCTGTTCAAAAATTCATTTGCTTGTTGTGCTCTGTAGGAGTTTTATTGAGTCCTGCTGCATTTGCAGTTAATGTGCAGAAAGTTGCTTCCACCTCTTGGGGTTTAGCAACAATGACCAGGTGGGGTCACCCCACCTCCCTGGCCCAGAGGTCCTTTGGTGGTTGCCAGTATCTGGGACTGGAAAGGAGAGGTAATAGCTGTATGCTCTGAGCCTTATATATTATTGTTTTTAAAAGATGTTAACTGATGTAAACGTGAGTGTAGAAAAGCTGTATGGGGAGCTGACTAAAAATTACAGACATTTTTATTGAAGCAGCCAAATTGGCAAAGTATGGAGAACGCTTTGATTAAGGCCCTTGGCCAACTTTGGCAGAGCAGTGTTTTCTTGCTCGTCCAGGTAGTCCTTGTGAGTAAGCATGAGAAATTTGAACTGAAAGGCAGAAAATAACCTATTCTAATAAACTTTCTTGAAATTACTGGATTTTAACCTTTCTTTCCAGACCCACTGTGCCATAAAAGTTGTGTCTTGAGAAAAGACTAACTTACTTCAGAAAAATAAATTGTTCTGAAATACTTGAGTCACAGTTCTTGTTGTGTATTTTTCTGATATACTAAGAGTATTTTTTTTCTGTTCTTCCAGGTGAGGATGATGAGGATTCCAACCTTTTAATTCTCAGCTACCCACAGTACTGTCGCTACCGGTCCATGCTAAAGCGCATCCAGGACAAGCCCTCGTCAATCCTCACAGACCAGTTCGTGTTAGCCCTTGGAGGAATTGCAGTGACAAGCAAGAACCCCCAAATCTTCTATTGTCGGGATACATTTGATCATCCCACCCTAATAGAAAATGAAAGTATATGCGACGAGTTTGGTAAGTCCCATTACAGCTATTTTCTTTTTCTCACAAGACATTTTTCTTCTTTTAATTATCCACTCATTTCCAAAGGGAAGATGTAATTCCTTTGAAGTGAACCATGAATGCTATTTATGATTGAAATGATCAGTACCAAATATGCTCTTTATTCTCTAAGACTGAAGGCTTTTGGCCACTGGTGATCTCAGTATTGCAACTTGAGTTCACAAAGATAATGTTGCATGGGTGGAGTGTAGCACAGTGACTGGGTCTGAGTGAAACGATGCCTTGCCTGGGTTTGAAGTTCATCTACCTTAACCATTCACCTGTAGCCTGTCTTCCAGAAGCATTACAGTGTGTTAGTTTTTTGAAGTCATTGTTGGTGCAGTATGCTAAAAGATGCAGAATAGGAGGGAGTCCTGGCACACCCCGTTGCTGTTGCAGAGCACTCATCAGCCGTGCTCCCTAGGCATTGTAAGAGTGTCAGCTGTAGCTGGTGTGTTCCTGGTCATCTTGGAATGTGGGCTTGTTCTACATGGGCTTTGCCACTGCTAGGAGCTTGATTTTATGAGTGCAGAGATACTTCTGGGAGGTGACCTCTTAATTCAAGAGGCATAGAGAATACTCTGCAGCTCTAAAGGACTATGCAGCTCCTTACAGCTGGGGGAAAGGACTGCAAGGTTTGACACCTGTTAGCAACCAGGTGATTTCACACAGGGGTGTTTTTTTTTTGTGTCAGATCATCCCAAGACAGCAGGTGTGCTTTGAATATGTGGCAGAATGCATGTTGTGTGGACACCCACTAATGGGTCCAGTGTAGTTTCTTTAGCCCTGTACAGAATTAAGTTTTATGCCCCATATCACCAGATGGATGAGTTCTGTGGCTAATGCTTGCAAAGTCTGCATGGTGGTGATGAGTACACCTTTGCTTGCAAGGCCCCCACATCTCTGCAAGGAAGCTCCTCTAGTCTCTTAGAGAAAAAATGTCTGCTGATGCCCTTAAACATTTAATAATGAAATTGAGAGGGAATGTTTTTGATGGGAGAGTGATCTCCCTGTTTTTCTGAGCTGGCCACTGGCTTTGAGCTTGGTGCCCAGCTGAGGCATTGTTGTGACAGCAGAGAGACCCTGACTCATCTGGTGGCATTGGGGCGTTTTGTAAGGTAGTGCTGCTCTGCTGCTCTGCCACTCCATTCCCAACAGGCAGAGGAGATCCCTCCTCACGTGGTGTTGTCACTGGAGCACATGACTGCTGAGAGTAGTTTTAGTTTTGTGCTGTCAAGAGTTTTCAGAATCTGGCCCAAACTGTCAAGTCTGCTCACACTCACACAAAACATTGCAGGTTTTGAATGAACTATGAATAAAAGTGTTGGTTGCTCTTAGGGGATGGGGGTGGTGAAAAAAATGAATTAAATGCCCTGGAAGTTTGGTCCAATGGCACAATAGTATCGTGTTGGTTTTTATTTACTCTGAGCTCAAGCTCGGAATATAAAGTTCAGTTGTAATTGACTCTCCTTTTTATGTGAGAAAGGTTATTTTAGGCTTGAAGGCGTTTGATGAGCCTACCATCTGCTTTCTGTGGAGTATTTTATTCAGGGTCATTCCTTGATTACAGGTTTGTTGAAATAGTTGGATCCATAATGCAAGTGTATCATGGAATATTAGTAATAGATGAATCAAAGAGATGTGGAATGATGCAGAAACTACGCTTAGTGAACCATAGCAAGTGCTTTGTTCAGCCTCTGAAAGCAAACTATGCCATTCTCTTGACCTTTGCAAGGCAATTATCTCATTATCAACCAGAGCCACAGAAATCTTAGCCATAGAAATTAATAATGTGTATTTAAAATTTAGTTTGGTTTAAGAAGCAGATTTTTTAAAAATTCCTATTTTCAAAAAAAAGAGCCACAAAAAGATCCCCAAAAAAACACTGTTTAAAAGTATTTATTATGAAAATAATGATGTAAAACTTGCAAGCCTTGCTGTTTAAAGAAGGAAAAACTGGCCAGTGTGTGGTTTCATATCTGCATTGCGAAATGTATGGTATCAATTATGCTACCTTTGTTGAAGACAGCAGGCAAAGTACTAGTTTATCCTTTTCTTTGCTGGCAGGACAATAAAATGTACAACGCTTCATTATACAAACAGTTTACATTGATACTATGTAGATTGATGTCACATGGGGAAGGTGATGACTGCTAAGGCTAAACACAGGCAGGGTGGTACAGTAGATAAATAGATTACTGTAAGGCACTGGTATTTATCGGTCAAATCTGAGAGGATGCCAAATGACAAAAATGGTGGCTAAAATTCTGAAAAGGTGTCTATAAGGAGACCTAGACACATGTACTTTGAAGGGTTTGTCCCTCTCTTACCTTGCAAATAAAATAAGTGTGCAGAAGGAACAAGATAGGAGTGTGTATTTCACCCTTTTTACCTTAAATTGTCCCAGCTCTAAAGCAAATACAAAATTTGGGAAATACATTCTCTTGATGTCTTTATGGGGGAAGCACTGGGGCACTGGTTTCTAGTGTGGATGCCAAGTCTTCTTCAGAGGCATTGCTTTTGAGGCCAGTTTTACACATTCTCTGTATGTTGGAGTACTGCAACAGATACAGCATGTCACAAATGTGACACCAGAACCACCTTTACAAAGAACCCCCAGCATGTAAGCTATTGTCCTTGTTAGGCAGTTTTAATAGGCCAAAATGTTTTTCCTGGAAATATTCTCTCTACTTTCATTATAAGTTGATAACAAAAAAAAAATTGTTGAGCTCTGACTTGACCTCAAGCTCCTTGCCTATTTTTCCCTCTTCTGTAGGGTTTAACAAAAATAAATAAAGCTGGAAATGAGGAATAAGAATTAAGTTTTGTTGTCAATAAATATTGTTTTGGTGTAGGACATTTTAAAGCAGATGTTTGTAGCTGCTGTCTGTGAGCTCCCCCAGGTATGGCTGGGAGGGAAGCAGGCTTTGGGCAGTCCTGGGTACATGTTCTGTGTTTCCATAGAGCCTCTGTGAGCTCAGGCTGTGCTGAACTTCCCCTCCAGCTCCAGCCACAGGTGTTCCCAACAGCACAGCTGCCTGTGCTTGCCTCTGCCCTCTGTGCCCACTGCTGCATGGCACGTGCCCAAGTGCTCTGGACAGCAATATTCAGCATCTGTTTTCTTGCATGGTCCTCTTGTAACTCTCCTCTGCTTGGCTCCCTGTGCCACAGCATCCCACCTAGGAGGCTGCTGGAGGAGCAGGCTGCTGAGGAATGGGCTCAGCAGCTGGAGGGCTCAAACATTTGCATGTCTTTCTCTGCAGCCTGCCACAGAAGGACTTGCTCTGCATTTACAGAGGAAAGGCTGCTGTGAGTGGGAAGCTTCCTGCTCCCATTCTTGTTGATATAACCACTGATTAGTTAATCCAACTGCCTCGGAGGGTTCCCCTCCAGAATGCAAATAGGCTCAAGAGCTTGCTTCTGTTCAGAAGGCAGAAGACATAAACCATGCTTGGATATCTTGATAGCCCACGTTCCTGGCTATGACTGCAGTCCAACTGCACACATATCCCTCTCCTGAAATAAGAGCAATTAGAGGTCCTCACCAGTGTGAAGCAGTCCAGGTGGATAATGAAATGAACATGAGCAATGAAAAGGAACATTCATTTCTCTTCAACTCAAGACATTTTTCAAAATCTTTTTCATTTATCAGCCTCTGGGGTTACTGTTACTGAATAACTTCCATAAATGCATATCATTTACTGGCATCTGCTGTGTGGTCATATGTGCTGCAGGAGAGAAGGAATGAAAAAATTAGGTTTCTAATAATTTTCATTACAGACCAAAGGAATCTAGCTGGAGGCAAAGCTGCCTGTGAGTGTTCAGGTGTATCTGAAGGTCACTGGGCATAAATCAGTGTGCACTTGTTGCTAGAGCAGCACATGTCCTCTGTGTTTGCATGTCCAAAATAGGTGACTTCAGTTGCCGGGCTTGTGCCAGCTCCATGGCATGGAGTGGCTTCCAGGGCTCATCAATGAGCCAGGATCTTTCTGTGATCCAGCTGTGGTCTGGGTGATTGTGAGTTTCAGCTCCATCAGCTTCACCAGGTGAAAATCTCACACACAACGATTTTTCATGTTGCTTTGCTAGATAAATGTTATAAATCCAGTCTGCTAAAGATGAATCCAAGGGCTGTCTTCCATTGTGTGAGGATGGGCTTGCTTTTTCTATAAAGAGGAGTGTGAGGGAAAACAGAATACCTTATTTCTTCTCAATTTCCAAAATCTGTTTGGTGAATTTTAAATCATTCTGGATTATTTTTACAGCATGCTGGGTCCAGTATGCCATTTAACAATATGTTTGGTCCCTGGAGTACTCAAAACACATGTTCAAGCCCAAAGGAAGATTTTAGGTTTGCATGTAAAACCCAATTTTTTAATGAAACATTTAATACCAAAACGTGAGAGAACTACAACCTACTGTGGTATAAATGCAGTTTTTTCTCTGAAAAGTTAACCATTTCATTTGGCCATAACACGAGCAATGCAGAGGGAAACTGCTCATTGAAAAAAATCCATGTGCAAAAGGGAATTGCAGGTCCCTCTTATCTCTCCCCATCCCCCAAACCAAACTTAACAATATATTGCTTGCTAGGGGAAAAGTTATCTGCATTAAAATGCAAACCTCACAACCTTCAGCAGCTCATCTCTCCCTGTAAAACAATGGAGAATGCAGTTTGTCTCACTTCCAGCCCTGGCAGGGAGTGGTTGGGAATGAGGGGTGACTTACCAGTGCTCCCAGCTGCTGGAGTTTCTGAGCCAACAATTTCAGAAAGACTTACCCTCCCTGTCATTGGCCAGGGAAGCCATGGAGGAGCAGCATTATGAAGAAGAAAGGACTTTTTAGGGATGGGTCATATGCCAGAAGAATTCTGTGGCATGGCATGGAAGCTGGTCACTCCAGGGTATGGAGTGGTACCATTGCTCTTGGTATAGCTGAAATTTGGTCTTTGCTCTCATTATGCATCTTAGTTTACAGAAGTTTGTGACTCACAGATAAAATCAGTTGTTTGGGGGAAAAACATAACAAAATAAAACCTTGGCAGGGAATGAGTCTTTAAAACAAACAAAAAAAAAGGACGGAAGAATGTTTTCAGTCTAAATGAAATACAGTTTTCCTGTTGGTGACTTATTTTATTTGTGTGAGTCAAAGTTGGCTTTTCTTTTTAAACTAGCTCTCCAGTACAAAAATTGTATTTCAGCTGACTGAGTGGTTTTATAAAGTTTTTCAGCTGATGTAAAGTGTCAGCATTATTGCTGTTGTCTGTTTTGGCTACCTGCAGGATAATTTATAGCAGTGAAATTCATAAAAACCTGAAATTTCTATATAGATGCTTTGGGCTTTTTTGTTTTAATACAGATGTGATATTAGAGTGGGATTGGTGTTAGTGGTCCTCTGCAAAGACTGGAATGTTTAAAACATTTAGAACAGCAATAGGAGGAGTATGGAGACTTTTTATTAACATGGATTCTGGGGGCTCCTTAGAATGGAGCTTTACGGTGGCATCTCCAACAGTCTGAAAAATATGCAAATTTTTTCCAAGGTCTTGGGCAGGGTGGCTTAGCTAAATATTTCAAATTTTAGGTCTCTCAAAACAAAAACAGGACATAGCTGGAGGGGAAGTAGTGATTAATGCATAATAGTGCTATATACAATATAGATAAATGTACATTTCCTCTTCCCTCCCACCCCACCTCTGCAAACACAAGCTTTTAGGTTGAGAAAGTAAATCTGGAAATGTTCTGCATTCTGGTCAGATTTCTTTCTTATTTTGTTAATTCAACTGTAGAGCAAGATATTAATGATCCCCAGATGTTGTTTATAATGATTGATTTTTCAGTTGTGAAAAAATATTTGGAGTGGTTTTTTTTAAACAATTGATATTTTCTAGTGTGCTCTGCAGCATTTGAATAAAATGTCTGAAGGCAGAGCTGTTTATGTGCCCAACATAATTGCTTCTGTTAAGTGATTTCTTCATTCTTAACATTTTTAGCTCTAATTGCTTTTTCCCCATACAGCTAAAAATAAATATTTGCAAGTTTTGCATTCTGTCACTCATTGAAATGCATAAAATATTTGTATACTCAAAGCAAGAAGGCACTGATAAGGGGTCACATTCTGCCTTCCTTAGTGGCGTAAATCCAGCATAACTCTATGCACTTCTGAGGCTGTTACTCAAGATTTTCACCAGTTAACCAAAGACAGAATCTCACCCAATGTTAACAGCAAGCTGTTAAGTGAACATAAGTAATATGTAGTAAAGTAAGATAAAATACCTTCCTGTTTGCAAGAACTTCAATGGAAAGAAATGCTGTTAGCTTCCACCCCTTTCTGGTTTTTTAGTGCATTTTCACTAGCAACCGTAGCTGTAACCAGGATAAATAGTAAGATAGATTTGTTTTCACTACAGAATCAAAACTCCTTGATGGAGAACACTGATTTTATTTGGGTTGTGTGTTCCTGCTGCCCTCGAGAAGGCAGCAGATGCTGAGTGGAGGGACAGGTACTGTTTGAAAAGCTGCTTCTGCCCATTCCCTGGGTGTCCCAGAACTCCAGTGTATCTTTTAGCTTAGTGACTATGTGATGGTATTCTGGGGTTTGCACGTTTTACCAGACAAGAGTTCAGCAGAGAATTAATGTGTAATTCCAGCAAATGAGGGTTTGCAAGTGAGCTGTTCTTCTGTGCCTGATAAATGTAACCCATAGCATGTGTTTGTCATCCATCTCCTACACATGCATCCTCTTTATTAGTGTCCATTCAATAAATGATTGTAGATGTACATTACTAATTCCTTCTTTATAAGATTCCCCCTTGATGGCTGTTTATACAATGCAGTTATCAAAATCATGTTTTGTGATCGTAGCACAAAGGAAGATGGGCTGTGTTCATGGTGGTTGTGAGCCATGTCCGTCATAGTCTGGAGCCATCTCTTTTGCCTCATATGCCTTCATTGGCGCATCCTTGTTTGACTGTTCCCTGGTTTCTGTGCCTCCCTTGGCCCACCAGGCTGTGTCTCAGAGCTCTGGGCCCACTGGCACCCAGGCCCTGCGAGCAGCATCCCTGAGCTGTTGGGGCTCAGCAGTGGCAGTGAGCAAGGGAAACCTTTATGGCCAGGGAAGGGCCCCCGTTCCCGTACAATGGAAAAGTGGAGTGGTTTGTGTCAGAATATGGTCACATTCTTCTGATTAAACCCACTCAAAAAAGACAACATTGTAATATTTTCCAATGACTGTTTATCATGAATTACGTCAGCCTTAGTTTAAATTGCTATTATTTCTCCTTAATGCTTCTTGGTGCCTGCATAATTTACAGCATTGGCAGCTGTGGGACTATGAAATAACCTTTCACAACCACTATACAATAGTAAAGAACATGAAGTTTTTGTTGTTAATTATTATGGGACTCCTTTAACTTTTTTACAAAGTGACATAAAATATTGTTGAGGTATTTACGGTTAAAGCTACTTTTACGTGGATCTATTTTCTTTCTGGCTAGTTCTTAACTAAAGCAGTCATTTGTGGTTATTATGCCTAGGGAAATATTATGTCAGAACTGGTTTAACAGTATTATTATGTATCCCATGTCATATATTACATGTCAGCACTTGAGGCTGTCTTTCAATAAAAACAAATGCAATTTTAGCTAATGGTCTTTTAGGTATAGACCATTTGTAAACTTACCTGAGTTCATTTGAAGGTATACTAAAAAGCTTTATTCTCAGAGAATGCACTCGGGTAATTTCATTTTGGCTTGAGATGGAATTTCCAAAATATTTATCATTATTTCAATCAGAGGGTGCTGCCTCTAAAAAGCAAATAGTTTCCCAATAGCGAGGTTAATGTACACATTTTAAGGAGCTGTAACTGTTACTCATTACTTTGTTTACTTTTCCCCCCTTTGGAGCTCACGCTTCCCAGGTTCCCTACTGGTCAGGCTGATAGGAGTATCCCAGGCAACTAAGCCACCTAATGATGATACTTCACTGTGCTGCTTAAATGAATAGCTTCTACCTTCTGCATAATCCGTGGGTGAAGGGGGAGAGAAATCAGAGGTTGAAGGTGAGTTTTAGGTTTCCTTGAAGTTGCATTTCAAATTTGGAAAACGCAAACTTAAGCAAAGTAAACTTCGAATTAATGTGTCATTCCCCTTGGTTCCAAATACTATGCATATTTTCCAGTACTTACTTATTTAAAGCAAGAAATGAAGCATATAGGGTGTGCCAGAAAGTTTACACAAAGAATGAAAACACATAAATGACTCATGAGAACTCTCTCTGTGGTTCTTTTTTTTTGTTGTTGTTGTTCTTAATGTGTAATTATTTAATTTCTGCTAGGCAAATAAAAGGAAAAGAAAAAATCATTATTTTTCTCTCTGTCCTCCCCCCAAATCTATGCTTGAGCACCATAAAAATGATCAAAGCCTCTATTTGTCTCTAGTTGCGTTTTCCTCCATGGGATTGCTGGTTTTGGTGACTCTATTGTAAGAAACTGAAACTGCTGGACAAAAAAATTCAGTTTCTGTCCCCCTTTAAATGCTTGGACTAAGGAAGTAAAGATGCAAACATGAAACTGGAAAAGCAAGCAAAGAGCGGGGTGAGGATTTTGTGTGTTGCTAAGGTGAAATTTAATAAGGGGAACATAAAACGGAGCTAAACTTGCCCTGGATGCCATGAGATTTTTTAATATTAGGCAGCATGCTTGATTTCCCTGGAAGTGAGGGAGCATTCTGAATTTAGAGTTGTTTGGCAGGGGGGAGGGGGTGTTTCGTTCTTTTTTTCAATCAAAGGCATTTCACAAGCCGATTGCATGTGAAAGGGGAATCTATCATTATGTAAGAATGTAACAAACTTTTCCCTTTAATGAATGAATATTAGGTATTTCAGGAGCCCATAAGAGATGGTAAAAGAGAGAGACAGAGCTGACGTCTGAGAGATTTTAATAAAGATTGAAGTTAGTAGTGAAAAGGTCAAAGTGCCATTTGTTGAGCCCCTGCTTCTGGCATGGTTTCAAAGCTCACAGTGCTGACTGGGGGGCTGTGATGTGTGTTAATGAACAGTTGTGGCACTTCACTGAGATCATGGGTTGGTCACATGAATATATATAAAAGATATGAGTGAACATTTTCCCCCTTTTTGCAGCAGTTTGGCTTTTGGAAGGACTAAACAATTAAAAGAAATGTTTGAAATGCTTGAACACCACATTAAATCCCTTAGTCTGTAAGGAAAATGAGCTATGAATAATAGAATACTGCTCTAGTTAAATATAGTTATTCAGAATTGTTTTTAGCCACAGATGTTATGCCATTTTAGAAACTTAGACTAAATAATGTCAGATCTTGTTTGCTTTTTTAGTATGTTATTCATTTATTGGGAAATTCAAAATTTAAAACAGCTGGGAAGGGGTTTGGTGTTCACTAAGTAATCTTTAAAATGTGTACATTTCAGACTTACTCTTACAGGGCTGTTTAGAAATGACTGAATTGTATATTATAGTTATAAAGTTCTGTAAACATGCTGTACCATGTAGAGATGACAGGGAAACATGAAATGGGAAAATGAGATCATTTTGGAGCCAAATTTTGTGTATTACAGACTTGATAAAACTGCAAATGGCTTTCTCAATTTAAATAATTTGTAACTTTCCAGGAACGTTCGTGGATGTTATGAACAGTAGGTCTAAAATAGCAGCAGAAAATAATGTTCGTTCTCCTTTAATTCTCCCTTTGATGTTTGTGTCAAAACGAAGGAGTTAATTTATCTAAGAGTTTCACTGCATGAGTTGGACTGTACAAAACCAATCATGTAGAAATAATAGACTACCATTGGAAGTGCTGTACTATTGCAGTTTTAATAGCTCTTCAGTTCTGCTCAACAATTAGTCCATACATTTTATAGCTGTGTATTTAAGAAACTGGCACACTCAGCAAAATCATAGTAATTGGGAGATGATGCAATGTGGAGAGAAATCAGAGTAAGAAAATTAATTGAAAAATAATGTTTTGTTCAGGTTTGGGTTTGTTTTCTTTTAAAATTTTAAACACTGCAGTAGTAATTGCTGGTGGGTGAGACTTCTGCAGAATGTAAATTCCACGTGGCTGGGATTTTGTGAATTTGCTTTTAAATCAAATCGCAAAAGAGGCAAAATAGGTCATTAAAATTCTTGCTATAGTTTTCTCTCTCTGAAATCAAGGGAGGGCATTGAGGGGGATCCAGAGTAGGGCTTTTTCTCTCTATTGACAATAGTGCTGTTTAAGTTCTCATTATCTGTCAGCATCTTTGTAAACCTGATCAAACGGATCACGGGCAATTAGTTTATCATTTACACAAATAGCTTAAGAGACCTCAGCAATCACTTTTTGCATGTGTCCCTAGCCAGTGGATGCTGGTAGTTTCTTCCTAGGACCTTGTTTTTCTATATGTCCTGAAAGTGAAGGCAAATTTTAATAAAAGAAGTAGTGTGGATTTTTTGTATAGGTTTATCATTGGCAATTATGACCTTTTAGTGATTTTTTTTTTTAGTTGATTTATTGTCCATGATGGGCCAAAGGTGAGTTAAGTGCTGATAGTTTACATTTCAGCTGAAGTTTATTCTTTGGTATTAGATACAGGTGTATCTTGGTCTTCTAGTGATCTGGCAGCATTTCCATATGCTTCAGGGCTGTTGTGTTGGTCTTAATGGCATAAATTATTTGGGGTAATGATAGATAACCAATTGACTGGAATAAGAGAGCAGATCTGCTTCTTGGATTAATAAGCAGGGAATCGAGAGAAAAAATAGAGAGGTGTTACTACTCCTGCCTCTAATGCTAGAGGAAATCATTATCAACCCCCTAAGAGCTAACATTTTTGGTTAGTCAGTCAAATGATGATAGCTTGCTGCAAAAAGGGTGGTACAATTTCATGGAATAACTGCACTACTAATACTCAAATGTATTATTCTGAACTATGGGCTTGTAGAGGAACATGGAAGTGCAGGAGGTGTTTTAGAAGAAAGATTTGTCCCTACTTTTACCTTTGTACCTGATTCTGATTCCTTTGCATATTCAAATACTGGACAGGGTTAAGGAAGGGCCCAAAAAGCAGTTCATGGGACAGAAGACTTGCCTCTAAGTGAAAGACTAAAGAATGTTGCTCCAGTTAGTGCACAGAGGAGAAGACTAAGAAGGGGCCCAGTCATTCTGTTAGTACTTCATGAGAGACCTGTGGCAGTGGAGGTCTCTGTAATTTGGCAGACATAGCAAGACCCCATGCTTCAAAGTGGAAGCAGATAAATTAATGGTGAAACGAAGGCACAATTACATAGCAGCGAGGGGTAATTAACCATGGTAACAACTTAGCTATGAGTAGCATAGATTCTTTTTTACTTGAATCCTTTAAATCAAGACTGCTTTGTAAAAGACAGGGTCCTTACTCAAAGAAGAGATACTGTAGTCCAGTACTCTTCATCCAGTAGTCATTCAGCTGTATAGGCAGTATCTGCAGAAGGTAAACAAGGTGCTAGTATACTCCTAATTCCTTCTGGCTTCAAAAACTGGAACTTTATTAATATATGTAGTTTATAGCATCCAGACCTGTAAAGGCTAGACTGTGCTGGATCTTGTGTCCATTATACAATAAAATAAACCTTCAGAAAATTTGCTTGTGCTCTTAGTTAAACAAGGCAGAGCTTTGTGTCTGTTCTGTGGACAGGAGAACAGTATTATGGAGGAAATGTGTTGTGTTAGGAGCTAAACATCAGTCTCTTCAGTGATCCACTCAGGGGGCTGTTGATAGCCTACATCATCTTTGTTCTCCTTCCCTGGTTCCATCCACCAGGAGCAGTTGTGTGCCTCAGAGCACTGGTCAGGCAGTGTGCTCCTCTGCTCTGGTTTCTGGGGCCTGATCAATCCCTGGCCTGCTCTCTTTTCAGAAGATCAGCTCAGGGAGAATTTTAGGTCCATTTTAGGTCACTTTTAGTAACTTCTGCAAAGGGCTGTCTCCTCAGGTGAAGAATAGAAAACGTAACTCAGTAGCGTGTCATTTAAATGTGTGGCAACACACTGCAAGGTCATCTGAGTATCTGCTTCATGAGTCTTCCCCGATGGGTCTTTCACAAACATCTCTGGTCACCTCAACTTCACAATAGCTTTAAAAAGATGTTAATTAAAAAGAAGGTGTTAGAAACAAATGGATAGTAGAAGAGAATGAATTTATTTTAAATTAGCAGTTTCAGGTCAGAGAAGGGGTAAGAGAATATGTGAAAACGCTAATGGTGATCATCCTGCTGGCATAAGTGACATTCACAGACACTGCTGCTGCTTTAACAGAGAGGTGCGGTGCGATCTTCCAGCTCTGTCATCACCCTCCTGTGTTTCCCTCTGGATTTGCAACTGTAGTGGAAGTTGAGCTTCCAGTGTAAAACAGCTGTTTGCTGTGGGGTGGCATGTTTACTTTAAGTAGGTGTTGATGATTCTACTTCTCACTTCCCTGATTAAATAAGTCCCTTCACCTTCAAGTCTTACAAACCTCAGCTGAACTGTGATGAGCTAAGCCTGTGTCCCATTACGAGCTTTCACAGAGGTAGAGCACAATTTTGCAAAATGGAGAAGGTTGTTCCCAGGGTCTTGAGCAGCTCTTAGCTCAGAATACCATGTTTAAAATTAGCTGTATAGTTGCCCTCATTCTTTTATAGCATCCCGATTTTGCAATGAACCGTAATCGTTGTACTCATTTGCCAAAAAAGATGGTTCTTCAGGGGGTTTTTGGTGCTGGTTGTTTCAAAAGGCAGCCTGTAATTAAGATGAATATGTGTACATTGTGAATGTTTAGTTATGGTAGAGATGGTTTTTTTATAAAACAACCCCCCTTAAAATTACCTAGCTGCAAATCCTTGCAGTTGCTTAGTTTAGAAGTTTAAGTCAATTTATGGAAGTCTGTGTTTACTGTCTTTAGAGCTTGATCATGACATTGGAATGTATTTTGGAAAAAAAGACCCTATAAAATGAAATCCACATTTATGGGTAAGAAGCACAGAGCACTTAGGATCAGCAGTGAGACTACAGCATCTCTTTGAAGTGTAGCAAAGAGGAGTATTTGCTGGTACCGTGTTTGGTTTAGAAGGTACTGAATTGATACACTCCCTACCTTCCAACACTGTAACAGCAGCTGGACCCAACACAATTAATTTCATGAAAATGTGGACTGTGATATCCCAATGACAGCAGTCAGAAGATAAAATAGATCTGAAGCACTTAATTCAAAATAAAACTTTATAATAAAGCCAGGTCTGCTGAGATGCTGCTTTTGTGCTGCGCTGCATGTGAGTAATCTGAGTGACTCATCTGGCCTCTGACATACTGAAACCTTCAACATTCCCAGCCACGAGTGTTGCCCTTCATAAAAGAAATATCCTATTTTTGGTATGGCAATGTCCTCAGTTTTAAAGAATTTTCCTCTTTTAAAGTGCTCATACAATTAATGCCTCATGCATGTATTCAACAATAGTTGCCTAGCAACCATCAGAAATATTCGGGAGAGCAAAGGCAGCCAAGATGAATGAGCAGTAACATCAGCTCCCATTTCAGGTGAGCTGGAGAAGGCATCAGGGCTGTCCTGGCTGGGTCTGAGCGTGCAGAGCCATGAAAATCAGACAGTCCCAAAGTAGCAAACACGAGCTCCAATTGGCACATCAGTCAAAGGCAGAGATGAGGTGGATCATGCAGCCAGAAGCAGTAGCAGGAGGCTGCAGTTGGATGGACTTCTGCAGCTTCAGAAGCTTCAACCAAAGCGAGATAGCAATGGTTAAATAGGTTACAGGAGGTCAACAAACACTCCTTAGTGGCTGAAGAGAGTTTTGCCACCTTGTCTTGCATTCCTGCAGCTAGAGAATGCACGAGGTTCCTGCTACCTTTGGTAGGAACATTTGGCCATGGGTCTGAGCTCCAGGCAAGCCCCTTGGTTGGCTCCACCCCTTCATTGCCCCTGGCTGCCACTTCTTGCTGCATTTTAATTCCCGCATAACTTTTACCTCACATAAATTGTCTCATTCTGCCGAGTCAAGTCCTTCATGCCTTTTTTAGCCCTTGAAGATGTCATTTAAATGAAATGGAAATATTTTCCACAGTAACAGCCCACAGCTGCTATATGTCTATTTGGATTTTGGTCTTTTTTTCTCTTTTTCTCATCAGAAGGGTTGAAATTAAGTGCTTGGTCTAGGATTGGAAGATTGGTTTTTATCATGGGTTGACATATTCTCAGGGCCAGTGCTGTCACAGCTGGTGCCAGTGTGGCCCTGTCCTGTACCCATCCCTTTCTCTGCATGAGTTTTGGGGCTGTTCCACAGTGGTTGTACCATTGCAGCTCAGGGACCTCAGCGCTCACTGTTCAAGCACAGGGCTTAGAGCCCACATTCAGCAGAATGCACTGTCTTGTCAAAACCATTTGAGATGAGAGTTTTAATCTGTATAAGTATTTCCAGTTGTTTTCTTTTCATTAGGCATGTTAAAATTAAAAAGCCTGTTAGTGTTGCTCAGAACATTTTTGACTACCTGCCTGATTTGAAGAAAGTTATGAAATTCTAACATTTTCCTGTTGGATAAGAAAACCTGATTTATGATCATCTCTACTTCAAAGGTAAAGGTTAAGAACAAGATTAGGATCTCCGTTCCACTCATGTAAATCCACAGGAGTCAATTACTTTGAATTGACAGTGCTGTGATTTAGATCAGAATCTGGCATTAAAGCTTTTTGGGGTTTGCTCTTATACCCATCGGCTTCAGTGCCACTTGAGTGCCAACTCTGCTTTTGGTATGTGGTGGTGGTATTTGCATGTGGAAGTGCCTCGGGGCCCCACATAAAACATTGCTTCACTAGCTTTAATGGGATTTTTTTAGATTAGATGTTAAAATGTTGAAATCAAAATATGTAGAGGGTGGTCAGGAAGTATCAGACACACAATGATAATCAGAATGTGATTTTTGAGTTAGGATATCTCATGACTTAGCTGAAAAGCTCATGTATCTTGGAGCTCTGAGGCTTTCACTCTTTCTGATTATAACAGACGTTTTATTTCTGGCCTTGATAGTTGATGAGATATCAAACTTAAAATATGCCATGATCCTATAGTCTGGTAGTGCTTTCTGGCACTGGTCAGTGACTAAATATAGCCAGTTTTGAACTGCTGTGATAAACCTGGAAGTAATGTTGAGCAGAAAATTCTCAGACAATTCCACAGACAAATGTGGAATATGAAATTACTTTTCTGGATTGGATCTCGTTTGTAGTGTATATGTTTTTGTGTCCTGTGTCTCTCATCCCCAAGTTTTCCAACTGCTGTCCTACGAATGTTTTGTGGTACAGCTAAATCTTAACTAAGGCATCTCAGTGGTTCATGTTGGTTCATGCTAAAGCAAAAAATAACATGGTTTTTAAACCCCAGCTATTTCATGCATTCCTTTGGGCTTTGTAAACCATTTTGCTTTGTTTTTGCAAAAATAAAGTGTATTTTAAAAAACCCGTGCATTTCCAAAAATCACTGATTGTCTTCCAGTGAGCATAGTCCAGAAACGTGCAGATTCTTGCATTGTATTATGGGATATAATACAATGCAAGAATGAGTGGTATTCATCTGTCATGCATAATGCGGAGGTGATAGGGGAGGAAAGGAACCTATTAGAAAGGATTTTTTTGTTTGTTTGGGGTTTTAAAATTATGTGTTTGCATACATTTGTTTCCTTTTCCTTTAATTTCTCCTTTCTTTTTCATTGTTGTTGTTTGGGGGGTTTTTTGTTTGTTTTGGCTAGTGGTTTTTTTTTAAATTTTAAACTTTTACCAGGCTATGTTTAATTTCAAGATGGTGTCTTTGCTAGAAACATAATCAAATGTAATGTCTTCCACAACCTCTTCATATGCATGACTGCATAAAGCTTGTATAACAGTTTATTATTATAAAATTAGTATAGAATAGCACAGAGCAAACGGGGCCCCTGGCCAGATGAACTAGACAATGAATAGTTATATAAGGTTTAGAGGCACATGTATTAGAACACAAGCGCCCTGTATTTTCTTCTCAATTGTCTGCTGTTTGTTAATGTTTCCCTTTCAGTGTGATTGCATCTCAATTTAATAGCACTTGCCATTTCAGGGTTTACTGTGCCAGCGCTTGCATAGTTACATCCCCTCTGTGCTGCAAAGCCTGCATGTATATTAAAGCTGAACTAGGCATGGTTGGCTAATGGGTACTTCAAGAGATATACACTTATAGAATTAAGTGATGTATGTAATTGTTAATTTTGTGTTAACAAGTTTGAAAAATGTGTTTCACCAATAATTGTAATGCACCATTCTGTGCAAAGTGTGACATTTTAATTCTCGTTGAACAGTTTCCTACCTCTGCTCTGTGTTTTCATGGCAGGGTATTATTTTGCAATCAAGATAAAAGCATTATTTATTAAAGTTCTAAAATATTACATTACTGGAAGTTATAAGCTGCAGATCAATCTTCTCTTTCATAAAAGCATTTCATTGATTTTATTTTTTTAATTGGCCTTTGAATTTTAACTTAAGTTCCATATTATGGATTGCATATGATTCCAGAAGCAGAGAAATGTTTAGTGGAGACTTGATGCTGTTTTAGAGGCAGCAGTGTACCTGTCACAGAGCTGTGGGAAAGGCTTGCATTTGGCTTACGCAGCTTTGGGACTGTCAGATCCCAGCCTGCTGCATTTTTTGGCACAGGGAGCCCATTGACTTGGGCTGTGGGAAACCTACATTCAGCACTATCGGTCCTTGTGTCTTTCTTTGCGCCTCCAAAGGAATTTCTGTTCGAGACTTCACTTGGGAGTCAATTAACAACTCCTTCGTGCTTTCAGTGAGCCTTTCCATGGTGAGAGGGTGCTCCACAGAGTCTGGCTGCAATAGCCCAGGTGTCTCTTGGTGACACTTTCACCTGCCTTGGGAGTGCTGGATTTAACTGCTTTCTGTATGCAATCCAAACAGTCCAGAAGTGCACATCTCCCTAGGACCTATTGCTTCAGTCCTCCTATTCTTCAGTTCCTCACCTTTGCACCCCTTGCCACATGGTCCCATCCCATCCTGCTTCCCTTTGCCACGCCAGGGCTGTTTCTCCCATGCCAGCCCTTGGTGGTTCATTCATTTCATTGCACATGTGAGACCAAGCCCTGCCTATCACTCCCTTTTGTTGTGAGTATATTAATTCTTCCAACCCTAGTAGGCCTAACTATGAAGCTGCACAAAGCAAAGCTCACATTTTTCTTCCTGTTAGCAGGCATTTACTTCATTTGGCCCATCTGTGTCATCTCATCAGTGTAGTGTGACCTTGTGCAGACTCACTGGTTGGCCACAGTGAGGAAAGGCAGCTGAGAAGGGGAGACCATCGCCGTCCTCCATGGAGCTCAGGAGTGGCTGTGTCTAGGATTTGACGTCCCAGTGAAGCCAGTTTTTCTTACTTGCCAGTAAGATAAGGAAAGGGCAGGGTGGGATGAGCATAATAGGCTCAAAACACAACAAAAATAGCAAAGGAAACAAACAGTTTGTGCCTAATTTGAAACCAACGGATCTCCATGGTGATTGCAACAAATCCGCTACGTTTGACTGTTTAGTGAAGACAAAAGGTTAGAAATAGGAGTTCAGCAGCTGTGCTGGACTGTTTGAATGAACATAGGAGTAGGAGTGTTAAAACCTTCCCAATGACTGAGTGGCTGTGTGAAGGTGCTAAGGGGAATTCTGGGACTAACTCCACTGAAAATCCAGAGGATGCAAGTTCCTTCCTTCATAATTCATCTTCAGAAAAATCAGCTTCTACAAATTTCCTGGAATTTCTGCTTTCAACAGTGCTGTTGTGTGGAAAAGAGTCCATAGCTCTGTGGCTTCAGACAAAAATAATGTGTAGAAAACCTTCAGAAGGCAGGCAGTAAGCTTGAAACCTTAGGTAAATAATAGGAGTAATACACTTGCCATAGTGAATAATAGGACTATATCTAATCCAAAACTCTTGTTTAGCATTGTCCAAGGTAAATCTTTATGTGAATTAGAAACCAGAGATAAAATTTCAGTCCCAATTTACAGATGCTTGAGACAGAGGAAGAAGGATTGCATTAGTCCTCACCAAAGAAAAAATTCTGTTTGTGGTAGTCTGAAATATTGCCATGGGATGAGTCAGAAAGTTTTTGTTGTTCACATCTTCAGAGTTCAGGGCTGCTGAGTTTTGGCATGCAGACTGGGCAGATAGCATTTGCAAATCAACACGCCCTTTTGCTGAGGCCATTGGCACAGGAA
The DNA here is from genome assembly GCF_047830755.1 of Zonotrichia albicollis. NCBI lineage: Eukaryota > Metazoa > Chordata > Aves > Passeriformes > Passerellidae > Zonotrichia > Zonotrichia albicollis. The sequence goes on along the minus strand of NC_133825.1, from coordinate 21,547,662 downwards.
GCTTCCTGTTTGCAGTTGGTATGTTTGAGTTTCTGAAGTTTTTTTACATTTGAATTTGGAGGGGAGAAGATGCTTCTGTAGTATTTAGTTGTAATGAAAAGATCTCCAGAGACAGCTGATGAAGATATTCTGAGTGTGTGTTACACTGCATCAAGATTTAGAGTTTCTTGAATAAATATTGACCAATTTGACCTTTGCTTTTCCTCAGTCAATATTTATCTCCTGGGACAATGAATCTTCATATTCACCTTAGCTGAAGTCCAAGTCTTACTTAATAGTGTACTTGGAAATCCAGAAGAGGTGATGATTTGTCTTGGTGCTATTTTTATCTGTTTAAAATCAGATATGTAGGTTTGGCCACCCATGTCACTTTGTCAGATTTCCTAAACAAAGTAGCTTCAGGTCATGGCTGATGGGGAGGCTTCTAGGAAAAACTTAAATCCAAGAGATTTCAGAGAGCAAGAGACCAGTCTGCAGTGGATTTCCAAAGGGGGAAGTTGATTTCCAGGGGTCCCACTCTGTCCCTGAGAGACAGGTCTAGGGGCAGGTGATCCCTAACATGGCCCCGTGGTGCTAGGACTGTACTACCCCATTTATTATTTTAGTGGCACTTCCAGTATTTTTGGGCTCTGGCATAAGTTGAAGCTGAGACACAACCTTCCTCTGAAAAGTGAGGGTGCTGCAGCAGCACAGATGGCTGGAACCAGTGGGTCAGGGTTCCTGCACAGGTCCTGCCACTCCTTGCACAGTGTCACCTCTTGTGTCCCACAGCATCGCTGGCTGCTGTTGGAAATAACCTCCTCAAACCAATTGGGGCAACACTTTGGGGTGGAAAGTGAAATTACTGTGCTTGTGAGCTGTGCTGTGAAAGTGAGAGCAAGAGAAATGGAAAGTGCTGTTCAGGCAGTAGAGAAAGGCGGAGCCTTACAAATATCTGCTTATGCAAATCAAATCATTTGTCTTCTGAAATGTTCATTTCGCCTTTTCCCTGATTATATTTTCTGAATTGCCATATGTACTTCTTGTGATATTTCAGTCTTGTCAAATTAAGGAGAGAAGGCTTTATAATTAACTTAGGATATATACCAAATAAAGTAATGTTTATCATTTTTACTGTGTAATCAGTCAATAATATCACAGGTGGCCTGTAAGTTAAAAAAAAAAAAAAAGTCTAAACTGTTTTTGTAACCTTATAACTATCAAAGGTATTTGTTTGGGGAGAAGGCATTGAGAAAGAAGAGAATTTTAAAATTGCACAATTACAGTTAAAAAAAACAGAGCAAGCAACGTCATGTGTTTCTGAAGAGCACACTGTTTAATTTTATAGTAACAGTATTTTAAGAATGCTGACAGTACACAGGAAGGCAGTGAATAATTCTTGTTGCAAAATCCTGATGGTTTGCTGTTTTCAAAATGTTAAGACTTAGTCAGCCCTGGATTCCTCTAAGGAAGAAGAGGACATTTGGGAAAAAAAAAAAAAAAAGGCCAGTAGTAATGTATCAAAGCAGCATTCAAATAAAATAGAGGTTTGGCATCCTTACTTAGAATAGACTGGAAAATGCATTTGTTTTCATGTACCTCTTTTTTTTTCGTGATGTGCCTGATTGACTTGTTTTAATACCGGTGTTATTTACATTTCAGGGATGGGCCTCTATGATGCAGGAAATTGTCCAAACCCCTCAGCTGTATTTTAAATTGAAATTATTTATTTTATGAAGTGATTGTGCAGACTTAATTTAGTAATCTATTATTAAATCTATAGTTTCAGGCTGTATAAAGTCTTTATATAGCATGAAAATGGGCACATACGAAGATCTAGGCTATATATACACCTGGTTCTGTATATTAAATCTTTGACATATGTTGTCCATTTTCAGAAACAAATAAACTGCTGCTTTTGAAAACTCAGCTTCTCTTCCATATTAGGGAATTCTGCAGACTCCCTATGTTCCTTAGCTTCAGTATAATGCTAAATCAGTTTGTACATGAGTCTATTTTTAGTTATGAATGAACTTTATGGAGTGCAGCACACAGAGCGATTTCAGAGATTCTCACTCATAAAACCCGTGTGTCATGCGCCTCAGTTACAGCTGTAAACATTATGCAAGCTCTGAGCTTCCTGGGCTGGAGCCCTCAAATTTCCAGGGGAAAAAAGCATCCCCCTCTCGCCCTGTTGTGCAAAATATTAGGCAAATAGTAAATCTGCCGTCGTGAAATCAGGTTAAATTGTGTGACCTTGGCTGTGGCGGGCAGGCTGCCTGGCGTGGCAGCACGGGGACACTAGAGGGCAACTGAGAGTTTTCTTTAAACCAGCCGAGCTGGAGATGGTTTTAATATCAACTGTTTAAACTCAGTGAGGATTTATTTTCCTGTCTGCAGATTTCACATAAGTAACCTCGGAGTTTCCATTGACAGCAGATAATAATCCAAGTGAAGTTCTTGTGGGGGAAATGCAGCGGGAGCGGGTCCGCAGCCTGCTCTTGCCCAAATAAGGCTTTTTGTGCAGACCCCATGTGTTAGATAATGATCAACTGACAGTCGGTCATGAGTTAATAATGCTGGATGCTGAAATATGCATACCATGTGGTATACAACAGTTCTGCGGGGAGAGACAAACACAGCTATAATTAGACATCTGAAACACAAGGAAGTGTGTAAATTGTTTAATAGTCTTCCACTTAATTCACTCAGATAATTTCCTAAGAACCAGTATTGACTACGGAAGAATATTGCACAACCGACTGCATATTTAGCTTAAACCGTACCCTGCTCAGATAAATTTATGAATACAGCTCAGTTTTATTTGGATTTTTCTGAGTGCTAGAGATTTGCTGAGGCCAAAATGAAGAGATGGGTTCAGTTTTGTTTGTGTTGATGTTTGGGATGATTACACCAAGTCCATGGGGTTTGCACTCATTTAAACTGGGCACATGATCTTACAATCAGGACTTTAAAACCACCATTTTTGGGGTGTTTTGGGACTCGTACAGATTCCCTGGCTGCCTATACACAACCTGACAAAATTGCCAGAGCTCCACTTCTGTGTTTTGTGGGTGAAAAAGCGCAGATTCCTTCCTGTGCTCAGCAGTGCTGGGCAGCATCCCCTCTGCACCTCAGCAATAACACCCCATGTCACCCAGATCTCCCAGGGTGCCAAGGCTTTGTTCCCAAGCTCTCTGCAGAAGTGGAATTGCCTCTGAACCCTTTGCTGACTCCGTGCACTGCGGCAGGGGTGACTGGCAAGCCAAGTGCTGCAAGTGAAGTTGGTGATGACCCAGAGATGTGAATGGGCACAGGCCTTAGGCTGTGGCTGCTGCTCGTGCCTCCACCTAATGCCTTGTGTAGTTGTTGTGGTGGCAGCTGAATTGTAGGCATCAAAGGGGAGAGCTTACTCTGTAGTTTCTGCTTGTTACTTTACTAATATCTTCATGCAGGTTGATTATGCCTAACAAATTTTGATTACTTTGCAGTACAGTGATCAAGTGCAGAGGAAAAAAAAGGAAAGGAAATTATAATATTCTTACACACACAAAAAAGAATCTTATATAATCAGTTACAAATCAGAAATGCAAGAGATTATTTAAATAATATATTTGTCACTTTCACATTGTGCACAACTTGATGATCATTGTTTCTTACCTGGCGTTGTTATTCCCAAAAGCAAGGTCTTGGAAACTGTCCATTTTATCCTTCTGGCATGAATTTCTGCCTGCTTATATTCGTGCACAATGTCCATCAGTCAATTAGCCCATCTCATCCATCTCTCTACGTGGATACGACTGGTTCCGTTCCTGTTGTATTTCTGAGGTATGTAGGTCATGTCTCCATTGGGTACTGCTGACTCTGCTAGACAGCAATTACACAAACGCTGCCTTTTACTGGAGAGAAAAAGAAACGTTGTGAGGAAAGCTGCCCTAAGATTTGCCTTCTATTTTCTCCAGCCCTCTAATGGAAGGTCTGCCCTGAGTGTTCTGATGAGTTTCAATCAGACAGGCTGACTTACATGGCTTTGCTGCGCGTTTTCACTTCTTGTTGCCATGTTTGCATTGCCTTTGTCTTGGCTATTACATAATCTGTTAGAACCTGCTCATTTGCTTGCTCACTTTCCTTTCTTTGCTTGCCTTTTTTTAATTTTTTTTTTTATTATTATTACTATTTTGTGAAGTCTGGCCTACACTTCCTGAGTGTTGCTCTGACCCTCCAACAGAAACTGAAGCCCCTGTCTGCTGGGTGCAGCCTCCCGGGAGGTGACCTTTGGGGATGGAGGGCCTTGGGGCTGGAGATTGGCTGAGGATTTCTGAGGGAAAGGCAAATTTGATGAACCCATGTCTGATCCTGTGATGCTGCCCAAGCACAGGGTGTTTTGTGATGAGATAGGAAGATTTCTTTGTTTGGGGCTTGAATGCTTCATTTCCAGTAGTGACAGAGAGAGCCATGCTGGCTTGGTTGTGTTCTATGTTTAACACAGGCTCAAAGTTGTGGCTAGCCCAGTTAGGTCATCAGATGTCCTTGCATGCTCCAGGTCTTTACGAGTTAGGCATGAACTTTGCTGAATCAAGTCTGCAGCTCTTCATGTTCCTTGTCCTGCATTGCTCAGTACTTCACTGTGTTTGATCCTATATTCATGCAATTTCTCACCAGAACCACTGAGTCATCTAATCTGGTATGAACCCCAAGTAGTGGCTCATCAGCCAAAATTGCTGGCAAACTCTTTCATCCAGTTCACCACCTTTTTTCTAAAGGAGAAGGGAAACAGCTGTTTGAGCAAGGAGCAGAGCCAGACAGCTGGACGCCTGGTGGTGCAGCCAGCCAGGCTGCTGCAGCCGCCCGCAGCGGCCAGGCTCTCCTGGCAGCAGCCTGACAGAGGGACACCCAGCCCCAGTCGGATACCTCAACCCTCCAGACCCTCAAATTCATCTCTTGCTTCCTGCACTGTGCACACCAGCTTGTGTCAGGCTCAGGCTTTTCCCTGAGCCTTGAGGAAGCTGGTTATACACGTGCCTCCATATTCTGGCACTGGATCAGGTATGGGGGCTGCAGTGCCTGGGCATGCCTGGTTATGCCTCCTCACTCCTGTGTGCCAACTTCTTCTCACCTTTGAGGAGCTCCTGTTACCTGGTAAAGTGACTGCTCTGTCATTTTTGCTCAAACCCAGCAGTTTGAGTTATTCACACCTCCGTGAAGGCAGATACCCTGTTGGCCACAGCATCTTCCTGTCAGTGTATGTTGAATTTCCAGTGAGGAATGGCCTGTGAACAGTCACCCTTGGCTTGGTCAATAGCACCTGTAATCCCTGTTTGCAGGTTTCATGCTGGAGCTCTGTTGAGGAGCATTGTGTTTTCCTGGTCTGTTTTCCTTCTGATTACTCATTTGTATGAGTCAGTCTTAGCACTGTGCCAGTCCTCATGTCAGTGTGAATGTAACTGTCAGAGGCTTTATATTTATTTCACTGATTAAAATTTGTAATACTTACAAGGTTAGGAGCAGCCCCTGTGGAATCCCACCAGAAATCTTTTCATTTGGTAGAAATTCCCCACTGATGCCTACATTTAGCCAGTTCTTAATCCATTCAATATACGCTTGAATAAAATTATGTAGTGCTGTTTTTTAATCAAAGTATTATCTAATATTAAATCAGATGTCTTACTGAATGCAGGTAAGTTCCATGTGTGCAGCTAGTTTCTCTAACCAAGCTTATAGTTTCAAAGTGTAAAATAAGGTACTTTGTTTGTTTTTCTTTTCTGTTGTTTTAAGATCTGGTTTCTGTAAAACCAAGTCAATTGACTGGCTTTAATTATATTCTTTTGCAAGCATATCATCTGGCTTCTTTGCAAGTATGGAACAAATATTTACCAAACACCTCTGCCTCTTTTTGAATCATTAGTAATAGTCCTGTCATCTGTAGCCAGTAATAGGCCTACACCGAATTTTTTTGTTACTATTATTTTAATTTCCTCTAAGGTCTACTTGAATGTCATGTATTTGTCAAGCATAGATTTTTCTCTGAAGTCTTCAGCTTTCCATTTCAATTTACTGCACTTCATAATTTCCAACACATATATAGATTTTGTCCAGGAAAAAAAAAAAAACCACAACTTTTTTCCATTTTTTAAAATCCACATTAGTCAGCAGGACATATAGAAGTCCAGATCAAGGAAAAGTCTTAATATCCAACCATGCTGAAATAAAGAAAAAGATACTCCAAGCTTCATCCTGAACTTTATCTCCATCTTCCATGGAAAAAAGAACCATTCATTTTTTGGCAAAATTCACCAACCTGATGTTTGCAGTGCCTCTAAATTTTCAGTTAAAAGCAATGCTAGTCTGAACCATAATTCATGAAGAATACTAGCATTTTGCTTCCTTCAGAGATTGTCTGGTCAGGAGTGGGGGTCAAAACAACAGTCTGCAGCAAGTCATATGTCTCCACATTAATCCACACAAGGAAGTGTCTGTTTCACTTATTTCCAAATGGGGAATGTTTTCTTTAGAGAGGTAGCAAATTGATTTTCCCCACACGTAGCATGGGATATCTCATTTCCAAAACAAAACTTTCAGAAATGGCTACACAAGTCCACTCTTTCTCCATGTGGGTTAGAAAGCAGCATGAATCCTGAATGTTTCCTGCAAGGTTGTTCACTGTTGTGCTCAGGAGTTTCCAGGTCAGGTCTGGCATGTTCAGTTGTAAAGAAAGGAATAAACAAGTGTTTTCATTTGGAAGAAGCCTAGTAAAAATAGTTTTGATATTTGGGTTGTTTCATGTCAGCTTGAGCAAGCATGAGGGGTGTCTGTGTGTGCACAGAGGGGCTGTGTGACCTCCACAGTTTGGTGCGGGCTTGAGTTGTTGGTAGGTGCTCACCATTGACTTCCATAGGTGTACTTAGGATCCTGTTGAGACCTTCCCCAAATTGAATTGATAATGATGTTTCCTAAACACAGGTCTGGGGTTTTTTTAGTGCAGACTGATACTTTGCTTTCTTTTCCAGGCACTTTAATTTCTACCCTTTCGATGCAATATTAGGTTACTTACAGCTTGCTGCTTCTCTTCATCAGCTCAGCATGCCTGGGCAATAAATGCCCCAAGCCCTCATTTTTGGACCATGTTTCCTGGAGGCAAAAGCTTTTAAATAAACTTTCAGGGGTGAAAGGAAAATAAATTAAATGTGAAGGCCTGAAGTCAAAATGCAGAAAAGGGAATGAGGGGATGGAGATAAAATAAGGAGATGATGGTGACAGAGAAATCAAGGAAGCAGCTGGGACTCCACAAAATATGCAAGATTAACTAAGCTTTGAACAGTTTTTGAGACCATGCTTAAATACAGCAATATGCTTTTCTCAACTTCCAGATATTGCAGAATGCCTGAAGCCCCCTAGAGGGGTAAGTGTTAAAGCCATTAAACCTGTTAACTTTCTATTCATTACATTTTAAAAGGTGCAACATGTAGCCATGTTTTTCAGCCAAGAGCTGACTTTTGCCAGGCTGCATTAGGGATGTCCTCAGCAACCAGCTGTTTGCCACCTGCTAACAGGCATGGTCAGTTCATGGATTTTGTGGAGATCTGGGGCCATTCTTCTCACCTTGGCTTTGATGGCCAGGCACCTCCATATGCCACCTCCAGCTTCTATTTGGCACCTGACTCATGAATAGCTCTGGGATCTGACACATGCTGCCATTTCCACCTGCCTCAGAAGGGAGATCTCCTAATCTGTGCTGTGTGTGCTGATGGCTTTGCAGTTTAGAGCCAAGGATTCTGGTATCACAGCTTTTGTGCAGAAGACATGTGAAGGACTGGCACAGTGCAGGAGGTTCTGTGAGGGGACACTGTGCAAGGTGTCCTTCAGGGAAGAATGGCTGTGGATGCATTTGGCAGCTGTGCTGCCACTGCCTCGTGTCTCTTCTAAATCCAGCACCACTGTTGATCCCTGTTCATTCACTTGTTGCAACTTCCACTGCTCCACCTAAACCTTGGTTTGTGATTACCTCCCTCTGGTACACTCCCAGCTCTGCATTTAGAGCTCACCTGACTCTGTGAGCCCACCCTAAATGTAGACCCAGATCTTCTGCCGGCCCTTCTTTGTCAATGGCCGTGGAGATTTTTAGAAGCTCAGTTGTTTTTTTTTTAAGTGATTTTTGCAGTTGGCAAATATGCTGTTGTTCTTCCTTCATCTTTCCACAAAACATAGTCACAGAAAACAGCAGGCAGTCAGGAGAATCTGGTTGGCAGTGTAAGTTGTAAGTCTATTAGCAAAATATGGCAATGGCCTTCTTTTCATTTTTTTTTCTTTTTTTTCTCCTACTTTTGAAGTGTGTCTGAGAACCTGGAGTATCAGCAGGCCAGAATCAAAAGTTGTGTCAGGAAATAGTTACCCAGGTCAGAGAGGCCTGGAAAGCCAAGAACTTTGATCATGGGCATTACAGTTGCTTAGATGTGCTCTAGAGTAAGAAATGTGGAGCAAGCAATTAAAAGATACATGTTTTAGGCATGAGTACAGTACTTGTTTACTTACATGGTTTGCTGAGCAGCCAGCAAGGTCCAAGGTTATTTTGGGCTCAACATGAGTAAGTGATCCAGGTATGAAAAATGAGGTAATGCATTCCAGGCTCATTAAAAACTCTTGGCTACACCACTGATTTTGACAAAATGCCAACATAGCTTGACCTCAGCTCTGTGAAGGCCACTATTTTTTTTAACACCCTCCCTATAACAACAAATCTTCTGCATCAGCCAAAATATGTGAATGTAGAGAACAGTGTTATTGGGAGAGTTGAACTCCCTGGACCTCCAGTGATAATCAAACTCGAAAAAAGAGGTCATTTTACAGTAAGTGACCTGCTAAATTCAGGTATCCCAAAACAACAGCCATTATTTCTTGGCTTATTCATGGCATTATCAGTGTGAGGTTAGGTGAGGCTGACCTGATAACAGGGAGATGGTAAGCCCTGTAATTACTTCCCCATCCTGGATGCATAGGAAAAGAAGGTGGCAGGTGAATGTGCTGTCTTGTTGTGGCAGCCCATGTTTTTCCATTGTAAACAGTGTTAATGGTCATGGTTGATTTTGGCAGCTCCCACTTTTGTGTATTTATCTTTGCCCTGCATACAACTTAACTTTCTTGGGGTAAAACCAGAGCTGGGAGTTCTTCTAGGCAGTGGCAGTGGGCCTGATAATTTACACATTGGCAAAAGGCAATCACTTTGTCAATTACACAGGAAAGAAAGTTATTTTTACTGGTACGGTGTTGTCTCTCTCGTACTCCTGTTACAAGCACTCACACCAAAGAGGTAGCAAATAATGCAAACTTTTTTCTGTACTTATTTATTCATTTTTTTTTTACTTCAATTTTCTTTGCTTATGCTCTCGCCTTCTGGGAATGTGTAAATTATCAGGCCTCACTGCCACAAATGCTTTCAGAAAATGAATTTGAAAGCCATATGCACAAACACATGAAGAAAGTGAATCATTTTGGATATTCTTAGGTAGTCATGTCAGAAGTCCTTCTCCACTAGAAAACAGAAGAAAACCCATAGGATACTCACTTAGCTGTCCAGTACATACTGAACATCCAACATCATCAGGAAAACTGAATGTGACTAAGCCACAAAGTGTATAAAATTGCTTTAAAATAATTATGAATAACAAATTCAAGACACTTGCAGCATGCTCATGAATATGTCAAAAATTAAACAAAAGATGACAAAATTGAAACACGAATGTGACTTGTAAATTATTTCTTCTGTCCTAGTCATATTTCCTCGCTCACACGAACAAAATGAATGTCACTGAAATGCAATAATCTTCATATAATGTGTTTATTTATAATGGTTTAGGGAGCAAATATTAATGGCTTTGTTTCAAGTGTGATTTGGGACTATGTCAAATGTTTTCTTTTACAGAGTAGATATTAGATGCCAGGACCTTCTCTTCTGATAACAATTCCTGTTGCTGCTTTCTTGTTAATTGTGTGTCAGATGTGGAGTGGCTCTAGGTGATTTAAAACCATACCATGGGGCGTGTGGGATGGTCCTTGTGTGTGCTGCAGACAAACCTTCCCTGCTGCAGCTCCTGAGCCACAGGGAGAATGCAAATACCCCATTTCATAGTGGGTTTGTGCCAGTTCTGCCGTGGAAAGCTCCAATTCAAACAGTGTTTATATGCAAGCTCAATATACCTGGAATTTAGGAACAAATGCCTTCTTGCTTTTAAAGCTTTTAGCAAAACATTAGCAGTGCTTTACAGTGTGATGCAAAGTACAGTGCCAAAACTCATGATAGCAAGTGTGTTTGAAAAACATTGAGCCTTGAACTAGTTTCTTTATTTGTTAAAAAGTAAGAACAGAATGAAGGAACAAAAGAAAAGACAAATAGCTCACATGCAAATATGTTTGATGGTAGCTCAGCCACATCCCTCTTTGGCCATTGGTTGGGCCAGGCCTGGGGATTCTTTCATTCAAAGGTTAATCTTTTAATAGGTATGCCAAAGTGTAGTAAATTGCGGGAACATTTCTGTTTCCTTCAGTACCTTTTTAAAGAACTCAGCGACTGCTGAGGCAGCCCGTGGCTAAGGATCTGTCCGTCCCATCCAGGTCGTGTGCCAGAAAATCCCTGTAGGCATCAGGAGGACATCAAAGCTTGAGCGGGGTTTATAAATAAGGCAGGGCGGCGTGGCCAGAGCTGGCAGCCGGCGCTGGAGCCCTCGGAGCTCATCCCACGCTCCCGCCGAGCCGCTCGGCTCTGTTGGGATGAGTAATGGAGCGGCTGGGGGAGGGGATGTGTGAGCGCCGAGCGAACCCTCCGCGCTCGTTTTGTGTCAGACTGACATCCACACCACGCTGGGACTCCAGCGGCGTGCTGTGCACTCACATGCTCTAGCATTCATGAGTACTGATATAAATCAGGCAGATGTTTGTCGGCTGGAATGGGTAATAATTTCTTTCTCTCTTTGTTTGATTTTGCATGTTAGCCTCAGATGACAATTTCAGAATTGCTTTCTGCAGTACTTTTTTAATAAGCAGAATGTGCTTCACTGGAGATAAATGGAGATATTTCTGTAGGGAGATATATGTATTTTTAGATAGACACAAATATGGACTTACTCCCATATGCACATGCATATATATATACTCATACACATATAGATTTTTTTTTTTTTTACCTTACACCAGTGTTGGGGGAAGAAAAAGGATCTTTTTATTTTAAACCCAAAGCTTTTCTTTTTCTCTGAACAGACCAAATATGAAAGTGCTACTCAAACTATAAAATCAAATTAGCACCCTTTATTGTGTTTGCAAACTAATTAAAATGTAAAATGTCCTGAAACCACTGGCTTACTGTGTAACAAATGAAAGATTAGAAACAATTAGAAGACACTCAAGAGGTTTGTGATGTTTAGATTTCTGACATTGTTCTAATCATCCCTTTAAGTAAGGAAAATAATGGTTACCTAAAAATTAAAGGTTTGAAGGAAATTATCTTCTTCGGTACAGTCATTAGTTAATGATTGTTTATCATTTTAAATGTTGCCATAGTAGTCCAAGGCTGATTTTTAAATCTGAAAGCAGAGGGGACATGTAATAATGAGCAAACATCTGCTTCATCTATTATTTCTATATATGATCATAATTTATGTTGTAATAGCACTATTGAAAGATGAGTGTGATATTTTTTATGATGATCCATATCCCATTCCTCGTATGGCTCAGCACAGCTAGGATTTAGTCACTGTGTTATTTCAGAGCTGTTTTATCCTAAGAATTGGACAAAACTGAAAGTGATTCACATTAATTTGTATGTGTGGTATGTAACCCTTATGAAACAATCAATCACTTATTTCAGTACTTGTCAACTTCCAGAACTAGTTGTTAAGGGGTTTTTTTGATCCCTTTCAAGACTCAGGGGAAATTTTTTTATTTTTTTCTTAAACTTTTTTAGAAAAACTTTGACAAGACTGACAGGATATATAAACATTTCTTGGAGCTGTAAGGAATTTCAATATTTCAGAGCATTTCCAGTGCCAGATGTTGCCCAAAGTTGGAAATAGCAGTTAGTACTCTTGCTTGAAGATTAGAAATAAAGGCAGCAGGGTGATTAAAGTTGCCTATTAATATTAAATTTTGTTCTTTTTTGTACCAGGGAGAAATATTTGTGCTTTCTCTCTGATTCCTTGGGAGACCAGTGTTTGACTTAGTATTAATTAGTTATGTGAAAGTAGAATAGATTAGCCTTGGGGGATATTCTATAGAAATGTATAGTGTGTCAAGATGTAACCACAGAGGACGGGAATCTCGTAATAAGCATTTACTGTAGACAGATGTGTACATTTCTGTGAGTGATTGTAGTGGAATTATTTATTATGCTTTTGGCTGTTAAGCATCCAGTATAAGACAATGTGCTCAAAGTGTTCTCCATTAATTTTCAGCGCCAAATCTTAAAGGCAGACCACGCAAAAAGAAGCCATGCCCACAGAGAAGAGATTCATTAAATGGCATTAAGGATTCCAACAATAATTCTGAAAGCAAAGCTGTTGCCAAGGTAAATCACTTAATAATACTCTTTTCGGCACTCTCCTCTGTTTTAGGTACAACCCTGACTTTGTTTCCCAGCATGCGGTTTCACATTTAGAGTGTAACTTATTTTCTTGAGGAGGTAAACTTAATTTTTTTCAATAGTTTTATTTTTCACTTTAAATCATGCCTGTGTTCAAAGTTACCAGCAATTATAATCACCTAACAACCTAATGCTATCAGCTTGTTGGTAACTGGTAGTGCTTAAGCTTTCTTGGCATCTAGTGTTAGTTTTCACATTCTGTGACACACAAACATAGTGTGTGACAGTATCTGGGAATTAAAAATAAACCTGGGAGCAGCTCACCCTGTTACAATGTACTTCTAAATATAAGTTTGAAGATAAACAGACTATGAAACAAGAGCTGCCTCAGTAATGGTTTCTAAGAAGCAAACACAAAAGGCATTACCCTGATGTTAAGATCTCGACATTTTTTAATTGGAAAAAAAAAATAAAAGATAAAGGCAGGAACTCAATATGAAAGCTTAAAAAAAAATCTGGGCTGTTTCTTTAATACTTACTGCTGAGCTGCATGTTCCACGGTTTGCTGAATAGTGCATGCATTTACAGTGCTGCAGTGCTTAGCCCATACTGCAAGTAAAAATGGGATCACTGATTAGTGTTTATAGACTTAATCTCTAAGATATTTGTTGGTTTGTGTCCTTTCCTTAAAATATTTTAAAATTGCGTTTCTGTAGTATAAATTGCATCCTATTTTGTATGTTGTCTGAGTGGTTTTAGACAGGAATTTAGTTTTCTCTTAAAAAAAAGAGCAGCACAAATGGCTCCTTTCAAGATGATTTAATTAGAAACTCTAAGGTGCAAAGATGGAAAATTACTTAAAGCAGTAGTTGATTTTTATCTGAGACAGAACTTTGTCACTTTACTTTTAAGCTAAACAGCTAAAGAGATTTACATATACTATTTAGCTGTTTAGCTTAAAAGTATAAGTGACTTTTTACACCAACTCCTCCCAAATCTATTGTTTCAATAAATTAGATGGATGTGTATCTGAAAAACACTTGCATTGTTGTGACCATCTCTTTAGGAAATACAGTGGATCCATAGATCCATTTGCGTTGGTATTGTTGTACACAGTGAATGTCCTGGGAGATTAGGAGGTTAAAGAGGTCAAGTAGGAGTGTTCTGCTCTCAGTTTCTCACAGGAAGGCAAATTAAATTCCACCTCCTCCTCCTCTCTAGGAGTTCAGTTAAAATTGTGCCTTCTGTTGATGACGATAAAGGAGGCTGAAGTTCATGATGAAACTCTGCCCTTAAGTCATTGTTTCTCTTCTTTTTGGGCCCTCTTGTGCTCAGTTGGAGTCTCTACTATCGTATTAGGCAGCCATGGTAAGAGGTGATGGAGCCTGGTGTGTTGAGTTGCAGGGTCCTGCCAGATACTGTAGAGTTTGTCTGAATGTTTTCTCTGTGAAAGAATGCACAAAATGCATTGTGTGAAAATGTCTCAATTTGCCTCAATTCCCCCTTCCCCCAAGCCATTTTTCATGTCAAAATATCCACAGTGCACTGTGGCATGGACCATATTGTCAAAGCACCCCAGACTGTAGCACAAGTAGCTCTGCCTCTTCAGCACCTGATATATAGGTATTAGGTAATTAAAAACAACAATAACACTTCCTACCAAATTGTTTATCCTCTCTGTTTATCTTTGGGTTCACTACTAGTCAGATGGGAGGATATTTCAGATAAGAAGTAATTCCACCTATTTATCTAGTCATACTGTGCTCATCATTGTGCAGATATTAATAGCATTAATTATCTTGGCCAGCTTAATTTCATTATAAATAATAGACATGCTCATGATAGAATATCCTTGCATGTAGTCACACTGACTTCAGTGTGGCTCTTCACATCAATCTGTGTCTCAGGGCTGTGGATACACTTCCCTGAGAGGGGGACAGTGAATCAAACCCTCCACAGCAGATGCACTGCACTTTGTGCAGACCCTGCCTCTGCCTTACTGGGGACAAAGGAGGAAGAGGAGAAATAGAGATCCACCTACCATCTTCTCATTGCTGGAAACTGTTAGGATGTGGTCATCTGAAGCTCCATGTTGGAGTTCACCATTGATTGTCCTCTGTGAGTGCTCCATGTCTGACTAATGCTGACAATGGGTCCATGGAGAGCAGGACTGAACACTGCTCATGTAAATGGGATTAATCCACTTCAATCAGATGCTGAAGCATTTAGCAGTCCTGGCCATATTCTTGTTGCAGATAAAATCCCTTCTGACCAGAAGTTGTGCTGCTTGCATTCTCAGATCCTGTCACTCAGTGTCTGCAGCAGCCTCATTTCTCACTGGTGGGGCAATGGCTCTGATGGAGTTGCAGTAGCCAAATGTTTTGGGTTGGGAAATGGCAGAAGGGACATTCCAAAGGCTGTGGTTTTGAGCCTGTCAAGACCAATGCAAGCTGCATAGTTGTCATGGCTTGCTGAATTTCATGTTTTCTACTGCCAGTGACTCGAAAGCTTAATTCTTGAAATCAACTTCTCATCAGGCATGTTTGTCTTGAGCTATCAGCACATCATTTTGAGGGTTTCACAGTTAACCTGACAAAGAAAAGTGGCTAGTTGGGTAGGAGCATTTCTGGGTCAATTGCAGTGTAGGTGACTTGTTAGAAATAGAGTGATAGGTCACAGGTAGTGTGGTCCTGGAGCTGCAGGTGCTGCCAGGGAAGGGTGACTCTTTTGTGTGCCACTTCTTGCTTTTGCTCTCTGTATCTCTTTGGTGGTCACTGCATCAATTTTAGTGCCTCCTGGGGAAGATGCCAGGGGAGTTCCCTCCACGGCTGGGAAAGGAATACAAGGCCATCTACTCCAGCACGATCAGCTCTCTCGGAGAGGGATACATCAAGATCTTCCCTTGAAACACTCCTAGGACTCTGGAGGCTTTCATACTTGATGTGTCATCAGTACTGGACAGGCTTTTGGAACTTGGGGGCTCCAGCAGATGACCCTCATTGTATCTGCTTCATCCTCCCAGAGAGTGTTCCCAATTCAAAGTATGTTCTAATGCTTCTCAAAAATGGCTGATCTGACCATTTTGAGGAACTGAAGGGATTAACTTGTTAAACATGGAAATTGTCCCCAAATGGATCTATTAATTACATCTCCTAGTGCAATTGCTGAAGTAAACCTCTCACTTCATTTGTACGACAGGATCTGGGAAATGAGTTTAGAAGTTGCCAGGATTTGCTTTTCCTGTGGCAACAGGTGGCCTGGCATGCTCTCAGACCTGGAGATTTATTCCGAGTGCCTTGACCATTATCTGATGGAAACTGTAAAGTGCAGATCTGCTGTGGTCTGTGTTGTGTGTGACCTCTGGCAGGAGAAGACAAACACACAGTTGTACCCATGAGTGTTCACTGACCATTTGGTCATGGATCACCCACCTCTGATGGAACGCACAGCAGGAGATGGTCAGATGTTCCAGACCCCATCTCAGTGCACCTCCATCTTATCCATCTTAACGCAGCTGTGGCACTGGGTTTGTGTTTTGAAAGAGAAGGGCAGTTTGGGGTGCTTGGAGCAAATCTGATATCATTCTCACTGATTTTGATGTGTTTATGCTGGATTTACACTGGTGTTGCCCAGAATGGCATTTGGCCCTTTTTGTTCTCATTAATCATTGGTCATGGCATTCATCCATATTGCCTGTCAGATGGTGGGGAGGTTCCAGAAGTGAGGTTTGGACCTCAAATGCTGAGCAGATGAAGCATTGTAGCCTTCACCAAAGCTTTGTTGAACCCAATACTGCTTGGAGTCAGCCCATTGCATTTTGACACCTCTGATTTCCACAGGGGCTTTGACCTTGCTTCTCTGTAGACATAGAGAGGAAGGTTGTGTGTACCACAGGTTTTTCCCCACTCCTGGTAGCTTTCTTAACATTACTTTGCCTTTGTCTCCTGTAGGGTAGTATCCCTTGCCATTAGTTTGCTTGCACAGCTGTGAGCTTTGATTTCACTTAGAGTTCATGCCCAGGTTGTCTTTGTAAACATAGTTCTGAATTGTCTGGTTTGGAAAACAATCCAAGCAAGTGGGTGAGAAAACTGAAATATTGTTCCCAGGTCCAGTGAATTTGTTCCAAATTTGCAGCTCCAATTAAAAGTCCTAGAATTACTGAAGTCATGCATTCCTTTTGGGAGTGTTAACCCAGTCTTTGGTGAAGCATTGAAATGTATGACAGTGTAATCTAAACTTTGGAAGCTGCTAAATAATTTTTGTGAGATGCCAAAGTACAAAAAGTCAAGGAATTACAGTGCTGACCTGAAAAGTGGATGAGGAAGTCCAGAGTTCATTTAATAGGAAAAAAACCAGTTCAGCTCCTCTGAGCTTTGGATGAAACCAATGGTCTTTACAAAAGTTTAATCAACAAGCATATTTGTTCATCTAAAACACAAAGGACAGTGTCTTGTGCTGTAGGAAGACAGCATCTCTTTGAACTGTGCAATTGGAGAGTATCAAGCAGTACGCTGGACATACTTCAGCAGCGAGTGATCAAGAAAAACCCCACAGGAACCCCATTTCCCAGTCCCTGCTGCATTGCCTGGGAGAGTGAGCCTGTACCCTGCAGTAGCCAATATTGGAGGTTTTTCAGCAGCATCAGTTGCCATGGAAAATTGTGACCACTTGTCCACTCTGCTTAGGAGCTACCATTGCTTTGTCCAGCATCTGTGGAAAACTGTGGAGCAGATCACCTGAACTCAGTACTCTCTGCAAAGTTAATACCTGGAGCAGTATAAAGATTTTGCTTTCCCTGAGCCTGAAATGCCAGAGTATCTTTTATTAAGATAATACAAGCATATTGTGGTTGTGGTCTTTCCAGTGATATTTGTTTACAAGCACTTACATAATGCTCTTCATAGCAGTTGCTTCCAAATTGTCAACAATATCCAGAAAGCAGCTGGTTTAGAAGCGACAGTTCTGAAGGAGGGTCCATGGGTTGCTTGAGCAAGAACTCCTGCCTTCCTGCACAGCAGGATACTCTACTTTCCTCTGGTATCCTCCTGAAATACCAAGGGATAGCTCTTAGAGCCTCCCTGCTCCCTCTGGGAGCACAAAAGGACCTGTCTTGGATGGGCTATGGAACTACTGGGAGGCTCCTGACAGCACTCAGAAGCATTGAAGGGACAGTGCAAATCCGAAATACATGTAACCATCTCCACTACCTTCTATTAGCGAACTTCCAGTATTTCATTGGAAATTTATTGATCCCATGGTCCCAATGTCTTGGTGATGTACAGCTTTTAAACCTCAGGTTTCTGCTCTTTTTTTTTTTTTTTTTTTTTTTTTTTGTATACGTACCTTAAGTGAACGCTCGATTTGTAATTTGCTTCATTCAGTGAGAGGATTATCTTCAAGAGGGAGTGCAGAATTAAGCCAGTCTCACTGGGTATTTTTCCTCATGTATGAATACTGAGGAGAGGTGAAGTGGTTCCAATTTATTGATTTCCTGAGTGGCACACATCTGCTGGGCAATCCAGTGGAACACCTGGAGCTCTGGGACTCATGGGCATTGGGGATGCCAGTGTCTACCAGGAAAGTGTCCAGCTACCAGCCTCTCCCTTCTGCTAAATGCTTAGGATGCTCAAATACACTTGACTTGAGTCCATGCTACAGCAGAACCTCCACTTGTGTGCTGAGGGCTCTGCCTGGATAAAGCTTGCCATGGTTTGCATCTATTTTGGTGGGCCAAAGGAGAGAAGAATGTGTCATTTCAGAGCTGGCTGCTGAGCGTTCCTGGAAGGGGCTGAGCACCCTCAGCTCCAGGGGTTGTCTACGGGAGTTGACAATGCTCAGTGTCAATCCTGGAACAAGGGTTATTATTAGACTTGCTAATGGCAAGTGTATGTGAGAGATAGAAGCTGTGACATAGCAATGTATAGTCATAAAAATGCAGATCTGGAGAGCATTACCAGTGAGTTATAATGATTTAAAGATGTGGCTGTTTAAAAATGTTGTGACTAAGATTCAGAACAAGACATTTTAGCTCTATAAATAGCTTCCTTTGTTTCCCCTCAAATACAGTCGCATGGTTTGGCCTTCATTTTTTTAAACAATCCATTCTGCTAGAAGAGGGTATTTGTTCCTTAAGTGAAAATTAAAGATTACCCAGATCTGATATGACATCTTTTCTTTTCCCAGGTAAAATGTGAGGCTAAGTCAGCTTTGCCCAAACCCAAGAGTAACAACAGCAACTGTAAGAAAGGCTCAAGTGAGGATAAATCAAAGATTGCCATAGGTGAAGAATGCAGAGCTGATGAACAGGCTTTCCTTGTGGCTCTTTATAAATATATGAAAGAGAGGAAAACACCAATTGAACGAATACCCTATTTAGGTTTTAAGCAGAGTAAGTATCCTTTTTCTCACTTTCTTGTTGACATTTTAGAATGGTTTGGCTTCTCTGGAGAAAGCAATTGCACACAAAGCCTGTTTTAAAGCCTTATGGATGGGGAGGGACCATGTTTATCTCTACACATTTTCCAGTCCAGGCATTTCACTGTCTTATGCCTAGATTTGCATCTCTTCCTTCTGGGGTAGTTGCTGCCGGATATTTATAGGTTTAAATCCGCTGATTATGACTAGAAATAGGCATGTTGAAAACTCTCTAGTTTTCTGTTTTGTAAATCTGCAGCGTCTGTAATGCCTTTCTTCTGAGTTAATAATATGACGTATCTTTATTGTGCCCAGATGTTCTTTATGAAAGGACAAATATTAAAGGAAGACATTTAAAGGTGGTCAAGAAAGGCACAAAAGGGATCATATTTTTAAGCCCCAAAATGTGTTTCTAGTTAATAAATTACTGACTTTGGAGAATAAAACCAGACTGAATCTGCTTAATACAGAATGCAGTCTTGAGAATTGCTTTGGCATGTACAGTTTGTAGTGCCACAATCTGTAAATTAATTGTATGTGGAGAAGATACAGTTGAAACTGAATTTTGCATAAATATTGCAGCACAATGTAGATCTTTCACAGTTTCCAACAAAAGCTGTAAATGGGGGAATTTCTCCTCCTTATCTATAGATTGAATGATGCTTTATTTCCTTAAAGGGAAAACGCCATGGATTGAAATATTATTTACTCTAATTTATCTCCTAGATTAAAACCATGTGTTATTTTGATGAAGAATGTCAAACCTGTATGTTTTACATAACAATTTACATACCTAATAGCAATTGGCACTGATTGCAACAGGCCTCCAGCAGCCATTATAAACTTATATAACTCAGAATGATTACAGTGTTTGTCTGAAAACTGGCTGCTTGAAATGGGAGTAAAATTAATGTACTATGAACAGCTTCGTTGCATTATGCATTGATTCAGATTAAATCAAGGCCTAAGCAAAGCTCTTGATAGCTTTGAAGCTCTACAAGGTTCAATGAGGCTTTCAGAACATTTTGTGTTGAAGAAATTTTTTATTTCTCCCCCACCCCCCCATATTATTCTGCATTCCATCAAGCATGGAGACAGGGTGGGCTCAAAAGACAAGCTAAAGTATTATTTCTAAAGTTGCCCACTGTGGGTAGGGCCTGCTGCTAACATTTAGCTGAAATACATTGAAACTTGCCTGACATTCATTATGAAGTAGGGGCCTGATCCGGCAAGTACTTAAATACCAAAAGTATGCCGAGAAAAGCAGAAATGTTTGCAAGATGGGGCTCTGTATTTGTCCAGCAAGGCTTGTGCAAACATTGCCAATATAAACAGGTTGTTGGGAAGAGGCAGAACGTACAGTACAGCAGAGCATCCCCCCATGGAGAAGGAGATCCCATTCTCCATGGTCTGCAGCGTTACTGCTGACCTCAAGTATTTGTAATGTGTCTGTGGGGAATCACTGGTGGTGGAATTGTGCACACACCTTTGATAGGACTGACATGGATTTTTCTTCTAACAATTAAATTAGCTAAAATAAAAATTAAAATTAAATTAAATAAAATAGACACCAGCAAGCAGTGACCCCATGGGACAGGGGGCCAGGATGAAAAGCATGTGAGAGGAGAGTAGTTCTGCAGGAAATAACAACTCTCTCCCAACACGTCTTTTGAATTGAGTTGCCTCTGTGCTCTGACCCCACAGGCACAGGCAAGGCACAACCAGCCACAGCACAATTATTCCAGTAATGCTCATTCGTGCTCCATCTGGGTTCATTCACGCAGGCCCGCTAGAACGCAGCTTATTGTTCATTGATTATGGAGCCCATTATCTGAGCTGCAGTAAATATTGGATATTGTCTAATCAATAGGCCTGCTCTGTGAGCCAGTGTGTGGGGCTTGCTTGCTTGCTAATGAAACCGGTATTAAACAAATAATTAAAAGTAACATTCTTCCCAGTGAGTAATTTTTATTATCAAAGTTATGGAAACATGCTATAGTCGTTATACCGTGTTTCTTATCAGCAAAGTCAAATGAGCCCATTACCTTTGTCTCAGTGTATTTTTCCAGTCCTGTTAAGGAATTTCTAAGTGTGTTCTCTTATATGTAATTAAAAATATATATAGTATGGGCTAATATTTACTCTTCAGATTATGTAAATACCTCTTTGGAAAATGTTTCACAGGAGCTTTTTCAGGGACTGTGAGCTTTTTTTTCTCTATTTTTCTTTTTTTAAAACTGTTTAATTTACATTTCTTTGAAATATGTTGGCTAATGCAATGCTTATCTAAATACTTATTGTCCCTCTAACAGTTAACCTTTGGACTATGTTTCAAGCTGCTCAAAAACTGGGAGGATATGAAACAGTAAGTGTTTAAGTAACTTAAATGAAATAATTGTGCAATCTAACTTTTCCCTGTTAGAAAAAAAATGTGAAAGCAAACAATCATTTGCTGCATTTTAGACTAGCTGTACTCATTGTGGGTTTATTGGGCCATTTTTGGAAATGGTCCCAATTAGTTCCAGATCTGGCAAAATTGTAAACTTGTCGTAAAAACTCCAAGTGGAAAACATATGTAACTCTTCTCTGTCAAGGAAATTAGTTAGGTCTGTAATTTTTTCCCATGTTGAGAAAGGGCTATTATTGTACAACAAGCCAAGATTGCATAAAAGAAATTTCACTTGGCAACATCCCTGACATCTGTTCATGTCTAATATGGGAAATGTATTAAAGGCTTTCAAAAGTAATCAGCGTTGTCCATTAAGGAATAGTATGCTGCAAAATCTTCTCTTATTCCAAGTGTAAAAGATCTTTATTAGACAAGGGTCAGTATCACATAAACAGGAAGTTATCAAAGTAATTCAGAAAAGTCTCTGACACTTTTTATCAGCTAACCATATCTGACGAGAGCGGTTTATTTTTAGCTCACAGGAAAATTTGATGGCCACGGATTTTACAGCATGTATTTTGAACCAATAAAATATTAGAGCAACAAACTCAGATTAAAATCTTGAAATGAGAAGAAAGAGCCGCATTAATACGGCACATCGAGATGACATCTGTAATAAAAAAACAATTGACATAGGAAGATGTCGTCACTGGAAATATTTTCTTCGCACACAATGATCAGATTAAGTTGTTCAGTTCCTGCCACAGTTAGATGAAAGAAATTATTTTTGCTTTGTTTATGAAGTAATCTGGGACATATCTGTTCTGTAGAGAAATGACAAGAAGAAATGCTCTATCAAGAAACTGAAAGTCATTTGAACCAAAATGCAGAACTCACTGTTTTCCTTCCTTGCAATAAAGCACATTGCTCTGTACATCAGCAGCCTGGGCTGATTAGCATGGGTGTGCCTGGGATTTTGTAAAACGTGAAATCTAACATTCTTTAAAAAAATATATGCTTGATTTGGCTTTTACTGTTGCTCTATCTTTCATTAATCAGCACATACCATGCTTATGTACAGGGGTGTGTGTAGGCGTGCTCATGGCTATGTATGAATGAATAGCTACCATAGATAGATCGTTACAGCAATTATGAGCAGTAATTGCTCCAGTTGTAAAGTGCAACGAAAATGAGGGCTGAAATCTTGAACTTGATCCAGAGCACCAGGGAAGGCCAGGAGGGAGATTGAAGGGAAAGTGGCATGTTCAGAGTGCTCAGGAAGGCAAGCAATTTTGACAGCAATGTTTCAGGTTTGCTTGAGGGGACTGGGTACAGAAGCAGGGAAGCCAAAGTGGTGGTGCTGGAGAGGCCTGAGTTTTAGTGCCAGAGGGAGAGGGATGGATTTACACGAGCTGGGGCAGGTGAGCCTCTATACCTGAGGGAGAGCAAGAAAAGAATTGTGAATTTGTGACCGCAAGGCCACAGAACCTGGTTTGAGAAAGGTGACAGGATCAGAGAGGAAGGATCACATACATGAGGATGTCAGGCAGAGTAGCTTCAGTCCACACTTCACTAAAGCTCCTGTCCTTTTCTCAGTGACAGATCTTCTCTGTTGTTCAGGGGCATTTGTCACCTTGAATGAAACTGTACCAGCAGTGCTTATTCTTCATAGAGAGTAAACTAAGCAATTGCTCCCTATTCAGTGAATGGCAAGGCAAGCACAGCTCACACCCTCTGACATTGCCATGAGCCCAGCTTTCTTTGGAGAGTGACTGTGTCTGAAATGATGGGCCTGTCCTGTTTCTATGATGTGAGTGGCATCTGTGCTCTTTGCAGGCAAGCTGAAGTTGGGAGGACTGTTGTGATGCAATTTAAGTTGTATATGGAGCATGAGGTTTCCTGACCTCGTTCTCTTCTGTTAACAGTCTCATCCTCAATATGGATCTGCCTTTGATTTAAATTCCCCGAGTATCATATTGATTGCTGTTGCAATACTTTGACCTGTGCACACCCTGGGATTTATTATTTTATGGCCAGTTGATATGCATTGAGTTTGCCAACTGCATTAGTTTGTATATAGTTTATAATGGCAAACCCTGCTGAGAAGCTTTTGTGTTTTATTTGTTTCATTTTTCACAAGTCAGTGGATGGTAGGGGTGACATGGACCTCAGTTATTAGTTCTAGGATCTTAGGCAGGTCTACTTAGATGCAGAAATTTCAAGTGAGCGCTTTAATTCAATGTTGAGCACAATCCAGCACTCTTGTACACGGTGCCACCATCTATTGATGAGGAGAAGTTGTGGAGTGCAATGGCTTTGTCAAACCTGCCCTGCTTAATATGCATTTATCTCTATGGCCCCTTCTATCTGACTTGAGCAAACCATTACAAGGGCTTCATCATGTTTAATTGGTTTTAAAATTTCACAGGTTTCTGGTTTGAGCATTGAGATAGAAATAGGTCTTTTCTCTTGGAAGTATTGTAAAGAAAATGATATTTAAAAGTAGATATTTGACTTCAACATGTGACAGCCATTTTATGAGCAGGAAATAGATAAAAGATTGCTTAAAATGACATGTGGAAACTTAAAGTAGTCAGATGACAATTTTTTAAGCAGGGTAGAAACCTTCCCAGTTAAAGCAGTTGCAAACTTTACATCCTTTTATTTGGCAGAACAGTTATAGTCTACCCATTTTTAATTTTATCCACTGCATTGTTCACTTTGTTCATATATACATGTTTTGATGCAGTCTAAAAAACATTATTGAGAAACAAGCATGGATCATCTGTGGTGTTTTTCAGCTTCTGCACAGATTCACAGAAGATTTTTGTGATATTTTTGAGTCCTGTCCTGTCAGTTAAGGATCTAAAAGTGACTGAGAACAGGCAGGAATTGGATTTGAGATGCAGAGAACTTCCTTAGCCATCTGACTTTCCCCCTGGGGGAATGGATCCAGTGAGGCTTGACAGAGAGCATTACCTTTGTATATGGGATATACATACAGGATATCTAATAGTGTCAAGTCATGATCGTGTGTCATATTTAAGTGCTCTCCATTTCAAATCCTTAAGAGTGTCATTTCTCCTCCATTTGATTACTAATTCTTAGTTGTCATCTATAACTGTGTAATACCACACTCCCTTGTAGTTGTTGTTGAACAAGGCTTAACAAAAACAGCAATCCATACAAACTGGTTTAAGACTTTAACAGATGAAGCTGTCTGTTTGTAGTTGGTGGAATCATATTTCTCTTAAACAAAGATATGTGAGATGAGCATCTTTGTTACTAATAAAAGGAGAGTGCATTGGAAAGCACTCTCTATAGCAGACCTTCACAGTATGAATGATTTAAAATGTCCCCAAATCACTGGATGAAATATGAGACAATGCCATGTTGTAGGGGGCTCAGCTGCAGTGGCATTTAACAGCCATTGCCTGGAATTTTCTCAGTCCCCCTAAGTCAAGTGAGTAAAAGGTGCAGAAGCTCATAGATGGGAAACTTCCAGGACTTTCCTAAAGAGTTGTCCTTGGCAAATTAGGAAGTAGCATTTTTTTCCTTTTGAGCCAACATAAAAGGAGTGCCTTGGCATGTTTGCAGAAGGCTGTGCTGCTGAATGGACTCTACCTGGAGATGTCTTAGAAAGATAAAGGATAAAAAGAAAATTAGGTGGAGCTTAACCTTCGGTATGTAGCAGCTTAGATTTTGCCAAAGGTCAGTGTGATCCCATTTAGCTGTTGCCTCCTGGAAGCAACAATGAAGTGCTTTAATTTTTAAAAATTAGTGATTGACGCATACATCAGTCCTGTGTCTGGGCAGGCCCGATGAAACTGGTATATCAGTGGAATGCAAAGCTAACTGGGTTTGTTTCATACAGAACTAATTCCCAGAGCTCTGAAGAGAGCTGTGAACATCATGTGCCATGACCAGAAAATCCCCCATTATGTTTGCAGCAGGAAATAAGCAAGAAGCCTTTCACAAGGAAGGGAGCTGGGAGGTAGGATTGCAGTGTAGAAGACCTTAAGATTTCTCAAAGCAGAAGACACCATTAAAAGCATGTTTGTAAACAGCCTTCTGCTTTAATAGATAAGATCATTGCTTTTATATGTGGTTGTTTTTTTGGGTTTTTTTTGACTACCACTCACTGCATAATACTGTGCTTATAGGAACCAGATCAGATCTGCTCTTACATCCCTAGTCAGGCCAGTCTCTTTGCTTAACTCAGATTTCTCTTGGTTGGGGAAGATTTCACAGAGGTTTTCAAAGGTGCTGGCAAGAACTTGTATGAGAAAGGCCCTCAGTTTGCACATGGTCAGTAGGAACATCCAGCTTGAGCAGTCCTGCATGACAAGAGTGCACTTTCCTCAGTGAAGCATTTTGTTCAGATTGTTTAAGGATGTAATTAATCAGTTCCTTTAGTCCTTTGAAGTTTATTAAGCATAAAAAATAAACTTTCCAGAGCAGGGCAAAACTCAACCCCAGGCTTTGTTAGAATAACAATTGTTTCAGGGAATGTCAAATTTAAACTCCCTCTGTGGGAGGGCACAACTCAGTTAATTGCCAAGGAGCTCTGGTCCATTGCAGATGTAGAATTGGATAGAACTGGGCAAATGTTTGTGAAAATACTATTATTCTAAATAGCTTAGAATAAAGAGACACAAAAAACGATCCATGGACTTCAAAGGGATTCACTTTTACCCTTAGTTATGTTTACTGGTGTTCCAGCTTGAGTATCAGCTCTTGAGTCAGCTCATGATAAATGAGACTAAGGCTCTGAAGCTCTCCTTTTGAAAATGGAGACTGTGCTTCTCAATTACATCAAGATGATTATAAGGTGGACTTACAGTAGTCCTCCTGCTAACTAATCCTTGGTTTCATTTCAAGTTTCTGCTCAGCATCACTGTTGTTAGCCAAGGTTTCAGGTCCTGATAGCCTTG